>NC_085031.1:13228633-13876683 GCF_963692335.1 Osmerus eperlanus
GAGTGTGTGTGATTGATCTAGCCGTAAATGTGGATTTCACAGTTTGCCCGTAAATGACATAATGCCCCAGTAGAATATGGAGGAGATTCCACTGGGGTTTGGCCTGGCTCTGGCCCTGCAGACAAGACAGTCTCCGACCAGGGATAACTCTTAGGGCCTGACAGGCCTGTGTGTGTGTGTGTGTGTGTGTGTGTGTGTGTGTGAGGGGGGGGGGCTCTAAGCAGGGCCATGTGGGCCTGCTGCTGAGAGGCCCCTGCTGAACCTGAAGTGCCTCCTTCAAACACAGAGGAGTAAATGAACTGATCTCTCTATTAGTCCACCCTCCGCACCCTGGCAGGCACGCACACACACACACACACACACACACACACACGCTCTTCAGAGACCCTGCTGAATATTCACTAACCCCTGTGTTTACACACAGTACACACACATTCCTCAAGTGGGCGCACAAATAAATACACACACAATAAAACCACTATCTGATACCACACGACATGCAGAATCTCCCAAAACACACAAACCCTTCTTTCAACTGTCCCCGCTCCCCCTCCCTTAAACACACACACACATAGTCTCTCGCCCTCTGAATGAGCATCCTCTGTCCCCCACACTAGGGATAACAGAACTTGAAAGGGAGTGTACACAGAGCTGCTGGCCCCTGTGTTTGCACACTGTCACCACCGCCCAGAGGACACGCTCCCTCCCTGTCCTCTCCCTCCAGTCTGGAGCTCAGCGTCTGGAGCTCAGCGTCTGGAGCTCAACGTCTGGAGCTCAGCGTCTGGAGCTCAACGTCTGGAGCTCAACGTCTGGAGCACAGCAGGAACCCACCCCTGGGTCCTGCACAACCCGGCCCGGCCTGCCCCGGCCCGCCCCGCCCCGGCCTGCCCCGGCCCGCCCCGGCCTGCCCCGCCCCGCCCCGGCCTGCCCCGGCCCGCCCCGGCCTGCCCGCCCCCGCCCCGGCCTGCCCGGCCCGGCCTGCCCTGGCCCGCCCCGGCCTGCCCGGCCCGTTAGTGAAACATGAACTGATCGAGACCGGAGCGTTTATCAAAACCAAAATATATACAGTATATATTTTTTTTAAAGAACAAAAAAAAGTGATTATTTGAATGAAAAATAATTCCCTCAGGAAAAGGACTCAGAAGAGAGACTGTGTTCACTTCAGAGAGGAGCACTGTCCTTGTTGTCACACTAGTGATGTCAGGAGACCAGGACGTCAGTCCCATGAGAGGGCATGGGAGAAGACTCTGAACATACACTGTATGTATCTGTGCAGATATATTGCAGATGGGTCAGGTGAGTCAATTTGTGGTGTGTGTGTGTGTGTGTGAGTGTGTGTGTGTGTGTGTGTGAGTGTTCTGTGGAAGTTTTAGACTCACCGGCTGCTGCCTCGGCGGCAGAGCTCTGGGAGGCGTCGCCAGTGGATACCACAGAAACGTCGTTGACTGGCGTCCCTGCAGAGGCGGCGGTGGCTGATGGGATAGGAGTGGCGGCGACGGAGGAGCCCGGAGACGGGGTTCCACCCACCTTCTTGGGTGCCACGACGACACTTCTGAAAACAGAAAGATCAAGATGGTTTGATGAGTCGTGGGTGATGATTAAAATGCAAACAAAATATAGTCATAAAACAAACATCATGCAACATTGTCAGGTTGTTATCTATGTACCACATACCAATATTATACATTTTTCTGTAAAAAAAAATACAACCACAGGCCAAACTCCATATCAGACGTGGTACAGACAGAACCAGCGTGACACAGGAGCCCTCTTAGACTGGAGGAGTGATTAGGGCCCATTTCCCAGACAGAGAACATCCTGTAATGGACGCATCCATCTTCCCTCCAATCGATGGCCTCCCTGCAGCAGTCAGTCAAGCCCAACCGACACAGTGATTTATGAGCCTGGCGTTCGGTAACCAGATCCATCGTTTTTATGACCACGTGCACGGACACACCGCTCCCGGTCTCCACGCCGTGACGCAGCCGTGGCCGTCAGCCCACGAGACGGAGGGATGTCTCTCGCCGCAACCTCGAGTGATGCCGGCAGACAGATTTTTTGTTGTTGTTGACTAAACCATCAAATTGGCACTGTACTGAACATACAGTCCTGTACTTCGAGTTTCTAGTTGAAGACATTGTGTCCGTAAGCGAGGGCTAGCATGCTAAGACCTGAGCTATGTACATGACCTGTGGTTGAGCTGAGCTCTCCCTCAGCAGGACGTGAGGACCAGAGGCCAGTGTGTGGACGGGGGGGGGGGGGGGGGCTGTAGTACAGTAGGTCGGTAGACAGACGGGGGGGGGGGGGGTGGGAGGGGGGAACAAAGTCTGGATAAACCTGTCAGATGGAGCTGAGGGTTTGACAGACCACTGGCCGTATCAAAGAGAGTCTGGGCCTGCTTATCAGTGCTGACACAGGGGGAGCACGGCCCTAATCACTACCCACTGCTGCACACACACTCACACACACACACACACACACACACACACATACTCAAAACATACTCCATTCTCTGAACTCCCTGTGTATGCGTGTGTGTGTGTGAGAGAGAAGATAGAGGGGTCTGGTTGAGACACAGAGCTGGCTGGGGTATCAAAGGCTCTGGGCTGATTTAAGGCAGCAGATGAGACATGTTAGAGAGAGAGAGAAGTTACTTTTGGATGCTAAAGACTGACCGCTTGTGACCCCGTGGTGATCTATGGGTACCGTGTGCTACTGGGTAATGTGGCTGCAGCAACACAGATCAACTTTTTTGGAATTACATGAATTGTTTCTCAAATGAATTGAGTGTGTACTCTTATAATACAGCTTAGGTTAACATATCGAGCCTTAATAGTTAAAAAGCTCAAAATGTCATCATACTCAAGATCATTGCTCGTTTTTTTCCTCAGTGACCTGCCATTCCCCGCTGCTACTACAGGAGCTGATAGGCACCTCGGTCAGCCTTGCTGTGTTAGAGTGTGCTTTATAAATAACATTTACTTACTTACTCGTATGCATCTCATTTCCACGTGTCCCAAATTATCAATGGGGTTCGAGTTAGTAGTGTTAAGCTTTAAGTGTTAACGTTTCTACCTTTCAGGCCGTGCTCATAGAGAGAGCAGTATCTGCGTCCCAGAACACACACAGCGGTGTGTTATCTAAGGCAGCCTCTCGGGCCAGACCCTGATACACTGGATCTGGAGGTCAGTCTCAGGGGTGGTGCTGACGTGAAGCACCCAGGGAGGGAGGTGTCGACGGCAGGGAGGGGGGGACATGGGAGACCCCTGGCCTTTCTCTCCTCCATGTGTCACGTGACCTACACAGACTGGGGTGATTGCGAGTGTGTGATTGCGTGTGTACTTGTGTTCCCCGTGTGTGCGTGCGTATGTGCAAAGGATCCGTGTAGATATAGTCCACATACGCGTGTATGTATGAGTGCGTGCACATATGGTTTTGTGTGTGTGTGTATTTTGATGTGCAGGTACGTATACATGCGTGTGTGTGTGTGTGTGAGTGAATGTGTGTGGACTCATGTATCATGGATGAGAACATGTGTAGGCTCTGTGAGTTTGGTTCGCTCCATCTGTTTCCCAGCTCAGGCCTTTCAATTATTCAGCAGGTCATTAGCCACACTTATCGTGAGAGGACGCCCCTGTCGATTAATCAGCTGTCAGAAGGGAGGGGGGGGAGGACTGAGGGAGAGGGGAGGAGGGTGGAGAAGTGATGGGGAGAAATGGGAGAGGTGAGAAGGGGGGAGGAATTGTGATGGGTGGAAGAGAGGAGAGGGGAGATTTTAGGTAAGAGAATGGATACATTATTTAGAGGTTTAACCAACACTGAGCTTGCCTAGTAAAAACAGCCATTCCAGTAATCGGTGCTGTTTCAGTGATCTGCAGAGGGGGGCATCTCACCCACAGCTTGCATGTGTCAGATGCTCGGCCGTGTGCGCGCACGCACACACACACACACACACACACACATGCGCTCACGTACGCACACACACACACGTACTGTATGTGTGCATGTGTGTCTAAAGATTCTCTGGAGCTTTACTCTCATGGCTTATTCATGTTAGGTTGAGGGGGGGCTGTCTAGAACCCCCCCCCAACACACACACAGCTTTGATCTCTCCCCTCTCACCCCCATTTCATGCAACCCTGTGCATGTGAATGCCTACAACGATTTCCATTTACCAAAACAGCCTACCCTACCCAATCAACCCCATGACACTTCCCCCCCAACACTTCCTGTCTATGCCGAGTGCTGATTGGTCGGTATGGCTGGGAGTGGGAGGGGCTTGACCCTGATGACATTTGTGATTTATGAGTGGAGAGAATGGCCTGAAGCACAATTCCTACTTCCAGCTAGCTGGCCTCTCTCCTTATTTAGTGGCAGAAAGAGAGAGACAGAGAGAATTAAAGAGAGAAATAGAGAGTTATAGGGTCCCTCCCAAATGTAGGAAGTTGGAGGAGGGGAGATGTACACTTGTCTACAAGTCTCAAACAACTCACCACCTGTCAAATCTAGCACCTTGACTGTAATATCTTACCTATCTGAAACCTATGTGGTTTTGTGGATAGCATCATGTTAATGTTGTTATGGACAAATAGGTGAATGGACAGACAGGTAGATGGAGTAGTGGAGTCAGGTGGCTGAGCGGTGAGGGAATCGGGCCAGTAATCATAAGGTTGCCAGTTCGATTCCCGGCTGTGCCAAATGACGTTGTGTCCTTGGGCAAGGCACTTCACCCTACTTGCCTCGGGGGGAATGTCCCTGTACTTACTGTAAGTCGCTCTGGATAAGAGCGTCTGCTAAATGACTAAATGTAAATGTAGATGAAAGGAAGGGCAGACAGACACACAGACTAACAGACGGATGGATAAACCTGTAAACAAGCCACATTTTCATTTTTCCGTTCAAAACCCATTGCTGCTGGGCTTGGCTTAGCGTTACCGTTTACTGGGGCTCTAGTTCATAACAGCAAATATGTGCGTTCTCTCCGTCATAACAGGATTCTCCCGGGGGTGGATGGATGGGATCATGAAGTCTCCGGATCAGAACATAAATCTGACTGGATACTTCACCCCCGACCCCCCCCCCATCCCAACCCCCCAGCGTTATCTAGAATATCCTGGTTTGTCCTCATGCATCACACTCGTAAATTCAGCGCCCCCTTCTCCCCTCCTCTCCTCATCCTACCATTCTGTGGTTATGGAGACAGTTAAGGTAACTGAAGACACCCTAACTCTGTCATGTGTTGGACCTAGCAAATCCTAACATGACCCATTCATTTCTAAGTGGACCTGGGAATCCATAATAGTGGTAAAAACACATGCCGGTAAAACATTTATCTCAAACTTTGCTTCTGTGCTACCGGGCTGTAAGTGTGTCAAGAAGACTGTCGGCGTATGAGTCCATTCTTATGAGAACAGAGAAATAAACTGACAGAGAGAGACAGAGAGACAGACAGAGAGACAGAGAGAGAGAGAGAGAGAGAGATACGAGACAGACAATGGGAGGAAGAAACACAGAGAAGGGGAAGAGAGGGAGAAAGAGAGAGAGAGAAACAGAGAGAGGCAGATACAGAGACAGACCCCAGACCTGAAGAGCTCTACTGGAGCAGGAGCCATCAAGATAACTCGGCACCTTAGTGCTGGTGTCTGGGGTGTGTGTGTGTGTGCGTGCGCGTGTGTGTGTGTGTGTAGGGGTGCTAGCCTGAGCACCCCAGCCACTGAGGCCTTCATAACTCGGTTGGGAGGAGAGTTTGGGTTTGGGGGGGGGGGGGGGGGGGTGAGTTCCCTTCCATTGCATTATCCAAAGAGAACTGTCAGCCTCTTCTCCGCCCCCCTCTCTCTTCTCTCCTCTTCTTTCCTCCCTTCTTTCCTCCTCTCCTCTCTCCACTGCTCCCCTCTTCTTTCCTCCCCTCCTTGTTTCTCCTCTCTCTTCCTCTCCTCTGCTCCTCTTCAGTCCTCCTCTCCTCGCTCCTCCTCTACTCGCTCTCCTCGCTCCTCCTCTCCTCCTCTCCTCTCCTCTCTAACTGCCCCAGGAGCCGCTCTAATCCCCCAGATACGAGGAGCGTCCGGAGTCCTGACAGAGCATTCCTTAGATAAAAAGCACGGATCACAGGGATGCCTCGGAATTCCCACAGATTGGGAGGAGGTGGAGTGTGTGTGGCGGCATGTGTGTGTGTGTCAGTACGTGAGAGAGATGGAGAACGTCTTTCTTCCTGACATGAGAACCCTGACTACTGTAGGTGTTTCTCCCGCAGCGGCATGTCTCGCTCTCTCTTTCTCTCCCTCCCTCGCTCAATCTCAGGCTCTCTCCATCTCCCTCTCTCTTAGTAGACTCTCCCTTTGTCTATGTATGCTACTGGGACAATAACCCGTAATGGAAACCAGACCGTCTGTCCGTTCCCTCTCACTTAGCCCCGTCTGTAGCTGGGCTACACCAGCCCCATATGACCGCTCGCCCCCTCACTCCCCTTGGGGGTTGAGGGGGTTATACTTCCAACAAGCCTATCTTCTTTTAGTGGAGGAGAGGAAGGGAGAGAGAGAGAGGGAGAGAGAGAGAGGGAAAGAGAGGGAGAGAGAGGGAGACAGGGAGAGAGAGGGAGAGAGGGAGAGAGTGAGAGAGAGGGAGGGAGAGACAGGCAGAGAGGGAGAGAAAGAGAGGGAGACAGATGAAAAAGAGAGCCATTAAATATCAGTGACATGGTGAAAAGAAACAGCTTCCTGTCTACAGTTAGTCTCGTTTTTAATGCTCCCGTCTCTCTCCCTCTTCCCCCTTTCTCACTCTATCCGTCTCCTCCTTTGCCTCTTTTCTCCCCGTCTTAACCTCTCTTCCAAGCACACTCTCTCTGTTTCTCCCTTCCCTCCCTCTCTTTGACGGACGTCTCTGTTGTTCTGACGTGTTTTGTCCTGAAGAGAGCGTTTTCTGTCGGCCTGTTTTGTTTGTGTGGAGGCCTGCCATAAAGAGCTAAAGCAGTATGGGAGAAAGGAGGGAGTGAGAGAAGGAGGGGGAGAAGAGACGGAGGAGGAGGAGGAAAGGAGGAGCGGGGATCCCTGGGTGTACAAAGAGGCTTGTGGTGAAAGGGGTTTGATGTTGCATCTCAGGTATATAGACTGGAGAGATTCTTTTGATGTTCCGAACACTTCTCAAATGCTATTTCAGGGGATAGCAGGAGAGGACTGCGCTCAAGGAGGCTGGGATTTGTCAACAAAAAAAAACGGAGAAAACATATTAAGCTGCCAAAGTCAAAACCTGCGTGAGTGTGTGTGTCTGACCTGTCGAAGGAGCGGAAGTGGAGCGACTGGGTGCCCTCTCCCACGGCGTCCAGGAAGGTCGGCGGCAGCAGGCTGGGGTCCACCATGATGTCATCGGCGGGCCCGCTCACCAGACTCCGCAGGATGTCCCTCACGTTCTTGCCCTTGGCCTCTGCGGCCGTGTCCAGGCCGCGCCTCACCTCGGGGGAGAGGGTGGAGAGGGCCTCGGAGATGGCGTCCGGCCCGGCGCCGGAGGAGGCCTCAGCTTCGCTGGCGGCCACGGAGGCGTGCTCGTCTCCGATGCCCGAGTCGCGGCGGCGGAGGGACACGCCGTTCTCCAGCTCCAGACCGCCGCTGTCTGCAGGACACATCACACACACAGGAACATTCAGGAACATCCACCTAGACAACTGAAGTGAGTAAGAGGCCTGTTGTGTATTATTGAGGAGCCTGTTGACTAAAGTGAGGGGCCTGTTGACTCCAGTGAGGGGCCTGTTGTGTATTACTGAGGGGCCTGTTGACTCCAGTGAGGAGCCTGTTGTGTATTACTGAGGGACCTGTTGACTCCAGTGAGGGGCCTGTTGTGTATTACTGAGGGGCCTGTTGACTCCAGTGAGGAGCCTGTTGTGTATTACTGAGGGGCCTGTTGACTCCAGTGAGGGGCCTGTTGTGTATTACTGAGGGGCCTGTTGACTCCAGTGAGGAGCCTGTTGTGTATTACTGAGGGGCCTGTTGACTCCAGTGAGGGGCCTGTTGTGTATTACTGAGGGGCCTGTTGACTCCAGTGAGGAGCCTGTTGTGTATTACTGAGGGGCCTGTTGACTCCAGTGAGGGGCCTGTTGTGTATTACTGAGGGGCCTGTTGACTCCAGTGAGGGGCCTGTTGTGTATTACTGAGGGGCCTGTTGACTCCAGTGAGGGGCCTGTTGTGTATTACTGAGGGGCCTGTTGACTCCAGTGAGGGGCCTGTTGTGTATTACTGAGGGGCCTGTTGACTCCAGTGAGGGGCCTGTTGTGTATTACTGAGGGGCCTGTTGACTCCAGTGAGGGGCCTGCTGACTCCAGTGAGGGGCCTGTTGACTCCAGTGAGGGGCCTGTTGACTCCAGTGAGGGGCCTGCTGACTCCAGTGTACCTGTGCTGCGGGAGGACTGGCTCCTGCGAGGCTGCTTCCTCTCATTGTGAGGTTCCAGAATGTCCCGGTACTTAGACACCATGAGGACAGAGATGAAGTAGACCACAGCCAGGGCCAGGAACTGAGCCTGCTTACTGTCCTCCTGTGCGCACACACACGCACACACACACAAGTACACACATTTTATTTGATATTAAAAGCAGGTTTACTAGTAATATTTGTGTGTGTCTGTGTGTGACTAACAATGTCTCTGAAGACCACTGCGCGGAGGCGGTTGATGTCCATGTCCTGTAGCAGGCGGTCCAGGTCTCCGATAGGAGACATCCCACCTGTAACCACGTCAACAGGGCTCTGCAGGAAACACACACACACACAACACAGTGTTACGCCGTTATTGTCAAATTTTTTCACTTGAGATTCAACTTCTCCCAAGGGAGTTGACAGCCAATCAGAAGGTCCCTCCTCATCACCAGAGAGGACATGTTGACGAACCAACCCAGGGCAAGTTCATGGATGGCCAGCGTGGACGACCCCACCCAGCTGTGTCTACAGAGACCTGGGGGCCTTAACATAATGGCTTTACCATGGAGCCACTGCATTATAAATGAGCTCACACACACACACCATGACCCCACACACACACGTGCATTCACAGCTGCAAAAAAACAAAAAACAAC
Organism: Osmerus eperlanus; assembly: GCF_963692335.1. NCBI lineage: Eukaryota > Metazoa > Chordata > Actinopteri > Osmeriformes > Osmeridae > Osmerus > Osmerus eperlanus. Next base: position 13,237,687 of record NC_085031.1, read on the forward strand.
CATTTTACTGGAAGTCTGGAAATTGTAAGGGCACTGAGAAAGGCCCGGGTCCGGAGTAACACACAGCAGTGGGCTGGGCTATGAGAAACGAGATAGCAGCTAATTTAATAAGGCTCGGCCATTGTTGTGGAGGATACAAAGGCTTGTGAGCTGCAGCACTCCAGGCTGGGCGCTGGAATGAAAAACAGGACGGCACACAATAGCCAGGATGCCTCATCGCCCTTAAATGGACTGACTCTATTTCAAATCCAGCCCGAACAAAGAGATGTGATCGATTATGTTTGGGTTTCTTCTTTGCAACGCATAGCAGAATGGCTTTTAGGGAAAGTGCCTGAACAACAAGCGATATGAGAAATGGAGAGCGAGAGAAAGATGGAGTGTGTGCGCGGCTAGGGTGAGTGTGTGGGAGGATGGATAGAGGAGATGGAGAGATAGAGAAGAGTCTGGGGGTGGAGTGTGGGATGGGGGGGGGGGCAGGGCGAGGGGGGAGAGGCGACTTGCCTGCGCGGGCATGGACTTAGCAGCTCCCATGAGGCCTTGCATGGCGTTGTGGCCGCGGGCGCAGTCTGCGCCGGGCTTGAAGTGGGAGTGCTGCTGACACTCCAGACAGTTCCTCACAGCCATGGCACACACTGAGGAGAGAGGGAGAGAGAGAGAGGGTAAGAGCGAGAGAGAGAGAGAGAGGGCGAGAAGGACAGAGATTGTGAGATAGCGTGCAGGAGAGAGGGGGAGATTTGGAGAGGAAAAGGGGAGAAAGAAAGAAACCCAGGAGCGAGAGAAGCGAGGGGAGCTAGGAAAGAGAATTAGGGCTTGGAGAAAAAAAAAAAAAAGAAGAAAAAAAAAGCGAGGGTTGAGAGGAGAGGTAGAGGTCAGAGCTCCAGCCAGCACTGGTGTTATTCCTTCACTCGTCCCTGATCCACCTCTCCTCACAAGGTCACAGAGGCAGCACCTGTATGTATCAACCCCCTCCACATGGTCCCCTCCACATGGCCCCCTCCACATGGCCCCCTCCACATGGCCCCCTCCACATGGCCCCCTCCACATGGGCCCCCTCCACATGGGCCCCCTCCACATGGCCCCCTCCACATGGCCCCCTCCACATGGCCCCCTCCACATGGCCCCCTCCACATGGCCCCCTCCACATGGCCCCCTCCACATGGTCCCCTCCACATGGGCCTTCAGTAATGGATGACCAAGCATAGGAGCGCACAAGCGTGTGTGTCCTTGTGCACAACGGTGTGTGCGATTCTGCTTCTGATTAGTGTGTAGTGTGTGTGTGTGCGCGTGCGATTGTGTACAATGGAGCATGCGATTCTGCTTTTGATTAGTGTGTTGTGTGTGTGTGTGTGTGTGTACATTGCCTGGGTCTCCTCCACAGTAAACTACCTCAGAAAACATCACATATTACAGTGTTTGATAACTTCAGGTGGGTCTCTGCCACCAAGCAGCCCCTTAGACTCACTAATCTGATATATAGCAGGCTGCAATTTTCAGCAGCACAATTTCCCCTGGATTTCTTTTCGGTTGTTTTTATTTCCCCAGTTCTTGCTCTGCCATCTTCCCTCTCTCCCATGGTTTCAGTACCTGACAACTGACAAATGTTAACTCGGAACCGTTTAGATTACAGGGGGAATTATTCCGTCTGAAATGGACTCGCTTTTTCCATTAGGGAGCATTCATTCATTCCCGCCATTTATAAAAAAGAAAAAAAAAGAGAGGCGAAGGAGGGAGCGGTGGAGATGGGGGCGAAGACGGAGAGGCGAAACCTTGTTACCGTCTACCAAATCAGATTACGCGGCAGCGACGGTAGAGCATACCTCATCAAATATTCATCTCAGAACGGCGGCGGGCTAAAAGAGTCGGACTCGGTCGGGGACGCTGAGGCAACATCGCGATGTTCAGGAGCTCCACCAATGGGATTTGGCCAGTGAAGGCAGGGGGGGGAGGGGGGGGGGGTTGAAAGTGGCTGTCCGTGTAACAAGGTGATATATACAAAACAGTAGGCCTCCATTGGGTTTACATGTTGACGTGGTGGGAATTTGAGCGCTAAAACGGATACTTTGACATGATCAACCTAAATGAGGGAAATACTGGTGCAGCAGCTCGTGATTTGAATCAGCCGGCATCGTCTCACTAGAGTTTAAGGTGGGGAAAAAGAGAGATGTGGAGAGGAGAAGAGGCGGAGAAGAGAGGGGTGTAGAGGAGGAGAGGAGAGGGGGGCCTCAGCAGTGCCTGAGTAAAATGAATAATTGAAGCCTTTGAAGATCTTTTATTCAGCTTGAGTAGGGGCTGGGCTCTCGGAGCTGTCTGTGGAAAGACTGGGAAACTTTAATAGACTGGAGCATAAGGCGTGGGTGGGAGGGAGGGAGAGGCGGAGGGAGGGGCGGAGGGAGAGGCCTAGGGGCTAGAATCGAGGTCTTTAAGACAGAAACCCACTCATCATGACGGCCATTTTAGAGTGTTGCCAAGCGTGCCGAGGGGTTATAATAACAAGATAAGAGAGGACTGATAGCGAGAGAGAGAGAGAGAGAGAGAGAGAGAGAGAGAGAGAGAGAGAGAGAGAGAGAGAGAGAGAGAGAGAGAGAGAGAGAGAGAGAGAGAGAGAGAGAGAGAGAGAGAGAGAGAGAGAGAGACAGAGGGAGAGACAGAGGGAGAGACAGAGGGAGAGACAGAGGGGGAAAGCTATAGAGAAAGAGAAAGGCAGAGATGGAGGTGGTCTGGAAGGCTATTACGAGCTATGAAGGGAATTAATGAAAAGAAGAGCAGTTGGGAAGGGGCGAGGGAGGACATGGCCGGAAAAGGAAGAGAAGGAGGGGGGATTGGCGATAAGGAAGATGGTGTGTAACAAGAACAGGGCTGTAGGGATGCAGGGGAGAAGGAGGACAGGAGCAGGTGGAAGAGGGGATGAAGGGAGAGGAAGAGGGAGAGATTGTAGGACCCAATGGAAAAAGACAGAAGAAGCTAGAAAACACCCTAGGGGAAAGAGGAGAGGCAGAAGAGGGAGAGGGGAAACAGGGACGGCGACAGAGTGAAGAGGAGAGGCACCGCGCGCTACCCAGTCGGAGGCACTGCCGCAGGATGCCCCCTGACGACATGTTCTTCTCGGCCTCGATCTCGGTGAAGTTGAGGGAGCTGGCGAAGATCAGGACGTCCACCAGGCTGACCAGACGGTGCAGGAAGGTGACGGACGCCTCCACGCTCAGACCCTGCGACGGCTCGATGCTCTCCAGCTCATGCTGAGAGACCAGAGGAGGGAGGGGGAATATGATCATGCAATTCCACTTACAGTGGTACAATCGCACATGCAACTTAATACGTCACTCTTTAAATTGACATTCAGTCTAATCAAGATACAAAGCCGATTAAATTGTGAAATGGACCTAATGGTGTTTTAAACGAATTATGGTAGAATGCAACTCAACCAGAGGCATTGTACAGACTATCAGTTTACTAAATGGAGTAAAAGGGGGTATAGATATTGATAGAAAGACAAAGACATGAGGTATCATGTTGCTACTGTCACAGGGGTCAGACAGTACAAAAAACACGCTAACTGGGTTAGCCATGGACTAACGGTAGCCTAATGTGATTGGGAAAGGTCAATGTGGATGGATCACCTACTTTAGCTGGTAACACACACAAATAAACAAACCTCTTAACCACACTGATAGACAGAAACACACACACACACACACTGACCGAGGAGGAGGTGGCAGCGGAGAGCAGGGGCAGGATGCCCCCACACGCCATGATGAGGTTGTCCACCACCTGGGAGATCAGGTGCACCGTGTTGTGGACAAACACCACGTTCTCATTACTGTTGACAAAGTCCATCACCGTCTTAGTGGAGTGGCTGTGTGGAGTGGAGTGGGAGAGAGGGAGGGATGATTGGAGGGATGGAGAGACAAGAGATGGAGAGCAATGGAGAGAAAGAGAGCAACAAAGAGGATGCAGACAAAAGGAATACCTCAAATCCAGTGTACTTAGATCGTAGGCAGACACTTTCACCACAAAACATCACAATCTAAATGTCACTGCAGAGGCGAAAAGTCAAACACAAAGGCTGTACCTCCTCCACATCTGCACATCCGTCTCTATGGAGAACAGCAGGTCTGTGAGCAGGCGCTGGTGCATGTGGGACCAACGGAACTCTGGGATACGGAACATGGTTGAGCGGCCTGTCGAGCCGGCACCCGCGCCGCTCTGGTCCGCGGACTCTGCTGGCATTGCAGCTGCTGCAGCCTGGGCCTGGCTAGCATCCTGAGGTAAAATGCCATAGAGATGCATGGTCAGTGTTAGCCTAAAAGCTAACTCAAAGCTACAGTGGTTTATGTTCTGGTCTTGTAGATTGTCAATTTCATGCTTTTTGGTGGATGTAAAAAAGAATCCCAAATGATACAATAAGATCCCAAGATTCGTTCTTGGTGGATGTTGTTTTATAGTTGGGTTTGGTAGGTCTCAGGCATTATAATTCACCTCACATAATATGAATGTTATATGTCAGTCAGAAAATAATCACACACTCTGTAGAGTTACTGGTGAGACTGAAGATATTACTTATCACATACACTGGTAGATGTTCCCTTCAGTTCCAGTCTCTCCGTGTCCGAGGCTATGCTGGACACATCTAGCCTAGCGATCTTGATCTCTTTGGTCTTTATGAAGGAAGATGAAGATGAGGAGGCTTCTGGAACGTCCTTCCCTGCTTCAGCAGCACCAGAGGTGGGGTTCTGGACGTCTGTGCTGGGGGTCCCTGAGGCCTCTTCTACGGTTGTGTTCCCTGCAGGTAGCGGTTCCGGAGCTGGGACGGCTGCTGGGTCTGGGGTCAGAACACTGGAGTCTGACAGTGCTGTGGCCTCCGAAGCTGCAGGGGGCGCTGTGGTGTCTTGAGCTTGTCCTGTGGTTGGGAGGTCAGTGCTGGAGGCAGTCGTGTTGTCAGTCTCGAGGGACTGTGAGGTACTCTCCTGTACTGTTTCTGCTGATGGGGTCACCTGACTCTCCTGTACTGCTGATGGGGTCACCTGACTCTCCTGTACTGCTGATGGGGTCACCTGACTCTCCTGTACTGCTGATGGGGTCACCTGACTCTCCTCACTGTCTACTCTTGCATCGTCCTTCCCTTCATCTGCCCTACTCTCTTTCTTCTCCTCCGTCTCCTCCTCCTCCACAACAGTCTTATTTTCCTCCTCAGCTTTTACCTCCTCTTCAGGCTCCTCCTCCACCTCCTTTTCTCCACCTCCTCTTTCTCCACCTCCTCTTTCTCCACCTCCTCTTTCTCCACCTCCTCTTTCTTCACCTCCTCTTTCTTCACCTCCTCTTTCTTCACCTCCATCTTCACCACTCCTTCTAAATTGTCCTCCTTTTCTCCCTTCTCCTCCTTCGCTTTTTCATCCTTTTCTCCCTTGTCCTCCTCCACCTTTTCATCCTCCTCTGCTTCATCGTCGGCTGTCCCGGAGGCAGAAACGTAGGACTCCTCCTCTAAACTGTCCTCGACATCGCTAGCGCGGAGCTGGTCGCTAACGGACGCCGCGTCCACGAGATCCTTGGTGAAGAGCGAGGCTTCCGAAGACGGCACCTCTTCCTTGGTATCCTTCGTCGGTTCGTTCAGAGAGTTCTCCTCTGCCACCGAGGTGGACGTTTCTGCCTTGTCGTTGTCCGTTTCTGGTGCCTCGGGGTTTGCCGTGTCATCCGTTTCCGTGGCGACGGTGCTAGGGGCAGCTTGGGCATCGGCGGCGGCTTTGTCGGTGGGGTTCTGAGTCTCAGTGGGAGCCTGGTGCTCGCTGACCTCAGGACCAACTCCATCTTCTGCTGGTCTGTCTTCCTTAGTCTTGTCTTCATCATCTTCCCCCTCCGTGGGAGACTCCTTCTCTTTAATCAGCTTCTCTTCTTCTTCCTCAGCCATGGCCAGGATGTTGGACACGGTGACAGGTGTGTGTCCCCGCTCGCCTTCGCCCTCTGGTGGACTGGAGGCGGAGGAGGGCGTCGCAGAGGCGGCGGAGGTGGAGGAGGGCGTCGCAGAGGCGGAGGCGGGGTCGGCGTCTGCGCCGGCCCCGTCCCCGCTCTGGGCTCCAGCCTCGTCCACGGTGAGCTCGATCATGGTGGAGGGCGCCGTCTCCTCGGGGTGCTCGCCGTTGGCGCGGGTCAGCAGGTCGGAGACGCGGCTGGCGCCGGACACGGTACGGATGTGGGCGTCGCTGCCGTCAGAGCCCAGCCTCTGGTACTGGCGGAACATGTGCGAGAGGCTGTCCTTGTGTTGCTCAAAGGTCACCTGGAGACAGACAACACGGAAGGGGTCAAGGGACACACCGTTAGTGCCGGTCTGCTAGTGCCAAGCACAGGAACAAGCTGGTAAAAATTCTACAGTGATTTAGATGTACTAGGAATGTGGAAGCCTTTAAAACAAATGCACAGTCTTAACTCCTGTGATACATGTTGACCTTCTGATAAGACTGGACTGGTCTGGCAGTTGAGGAAGAACCCATCCATGTTAGCCATCAAAGATTATCAGCAGATACATGTGCGTATGTGCTTGTGTGTTCGTGTGTGCAGTGGCAGTGTTGTGTGGAGAATGTGTGTGTCTGGCATTGGCAAGTTCTCCTGCTCCTAATTTAGCAGCCTGCATTAATCACCAGGCTCTGAGGACAGAAAGTCAAAGTCTGGTCCCAGGGTTGGGGGCTGCAGCTGAACACACTCTGCAGTTTTCCCCCTTCAGGGCATTTCAATGAGAGAGAAGAAGGGGTGTGGGGGGGGTTGAAAGAAATGGATTGAGAAGGTATGGAAAGAGAGAGTGACAAAAAGAGAGGAGACCAAAAGAACCTGATTATTTGTAATTAATTAGCCGTTATTGTGCTAAATTAGCCTGCTACAAGGCCGCCCATTAATCTTCGCTAGCGGGAAACAGTGATTGGTAATCCATAGTTGTTTTCTCAGAGTGCAGGGCCCGCACTATATGCATCAACAGTCACAAACACAGCCCATCTATGGGCTAGTGATTACACAGCTAGGCTTCCAATTTCCCCATTAGTTTCTGCTTAATGTGACATTTAGCATTTTTTTTTTGCAATTAGCGATAAAAGCATGCATGGTTTAGCGCTGGAAAACTGTGTAGAGTGGTGCGGTGCAGCGAGTTAAGTCACCGAGCCGGGGATGACGGCATTTGTGCATAAATATGATGTATGCCGGCCTTAAATGGGCTCAGTGGAGATAGAGTTACACTTAGAACCGGGCTATTTTACAGAACGTCTGTGGTTTTGAATGTGCGCTCAGTGCTACTATACGGGCACGGAGCTTTGGGTGGGCTATGTGTCAGCACCGGTTTAATGTAATTTCATTCTGGACCGACGTTTTGGCGGGGACAAGGTGGGGTACGGAAAAATGGTACAGTGCTGTAGAAAAACAGTGCAGGCTTTGCTAATGTGACAGCTAACATGGTATTAGCTGGACACTCCTTAGCCAAATCATACAAATGACTCCCAGTGTGTGGTGAATGGCATAGTTCATAGTAAAAACACAAAATGCTATGGTAAACATTACAGCATCTGAACACCTGTAGGCCCCTCACATTCTTCTTCCACAACCTCATTCACACATTAAATATATGCACATTGTAGCCCACAAATCTGGATGGATGACAAATGTCCAGAAACACAAGCTGAAGAGTTACAACTAAACAGATCGATCGCCACAAAGTGAAATCCCCAATTTTAAGTGTAATCTTCTTTTAACTGCATTGACGCATGGTAGTCTGATGAGGTGAGGTGGGGGGGGCTGAATGCTGGTCTGAGATCAGTGTGGACCCCCAGTGTCAGTCTATGGGGTGAGGGCACTGGGTGGCTGAATGCTGGTCTGAGATCAGTGTGGACCCTAGTGTCAGTCTATGGGGTGAGGGCTCTGGGTGGCTGAATGCTGGTCTGAGATCAGTGTGGACCCCCAGTGTCAGTCTATGGGGTGAGGGCTCTGGGTGGCTGAATGCTGGTCTGAGATCAGTGTGGACCCCCAGTGTCAGTCTATGGGGTGAGGGCTCTGGGTGGCTGAATGCTGGTCTGAGATCAGTGTGGACCCCCAGTGTCAGTCTATGGGGTGAGGGCTCTGGGTGGCTGAATGCTGGTCTGAGATCAGTGTGGACCCCCAGTGTCAGTCTATGGGGTGAGGGCTCTGGGTGGCTGAATGCTGGTCTGAGATCAGTGTGGACCCTAGTGTCAGTCTATGGGGTGAGGGCTCTGGGTGGCTGAATGCTGGTCTGAGATCAGTGTGGACCCCCAGTGTCAGTCTATGGGGTGAGGGCTCTGGGTGGCTGAATGCTGGTCTGAGATCAGTGTGGACCCCCAGTGTCAGTCTATGGGGTGAGGGCTCTGGGTGGCTGAATGCTGGTCTGAGATCAGTGTGGACCCCTAGTGTCAGTCTATGGGGTGAGGGCTCTGGGTGGCTGAATGCTGGTCTGAGATCAGTGTGGACCCCTAGTGTCAGTCTATGGGGTGAGGGCTCTGGGTGGCTGAATGCTGGTCTGAGATCAGTGTGGACCCCTAGTGTCAGTCTATGGGGTGAGGGCTCTGGGTGGCTGAATGCTGGTCTGAGATCAGTGTGGACCCCCAGTGTCAGTCTCTGGGGTGAGGGCTCTGGGTGGCTGAATGCTGGTCTGAGATCAGTGTGGACCCTAGTGTCAGTCTATGGGGTGAGGGCTCTGGGTGGCTGTGCCCTGGCCCACGTGGAGCTTAACAGTTCAGAGTCTGGGAGTTGCATTTAGATCAATAGATAAGGAGCGACCGCAAAACAAAGGGGAAAATGGGGAAGGCTGTGCGGCGCTAATCCGGTTAGCTAAATGCAATCCCTCCTCCCCCTCCTCCTCCTCCACCCACAAATCAATGACGGCTGGTGCAGTTCCACACAAGATGGAGCTCTCCTGCTTCTTCTCTGGCCTCCTCCTCTCTCCCCTGCCACCCTCCCCTCTCTCTTTACCACTGCTTGTCCCTGCCTCTCTTCCTCTCCCTACCGTATCTCTGGAGCCTCGTTTCCCCCCTCTTTCCTATCTCTTTTTTTGCAAGCTGTAGTGGTAATAAGACTGCAGACCAGGTCTACTGGAAGCCAGAAAATAGATCACTGCAACCCCATGATTAGAACAGCGCAAGACTTTGTGACCATTACCCAGTTCTAGTGAGCCCTTAAAATCGCATTGCCATTTCAAGGCCAGAATAGTGACGCTGGATGGACAAACTTAAAACAAGAAGCCTATTGACGAATTAAATGGGCGAGAGTGATGAGCACAAGTGTATCTATCACCTTCTGCCAATGAGGATATTCTTCCTCCAGTGGTGTGTGTGTGTGTGTGTGTTTGTGTGTGTGTGTGTGTGTGAGGGGGGTCATTATCTGACACTGGTCAATGGTCTGTCCATGTTCTCTCTTTCCTCCCTCTTTTGTGGGCCTGTCGATCTGTCTATGCCGGCCCAGGATTCCACAATACCCCGAGTCTACAGGCTGCCAGGAGTACAGCGCGTCTCAATAACAGTGGCAGCCATCTTAACCCTGGATCCATACACACGTCTTGTCTTTCCAATGAGCTCCGGATAGCCCGAGTGTTCCGTACCGGACACAATGGAGATCGTTACAGCTCAGCTACTGTTGGTGTTTAGGGTTCAGTTGGTGTTTGTTTGTTTCCCCTTTGTAAATCTTTAAAGATCACAGGTGATAAGAAACAGCTCCTAGGCTGGCTTAAAGGACGGGGAGACCTTCATCAACGAGTTTCTCTGTTTTGGGGGAGTTGTTCCTGGCTGTCTAGCTCCTTTGTGTGTCGAGCTGAGGAAAGGGGGCACCTTGTGGGGATGAGGTAGTGTGTGAGAGTGGGGGGTGGACGGGGGTGTGGGGGGTGTTTGTATGTGTGGGTGTCTGTGAGTGTGGTAAAGGGATGTGTGTGTGGGGGGGGGGGGTGTTTGTATGTATGTATGTGTGTGTGTGTGTGTGTGTGTGTGTGTGTGTGTGTGTGTGTGTGTGTGTGTGTGAGTGTGTGTGTGTGTGTGAGTGTGGGTGGGTGGGAGGGGGAGATGTTGGTGTCTGCAGCCCACCTGCTGCAGCATCTGTCCATTCGTACAGTGCATGGCTCATTCTGGCTCGGCAACACGGACATGCATGTGAAGAGTCTACGCTCTCAGTCAAACAAAGTAGGAAACAGACTTAAGCTTTTCGTCAAACATAACTGTCAATAACTGTTACCATTGTGCCCCATCTCCTGTGTGCATGTGCTGGCTACTCTATGCAGCCTGTTTACAAACTGCAGGGAGGCTTATAAACCATCCGAATCACTGGCATCTGGCTTGTCGTTGCCTTAACTCAGGCTGGATCTAGGGTTAGGGTCTAGGACAGGGTCTAGGACAGGGTCTAGGACAGGGTCTAGGACAGGGTCTAGGGTTAGGGTCTAGGACAGGGTCTAGGACAGGGTCTAGGACAGGGTCTAGGGTTAGGGTCTAGGACAGGGTCTAGGACAGGGTCTAGGACAGGGTCTAGGACAGGGTCTAGGACAGGGTCTAGGGTTAGGGTCTAGGACAGGGTCTAGGACAGGGTCTAGGACAGGGTCTAGGGTTAGGGTCTAGGACTGGGTCTAGGACAGGGTCTAGGACAGGGTCTAGGACAGGGTCTAGGACAGGGTCTAGGGTTAGGGTCTAGGACAGGGTCTAGGGTTAGGGTCTAGGACAGGGTCTAGGACAGGGTCTAGGACAGGGTCTAGGGTTAGGGTCTAGGACAGGGTCTAGGACAGGGTCTAGGACAGGGTCTAGGACAGGGTCTAGGACAGGGTCTAGGACTGGCACTAGGTCAGGCAAGGTATGTTGCCACCGCAACATAGGCAATAAATCAGCAATAAAATCCTGACTACAATCATCACACTACATATCACAATTTATTTATCAACAGCAGCATTGAGGGAGGTGTGTGTGTGTGTTTGTGTGTGTATTTAAGAATGCGTGTATGTATTTATCTAGAGACTCCCAGCAGGCTTGTTATATTAACAAAGCCTTGTTTCTCTGATTGTGGAGCTCAGATGAATAGTCAATGTGTTCACACACAGCTTCCTGGAGCCCTGAAGTGAAGCACAAGAGAAGGAAATGTGTCTGTACTGCTCGTGCACACACACACACATACACTTGCACGCACACGTGTTTGAACACACCTGCATGAAGACACACACACACAAGAAGACGAACATATCAACACACACCTGCATGAACACGCACGCGGGCAGGCACATGTGCGCGCGCACACACGCACGCACGCACGCACGCACACACACACACACACACGGCCCCGCAGCTGTGGGAGGAGAGAGCAACAGTGACAAACAGCCTTGGTGCTACAAAGGTGGCAGGAAATCTATCAAACGGGACAATAAAATTGCAATTGAGTTTCTTTAGCTTTTTTATAGCAGATGCATGTATCTTGATGGCTAGCGCCCGCTGCCCCTATCCATTTCACAGGCTGGGGCCCTACTGGGGGTGTGTGTCATTGTGTGTTTGTGTGTGCTATTGAGTGTGTGGATGGTGCAGGAAAGTGTGTTTGTGCGTATGCCTAGTTGTGGGAATATTTGGTGTTGGCGTGTGTGTGTTTATATGTGTGATTGTGTGTGTGTACCACTGTTTTTAGATCAGCGCTTTGGCTTTCGTAAACAGAGCCAAGCAGAAACAGCATTAATCTTGTGCAATTATATGAAAAAGGCAATTACAGGCCTTGTCTCGCTCCGAGAGCAATGATCAATTTCTTTACACACTTGTACAGCGGCAGGTTAGCTGGTGTAAACAGTGAGTGCTACACCCTGTGTGGAACCTGCTAGAACAATAAGCAGAGGTCTATGGAGACCCCCACGTGAGCAAGCTGCTGTTTATAAACTGGGAGTCACTTTGGGTTAGTTGTTGCAACTCGGTACACTGGTGAAATTGGAACAAGCCTCCAGTATGTGAGCGTATAGGACTCAGCACTGTATTCTGAGGATTTCTGAAATTACATTATTTGGAGGCAATGTTGCGATAATTGTTACGATTGTGAAATATTTAAACCCTGTTGTTTCTACAAAATTGGTGATAAAGGAGTGTAATGCATTATTTCTTCACTGCTGATCATTTTGATTTGGATATGTTTAATTTTGATATTTTGTAAATGTTTTGTTTAATTATTGTGCAATATATTGTGGCCTGCAAAGCAACAAATGTACACTATTTAGAGATATACTATTGGAACGGGAAACAATAGTGAGTGCTGTGTTATTCTGAACAGTCGGTCCAAAGCAGTTGTCTTTTTCTTAGCTCATAATCTCTACAGCTGCTTTGCTAAACGCTGGCCTTGCTCAGGATAACAGAACTCATCCAGACCGATCTGGATAAACAAATAAACCCTCTCCCTCCAGCTTCTGGACTGGTTCCACAGGTCCGAGGTGAGGACACAAATAAGAGGACAGTAGGACAGTCCCTGAGCTACTGGCTAAACAGTGTAACTCTGCCCCCTAGTGGCGGAGATGCCTTACAACACCCTGAAGCGTCAGAACACAGCACCCATCCACCTCCACGAGAAAATATACTTTTCCGACCTCGCCAAAAAAACTGGCAGGTTTAAGAAATTCCCAAGACCACAATCTGACATGGAGCGAAATTACTTCACTGCCCTGGACCTGAGTGGAGTAACACAATATCAACACAACATTTCTAAGCAGACCGACCTTTTCAGATGGAGTTTTGGGGGGAAATAGGAAGCGCCAGGCGTTTATTTTTAACTGTGCGCCGTGCAAAAGAGCTGAAATTCTAGACCTAAATAAATGAAAGGAACAGGCCTGATTCCAATCAGGTTTCCAAGCTGCAGAGCTCACATCCGAAACAGTGTTTGGTTTTCCCATAGCTGAATCTGATGAGCACTAACAAGTAGTGCTATATTACTGAGCATGCATGACACAGCCAGGGTAGCTGAGGGGAGACTCTGAGAATAGGCCCTCAGTCTCCTCTAAGGTGGGTTCTCTAAGTTCTTCTGATCCAGGAAGTAAACCAAGGCGCTGACTGCTCCCATTGAGAGTTAGCTCAGACTTGATGTGTGAGTGGCCTGATACATTACATTTAGTCATTTAGCAGACGCTCTTATCCAGAGCGACTCACAGTAAGTACAGGGACATTCCCCCCGAGGCAAGTAGGGTGAAGTGCCTTGCCCAAGGACACAACCCCATTTTGCATGGCCGGGAATCGAACCAGAAACCTTCTGATTAATAGCCCGATTCCCTAACCTCAGCCATCTGACTCCCTGATCCAACCTGGAGCAGGGTTTTAAGCATGCGTGCCTGCGTCCAACGCACGTCACTGTAAGAGAGACGGAGCGAGTGAGGGGGAACAATAAGAAAGAGAAGTCAGGAGACATAGAGAGCGAGGGAGATGGGGTGGAGGAGATAGGGGAGTGAGCGAGGACAGTTCACAGAGGCGGAAAAGAGAGCGGGGAGACAGATCGTGTGTGCGCCTGTGTGAGTTCAGGTGCTAATGAGCGCTCTGACCTTGGAGTGGGTGATGGACAGCGTGTCCACCCACACGCGCCAGCCGCCCCACTCGTACTTGATGGCGTGGTAGAGCAGGATGCGGAAGATGGCGTACACCATCTCTGTGATCTTGTGCTCCTCGCTGTTCCTGGGGTTGATGAAGCACAGCGAGAGCATCCACTCCTGCCACACGGAGCACTGCAGCAGGCTCCTGAGGGGACACGCACACACCAAACATGTGTGTTAGGCTGCGACAGGCACAAGATGCTCATAGACATGAATGACATTTACATTTACATTTTTACATTTAGTCATTTAGCAGACGCTCTTATCCAGAGCGACTTACAGTAAGTACAGGGACATTCCCCCCGAGGCAAGTAGGGTGAAGTGCCTTACCCTTCCCGACATGCACTGCATGTGAAGATTTACATCAACAGAGCCAAAAGAATGAACCCCTCAAAAGAATGGATCAGTATTGGCTGGTTTACTTATAAGAGAGCTCCTTTAAGGACAAAGTGTGAGTATTAAACTGTTAGTGCACTATGAGATGGTAGCTGTCGCATCAGACAGAGCAGGCATTAACCTGGACATAAAACCTGGTACAGTATAGCACTGTTCTCCAGGGCGGGCAGTGTGTGTGTGTATTTGCCGAGAGGTGTGTGTGTGTGCGTGTGCCAAGGAAGTGTGTGTGAGTGTGTCTGCATGTGTGTGCCAGAGAGGGTTTTCCTATGTGTGTGTATGTATGAGGAAAGTCTGTGTGTGTGCATGCTCCAGAGAGGTTTGTGTATAACGTGGGTGTCTGTGTCAGAGAGGTTTGTGTGTGTGTGTGTACCAGGAAGATGTGTGTGTGTGTGTATCAGGGATATATTTGTGTGTGTGTGTGTGTGTGTGTGTGTGTGTGTGTGTGTGTGTGTGTGTGTGTGTGTGTGTGTGTGTGTGCGTGTGTGTGTGTGTGTGTGTGTGCGTGTGTGTGTGTGTGTGTGCGTGTGCGTGTGCGTGTGTGCTTACCTCCGGTTGTCACGACTGTTGTTAAACAGTTTGATCATGTCGGACAGGAAGATCCTGCGCACCTCCATGGTCTCAGGGGAAGGGGGAGAGTTCTTCAACAGGGCAGCGATCACCTTCAAGATCTCTGTCAAAACACACACACACACAGCTTAGCTGCTCCACTCCACACAGCCAGGCACCCGAGCTGGGCTGAGGGAAGTTGTGCTCTGTACAGCAACTGTGTATCGTGTTGGATTCCATTTCCGAAAACCATATTGCTAATGTTTCTATTGCTATAGGGTTCAATTGCGATTTTTCTATTATTATTGGGTTCTATTGCTTTAGGGTTTCTATTGCAATTGGGTTCGAAAGCAATTATGTAATATTACTATTGGGTTTTGTTATTGAGAGTTCTAATGTTACAGGGTTATTTATACTGTTATTGAGTTGTATTGCTAAAGAGTTCCTCTCTATTGCTAAGGCTGAGAGACAAAGAATGTTTTTTTTATTGAATGCAGTTCCACCACTGTGTCCATGAAGATTTCGAAATGAGCATTTGCTCACCCCAAACTACAGCACAGGCTAATATACTTTGTCAGTGTCAGGGGATCAGTGTTGGAATAAATCTGATCTCAACTCGACAATAAAATCAGACATTCATGGAAGCGTGTGTAAACGGCTTCGCCATAAACCAACGCTGGTCTCCAGGAGAAATCTGAAAATCGTCGGGAACAACCCAATATATACACATACCAAACACACACAAAAAAGAGTCCAAAGAAATGTGCAGGATAAATCCCTGGTCAGTGATCTGTATCACACTGTGGTGGTTTGGTCTATCAAGAGGAGGAGCCTTCCCCTCCTGACCCCCGCAAGCCGCCTTTAGTTAACCCAATGAGACTGGCTGTTTAGATGAATTATGTAGACAATGTCCGTGTCCATTTGCTTGAGTAGATAGAGAGTGAGAGTGAGAGTGAGAGTGAGAGTGAGAGTGAGAGTGAGAGTGAGAGTGAGAGTGAGAGTGAGAGAGAGAGAGAGAGAGAGAGAGAGAGAGAGAGAGAGAGAGAGGTGCTTGGGTTTCACTTGTCTTGCACTAGACCTTGGCGGTAACCCATACCCCCATCGCCTCCCTCTCTCCCTCTCTCCCTCTCTCCCTCTCTCCCCCCCCCCCCCCCCTCTCTCTCTCTCTCACGGCTTTTTGGATGCTCAAATTATGAGTCGCTGAAGACTCGCCGGCCAGAAAATCACTCCGGCATGTACACAGTACCACTATGGGATAGAGGGAGAGGAATGGAGGTGAAGAGAAGAGGGGGGTGGATTTGTTCCACCCTCCATTTGGTCTTGGTTCCCCCCCCCCCCCCCCCCCACGTTAATTTGAGAAAAAACGATACTTCCCAAGCACTTTTTGATTGGCTCTGACGTTACTAAAGACTGCAATCAGGGGCCATTTTGGGGCTCGGCCGCAGATGAAATCAGGAGGCACACGGAGTAGAGGAGAGGAGAGGCAGACCGCCCAGCTGCTCCTTCAGTCTCCTAGCTCAGGGGGGCTCAGATGCAGATGCTCGCTGGCTGGCTGGGTAATACACATCTACAGCCATGATAGACTGGGAAATGGGGAGCACTCTAACAGAATAAAGGTTTGTGGGTAATCAATGTGTGACTGTATGGACCTTGCCTGTCAGATTAGGGCTGGTTTTAAAGTAAACCTTGGCCGTGATTACGGCAAGCTAAGGTTTCGGTTTTTCGGGGAGACGGGTTTAGATTTCCGTGTGTGTGTGTTTCTCTGTGCAGCTAAGCACTTTGATTTCCACATATGAAAAGATTTTGAGAACTGCCATTCCAAATTGGAGGTGAGTAATGGTCTGAAAATACTAGACCGAGAACAGGATGGGACGGTGAACATTGATCAAAGCCGTGAGCTTGCTATTCCAGCTTGTTATGTTGCATCATACAGAAACTAAGCCATTTCTGCTCGTAATGAGAGCCCAGAATAAAAACACAATTCCAGCAGAGAGAAAACAGTGGGAACTTCTGGAAGTATTACTTGAATTTCCAGGATAGGAATAATAAAAGCACACATCAAACAAGGACAGGGTCCTATTTCTGGCTTCATTTATGGTGCTTCTAATGGCCACTGCATACTTTAGGACAGTGAAGTGCAACAATGGCTACAAAATATATTTTTTTAAATTCTCACTTCTCTACTGCTACGTTCTGATACAATTTAAAACGTTTATTATAATTGTCTTTATCTATACTAGTAAAACAAATTAAATGTAGCCTACGAAAACAGACTTAGAGGATATACTTGATGCTGCTACTCACGTGGGTTGAGGATCTTGACGGTGGAGTCTGGGTCTGGATGCTGCTTGTGGATCACTTGGGTGCAGATCTGTTCAGTCAGGATCTGGAGAGAGGGAGCCCAAACACTGATCACTCACAGCCACTATGCACTGGGCCACACACAAACCATCCATCACATCCACAAAACATGGATTTGAGGA
Source organism: Osmerus eperlanus (assembly GCF_963692335.1). Taxonomy (NCBI): domain Eukaryota; kingdom Metazoa; phylum Chordata; class Actinopteri; order Osmeriformes; family Osmeridae; genus Osmerus; species Osmerus eperlanus. The sequence continues at coordinate 13,254,664 of NC_085031.1, forward strand.
AAATAACCAAAGTTTTAAAGTTTTTAGATTTTGGACTGAAATGAAGCTTACTACAGTTCAGAGTATGGCACATTGATGCACTGTAATATTTTCTACGCGTTCAAAGACATGATGCAACATTACTATATCATTACAATATAGCTAGATAAATTAAACATAGACATCTTTCAATTGAAAATATGGTTCTTCGCAGAACTAAAAATGGTTTTAAATGTTCTCAGTGTTTTTTGAAACTAGGAGGTTTATTTCAGGCAATGGCAAAATTTCAGGATGTGGTGATAAGGTACTTGAACAAAAACAATAACGTTCAAATCAAACAAACCACCAACAGGTACAAATGTTCTGCATACAATACACACTAATACTATGGAAATTTGTTTTGCGTAATTTAGTAATGCACAAAGCAAGCAAAAGTGGATAACATGAATAATTATAAGTATTACACCAGACAGACACCAATGAAGATAACAGTAACACACACAAGTGTACATACACACACACACACACACACACAGTCGTAGACTGACCTCAAACAGCACGTTATAGGTGGTCATGCTGAAGGGGCTGGAGTGCAGCATGAGGCGCTCGGTGAGCAGGGAGAAGAGGCCGTGACCCAGCATGACCTCAGCCTTCCTCCTGTGGGTGGAGTCAACAGGTCAAAGGTCAACCTACCCTTTACTGTACCATACAATGCATTACACTATTCTGTCAAATACTGTGCAGAGCGTTGAACACCCCCCCCCCCAATTTAAAAAAAGCTATATTAAATTAGCTCACAGTTTAAACAAATAATTTATCTTCCTTGGTGACAAGGAATTTCCGAGGTCTGTGAATGACGAGAAGGGCTTGATGGAATTTGAGACCCACGGACGTATAACTCAGCAGAGCTCCAGAACACAGTGTAGTAAATGAAGGAGGAAATGAAGGAGAAGCACCCTGCTGGGTACCAGTGACCCGGCAGGATCCGGACCAGACACATCTTTCATCTCCTCCAGAGTGTCTGTACATACTTGGGGAAGATTACTGGAAAAATGGGCCTGAATGTCAAACACCCAGAGTAAGAGTCGCTGTACTGAGGAGGGCGGGAGCGAAGGCTGAGCCCAGGGCTGGGGCTGGGGCTGCGAGGATTAAGGCTAGGATAGCAGAGTTAAGGCCAGGGCCAGGGTTGGGGCCGGGGGGCTGGAGCTAAGGACTGGGACCAGAGACTCAGATGGGTCTGGCGTGGTACTGCAGTTTGGGACCAGGAGCCAGGAGGTTCGGCCAGGGAGCCGAGGCCAGCATGAGCACTGATCAAAAGGTTGGAGATCAAACAGAAAGAGAGCGGCAAAATCGAGCCGTACCTCCCCCCCCCCCCCACCACAACCCTGCATCTCATCCAGCAAACCTCTCCTCCCGCCCTCCCCTGACAAATTCAGACAGCAATCTTAATTGCTTGGAGAATCAAAGGGAGCTTTAAAGTGGATAATTTGATATCAAAACAGTTCTCGGCAAGAGGAGGCTATTGACTCAGGAGGAAAAAGGCTTTAATACGCTATTCATTTTATGGCGGTGCACAATTGGGGATTAGCTATCGACCTCTGCTTGAACGAGGACTGCTTTTCCAGCAGATACCTCCGACTTGGTGAAAGGGATTTTGTATATATGCTACTGAGAGGCGACCATTTTGAAAAGGGCCTTTGATTTCTATGAACAAAGTGTAAAACGAATCCATGATTGAATTGTATGAAATACACAGATGTCATGTGAAAATTGTGTGCCGCATAATTACATTATTTTTAAATCACTGTGTTTGACAAGAAACATTTTTTGCAGACGATGCAGATGACAAGTCTGGTATGCCTCCTAAAATTCTAAATCTGTATCTGTGAGCGTAGAGGACAGCTCTTCTTACTTTGCTGGTAGGTGCTTGAGAAAGTAGCCCATGACCTTGAGTGCCTGCACTCGAATTCCTTCACTTTTGGATGCCAGCAGCTTGTAGATGACCCTGAACAACAAGAAACAGACAGTAAGATAGTGAGAAAACAAAGACTATTTTTTTTCTTACTTTATTAATTATTTACAAATATAAATGAAACACCACACATAAAGCTTCAGCTGACTGGTTCAATATTTATTCTATTTTTATTCTTCCCTTGCGGTACTGATACACTAGATTAATAACACGGACGCACAGATACACACAAGACGGATGACTCAGCATGCTACCGAGTGCGATTATATCAATAACCTGGACAGTTTTTCAAATGAAAGCAGTAAAATAACTTTATTAGCTTTCGTGTCATCTGGCTTCATTTTGATGTTAAGAGAACCAACCTCGCACGAGCCGAACTCCCTCCCCACTGAAACGAGAGGCCGCTAATGGCTAGAGACGGAGACCAGAGCAAACGTTTACCGTATCCCGCTGCGCTGGTCGAAGGCCTGGACCATGGAGCCGGGGTGCTCCGACATCAACGCCACGAGCAGCTGCAGCACGTCCATCAGATTGTCATCCTGCAGAGGTCCGCGCCGGGGTCAAATGTTAGCGTTATTAGCGCTATGATAAACACCCCGGCTAATGGAGCCCGCAATTAGAATAGTATAGCCTTTCACGATGATGTCATGAAAACCACCGCGGGATAAACATTGCTGGAGAAGTCTACTGGTCGGATAATTATACTAAGGAAGTTTAAAAGTAAGGCCTACGCACAAACATATCCATGGGTGTGCATGGGACTTTTATTTATATAATGTGCAAATAAAAAATGCATAACTTTGGATCTTCTTAATGTGTATATTCAGAAATTTTACAACTGCACATAAAACTACTCATAACTCTTTTTTCTAGAGAAGGTATCCCATAAGGATGCTGTGAAGTTCATTTCAGTATTCAACCAAAAGGTCACATTGTCTTAAAAAAAAACTCTGCATGGTTCTTCATCCCAATGCTACAGAACAACAGAGCACTACGTCACACTCTGTTTTCGAATAAAAATTTAAAAAAAAGGAAAGGTGGAAGTAACGAATAACGCCAGGCCAAGGAAGTCTCTGTAGATAGCTACGTTCCGCAGCAGAGGAGTTACCCTCTGCACCCAGACTGCTGGAGAGCCGAAGGCTGCTTGTTCTAGAACCTCATTACTGTTCTAGAAACTCATTACTGTTCTATGCTTGGGTGCTTTCTAAACACTCCAGCTTCCGTCTAGAGGGCTGGGGAGGGCAAGCTTGGCAGCGGTTGAAACACTGCAGTTTCCCTGTGTGAGGGTCGGTCTGTCAGCAGAGAGGACAAGGAGAAGACCGAGGGGGGAGAGATGAAGCTGTGAGGTTAGGGTGCCACCTAGTGGCCACTTATATACTTAGGAACAAAAATTATAAAACTTAATAAAAAAAGGACTATTTGTGTGTTGGTAGGTCTGAGGGATATAAGGAAGAAGAGGTTAGGTCCTACCTCGTGCATAGTGAGCAGGTAGTTCAGAATGCTCTGCAGCTCGTCCTCCTTGACGCCATAATCCTGGAACACACACAAACGGTCTATCAGTCTATCGTTAGCTAGTAGAAGCCAGCGTTGTGGAGGATGGAAACCTCCGCCAGGTGTGTGTGTGTCGGAGAGCGGTGAGGACCGTGTGACGGAGGAGCAGCGGGCGTGTTTACCTTCATGATCAGCTGCTTGATGAACAGCAACAGGAAGGCTCTCAGAGAGTGGATCTCCTTCTGGTTGGGTCTCGGACCATCTACACACACACACACGCGCGTGCAACACACAAACACACACAGGATTGAGGTGTGTGCGCCGGGTAAGGTATATGAAGGTACACTAAAGCACAAGGAGGACTGGATGGTCTGCCCAGTCATGTGTAAATAGAATCCTGCTCCACTTCAACAGAGCATGAATAGTGTGTCTTTTGTACATGCCTGTGTAGTATCTTTGTGTGTCATGTGTGTCTTTTATCCTTCTTGTTGACGGTATGCGTGTTGTGTGTGTGGTCTCACCCAGGCCCTTGGGCGTGACCCCGCTGCGGTCCTGAGGGTTGGTCACCCAGTAGTAGTACTTGAGGGTGTGCATCACCTGCAGTACCGTGCCCACCCTGCGGATGGCGTTGTAGATGGTCACGGTGCTGATGAACTCTGTCGACAGGTAGGTATACAGGGTCAGCTGCACCTGTGGAGGAACACGCACAGGGACGCGCACACACACACACACAGCATGAGTCTGGGGTACATTTATGTGTGTGTATGGTTGTTGTACTGTTGTTAACCAGAGGCTTGTGAGTTTTCCATTTTAATATGAGACGGTTCTCCTCTCTGTTTACTGACACCAGCGTTCAGACGCTGGGAGGGAGGGAGGGAGGGAGGGAGGGGCAGAGTGTGGAGAGGAAAGCGGAGGTGTGATTGTGTGTGTGGCATGATGACTAAGGTCAGTGTGTGCATGGGTGTTTGTTCTGACAAATGTCAGTGTGTGTATGTGTGTGTGTGTGTGTGCGGACAGAGGTCAGTGTGTGAATATGTGTTTTTCAGTGTGTGTGTGTGCGTGTGTGTGCGTGTGTGAGCGCGCGCCGGGTCTTATTGGCTGTACCTTGGCGGGGGCATGGATCCAGATGGCCGGGTTGAACAGGATGTGGTCACACAGCTGCTTGAGCAGCAGGACGCCGTTCTGCAGGTTGCTAAGGTAACGGGCGAAGGCCAGGACGATGTCCAGCACGGGTCGCGTCACATGCACTTTGGAAGACTGGAGGGGAGGAGGGGGAGGGAGGGAGGATGAAGGACGACAAAAAGATGTAAGGTAGAGAGGTAGAGATGGAGGAGAATATACAAGCAAAGAATGGACAGAGAGGGAGGGAATGTGTGAGCAGGACACACACAGACACACACAGAAAGGGAATGTGGATGAGCTCTCAGTCTAACAAGCCCATAACAGCTACAAGCTCAAAACACTCCAACCAGGAAACCTCCATTAGAAGTGTGAGTGGGAGACATTGCCTTGTTATCGCCTCAACTAGAGCACAGGGCAGCAATTAGGACAGGGCTGTGGTGTGAAGGGGGAAGGACTGTGTGTGTGCAAGATTCCTTTGAAACTTTTCAGACCCTGTGTGTGTGTGTGTGTGTGTGTGTGTGTGTGTGTGTGTGTGTGTGTGTGTGTGTGTGTGTGTGTGTGTGTGTGTGAGAGAGTGTGTTACCTTCTCCAGAGTGTAGCCGATGACCAGAAAACCCTTGCAGGTGAGGACCTGCTCTTGCATAGCCACAGAGTTCTTCAGCAGCTCCATCACAAACGACAGTAAAGTGCAGCTAGGGAGGGGGAGAGAGAGGACAGGAGGGAGAGAGAGGACAGGAGGGAGAGAGAGAGAGGACAGGAGGGAGAGAGAAGGCAGGAAGGAGAGAGAGAGAGAGCAGGGGAGAAGGAGTGTAAACACACCAGCCACCAGTGAAGCCACACTGCCACTGCCAGACTGGTCCAGTCTGGCCCCAAACACTTTCAACATCCCTACTGTGATGGGTAAGAATCACCGTAGGTGGCTCCTACTTCAAATTCTAATTTGATTCCATTTTTATTTTATTTTTGTATGCATTTTTAGGAAAGAGACTGACAAGTGCAGAGTGGACTCTCTCCCGCCTGACACCCTGGAGACGTCAGAGAGAAATTAACGGATCTCAAGAGTGACTCATCAGCTGCCAGATCACGTTCATTACCATTCACCCCACTGGCCCCAGACTCACTCACAATAATGGCATCATGAATTTATTATCAATGCTACAATGAATAATAAAAGGCTATGCTTTACAATAACAGATTGTGCTGAACCAGTCCAGAGGCGCTGTGCTACAGTATAATGAACACCCTGTGAATACCATAATGATGGGTTGTGAATAATGAAATAGTTTGGGTGGAAGCGTGATGAATGTGTGCACGGGTGTGTCTCATGCTTGTGTGCACTGTGTGCGTATACAGTTGGTGTGTCTGCGTGTAGTGTGTGTGCATGTGTATACATCATTTGTTTGTGAGTGTGAGTGTGTGTGTGTCCTACCAGACAGAGGTGTCCAGCTCGTGGCTGGTGTGCTGTTGGTAGTCCAGCTGGGAGAACAGGGGGAAGAGCACTTGCACCCCTCCGATAGAGTGTATCCCGCTCTGGATTGAGTGGGTCACCACCGCCTTGACATCCTGGAGGACAACAGCATCAACACATACAAATAACAAGATTTACCAGAAATGCTGAGATATATTTTTAAATTTTGAATACAGTCTGGTGATTATGTAAACTGGGCATGGTTAAGGCTTTAATATCGACAGTATAACGTGTGCAAACAAAAGTATAAACAATCTGATTTGTTTTGGCTTTCTGCTCAGATCCTCCCCCGGCCGCCACCCCAGTTGCCAAGGGAGACAGCCAGAGGCAGGTAAAAAGATTATGTTGCCATGATGATGAGACCACTGTCATCCAGGTGTGTAACCCTTGAGGGGGCGTTCGTTTAATAAGTGAGGCGACGGGAAGCTCCTCCAGGCCACGCCTTGCTGGAGAAATGACTGTGACTTTGCAGAACCTTCTCAACGTAGAATGACTTATTCTAAACCTGGACCTGTCAGAATAACCAAACACGCAACTGTCGTCACTGGAAACTCATTGACATGTTTGTCCAAATATGAACACTAACAATGACTTGATGACAGAGCATTTGCATTGTTTGATCTGGAGAGAGGGTGGGATGGAGAAACGCTTCACGGAGATGGTGAGGATGATCATTTAGGTCAGCGTGTGTGTGTGTGTATATGTGTGTGCATGCGCTGTAAAACACAAACGCACAAAGGAGGTCATGTGTTTGCTCAATTCGTTGGGAAGCACAGGGACAAAACTCAATTACTGAGACAGAGAGAGAGAGAAAGACAGAGGGAGAGAGAGAGACAGAAAGAGAGAGAGAGACAGAAAGAGAGAGAGAGACAGAAAGAGAGAGAGAGACAGAAAGAGAGAGAGAGACAGAAAGAGAGAGAGAGACAGAAAGAGAGAGAGAGACAGAAAGAGAGAGAGAGACAGAAAGAGAGAGAGAGACAGAAAGAGAGAGAAAGACAGAGACAGAGACAGAGACAGAGACAGAGAGAGAGAGAGAGAGAGAGAGAGAGAGAGAGAGAGAGAGAGAGAGAGAGAGAGAGAGAGAGAGAGAGAGAGAGAGAAAGAGAGAGAGAGAGAGAGAGAGAGAGAGAGAGAGAGAGAGAGGGAGGGAGAGATAAAGAGACGGGGAAGATAGAGGAGGGGAGAGAAAGTGGGAGAGGCGTGGGAGGAATTGAGAGTAATGAAATAAAAAGGACAGCTGTGTGTGTATTTGATTGTGTGTGTGCGCATGTGCTAGTGTGTGTACAAACTTAATGGGTGTTTAATCAGGTGGGCACTCTCCCAGACAGCCTTCCCTCCCGCCAGTGTGTGTAAAAATCAACATTTACTTGAGTTTACTTGACAACGAACGCCACTCGTACAGGAACACCCAGGCAGACAAACCCAGCGACCTACAGTCTGAGGGGAGTGTCATCAAGAGGACCGCTTCAGCTTTCACACATCCAGAATGTGAACACAAGCATCAGTTGTCCCCAAATATGCCCGATGTCTCCGATTAAGGTACAGTGGTTCTGGGCAGGTGAGCTAGATGCTGTCTGGTTCAGACCGGTTAGATCCACCTCAGAGGGAACCAGCCTGTGAGAATGAAGGGGGAGGGCCTGATAAGAGTCACCCCTATTATCTCTGGAAGAAATCACTGTCTGGGAGGAAGAGAGAAGGAGATGGAGCAAGGAGAAAGAGAGAGATACGTCAAGAGAGCAAAAATAGAACATGACTTGAAACATGAAAGACTGAAAGAGAATAAAAGAGTGAAAGAAAAAAACACAGAGAAATATACAGTTCTGAATATAGAGACAATCGAGAATGAGAGAGAGAGAGTAGAGAACGAGAGACAGACAGTGGGGAGAGTGGGGAGAGTGGCACAGCTGGAAGACGAGGGAGGAGAAGGGGGGAGGGGTGGAACAGGTGTCACCTGACTACACCTGACTAGAATACATTATGGTTGATTAGCTATGCCTCAATAGTTGTCACCTTCAGTTAAGTGGGGAAATATTTGGAGCAGTGCATTACCTGCAGCGTGCTCTTCTGGTGCCGAGGAAATCTGGGATGTGTTTATGTTGTCACAATCAGTAGATCAGCTATCGCATTATGTGATTTGTTCACGTATTCTATCCTGTTAGTCATTCACATATTGTATTCTTACTCTGATCAATGCCAGATAAAGGGTGTGAACAAAAGGTTTCCAGCCAGAGCTTGAAAGAAACCAGGCGTCGGGTCCAGAAAACTATAAATGTGAGCAAATGTGAGCAAATGGACATTAGTGGCTTTAGGGCCCCTCATAAAGACCTTGGGGCCGGGGTTCGAGGGCCATGCTGACTATAGCAGCTGACCCTTTTAGTCCTCTTTCCTGTCATGGGATCCTTTCGGAAACACTGTGTCAGTAGGCCCTATTACATGGAGATTTTTGCAAAGCCCAGTCTTTATGGCGGCTTTGTTTGTTTACACTGAACCAAACAAAGGCGATATAATGCCGCCGCGTGTGATTTGAGATAGCATGCCGGCGTTCCCGAAGGAGAGACGTGAGGTGGGCGCCCTGCGTGTGAAGTCCCGTCATGTTCCAGAAAAGACAGACAGAACGTGTCATTGACAACAATGTACCAGTGTATTACCTGCAGAGGGAGACTGTAAGGCTAGTGGACCAGTGTATTACCTGCAGAGGGAGACTGTAAGGCTAGTGGACCAGTGTATTACCTGCAGGGGGAGATTGTAAGGCTAGTGGACCAGTGTATTACCTGCAGGGGGAGAATGTAAGGCTAGTGGACCAGTGTATTACCTGCAGGGGGAGAATGTAAGGCTAGTGGACCAGTGTATTACCTGCAGGGGGAGACTGTAAGGCTAGTGGACCAGTGTATTACCTGCAGGGGGAGACTGTAAGGCTAGTGGACCAGTGTATTACCTGCAGGGGGAGACTGTAAGGCTAGTGGACCAGTGTATTACCTGCAGGGGGAGACTGTAAGGCTAGTGGACCAGTGTATTACCTGCAGGGGGAGACTGTAAGGCTAGTGGACCAGTGTATTACCTGCAGGGGGAGACTGTAAGGCTAGTGGACCAGTGTATTACCTGCAGGGGGAGAATGTAAGGCTAGTGGACCAGTGTATTACCTGCAGCATGAGTGCATGGGGCGAGTGCACAAAGATGGAGGTGTTGTCTTTGGGGGAGGACTCGAGGCAGAGCTGGGCGTCGGTGGCGCGGGGGTTGTAGGTGAAGGCGATGCTGGCCGCCAGCTTGCCGTCGTACAGCAGCGTCTTGTGGTGTTCAGCGAACAGCAGGTCGCTCTCTGCCTTGTACTTGAACGTGCCCTGGGGAGATCGGGGCAAGGGCGAGGGGAAGGAGAGGTGAGAGGGAGGGCAAGGGGAAGTGAGATGGAGGGAACAGAGAAGGAGAGGCAGAAGAAAGATATTTTTTATGATCATCAATGGGATATTTACGTTAGACTTGTACCACAGAGGCATGGTCGTTTGATCACAAAGACTCCTGTGCTTCACTTGCCGCGACTATACTGTACTATACTATCAACAATATCAACTGTACCACAACTATACTAGCATTGCTAGGGCGTACCTTGTAGCCTGGGCCCAGCTGGTAGATGGCCAGGATCTGGGCAGCGCTGAGGGCCTCTCCAAACAGGTAGACTGCCCCCATCTGGCCACAGAACACACGGTTGGCATCGGCGGTCTCCGACGAGCCCAGGAAACACTTGTCGAACGTCTGAGGGGGTGAGGCAGAGATAGAGAGAGAAGGGGGGGGGGGGGGGGGGAGAGAGAGAAATAAACAGAGGAAGAAAAGAGAGATAGAGAAAGACAAAAAAAGACCAAAGGAGAAAGAGAGAATAAATGAGAGAAAAAGGAGTCAGGAGGCAAAAGAGAGAAAGAAAAATAAACATTAATATCGACCACAGTGGCGAAACAAAAACAACCCCGGTCAGGCTACAGAAGACGTGCAGCATGGAGGTCTCCCCTCTCCTCTGAGAGGCACTGGAAGAAGGGTGGTGGAGGAGGGCTTGTTACCACGGAGGGGAGACGTCTCCATCTCCTGCTGTGTTCTCCCGGTATACACCGGCCCTGCGCGCCACGAGCGGCAAGACCATGGCGTGATGGCACGCTGACGCCTGCCCCTCAGAGCTGTCAGAGAGCGTGTTCTCCACACGAGGGAGAGGGATGTGACAGGAGTCATACTCCAGGGATGTGACAGACTGTGTGTGTGTGTGTGTGTGTGTCTGCTGCTGCATTCTGGTGAAAAGACAGAGCATGTTGCGTCACCCCCTGGCCCCTCTGTCAGCTGAGAAGGTGATTAAATGAAGCAGTGTAGTAGTGAGAGAGAGCGAGAGACTTATTTATTAATTATTTCTACCGATTATTTGGCAACATTAATAATATACCAACCTGTGTGGTGTAGTTACACGTATGTATATTTTTAACTACCGTGTGTGTCTCTGTATGTGAGTGTATGAAATATAAGTATATATATAAGTCCATGATTTATATTGATGAATATTTCACATTTGCTTTGGCAATATGAACAATTGATGTTTTCATGCCAATAAAGCCTTTTGAGAAAGAGAGAGAGAGAGCGATAGAGAGATAGAGAGAAAGAGAGACAAACACACGTAGCGATAATGTGCATGAATAAAACCTTTTTCCAATTTCCCCTAAATACGGTAAGTCACCTTCCACAATCTAACCCTGATCACATGGTGTAGGCCTAGATTGATAACTCTCATTCTTGAGGCGAGATTGTCGGTTAGGAAGTCACTCATTTGATTGTGGGTAACTGCTTTGAATATGACACATCTTAATTTAGAGAAATTACTGGAATTTAGGGGCAACAAGGGAATGCGTGTGACAACTCAAACCAGATCAAACCGGTTCCGTTTAGTCTGGAGAGAAAAAAAGATCTTGTGTGACCTGCTCAGAACTGGGTCTGTGGTCCTGGATGGAAGTCAGGTAGATGGCCGTGATGGAACGTTACCCCATTACCTGGGGTTACCATGGCAACATTGTGTGTGTGTGTGTGTGTGTACTTACGTCGCTGGTGTTGACAAGCCAGGTGATCTCTCCGTACGACGCCAGCTCTCCATTCACGTAGCAGCTGATCTCGCTGTTCTTCCAGCGGTTGTAGATGTGGACGATGGTCACCATGTACCACTGGGAAACACACACAAACACATCAGTCCTCTATTCTACAGACACGGCTGGTAATGTATTACTCTTGGTTCATTAATTTAACAGTAAGAGAATGAGAAAGGAGAGTGATCTATTTTTCCATCCTCTTTGACTAGGCTTTCAGCCTAGTTTCAGTTAGTACAGTAGTACCATCCTAGGGCTAGCCCACACAGCTATGCCCCTGGGGCTGGAATCCCACATACTTCAGCTGAGATTTATAACCTAGCTCGGCTGAATCTAGAGAAACGGGTTATCATCCTTACCAGACACCTCTGGAGAGAACCTATACGGACTGGACTGGGCTAAATATAACATAGAAATAGAATAGAAAAATCCCACCCCAAAATGAGGGTGTCTATCGCTTTCCTGTGAGAGATGGGGCGGTTAGTGTGTAGCGAGTTGCACACAGGGGAGAGAGGAGGTTTTAAATTGGCTGTGGGTAACGTGGATGTAGGTGCTGCTGAAGGGGGCTTGGCTGGATGCACCAGGAGACTGACTGCAGAGTTATGAGATCATCCTTCTTCCCCTCCTTCATTCTTTATCCAGGCTTTGCAGGCCCCCGGGGGTGAAAAGATATGACTTTGACTCACCCTGCGAGGCCTGGTTTACTGGTGTGTGCATGTCTGTCTGTGTGTGTGTGTGTGTGTGTGTGTGTGTGTGTGTGTGTGTGTGTGTGTGTGTGTACATGTTATAATTCTATGAGAGTGTGAACTTGTGTCCTACATCGAGGTAACACAAGCGTTTTTAGGAGCGTTGGGTTTGTGTATGTGGGCTGTCCCACAGAGCAACTAGGCCAAGCCCCCCCCTTCCCTACCCTCCCTCCCTCCCAACTGCCTTCCTACCTTCTGTGGTTTGAAGTCGTACTTCACGCAGTGCTGGAATCCCTTCCCTTTAGACTTTAACGAGGTCACAATCAAGCAGCCGCCCACAAAGTGTGCCGAATAGCCCAGGCCTTTGCTGGTGCGAAAACTAGAGAGGAGGAGAGAGGGGGGGAGAGAGGGAGAGAGAAACACACATTCTGTGTCAGACACGCACACACAATTGCACTTCAGTAAGTACAGCAGGCTCACTTTAACTCAAGGGCATGGTGTGTTGGGGAGTTGGGGAGTTGAGGGGTAGGAGAGGGGAGTCAAACGTCAATAAATCACACAAACATTTTTCTGGGTAGGGTTTGAAAAAGCAGAGATAGTGAAAGACTCAATCATCAGTCAACTTCACAACAAATTCCCATTTGTGTCGTTACCGGCGTGCCAAGTCGAGGCCCCGGCCTGTGAGCATGTGATTTACTGAACTAATCTGTTTTTAAAAGGGCACAGGCCTGAAGAGGAATTATACTACAGATTTCTCTACTGTTTGACTGACTGGTTGGCAGACTGGTGCTGTGTGTGGTTAATGACTGACTGACTGACTGGTTGGCAGACTGGTGCTGTGTGGCTAATTTATTTTAGAAGGCCCAAACACATCCTGGACACATGCATTAGGTTTTCTGACAGAAATTAATTATCGTCTGAAAATAGGACGATTAGAGGCCCTGATTTACTGGCCCTCCGAGCGAGAGAGAGAGAAAGAGAGATAAGAGGGGTTGGGGGGGTAAAGGGGAAGAGACAAAGGGAGAAAGCAAACAAAAGAAAAAAAGAGAAAGCGAGAGACAGGGGAAAGGGAGAAAGAAAAGGAGAAGAGTTGCCCAATCAGAATCTTTTCCCAGGCCGGCGAAGCTGCTGGGCCCTTTTCTCTGTCTGATAACTGTTTGGAAACCTTCTCACATAGCACTTCATTTGACCCTTCAGTTGATCAAGCTCACCCCGCCCACTCTGACACACAGCCCCTTCTGCTGCGTTCAAAGCACCTGTGTGGCTCCCAACAGCCAGCGACATGGAGGAATTATTCATACCGAGCTACAGTACAGGTTCTGAGGAGAACAGTGTAGGGATGTGGAACTGCCATGTCAGCCATTTCCAGAAATTCCTCTCGGAAGAGGGTTTCACACAGCTGCAGCAGCACTGACGTGTCGTCACAGGATACTCACTACAAAGCTCCTTAAGGCTACGACAATGTGGGACACAGCAATAGATTTTCAAACAATGTCACTGAGAATACAGTCCAGCCCAAACAATGAGGGGGGGCTCTATCTTTGAGGAAGGTGAGATGACAGCAGGTCATCTAAGCATATCATGGTATCCAGACAGTATACTAGTAATGTATTCAGTTTCATATATGTATTTAGTTTGATCCAAGACGATGCACTAGTACAGGAGACACTGGTATACTATCTAAATAGTTTACAAGTATAATAAAAAATCCAAACAGTATACTAGCATCTCAAAGTATGTAAAAATAATACAGTAATAGAGTATTATGCATCCAGTTACCATACTTGTACACTAAAGTATCCAGAAAGTATACAAGTATATCCAGATAGTATACTTGTATATTGTATTACTAGTTTCATAGTACATCCAGATAGTATCCAGGTTACCCACCAGTAGAGGTAAGGCTTGTCCTTGTCCACGTTGATGTTGTTGATGGGGTCCATGCGAAGCCATGTGTGGAAGGTGAAGCCACTCTGGTAGGGCCACTTGGCGATGGGGGGCAGAGCGATGGCCTGGGGGGAGGGGGGGAGGGGGACAGTACAACAGGGCTGGGTTATTGGGATAGAGAGGTGGGGGGGGGGGGTCTTAGATGGGGGGGGGGGGGGGTCTGAGACACATACGGCTAAAGGGAGCATATTTTGAAGTTTTGTAAGCTATGGATAAGCCTAGCTAGTATCATGTTGTTTATTTAGCTTGGTGTTTAGTGTGTGTGTGTGTGTTTTTGTGTGTGTGTGTGTGTGTGCATCCTCCCAGGGCTTCCTGCCTCCTTAGAGAGGAAGGCACAGGAAGGTGTGCAGCTTGTGTGCAGCATGCATACACACACACCCGCTTCCAATCACAGCCGTTCCCAGTCCTCAAGCCCACAGGGAGGACTCCTACACACCCTCACCACAGAGCTATATCACCATGGCGATGGGAGGGTGCAGAGCCAATGGAAATATGCACCCTTGCACAACCTGTGCAACACGAGTTGGAAGAGATGAACACAGGGAAGCGGTTCAAAGCTAAAGGCTAAAAGGTTACCAAGAGGTCACGGTTGAACACCTTATGAAGGCAGAACCCATGTGACCTCGCCATCCCGGAGCTTGTTCCCAGACGGCATCTAGAACACGGGACTCCACTACTCTCATGGAAAAACAAGAATTCCCTTGTGGGGGAGCGTGACTAATCATCTGCATTTCAGGAAGAGGAGAGATGGTTCCCAGGGGACTTGTACTGCATGTTCCCCTTTCATAGACAAGATCACATGGGTTCGCTGGCTGGCTGACTGTAAGGCTGGTTGGATGACTGGCTGTCTGGCTAGATAATAAAGTAGTGGGTAAAGCACTGTATGGCTTACGTATTAGAACACATCAGGTGTGTGTGTGTGTATGTGTGCGTGTGTGTGTGTGTGTGTGTGGGTGTGTGTGTGTGTTGTACTCACGGCAGCACTCTTCCCCGGGAAGCTAAAGAAGGAGTCAGGTCCGTTCCTGTGGGCCATGCTCTTCAGCACAGACAGCAGCTTCACTGCATGTGGAGGCTGGGGGGAACACAAACACACACACACAAGGGGGTGAGACAAACAAAACGCAACCTGACATTTCAAACAAACGTGCACACACCCACACAAACAAGCGTAATACACAGCTTGTGCCAACTTCCCTTCAACAGCATGTGAAGGTCCACCATTATAGTTGTATTTACCTGGTTTCTAAATGTATCTGTAATCATTATCAAAGCAGAGACTCCAGGGAGAGAACACAATCTGAAACAGCAGCGTCCGCGTACATTTTGTCTGTTGGTGTGTGTTTTTGTGTGTGCATGCATGTGTGTCTATATGAGTGTGTGTTATGTCTGTGTGAGTGTGTGTGTCTGTGTGAGTGTGTGTGTGTGTGTGTGTGTGTCTGTGTGTGTGTGTGTGTGTGTCTGTGTGTGTGTGAGTGTGTGAGTGTGTGACGACACAGGCTGACTTCACAGCCCTTGAGGATAACCTCAAATGATCAAGCTCTGTGCAACTTGATCTCTGGTGTGGTTGTTAAAGCTGCATACGTTAATGATGAGGTCTGCACCAGGAGGGGCTTCAGTTCTGTTGAGGCTGCCGCAAACTTCTAAAAGTGCAATGTACTATTTATTGCATAGTATAGAGATGATAGGGAAGGGGGGAGAGAGGAGAGAGGCGAGAGGAAGAGAAATAAAGAGATATAATATTTCACATTGTGAGCAGATGGGTAGGGTAAGGGGGGGGGGGGGTGTAACTCAGAAGTACACCAGAAACTTGCCCTATTTCAATGACAACGCGACCAAGCACGATGATCAATGGGCTGTTTAATTCTCTCCTTCCTCAACTCCCTCTCTATCCCCCCCATCCCTCTCTCTATCCCCCCCATCCCTCTCTCTATCCCCCCCATCCCTCTCTCTATCCCCCCCCATCCCTCTCTCTATCCCCCCCATCCCTCTCTCTATCCCCCCCATCCCTCTCTCTATCCCCCCCATCCCTCTCTCTATCCCCCCCATCCCTCTCTCTATCCCCCCCATCCCTCTCTCTATCCCCCCCATCCCTCTCTCTATCCCCCCCATCCCTCTCTCTATCCTCCCCATCCCTCTCTCTATCCCCCCCATCCCTCTCTCTATCCTCCCCATCCCTCTCTCTATCCCCCCCATCCCTCTCTCTATCCCCCCCATCCCTCTCTCTATCCTCCCCATCCCTCTCTCTATCCCCCCCATCCCTCTCTCTATCCTCCCCATCCCTCTCTCTATCCCCCCCATCCCTCTCTCTATCCTCCCCATCCTCGCTCCCTCTCCTCTCTCTCCCTCCATTCGTCCCAGTGGTCCTGGGATGTGGTGACTAACAGTCCATCAGGGGAGTGGAGGCATCAGACCCGTGTTCTGATCAGTCTCGCTTTCTGACAGTAAAGACTCATACTTCCCACCGTGTTAACAATACAAATGGGGGGGGGGGGGGATTTGGGAGGGGGGAAATACAACCACTAAAAACATGGAAATATCTAACTTTGCGGAGGATTATGACGAATTAGCATAAATAACATACATTTGGGTAAATAGTGTTCAAATGCATCTCTTCACATTTGTTGGAGGAGTAGCGTACCCTCAAATTCACTGTGTTCAAACTGACGATTAGAAAAGGGCAAAAAAGAGAACTTCAGAAAAGACGCTTGCTTTGAGGCACCCCCATTAAAATACAGCTTATTATACATCAATAATGCAGTTGTGTATACTACACCCTCATAGGGTGGAGAAGTGTGTGTGTGTGTGTGTGTGTGTGTGTGTGTGTGTGTGTGTGTGTGTGTGTGTGAGAGAAACATCCTCCCTTGCTGGAGAGGGCAAAGAGCTGTGAAAAGGAAACCTGCTGAAGTGTTGCTAGCACATTCCACATGAGGTTACCAAACAAACATGGCGGGACTGTACGGTATGGGAAGTGCGGGCCTACCCATTGGCCGCTGTCGCCTTGCAGTTTACTGAAGAACAGCTTGAGCTCCTTCACTGTGATGCTGTAGCTGGCCAGCACCCCCAGCATATCCACCATCAGGTCTGGAAGAGACACACACAAACACACGACAAACATGTTAACATGAGAACTGGGATGCCCAGACTCTCTTTCACACACACAGGTCAAACTAAAAGAGGGCAGGGCAACTACAGTACAGGAATGCACACAGGGGTCAAACATGCCATATTCAGAGACGGCAATAAACTGACTAAGATTCCCCCCTCCACCCCATTCCCCCAGAGGTTAAAGGAATCCCCACTGGTTTGAAAACACGATACGACTGGATCAGTACAACGCCTGAGGTCCAGACATCAGCCAGAGGTGGAAAAAGGGAGGGAGTGCGGATGGAATGGATGGAGGGATGGAGGGAGCAAGAGGGGTGTAATCTAACAGACTAAACAGGTATTTTGGAGAGGATAAGTCTAAGTGCATGCTAATCTCCATAAGTAGGATTTGGGTGCCATGGCTCTCGGTGCGCAGGGATGATTTGAAGATCAGAGTTAACTCTCTGTCTGTACCTGTCTGTCTGTCTGCCAGCCAGCCTGTCTGTCTGTCTGCCAGCCTGCGCCTGTCTGCCTGCAACTGTCTGCCTGCGCATGTCTGCCTGCGCCTGTCTGCCTGCGCCTGTCTGCCTGCGCCTGTCTGCCTGCGCCTGTCTGCCTGCGCCTGTCTGCCTTGCGCCTGTCTGCCTGCGCCCATCTGCCTGCGCCCATCTGCCTGCGCCTGTCTGTCTGTCTGGAAGGTGCTCACTGAGGCTATTTCCGTCTCCGTAGAAACGGTTAGGATGGATCACTGGTGGGGGGGACTGCTGAGTCATAGGCTGGTGGGGGCGAGCAAGGGATTAGAGGCTCCGTCTAATTGAAGGGAGAGAGAGAGTGAGAAAGAGAGAGGGAGGAAGAGAGAGACAGGTAGGGAGAGGATAGGGGGTGTTGGAAAGGTAAAGAGATCAGACTCGCTAGAACGGTACTCCCACCAGAGAGGGGGCCTCGTCCATGGAGTCTGAACAGTCTCTTCCCAGACGGGGTTGGGTTTCGGTTTGGGGAAGCCTGGCGAGGGTCCACTGAGGGGATCAAGTTGGGAAATGAACCATATGGATTTCGGATCCATAGCGTTCAGATATATTGGTCAAATTGTGCACAAATAGAAAATGGTTTCCGGGTGGATTCTGTGCGAGTCGAAGGGGTTAAGAGAGCTGGAGTCTCTCTCACTAAATATCTGATGTCACGGGGAGATGGAGAAGCCCAGAACAGCTGATGCGGACAGGTCTCTGCGTGAAACTGTCCCTTGTGAAACTGTCACCCCAGTCTCTCCAGCCCTTCATTACAATAATGACCTTTATGGTAAGAAATACCCAGATGGCTTTTAAATTGATATCATATATCAATGTGTCAGACCAAGCCAGGTACCCTGGAGGTGACCCTTAGGGTTCATCCTACAAGGACCTTAAGTCTGAAAACATCCAGACCCCAACCCAGACCCCCACCCCGACCTCACCCCACCCCACCGAGATCCCCCATCCCACCCAGACCCCCCCCACCCCTTAGACGTACCTGCAATCATGCTGTCTGCGCAGGCCACGCGCTCCAGCACCAGCCTGATGAGGGCGGTGTCGGTGCAGGCCTGGAGGTTCCTCACGCTCTTCTTCAGCACGGCCGTGAAGATGCTCCACACCTCCGCCTGGCAGGTGGCCTGGCACTTGTCCAGCAGCTCCACCATGCACACCACGCTCTCCGTCTCCTGGATGATGAAGTTCATCTCCAGGTCGAACGGGCCCCCGACCAACTGAGGAGGGAAGGGGGCGAGGGAGAAGGAGGGGTAGAGAGAGGGGGAGAGGGAGCAGGAGGGGTAGAGAGAGGGGGAGGAAGGGATGGGGGGCAGGAGGAGGAGAGAGGAGGTAAAGGAGAGAGGCAAAGGGGAAGAAAAGAGATACATTATTAGTTTCTGTTTATCTAGGGTAATCAGATGTAAAGTTGCTTAGCTCAATAAAGTTTGACAGCCAAACAAACAAACCCCAGGGCTCCTCCTCTCGTCACCATATTTGACACGGGTTCCTATGACACCATCTTGTACATTGCCAATGAATGACAAGATTGCCGGTGGGCGACGGCCAATAAAAGCTGCCGTATTCATGAACATCTGCTCGTGTAGATGAATGTGGATGACTGGATTAGAGGTTGGGGGGGTGAAACCGACGCTAGGAACCGTCTCGCTGCGCTTAATGCTTTGGCTCGTTTTAGGAGTGGTGTTATGTTCTGGGCAGGCGGACCTAGACTCGAGGCCTGGTAGTCTGGACTGAACCTCATCTTTCACATCATCTAGACAGCACACCAGTCAACTAGGCCAACCCACAGCTTGTGTTCACAGGAGTAGACAAACACCAACAGAACTGGCTTTGAAGAAAATAGGAAATTTAAATGGAAACTCATATGCAACTATATTCTTAACTAACTCGTATTCAACAAAATAAACGTCAGTCTGATCATTCAGTTAAAAGGATTTGGGCTTGTTTTCATACAGTACATAACCAGGTTTGAGTTTTCAAAGCTGGCTGTTTTCTGAATGTTGTTCCTGTCATCTCAGCCTGGTGGATGATCAAGGCAGCCCTGGTGCTCAGCTGGTCTAGTCTTCCTCGATGAAAACATATTCCGCCTCATAAACACGATTATCGCTATTTCTGTACCTTTAGAAGCTTTCCTGGAATTGAAGTGTTATCTACAGAAGGTGTGTGTGTTAAGCAGAGCGGCAGAGTGGACCAATTGCAAATGAATAATGTTCTTTGTGTCCATAAATAAATTGTACAACCCATAAATGTCACGATTCGTCACCAAGTAATAGTTCTGAGGACATTTTTATTATTGAACCCTCCCTAATAGAAAGCGATAAGGGAAAATAACAATGCAGATGTCAAAACTAATATCAAGAAGGTGAGCCGGTGGCATTTAATCGAAAGAAGCAACCGGAGGAAAAAAAGAGCGATAGCCACTATTGGGCTGCCAGGCAGGCTGGGAAAACAATTGGATCAAGACCTGGAAATGGTGTAAATCCTCGAGGCTCTTCTGATGGAAACTGTCCCATTAAAATGACAGAGGGTGGATTAACTCTGTGTGTGTGTGTAGGGGGGATAGCCCATCGTAGCTCTCATGGACTAACAAGGATGGAGATAAAAGTTATGATAAGTGTGACTGTCTGTCTGCCCTCCCACCATCATTAACCCCCATCCCATCCGTGCGTGCGTTGACCAATCAGAGGATCACCATAATCAGCTCACAATCCACACATCTACACAAGGAGAGGTTGTGTGTGTGTGTGTGGTATGATACACCCAGTCCCTTGATGCTGATTGCGCTCTTGTAGTGGTGGTGACAGTGCACAGGTAAACAAAACAGGAATGAATAAATAAAGCAAGAGCGACTGATTGCTAACCCCCCCCCCCACACACACACCACCCTCCCATCCCACCTGACAGCCATTCGTCGTCGCTGCCCCTCCCCCTAATTAATTCATCAATAAGTCCACGGCCCATGTACCTAGAAATACAACCTTTTAAGAATCAGAATCAGAATGGGTTTTAATCGCCATGAAAGTTGGCACAGACAAGGAATTAGCTTTGGCAGGAAGGTGCATACATTAAACATATAGCAATCTTTTGTTTAAAAAAAATTGTATATGAGGTCTAACTATAATAAGGGTACGAAAACTAGCAATACTATGTGGATTTAGAATTTAAATAAAATATACAATAAAATATAATATAAAGTATTGGGGTGGAGGTGGGCTCTGTGACTGCAGCAGAGGAGGTTGGGTTAATCGGTGTACCGCTCGCCACGGTAACAGGTGATTTACGACCATGACACTGCAGGCTAGTCAGCCATCCATCAGACAGGCGGCAGCGGGGAGAGAGGCGGGGCAGGGGGTTGGATGCCATGGCGGTGAGGCTGTACAGTGACCTAGAGGGAGGTCAGGGCGCAGTGAAGAACACTGTTAAATACCCATGGACTGAGTGAGAGAGCGAGAGCGAGAGCAAGAGCCAGAAATACAGATAGAAGTGCTTTAATTGACCAGATACAGTCCACAGTTCCATGAAGGAGACTGAGCAGATGAAAGCCGAGCATCTAATGGTGAACCTGTTGGACCGTATAAATAAGTACCTGTGAGCTTTTATTAAAAGCAGTTGATAGTCAGCACTGAGAGCTGTGGCTGAAACTCTGTGGTGGGTGGAAGTATCCCGGCAACAGTGAACTGCTTTACACGTTAGCAGATACAGAGTCCTTCAGAAATGTACCTTTGATCAGGAATTGAATCACACTGAACTGTGCCACAGCAAACCTTATCTAAGTAAATTAGTCTCCTCAGGCCAGAATGGTGTCACTAGCCTGAACTCGGTAAGAGATGAGTCCTTGGACTGTCATCCATGTTCATCATCTTCTTTTGAATCTTGCAGGTTACAGGGCATTCTCTGTATTGCCAATACTGATCGACATGGTCAACCACAAATCAATTCCCTTGTCTTATTTATTTATTTTTTACACCCTTTTGAGGAATGGAGTTGAAAGAATTGCAATTAATTTAATTTGGGCTAATCAGAAGGAATCTTCCCCTGTGTGCAGCAGCCTGGTCCAGAACAGTAAACACAAGGTCTTTGAGAGAAATACAAAAAGTGCTGATAAGGATATTTTGGGATTTTCCTGTAATATCTCACCGACCTTCAATTTGACCCATTTTGATACAGACTTATCCTCTTTTTTTCTATGGGAGAAATAAACATTAAAAACTGCCAATGTGAAAGATATTATCTCAAGTTCCTATTTCGATGATATTTGCAGAAAATGTGTCTTTTTGAATCAACTCCTGTTTCTAGGAGAGTAATGCACACACCATATTTAACTGCTCATTAGAGAGGATGTAGTTGGAAGCCTGTTGCCAGAATGTTCAAAATGCAGACTTGTTTCCTGGATTAAATGTGCTTTGCACTGTGCTTCATGTATGGCATGCAGATCAAAATAAATATAACAAAGCAAAAGGACAAATCTCCATTGCTTCAGATCGACCATTTGATATTATGCAACAAAATGGAAATGCTAGCAAGGAGATGTAGGCCCTATAGGTGCCATCTCTACTAGCCCCTCATCATACAAGCTTCTAAAATCCCATCACAGACATCCACATGAGCTGTTGAAAGCACTATCACAACACTCAACACTGTTGAATAAATGAATAAATAAAAAGATAACAGAAACAATGTGTCAAACCGTATCCAGGACGTTCCAAAACAAACACCATGCCTCACAACCAGACACAAAAGGGATGCGGATGCTAAATGTGATGAGTCACCTTTGCGTGGAGGGTATCGATTGTCCTCATAAATCATGTCAAATCCAAAGTCAGAGTGAAGCAGGGGGACCTGGGGGAGCACTCAAGCCCACCACTCCACCATCTGTAGAGGCTGGAGTGCCATGCCGTCACAAACGCTGCTGGACATTGACTCTGCTTTGAATGAATGACTGAAATTATGCAGAAAATGACAGCGGCAAATCTCTGTTGCAAAAGCTGCCAATGCACAGGACAATTCAGAGCCGTATTAGAGCAACATGGTTCTGGGTTTTATTCACACGCACCTCCCACACAATAAGGACAGCGAGCCTTTCCACTGAGCTTTCACAGGAGAGGGAGGGAGTGTGTGTGTGTGTGTGTGTGTGTGTGTGTGTGTGTGTGTGTGTGTGTGTGTGTGTGTGTGTGTGTGTGTGTGTGTGTGTAGGGTGGTGGGGTGAAGGGGTGCTGTGGAACCAAACAAACCTGCGTACATGGAAATAGTGTGGGTCTCTCCCGAGAGCCTTTACCAAGAAGCTCTGCGAATTGAAACACTGGTAGAGGTCATGTGAATCCAGACCTTTACCAACCCACATGTACACACACACACACTCACAGACAGAAAGCCCTCCCCTCTCCTCCAGTCCACAGCTCCAACTAGCCTCCTCAACTAGGCCTTAGGAGTCTTTGTTCCAGCTTGTCACCAGATCCCTGGTTGGGTAACCCTGTCTGCCTCCTCACCCTTAAGGCCCGTCTGAATTAATCATTGCTGAACAGCCAGTCAGCCAGCCAGCCAGCCAGTCAGCCAGCCAGCCAGCCAGCCAGCGGCAGAGCCACGGAGCACAAACAACCCTCTGTAGTTCTGTGTGTCGCCATCAAGGCCAGCCTGGGCAGGGGGATGGAGAAGAGAAGAATAGAAAAGAAGAGGATATGGAGAGAAGCAGTAATCAAACACAGAAAGGTCCCTAAACACAATATCAATACCTTTGTGTCTGGGATCTGACTTATTCAAAATCGTATTGGCAGTTAACATGCATGGATAGGCCTAACTCTGTTCTAGCCTTTGTGGTGAATTAACACAGAGCGGTATGGCCTGAACCAATACGTGTCCACAAACATGGGTAAAATAAGGGTAAACAGTAAAGTTTGGAGGGAACTAGCGTACATCAGAGAGAGTCATTGGTTCCTAGAGGGCCACGGTGCTGCAGATCAGAGCTCGCTGCAGCCATGCAGTGCTGCAGATCAGAGCTCGCTGCAGCCATGCAGTGCTGCAGATCAGAGCTCGCTGCAGATTATGGGCATTTGCCGGCCACAGGAGGATACTGCTTGAACAAAACGCCAGACACGTTGATCAAGAAACCTAGATGGTCTCGGAGGTCTCTTCACAGTCTACTGTGTGTGTGTGTTTGCGTGTGTGTGTGCGTAAAAGAGAGAGAGGGATGAGAGGGAGTGTGTCTGTGAGTGATAAGAGGGTGTGTGAGTAAGAGAGGGAGACAGAAAGTGACAATGTGTGTTTTTGTGGGCGTCTATCTATTGTTTTGACGTGCATGTGTTTGATAGATGATGTGTGTGTCTGTGCCATGGAAGTGTGTCCATTATTAATGACTCTCTTCCGCTCGTCTCCTAATGAAACCTCGATTAATTCCACGGGTGGAATCATTTGAATTAAAAGTAATTTGCCCGAACGAGGCGGTCGCACAAAAGAAGCAAACTGAAAAGCAGCTAACAAATCTATCCTCATGTGTCGCTTCGGAGCGGTCCATGCCCGGATTCTCTCGCTACGATCTCCATACATCATCCTCCTGCCGTGTACGCCTCTGTGAGCTGAGCCGAGACACAGGATTGGCTGGAAGACTTCCATTCAGACAGCTGCTAACGAAACAAATCGCCGGACACACCGAGTTGTGCATTTTTTACAATGTGTTTACGATTGAGGCATGGGAATGCTGGAGGATTTCAAAAGTCAAGTTGATATGGATGCGGGTCTGCATCACCGTCAGGCCTGGCCTGCAGTGTACTGGTTTCTACATGACATGCGAAATATTCAAGCTAATCAAAACCTTTTCGTGGGGGTCATCATTTAAAACCGAAAATGTAAAACATTTGGATGCTAAATTAAACATTAATTTATTACAATTAAATTACTAAACATATTTAGCAACAGTAGACCAAGGCCAAAGATTCTGACCTTACTTTGCTCATTAAAATCTCCAGTGGTTCTTTTTAATTGGAACTCTTCGCAATGTCCAATCTTTTTTTTTACTCTTGTTGTTGCCGAGGGAGATTCAGCCTCATATCTGGCAATGACAGGCAATTAAAGGACGCAGCTAGTCACTCACACTCACTCACCACAAGCCCGACTACTCTCCCTTATTCCAGTCAGTGTCTGTCAAGGCGCTTGCACATTAGAGCTGGTAAACATTGTCCTCAGACAGCCAGACCCAGCCTCCCAGCCCCATCCACCAACTACTCAACCAAATTCATTTCAAGTAAATCCAACTAAGAATTTAGTTTTCTTGATGGGCAAGGATTTTTCACCCCAACTCATATTCTTGTCGACCTTCAAGACCGGAGCCTTACTGAGAGAGAAAGGGTTTAGATGTACAAGTGCTGTGCACTTGTCAAGCACTGTACAAAGATCTACGCCCCCTCCGTCCTCTAAACTTAACCTTCCCAGGCCAAACCCCCCCAACAGCCACCTTGCCTGTAATAAAAACTATTTTTAAGTCGAAGAGTTTACAAATAAATATCCCAGTCCAATCTATCAGCAAGGCCGCAGGGATGTCTTGCTCTTAAAGTGAGCAGGAATGAAGAAAGACAAGAGCTCTTCAGTTCATTCAGCCAGCGGGGGCTTTCAGAGACAGCTTGTCAAAGAAACGTCCGGAACGTTCAAATGCAGTCCAGAACGTTCAGATGCGGTCCGGAACGTTCAGATGCGGTCCGGAACGTTCAGATGCGGTCCGGAACGTTCAGATGCAGTCTGGAACGTTCAGATGCAGTCGGGAAGCTCCAACAGTCCCTTTATGTGTCCCTGCTATCTCTAACCCAAGGAAAGAAGAGAACATAAACTATCCAAACAGTGTGTTTGCTGATGTGTTGCTGGTTGCCAAAATGTTGAATCTACAAAACTATTTCTTCTGTCCGACAAATATGTGGTATGGCCTTTGTCAAAGATTATGTTTGATCTGAAGTTTTGTCTGGGATGTTTTTATTTTGTTTGTGTGTTTTTCAGCAGAGGTGACTGTATCCATCAAAGACCACACAAACTCCTGGCTAAAGGGAGCAACGAGAATAACAAAGTGTGAACAAACACTATCAGGTTAAGCCAATACCCACACACACACACTTCTCCAGACTCCTACTGTTGTGGAAACCTGTGCAGCGCATATAGAGACTGTCATGGTCGATGTGTCACTGTTCCATCTAATCATCAACCTGACCGAAGTTACACAGTAACTCACCATCACCCCAATGGCAGGGATGTGTAAAATGCTGTGTAATCCTTTCAGCTGTAGCAATGAATTAGCACCCCATGCTGTTTTCACTATGACAAAGCCCTGGTTTCACTTTAAGGGGACGTATGCATAAGTGTGTGTGTTTGCACTAGGATTTTTTTGTTTTGCGTTGCAGATCACTCAAGGATTGTTTGGTGTAGCCTGCTCAGAACCAGTTTTACCCCTAGCACACAGGCACGCACACGCACACACACACACATTAATATACTTACTGCAGACACAGCACAGCTGCATCTTAAAAACACTTAGTTGTCTCCCCTACCCAATACCAACCTCAAACCGGAAAACAGAAACACACAGCAAAACAAACAGCTAGCCTCAACGAACAATAAAATGTAATAAACACAATAAATCATGAAATCCAATAAGGAGAACTCAGATCCACATCTCCTCGGGTTCTACGTTTTCGCTGTGGAGAAAGAAAAGCATTCTGGGAGTCGTGGTTAGTTAGCTTTGGATTATAAAAAAATCCCAACAACAACATCACATCATTTTCTTTTAATCGGATTCCTGAACTGATACCAAAGCAAATTGCTACCAACCCTAGTAGCCACATTCTTAAGATCACTTCCAGAAGTTTTAATGGGTGGGGAGTTCCGTGCCAGCCAGCCGCCCCCACCCTCCGGGTATTAGACCCTGATCTCCCTTCCCCTGGCCATTCCTCTACGATAGGAGGATCGGAGAAGCCTACAGCTTAACTGGTCTTCTTGAAGACTTCAAAAGGAGGTTAGATTCCCCCTCATCTCTTGTTACTAGTCATACAAACACATGTACGTTTGTAAAGGCCTTTTTCTGAGAAACAGAAGGGTGTTTTCCAGGAAAGTAACTCCTTGATATTCAGAACTACTAGGCTAATTGCAACCCAGCACCACAGTTGCGGCCGGCCTATCTTGGAGGTAGATCAGGCTCTAAATGGGCTGGGCCCTGATCCAGAGGAAGTGGAGAGGGATGCTCAGGAAATAACCCCCCTCCCCCTCCCCTGCCCATTACACCTCATGGTCTGAGCTGGCCATTAGCTTTGTGGCTTTGCAGGAAACCTCAGCTAGGCTTGGGAAGTTATCTTCAAGCTCTCTCTGGGTGAGCTCGCCAACTTCTATGAGAAATGAAAAACTGTTATTCAACCAAGGAGGAAGCCGTGCTGCAGCCACACGCACGTACGAGAGAGCGAGAGACAGAGAGAGACAGAGGGAGACATAGAGAGGCCTTGAATCAGTGTCTTGAGTTCCTGGAACAGCTCTGTGCTCGGAGGCTTGGAGAAGAGGCATGATGAAGACGAGCAAGCTGGCACAGTAGTACAGGGCCACTGTTCCACAAGCACCGGAGACTAACGGTACGCACTGTGCAGTAGCCAGGAGATCTTGAATGGTGGAAATGTTTACAAAAGCATCTTGGACCAGGGGTGAGGCGAGGCTGAGGCAGAGGATGATGGGAGATTCAGCTTGTTGTTGTTATTGCATGACTGAGGCCTACTGAGGATCTGCATCTGGTGAGCATGGACCCAGCTGCTAATTAGTTGCTTTCACTTTACTATCCTGGAATCGCAGTATGTAGTCTAGTATGGCCGTTTCGACTTGTTTAAAAGAAAGCAAGGTAGAAAAGGAGAGGTTACAGGTGAAGATGAGCCTACCACACACAACAAAAAGACACAAAAGGACAAACAAGGACACGAGACAGAACACACGCACACAAGGGTCTCATTCAAGCCTTGAACGCTGTCCTGATGAACACAGAGATGGCTCAGAGATGAGTGGCATTGCCCAGTTTCTCACTGAAGCCTCATCATCCCTGGAGCCGTGCAACACTTCAGAGCCCTTTGGTCTCCAGCTGCAGACGCACAGATGCAAGCAAACAGAAGTGTTTGCTTGCATCTGTGCGTCTGCACAGCACTTCTGTTTGCTTAGCCTGGGCTCGCCCTCACATCCTACTGTTCTCGCTCACTCTCACGCTGACACAGAGGGAAGGACCGTAACCGTGCCTCCGTCCCTCTCTGTCCCCCTCTGTGTCTCACTCTCTCCCACCGCGTGTGTCTCTCTGTCTCCCTGTGTGTCTCACTCTCTCTCCCTCCATGTCTCTCCCTGTGTGTCTCACTCTCTCTCCCTCTGTGTCTCTCCCCGTCTCCCTGTGTGTCTCACTCTCTCTCCCTGTGTGTCTCACTCTCTCTGTGTGTCTCACTCTCTCAGTGTGTCTCACTCTCTCTCCCTCCGTGTGTCCCTCCCTGTGTGTCTCACTCTCTCTCCCTCCGTGTCTCACTCTCTCTCTCTCCGCGTGTCCCTCCCTGTCTCCCTGCGTGTCTCACTTTCTCAAATCAATGTTCGAATCACATATTTGATGCTACTCCTTGAAAAGGTTTAAAAAAAGACTCCCGAAACGGCAGTCCATGGGGGAAACAGGAAGTGTGTTCCTGACCCGGCACGTCCTGAGACAGCTGCGTTTCCTGCCATTCTGCCTTCATTCTAGACATGGTTACACTCACTGACTTTCTGCATCTGTTTGGACATGTGTTCCTTTCAATGTGCCCGTCTGCCCATCTTGTTATTTTAGTCACTCGTCACAAGCAAGTCCTCATCCTGGCTCGAGTTCCTCATGTTGATCTAGGGTTCCCCTAGCTAGCCTAACATTTCAGATAGGCATTTCCTTGAATCTGGCTTATAAATGCTGAGTGAATTCTTAAATATCACCATGTCATCACAGAGCTTTTTGCTTTGACTGCTTTGTGGGAACAGTGTTACTTTAAGTGAAATCGAAAATATGACACGTGTCTCTCACACACCGTTGTCATGTTGACCCACTGTTGAACTGAGCAAAAGGTTTGCTACTTGACTCCGACTGAGTCCGACATGTTGCGTGCTATTGTTCTGGATTTGGATTGGATGACTAAATAACGAATGCTGCCATGTTGGATGCTAGCCTGTCTTCACACTAGGCCATATGGAGGTCTAGAGAGAGAACTCTCCATTGGACCTTAAGTACCCTGAGCCGCAGCTGTGCCCAGCCCCTCTGGGTATACGGTACGTAGCTCACCCCCCCCCCCCCCCCCCTTCCAGACTAGCAAGCACACGCAAGCACACATACGGAAACAAACACGCACACTCACACAAACGCAAACTCTCTGCAGCAAAACAAATGAAGACATTGTAAACACAGCAGCACTGAGTTACCTGAATGTGCTGGCCTAAAACTCTGCCACGAGGAACTGAGGAAGGCCATCTACGTGTGGATAACAGTGGACAGTTGACTTCAGATGGAGTATAGTTCTACAACCTAGATAGCTTCAGGAGGACACTGCCCAAAACTTGTATCCTGAAAAAGTTCACACAGAGGTAACATCCAGAGTTCAGCCCATCCCTAACGTCAGAGCCCATCCCCAGATGAGTGCCCGTGGCTGGGAGGATGCCAGCTGCAGCACTGCCTCCTCCTGTCCTCCTGTCCTCCAAAGGTTCATAAACTACAACAGACAGCTGGGTGCGATGCGGTGCATCTCTTAGAACACTCCGGCCAGTCAACTCCAATATGTCTAAGATCATTTCCTTGACTGCTTTCCACGTAAACCTGGGGCGGTGTATTATCTGGCCCAATTTACCAGATTTCAAGGATTATTTCTGAAAGAAAGTTCCAGTTGTGGTCAAGATAGCAATAGCACAGCGAAGATTCTAACTTGGAATCTCACCTCAATACAATACATGCCTTTACTTTAAGCTCTGTATGCTTGTTCCAAATGTATGACAAGTCGACTGCAGGCAATTTGGCTACGTAAATATGAACTGTTGTAAACGCTTGCCAGCAATAAACAGGCATGCAAACGGGTCAGGGGTAAAAAAGGTGAGAACGATCCAGCGAAGCCCCGACCCTCTAGGGGTGTCCGGGAGCATGCTCCCCCGGAAGAACATTTCTCACATTTAAGTTAAGCGCACCAATCTAGTGCACTTTGAGAGCAAAATTAAGAGGCTAGATGAATGTAGAAAACCTCTCCCCACTTTGCCCCTGATTGGCTGTGAGGTTTAGGCATTAGGAGTGATGATTGGTTCCAGAGCCAGTTGTAAAGTTGCGAAGCATGGGTAAAATGCTGTGTTGGCCAAGGCCACGACCCCCCCCCCCCCACCCCCCACCCCCTCCAAATATTTTCTCATCGGATCTGCACAAATCACGTAGGTGACCCATTTTGTTTTTAAAAAGGTGAGTCTCACCTAAAGGTGAGGAGTTTGCACGCCTGAATAAATTGATTAGTTAACCGGGCAATCTGAATTGTAGCGAGCAGTTTCAAAAAGCGTTGTATACTGTACGTGCTGTGTGCTGTGTTTCTTACATAGGGCCTGTCCTCTGGATGCTAATAAAATGTCATCCTTCACTAGACAATGCCTACACAATGAACTGTTGCCTCTAGTGCGGTTGCTTTCTAAGGATGAGTTGTGTGCTGTTCTCATAGCAGAGACCTCAGACTAACGCTAGATGCAGGACGACGGCTGGAAACCCATTTACGCTCAAAGCCTCCAATGGCTTTGAGTAGCCTATTGTTAGGATATCACAATGGCTTTCATCAAGGCTGAACTGAATTGCAAATTGATATAACCATGTACATGACCTTGTGTAAATAGACATATCTAAAAATAATGAATATTCTCACATAAAAGGGTTCAACCTTGCGAGGTACCAAGGCTGGAGGGTAACACCCATGTTTTCCTAAACTGTCTGGCCTCAGTACAATTGATCCTACATGTATTTATGCCAACACCGTCAATGACCTTTATCAAGAGGCTGGCGAGACCTTGCTTATGAGTGGAGTCGTGCTTCACGCGCTGTACGGCTGAGCTCTCCTCTCGTTTCCTCTTTACGGGAGGAGATCCACGACAAAGACCCGACGAGGACAAGACTGACAGCACACGCCTGTGTCTATGTTACTGTGCACATGAACACCTCCACTGCTTCCTTCAGCAGGAGTTTACTGGAGGCCTTGGCTGACAACTCGTAGACAGCAGGAAGTTGCAGGGGTTTCCCCTTGCGGTTTGCACAACATGTGCCGCCAATAGGAGACAAGATGTTCGGTGATATCAGCCACGACTCAGGAAGAAGACGGGTGCCAGTGTTATAAGCCTACACTGCAAGAGAAAGAGAGGGAAAGCTGGAAGACGGTCTCCTCCAGCCACCTCACTACCCAAAAATCCCTGTTCACAGAGCGAGGATAGGAATCTGGAAGGAATCTCAGACAGCATGACTCAGCACTTAACTAGAAGACAGGGAAGATCCTCAGGCTTTATACGACTCAATCCAACCGGTGTTCCACATGAATTCAACCTGATCACCTGGTTAGACCTCACTGACCTGATGATGAATGGCAAGGGATGGGTCATGAGCCTGGTCCCTGACTGACACTAGGAACTGTGCCCAAAATCGTTTAGTTTGAGTCAGTCTATGAAACCCATTCATGCACCCCCTCATTAATGAGTAACTGCGACAATGTAAGGCTCCACCCATTGCATGGAAAATGAGAATCCCTTCCTGAAACAAGCTCTGTGGTGTCAACACATTGCAGTTCTTACTGCGCAGGCACAAGATAGCGGCAGAACGAAGGTTGTCTTGTTGTCAAACCTAAGGTGCTCCCTCTCACATTGGATCCAATTACTGTAGTGATTTTTTTACAAAGTACGTTTAAACAGCAGCTGACTGCTTCACCCTGAAACGTATTCGAATATCATGTCATTTCAATTAGAAGCTTTATATTAGTCATGGCCAGACACTTAACTACAGAGGAGATTAAGGGGAACATCCATCAATAATGAGGGTTGGGCCTAGGCTACATCAAAAGGCTCATCATAGGGAGTCAGATGGCTGAGCGGTTAGGAAATCGGGATATTAATCAGAAGGTTGCTGGTTGGATTCCCGGCCGTACAATTGACATTGTGTCCTTGGGCAAGGCACTTCACCCTACTTGCCTCCCTGTACTTACTGCAAGTCGCTCTGGATAAGAGCGTCTGCTAAATGTAAATGTAAAAGGCCCTGCTGCACACAACCTCTCAAACCCACCTGCCCTGAAGTGGAAAGAAGTCTCTATTCAAACAGAATGAAACAGGCTGTGTATGGAGACCCAGTGGAACGGCGGGCCTTGTCTGCTCTTTGTATTCAACAAGGGGAGACGTTCTCTCTGGCAGCCGAGGAGAACAGCAGCGGGGGGGGGGGGGTACCGTGGCGCAGAACCAACATTATCACACAGCATCCCACGTACAGCAGGCAGGCAGGCAGGCAGGCACCATGTGACTAACCCACAAGCTCGGCCCGGCCTCCACCACTCAGGGAGATAATTAGCACTGACGGCGGGTGAGCACGACGCGTCTACTCGGCGGCGCTCAGGTCGGTGAGGTGTCAGCCATGATAGCAGCTGCGAGGACGCCGAAGCGAAGGGCCTGGCCCGCAATTAGCATGCAAACGAATGGCATCCACCGACCCGTGAAAAGAAACCCAGAGCACTTCCATTAGGAGGGTTGTGATAAACACTTCATGATGGAAAAATGAATTATGAGGCCGATGGGGTGGGAGTCCATATGAGTTTGAATGCTGAACCTGAGCCCTAGTGGCAGTCCTAGCACATTTGGCACCCCATGGACGGACGGACGGACGCAGCCACACACACTTACGCGCGAAAGACAGCGTCGTAAGACTGGCATATTGGCTTCAAATTGAGGATCTCTGTCTGTAGCGTGATATCGGTGTAGGGAAGAACTGGAAGGCTCTGTGGTAGCAAACAAGGCTACAACATAATCCCATCAGACATGCTGTTCAGTTCTTTTATATAACAGGCCTGAGAACAAAAAACTGAAAGAATATAACCTACCCTTCAGCAGAATAACACACATCTAAAAGACATATCTAATCGTCACATGAGATTGTCATCGGCTTAAATCAGGTTGCCTGCAGCTAGCGATTAGAAAAGTGTGTTTTTTCTACACTAAAGCGAATTGCATGCCCTCTGCAGACGAGGTTGACAAAATGTGACAAATGTTGCTGGATGAGTGAAAGCATGTCATCGAGAGACCGTGAAGAGGTAGAGCAAGGGAGAGCCACAAGGCCCACCAACGCCTTAACTTTGGAAAGCAAGAGGTCGCATATTTTGACACCGTCGTATATTTTCATGCAGCTGAAAGCGGGCGTAGCAAGATGTGCTCGTTGGTACCCCCCGGGAGAAGACTATTTCGAAACATCTGTGTTCTGATAGGTCATACGCATCCATACGGACCCAATATTTCAGCTTTTCTAAATTTTCTAAATCACTGCTTATGGTCTTCTTTAGGGCTAACATGTGCTTAATGGCTGCCGAGTTAGACTACTGTAAAGGACGACATTGGGAAAAAATAAGTTGATGTTGTCAAAGCAGCAAACACATTAAAGCAACATAATTTACATGTCATTACTCTTCCCTGTAAGAAGAGAAGTGGATGGGGTATGCTGGGTGGGGGTGAGTGCTTTGATATCACTTTCAAGACTACAAAAGCTCTCTAGGTTTAAATTTGTCTCCCTTTATTGACACAACCAATCCTGGCAGCGTGTGCAACTCTGCATGCAGTGTGAATGTGTTCAAGTAAAAGGAGGTGTGTGTGTGGGGGGGGGGGGGGGGTGGTAGCCTAGCGGGCGTCCTTAACACAATTTTAGCATTCACCTCCCGTCGTAAAATAAATAAATACCTGCAACCTTGTGCTGTACTGACTGCACAGTGCCATCTCAAATTGAAGCCTTTAACATGAGATGACTTCCCAGTGGATCCCTGCTGAGAAGGCTGTGTGTGTGTGTGTGTGTGTGTGTGTGTGTGTGTGTGTGTGTGTGTGTGTGTGTGTGTGTGTGTGTGTGTGCGTGCGTGTGTGTGTGAGAGAGAGAGGGTGTGTCACTGTCCTTGCTCTGGTGACCTCTGCATACTGTCTGTGAGTGCTGTTGATGAGGTCAGAGCCACAGAGGATCAACAAGTCTGGCCTGTTTACCATAAACAGGACAAGGGGGAAACTTCCTTCACCAATTTCTCATCCCAAGGCTTTCGCCTTCACCCAGAAGAAGCCTGGTACGTTTCAGCTTAAAGCAAAACACCTTGACTCAGGGTCAAGTGTAACACACTACCACAGAGAGACAAACTCCTTTTCCCATCCAAATCCTTTCTCTGCATGTGGCTAACACAAACGCACACGCACACATCCTTAGTCCGGCTTATAAATAAACTTACACACATTCTCACTGTGTATAGCTGACCTCACAGCGTGTAGTCTTATCAGTGGGACTGCAACAGCCCTATTCTCTCTGTGTCCAAGGGCCAGGCCAGGGTTACTTTCAGTCACTAAGGGCTCACCAATACTGGTAGCCTGGTTTAAAAAGTAAGCAACGGTTGGCCATCATTCCTGCGAGTGATTCTGGGTCAGGATTCAGAGGTTGGGTGGTTGTTCTGTGAGGGTCCCCCGGGTTAGGAGCGCTGCAGTGTTCTGATCTGTGTCCTCTAAACGCGACCGGTAGCATTCCACTACGCCTCTCTCTGTGCTGGCTTTGTTTATGGAGTAAACAAAAGGGATTCGAGGAACTGGATTGTTTATCTCAGTATTCACTAGTCAAGATCAGATCAGGACTGGAGGGCAAGAGCTGACGCAAGAGTTAACAACTACCTTGCGGACGCAATATTAGCAGTCAGTGTTAATGATAGATTTTCATTAAATTATACTATACCATCTTTCACAAAAATACACACTGGCAGATAACATAACCAAGGGGATGCTTAGCAGAAGGATGGCTTGTTTGTTAGCTGTCAAACATCCCTTTCAAGCGAGCAGGGAGTTGGGCCAGCAGCATCTTCTGAGCTATCTGACTATCTGTTCTGTATGTCATCCTACCAAGACAGAAAGACCAGGCTGACAGACAGACACACACACACCTCCCCACCCTCTACTGACTCAATAAAAGATACACAGCAATGTAGAACTTAAAAGATAAACAGACTTCCAGTTAATGGCCACCTTAAAACCAGTTTTGGCCAACTGCATGCTGCCTCAACACAAGTCAACACTCTCTCTCACACACACACACACACACACTCACATACACTTCATGTCAGCCTCATATTCTGTAAGGGGGGGTGGGGGTTGTCAAATAGCCTGGGATGGGAGGTGCTAGTCTTTGTGTGACAGTCTGTTTGCAGACAGATTCAAATGGGGAATAAAATATATAAATAAATAAAATGTGACTGGGATAATGAGCAGTCAGTTGTGGCGCTTCAAGATATAACAGTCTTAACATAGTGCCTTGAAATCTCTTTGGTGAGAGAGAAAAAATAAAAAAGAGAGGGAAAAAAGAGACGAGAGGTAGATTAGAAAAGGGCTGATGTGTAACAGATAATAGCAGAGAGAGTAAAATAGGATTTCATTCATGTGTCAGATTAAAGGCTCCTTTGTTACTGTAAGAGAGGAGCCGATGGTGTCTGGAGAGAGTCGTGGCCCTAGCCCTCAGTTCAAGCTGTGGATGATGGAAAAGAAAGATCTCTACTGTACATATCTGAGTGTATGTGTGTGTGAAAGAGAGAGAGTGAGTGTGTTCTTAATTCTGTGTGTATGCACTCACAAGCATCTCTGCATCTTTGATCTTGTGTATTGTGCCCATTTGTGTGTGTGTATGAATGTGCATCTGCTTGTTTGTGTGTGCCATTCAAAGCGGAACAGAGACTCTCCATCCACTCAAGTCACTTCGAAGGAGGACTCTCGGCAACAAAGCAGGTGGCGTGAAGCCAACCAGAACGCTGTTTGATCCCCCATGACAATAGGGGGAAAAGGAGGCAGACAAGCAGGAAAGAAAGGTGAATTGTTCTTCTACGAGGCTTTTGGAGACCCTGGAATTTAGAGAAGCAAGTGTGGGACACTGTTGTGTGGATTCCCTTCACCTGTCTGCCAAGTCCACCTGTCTGTCTGTCCTCCCTGTCCACCCGTCTGTCTGTCCACCCGTCTGTCTGTCCACCCGTCTGTCTGTCCACCCGTCTGTCTGTCCACCCTGTCCACCTGTCTGTCCTCCCTGTCCACCTGTCTGTCCTCCCTGTCCACCTGTCTGTCCTCCCTGTCCACCTGTCTGTCCTCCCTGTCCACCTATCCGCATGCTTTTTAGGGGAAACTTTAGACGAGGAGTATGGTGTGAAAAATTGATGAGGCCCGCCTGAGGAACACGAGGGGAAAACTTGAGGGACTAAAGTAAGAAAGCTTGAATTATGTACTGAAGTACAATGTTACTGCATGTTAAATTAATACAAAATCACCCAAACTAATTCTTAGCACAGAAAAGAGACTTGTACGGTGTCAACTTCACTCCCTCTGAGGGAGGACGACCCTCTGGCAAACTCGTTCACCTGTTCGCACGGTTGCCACAGTAACCGCCGACTACGAGGCCTGGTCCAGACAGCCGTCGACCTTGTCTCTGGGTAAAAAACCCAGGTTACATTCCAAACGTCTAAATACCCCCTTCTCTGGTGTCGCTTTTGCTGCGTAAACCCATACAGGCTACACACAAGTCAATGGTTTACAGAGCTGGGAACTGCCACTCACTGGAGTCTTTCACTGGCAACTTCAACGGGATGTGGCCCTTTGGGTTCGGCTGAAACCGTTAGAGCAACAATGATTGCTACAATATTTCCTACAACATGTTCCTAAAAAACATGACATGCTACCCTGGTCAGAGATAATGCACCACACACTAAGACAATGCGACAAAGCCTTTGTCTATAATCCAGCTTCACAAACCTCTATACCAAAGCAGACACTTTTCATGATTATCAACTGTACTAGGCTATATTATTCACACCATTGAATACTAGCCAAGCTTACTACATGCTCACCCAACCAGTGTTCCATGACCTGATATTCATTTGAAAGACACTGGTTGAAAGAGCATCTTTTTGTCCACACAATCAAACCGTGTGTGTGTGTGTGCACACAAGTCGTCAGCTGAGTAGACTGCAAATTAGCTACTTCTGGAGAGGAGGCTCAGATGCAGGTGATGAATCAGATTACTACCCAACTGGAGTGAGAAAGAGATATGAAGGGGGAGAGGGGGGTGAGAAGAGAAAACAGTGAGAGAAAGAGAGGAGAAAAAAAGAGGGTATAGAGAGAGAGAATATAGAGAGAGAGTGAGAGTATAGAGAGAGTGAGAGTATAGAGAGAGTGAGAGTATAGAGAGAGAGAGTGAGAGTATAGAGGGAGAGAGTGAGACTTGGTGGAAACACAGACTATTAAATGCAAAGTGTAATCGCAAAAAAACAAACTCAGATGACATTGGCCACACCAATCAGACCTCGGTGACAGAGGGACGAGCACACTCAGATGTACTGAGCTCCCAGGGACACGGAATCACTCAGCTCTCCAAAACACTTCAGCCTTCATTGTCTCATGTTAATTTCTGTGTAACGCCGCCACACTAAGACTCGACTGGCATTTGCTTAGTCAGACGTCATAATGAATCACTTTCACATAATGAACATGCTGCAGGATCATTTTGAGCTCAAATGATCCGAAAAATGCTACCTTTTGCAGTGAGTGACAGCACACTGATATCACTGAACCAGAGACAAGGGGGTGAATCCTTCGTATGTCACAAATGCTCATGCTCAAGTTCCTATCTTTGGCTTGACATTTGAGATGGCAATTTAAATGCTAGGGCCTTGTTATGTCAACCACTTTTGCAGTTTTCTAGCGGCGCTTTGGCAAGAAGTGATTGGGGCCTGTTGCCTTTGAGCGAGGTAGCTGCATGGTCAGTTGACCCGTGACTAACCCCCCCCCCCCCACACACACACACACACACACACTCTCAAGATGTTGGAGAGCCAACCCTGAAGAGACATGGGGGGGGGGCAAATGTCCTTTTCTGGGTATCTGACGACCACTCTCTCTCCCTTTTTGTCTGATGTCAGACTTCATTATGTTACCACAGTGACAAAGCAGTTTTGCAGGTTTGTCCTCTCCCCTTTCATTCCCTTACCTTCTCATTCCACTAGCTGGGCTCACTTCAGGTGAGCGTACTATCCACTTACTTCCTTGTTAGATTTCATTCATTCAGTGGCCTGCAACTCAATGTCCTTCCAACCAGCCAGCAGACAATCAAATAGACAGACAGAGCTTCATCAAAGACCTTGTAAAAAAGTTGCTAAAAGATTTACAACAACAAAAAACATGTATTGCATTTGGCCACCATTTTCGCTGAAAAGCACTTCAGTCAGTAAGCTATTGCTGATCCAGGTATTTTAAGATGTTTGGAATTACAAGACAATTTGTGTAGGCTACATATTTTGTAGCATATTACCATTAAATATAGCTTTGTCGTCATTAAAGTCAGTTAATAAGTAAATTCTCTTTTTTTAGTGTAGCCTAAAGCATATTTATCTAAGATGATCTAGACTAGTTGTGCAATATATTCCACCACAACAAAAACGTTTATTTTTATTTTTTGTACTGGTTAGGTAAAGCAATTTGCCACTCGGTCTGCTAATTTGTCTTACATAGGCTAAATAAGGCCTTTAAGAAACAACCAACAACATATTTTACACGCCATTGCGTATTTGCAAACGTTTGTCCTAGGACTCATGTTGCTAACCTGACACAAATTGTATAATACATAGTATAGCCCATTGGCCTCTGTGTGCATGTTAACATCTCACTCACAAATCCAGGTTGGTTGGCACAAACGTAACATGATCATTTGCATACTTGCCATGGCCTATTCTGAGTCTGTAATCAGCTTACCAGGTTGAAGACGGTCTCCACTATGTCACGGTTCGAAACTTCCCCAACTTCTACCAAGCCAGCAAGCACGGCGAATTTCATCCTTATTCCCCTGATAGGAATCCCGGGGTTAAGCGCCATAGATTGTCCTTTTTCGTCCTGGCCCCCATTTCCTTGTCGACCAGCACCCGATGTCACTTTGCTAGCCATATCTAAATGAAAGACAGGACAGGTGGCGTTCACAGGTAAGGCACCTGTTCACCCTCAAAGGCAGTGGTGCAAGAGTCGCTAGAATATATTCCCTGGTCAGTTACGTAGACAGTATGGGGTTAAACAGGTAATATATTTCCCTCCCCATACAAACAGTTTTCCAAAAACGCCTTAAACTCAACAAAAGATGAGTATTATATCGAAATAGGCACACACGGACGAGAGCAGACTATCCAGTCGATGACACCGCGACATTGGAGTTGTCACTGCGTTTCCAAGTAGAAGTAGGCTCTCCTCTGTCGGAAACTTGATAGGGGACGAATGGAATAATGCAGCAAAAAAAAGCCCAAGCCAAAATGGTACGGACTAGCTTGATAATATCCGTTGTAAAGCCAGGTCGCTTAGGTCTTGCCCTTCTCCCCTTCAGTCAAAATGTAAGCGAGGGAACTGCGACTTTCATTTCTTCGGTAAAGGCTACGGTAATGGAACTATTGTCAATGGCTTGACAGGTAGCTCACTGTCATGAGCAAAACTCCAAAACGAGGGTCAAGTCCAAGAACAGCTCCGCTGGTTTTCCTCAAAGGACAGCAGTCCACTCGGCGTTTCCACCGAAACACCAATAATGAACTAAAATTCAGTGTTAACCCACTTATAGCGCATTCTCTTCCTGATTTACCCCCTGCTACAGCTCGTCCGCGCCATGACAGTACTGTATTATCCCTCGAGCTGGTGGAGCATGCGCAGTACAAACCCATACATTCGCCGGGTTTACTCAGGTGTAGTTCAGGTGGATATCGCTTCTGAATTTGGTGGAAATGTTTCGCTGAGATCATAATCTAGTTGGTCGTTGCAAATATTGACATACAAACCAGAAATGTGTTCTTATGTTCCAGAGAGTTGCTGTCTCTCAAGTGGATCAATAGAGGCATATACATCTTAGAAAATGTAGGTTGGTTTCTATATTCATTCACGAGTACCAATTGATGTTATACAAAATGTATGCTGTAGGCTAAATGTGTATAAAATATGGTGTAAAATAAATGTAGATTTAAATTGTAAACTGTCCATCGTCCTTTGATACTGAGGCCACCGAAAAACTAGGCTAATATGATGCTTTGCCTGGATCTTCAAGTCAGTGCTTAGTGACCCGTAATGTTTGTGAAACTAATCTTTGATAGCCTATTCGTAGGCAACAATCCATTCACATAAATAAGGAAGAACTGAGAAGCACACGACCATCAGGCAACGTTGTTTGTGTTCAAAACCTCTTGTCTCTTGTCGTGTCTTGGTGGGCTCTGATAGTTAGAAGAATGGCTCCAAATGCGGTTGCCAAGGGGGAGTCAGTGAGTGAGCATCACTTTTCTGTTGACCTCACAAGCCATCCCAGAGGAGTCTGGGAGTCAAGGTACACAGCCCCACAGGCACCAGCAGAGAAAAGTCATGGCTTGTTTCTGTACCAATGGCCTGTTACTAAAGGGATTAGTTGCTTGAGGAAAACTATGGTTCAAAACAGATTTCTGCCCATTAGTTCAAGAATGGAACCTCATTGAAACAAAATGAAAGTACATTTTAGAATAATGATGTGACTTGTCATGGCCTACAGGTAATGAAACAGCAAACTTAACTGCCATTTATATTTTTTAGAGCTGTTGACTCCATTTTGTTATTTTGCCCTCTATCAAAAGGAATTCCTTAATATGATGGTCATCACATTCTATGCGCTCATCACCTAAGGGAAATTAGTTCATAGGATGTTGGTTTGTTATTTTAAAAAAGATAAGTGGAACAAGATAAACAAACTCAAATGGGGCCTGTGTCCCCCCCCCCCCCCCCCCTTTCTCCACAGGCCATATTTGATCAGAGAGTTTAAGCTGAGTGAAGTGAGTTATGTTACGCTGACACAAGGGATTTACAAGACTCCTGAGACTAGATTCATCCCTATGATGATGCCTCTCTGAGAAGTACACTGCCTTTTCCAGCTTCAGTCTACGTCTAGAAAACGTATATAGGCCCCAGGGGCAATTGAGAAATTTTGCAATTCTGCATTTATTTAGAACAACATGTTCAATTAGATTATATGTGGAGGGGAAAACATATTTAAGAGTAAACTGTTTGGCAGTGTATATAAATGTGTCAAGGAAAAAGACAAATATGGCCATTTTAGGACAGAAAGTAAAAGTTGAAGGTACATTTTTCTGGGTAAAAGATAGTGTTTCACTACATTATATCATTTTTAAAATGGCCTTTGAGGAGTTTTATAACGCCTTTTAATGAAGAAGAAGAATCCATCTGAAGAAATTAAATTAAAAGTGTTGTTTCTGGTTACCCTTTTCTTGGTGTTTAAGTCTCAATTTAAAGTTGAGAGTAACCTCAAACAATCATTGACAGTAACTTCAAACAATCATATGCTGCAGGATATGTAGCCTACAGCTTCAATGGTCACATCCTATGTCTCTTTGTCTTTGTAACCTTGTAAAACAGGCCAAATGTAAGGTAGAGACCATAAACACAACTTACTGCTACCAGTTTGGATGACAGGTTTGTTCCGTAAAGATGCAAGTAGGCAATTAATCATCTTGGATGTTTTGAGTAAACACACTATCAATCTAATTGAGGCCAAGACGGCATAATAGTACTAAATATTAGCCTACATTTGGTGCTTTGTTTGTCATATAAATAGTTGGCAGTTCAACTAAAGAAGTCAAGTGTGAACATTAATTTGTATCATATGATCAACTTTTGTAATAAAGAATTGTGATTGCATTTTCTTATGCAACTCAACAGCAAGCCAGCATGGTTAACGATAAAACAAGTTTCAAAGCATAGATAGGCCGCCTAGTTAATTTTTCAATCAGTAGATGGCGACAAAATATCCTTTGTGATCAAGGAAGACCTCGCGACACGCGAGAATGGTGAATCTCAGTCTCTTTATTTCTCGCGGTAATTCGTACTTCCTCCTCTTTTACTCCCTGTAGCCAACATGGCAGTCGGCAAGAATAAGAGGCTGACCAAAGGCGGCAAGAAAGGTGCCAAAAAGAAGATGTAAGTATTATAATAAATGTATCAGATACTACATTACACTCATATTAATGCAGTTGAGTGAAATAGGGTTTAGAAATGTGAGGGATGATTGAGATTTTAACTGGATGTTCTGAGCTCAGTGCTAGGCTCCTGAGCTCACCGCGCGTAGCATAGCGTAGATGTCACACGTTTCATTACGCAAACGAGCTATAACTGAGTGTAAATCTTCCATGTTAAAGGTCGTCCGTCATGACGATGGAAGTTTGTGAATTCGTGAATCTTACAAAATGTTGAAGTGCAATGGGGTAACCCGGCTCTTTACCACTGACTGGCTAGCCAGTTATGGGTCGTGTAGCTAACAAAATGGCAGTTTTGGCAATCCACGTTAGTATCAGGGAACATAAAATTGGCACTGTTATTTGAGATTAACAATACTGTACACCTAGGATCTGAGCAAGCTTGTCTGTCAACCAGTGCATTTGTCACGTTCGGTGCTGCTAAGGGAACCAGTCTTGTGTGGCCTTTACTCCATGCTGAATCAACGCATTGTACTTCACGTTTACGTACCTGATTCCTACCAGTAGTTGGATCGTTGACAAGAAATTAATGATGTAAACAGTTTTTCATGCTAGTGCTTTTTTTTCTACGCAAACCCGTGCAGCCATGTGACTGCAGACCAATGCCATATATAGCTAAGGTGTCGGGCAATCAATACAGTACTCTTGATTCTAACGATCCACTTCCTTTTAGCGTGGACCCTTTCTCCAAGAAGGATTGGTATGATGTCAAGGCACCAGCCATGTTCAACATCCGCAATCTTGGCAAGACCTTGGTCACCAGGACTCAGGGAACCAGTAAGTCCAATGCTTCCCATCAGATACATGTGGTTGTTAACATTGGGACTATGCAGTTGTCAATTCTATGGACTTAAGTCAAATGTGAATTGAATGACTCATACATGATGGATGAAAGGATAGCTAACCATAATGGAATGAATGATGAGAGTTTCGGTCCTATATGAGGACACCTGATTACCAGAAAGGTTCAGCTGATTTTCTCTTGTGGGGCCCCAGTACTCCCCTCTATCGGGGTTCTACGACTCGGTCGGTCACCATGCTTGTTGTCAACCCCCCTCAGGAATCGCCTCTGATGGTCTGAAGGGCCGTGTGTTCGAGGTGAGCCTCGCTGACCTGCAGAATGACGAGGTGGCCTTCCGCAAGTTCAAGCTCATAACCGAGGACGTGCAGGGCAAGAACTGCCTGTGCAACTTCCACGGCATGGACCTAACTCGTGACAAGATGTGCTCCATGGTCAAGAAGTGGCAGGTATGACCCTAGAGGACTATGGAGAAACGCTGTGTCTTCAGGAGGCCATGTTTTTGACGTGTTACAGATTTGCTGACTAACCTCAAACACCTTAAGTGGTTCTGACCTACATGCAGGTTCCAAGCATGCCGCTCTGCTGAGTTAAACTAACCGTGACTTTCTCCGTCCCCCCCGCCAGACCATGATCGAGGCCCACGTGGACGTGAAGACCACAGACGGGTACCTGCTGCGTCTGTTCTGTGTCGGCTTCACCAAGAAGCGCACCAATCAGATCAGGAAGACCTCGTACGCCCAGCACCAGCAGGTGCGTCAGATCCGCAAGAAGATGATGGAGATCATGACCCGCGAGGTGCAGACCAACGACCTCAAGGAAGTTGTCAACAAGCTGTAAGGCCACAAGCATTCTCTGGAAACCCATACAAACTAATAATGATGCAGAGGGTGTGTATGTGTCTAATTTAACATTATTTTCTGTCTCCCAGTATACCTGACAGCGTTGGTAAGGACATTGAGAAGGCTTGCCAGTCCATCTACCCCTTGCACGACGTGTTCGTAAGGAAGGTCAAAATGCTGAAAAAGCCCAAGTTTGAGTGTAAGTAACATAATGTTGAAAGATCGACAACTCCTTTTGATATCTTGGCCATTGACAGTTATAACTGAGGATTTGCAAGTTCAATGCTCCTTTTAAAATAAAGTAAATGGTCTTAAGTTTTGTGAACCAGATGCTGCATTGGTGTAACTGTTTGGTCTGTTGACAGTGGGCAAGCTGATGGAGCTCCATGGTGAGGGCGGTGGCGGCACCACCGCGGCCAAGCCCACCGGGGACGACACCGGAGCCAAGGTGGAGAGAGCCGACGGCTACGAGCCCCCCATCCAGGAGACCGTCTAGAACACCCTCTGACAAATTTAATAAAAAATGTAAATGACTGGAAACTGTAGTTTTTATTTACGTATTTTAAATGCAG
This sequence comes from Osmerus eperlanus, assembly GCF_963692335.1. Lineage (NCBI taxonomy): Eukaryota > Metazoa > Chordata > Actinopteri > Osmeriformes > Osmeridae > Osmerus > Osmerus eperlanus. The sequence goes on from NC_085031.1 coordinate 13,298,530, forward strand.
AATATAATTAAGTAGTTTGGGTAGCAACTAAATTTATCTTAATGGTGTGAAACAGTTATTTTAAGGTATTACCTCTAGAGGTATTCACATGCGATGTGCAAAAACTAAGATGCAGGCTTGTGTTGTGAGTTGAGGCCTTTGACAAGGTAGATGGAGATTAAAATCCAGAATACACAATACTATGACTTCTAAGTAGAAGAAAGAAAACAGGCACATTCAGTCCTCTTTGCTGTTCAAGTTGAGCATGAGTTTTTATATTTAAATGTGCATTCAGAGAACAATGACTTGCAACTCCATCAGATGAATTTAATTGAATCATTTTAATTGTACATGTATAAATATAAACATACAAAAAAACAAATGGGTGGGGGGTTGATGTCCAGTGGAATAGGGATGTCAGTAATGCCAAAGTCTCCTATTTCAATTGTTACGAATCCATTCTTCTGGTCTGTATGCCCCTCAAGGCACAAAATGATAGTCTGCGGTACCACTGCAGAGTTCCGAGTCAGCCTCATGGCTCCACTAACACCTCTACATGGTTTTTAGGAACTAAGGCCCGTTTCCCTCTTAGATCTCCCAGGAACCACTCGTCATTCATTGACTCCAGGTTGGCTATGATGTCCCCCACCTAAAAGCAAAGGTGGTCTGATGACTGAAATGTGGACCGTTGCTGTGTGTATTTCAAGGACAATGGTATTGGTGCCGTAGTACGATAAGTTGTCATTTTTCCACTTGTGTTCTTTCTAAAATTTGAATGGGCTCACTCAAGACAGGTATGTGTTTCGTGAGAAATAAGGCAATTAGATTGAAGCCCTGTTAGCATTTGATGCTACAATACAATACTTTGTGTCTTTTACCTGTATGGAGAGCTCTTCCTCACAGTTGGACTGAAAGTCAAACAGTGCCTTGGCTCTCCCTGAACCACTGGGTTGTCTGCCCATCTCTTGAGAAAGGTCTGTTGGAAGAGGAAGATTTTATCAGTTTTTTCCAGTTTATGGTTAAGATTGATACAGTAGAGAACAGTAAAGATTCCAGTAATGTAAGGTACTCTCAAACTGCTTGCAATAAATACACTTATTGTACCACATGAGGGTGCCCTAACATTACCTCACTCAAAACAGCTTGGATCTGCTGTAAGCAAAAGTACACCCATCCTTCATTCAAGTAGGAGTACAGATACTCATGTTTAAAAAGACTGGTAAAAATTGAAGTACTTACTACACTTTCCCAAAAAAAATTTATAAACTTTTTTTAACATTTTTTATAAACCTTTTGAAACATTTTTTTTTTTTTTTTACACTGAAAGGAGAGGAAAGAAAGATCATGCCACCAAATACAGATTAAAACTAAAGTAACAAGCCTGTCGTGAACATTTAAGAATTACAAAGTACAGATATGTGTTTTTCTGATACCAGAAAAATCTATTTAAGTACAGTTACTTCCCATCTCTGCAAGTCTAGAAATCATAACATCCCGAGTGCATGTCAGTGTCCATGTAGCCTGAACCCTGGCCGTCCCTAACCTGAGCTGCTAGTCGCCACGTAGGCCCTGGGGAAGACCCCCTCACGGCCACCGAGCCTTCCAGAGCTCCAGTCTGCGTCTATGTGCTGCAAGACCAGGATCCGCTCCCCCTGCTGGAAGGACAGGTCCTCCTCTGTCTGCCCAGCAAAGTCATAAAGAGCCACAGCCCACTGTGATCCTGAGGACAACGACTGAGCGGGAGAGAGACATGGCTGAGGTTACACCATACGCCATTGCAAAGGCCATCAACGTGTGTGGCTATGTTTATTTGAATTGATCGATGGCTAGACCAATCGATCACATTTTAAGAGTGAATGAGTGAGCATTCACAATGCCACCACAGGCTGTACCTGAACTGGTTTCGCAGCCTCTTGGGTCTTGGCCGGTGCAGTCATGCCTGAAAAAAAAGGTTAGGTAGGTTATTCAAAGTGTCCATAGAGACCTATACACACTGCATACTGAAAAGGAAAAAACTGATGTGTAATGATCACTATGGTACTTTTCATTGCATTAATGCAGTCAGGAATGCCTGAATAACACACTGTGCTTTGTTAACATTACAGAAAGGGTGCTGTAGGTTAGAGACCAACACAGAACTTTTAATTAAACATAAACAGATGCACCCATTGAACAGGAGGGAAATATCAGTGCAGAGGCTAAACAATGACAAAGTACAGGAAGTAAATAAAATAAAAAATGATAAAGGAGATTCAAGAAAAAGAAAAGAATGTTAAAGTTCAAGGATGTGAAAAAAAGGTTTCACCATAATAGGTAGAATTCTTTTGACAGAAACTGTGAGATATTTATTTTCCCTTTCTTACAATATTATTTGTTCAACCTTTAGATTTTTTTGTACAGATTTTTTTTTTTGAAATTATTTTGAAGATTCAAGAAAAAGAAAAGTATGAAAGACATCTCAAGGATGAGAGGAAAAAAAACAAGTTTCACCATAAAAGGTGCAGGTCAAGAAATGACTACACTTTCTGGCCAAGCCTAACTGGTCTCTTGAGGAAGAAAAAAGAAAGAAACTGAAGCCAGACAAGACTATAACATTCTAAACCACGGCCCAAAAACTAGTTTAAAACTACGTACCGGGCAGAGCCATCTTGGAGGGTTGGGACTGTTGCTGAGTAGCTGGAGGCAGGTCCTCGATGACATCCACATAGGCGAAGGGGAAGATTCCGGAGCAGCTTCCTACCTGTCCCCTCGCCCACTCCTCACCCACGTACCCCAGCAGCCGGATCACGTCCCCCTCGGCAAATGTCAGCTCGTCATTGTGCTCGCCCTCAAAGTCAAACCGCGCCACACATCTGGGGCCGCTGTGGAGGAATCAGGGGGGGAATAACGGCATAAGGAACACAAGGCATATTGGGATCGGTGGCTTTGAAGCTGCAAGTGGGATTCATCAACTTTCAGAAATGAGAGGTTGGCGTGATGTTGGCATAACGGTTATTGGATTGCGAGGATTCAATACAAAACCTCCACACATCTCATCTCTGATCACCATACCTGACTGTAGCAGCTGGGGGCTTGGCCTTCCTGACATCTGTAGGTGTGGATGCATTTGACTGAAGAGAAAAAGTAGCGGCAAAAACGTCAAGCTCATTAACAAAACACGATGGGTCTTCATCTACAAATCTGTACTTTAGACATTTAAACAACAAAAGAGGATCATTTCCTTTGGAACCCTAATTCTCAGAGCTCAGAATGTGTGTCGTGGAAGCCTCTCACCAGGACTTTGGCATAGCTAACGGGGAAGAACCCAGAGGATCCTCTGCAGGTGCCGCGGTACCAGTCGCTGTCCACCTGCTCCACCAAGGTCACCACATCTCCTGCCCTCAGGCCCAGCTCCGATGGACCCTCTGGACACACATACACACACAGTTTAATTAACTAGTGATCCCAATGTATTTATTTATTTTCTAAAAAATGTATTTCCTTTCTTTGTTCAATTCTTCACATAACATGATAGTTCAGTGATAAGCACCTCTCCAGGGAAATTAATGAGATACTTCCAGAGCAAGAATTACAGTAACCTTGGCTCAGATTTGGCAAAACATTGACTTTAACAATATGTGCCATGTGTACACTTTTTATAAAATGTTTGTGCGAGAGAAACATTACCTGGAGTAAAGTCATGGAGGGCCTGCACCTGCATACCAGGGTTATTTCTTTGGACTGGACTCACTTCCTAAAAAAACAAAAGGATAAAACAATGTTAACATTGCTGAATTGCCACTGTGAATTTCCAAGTCTCCAGTGTGACTAGACCTTGGCCGTGTACCTGTGGTGTTTCCTTGGTGGGTACAGAGTGAGAGAGAGGAGTAATGATCTGCAGGTGACACTTCGGGACGCGTCCTCTGAGTTCTCCTATCTGGCATTCGAAGGTGTTATGGTCCACCTGCTCCAGCAACAGCAGCACCTCATTCCTCTGGCAGGAGGAAAACCAACCATGTCATTTTACTCATTTCTGCAATAATTTACAATAATATGTATGGGCGTATGGCATAATCACACACTGGTTAAAAGGGGAAAACATTACACAAATGAATAAATACAACTTTTCATTCACAATACCACAGTAATTACCCGGAATGATAACTCATCTGGGTTTTTTCCTTCGCGGTCAAACGTTGTGATGCCATGAGGAAGCTCAAGCTAAGAGAAGAGCCACAACAACCAGTAAGGAGACAATTAACACACACATCCCAACCCAGCAACAGTTAACCCTAGTAAAAGGGACCTGTGTGTCTTTAAGAGCCAGACTCACCGTGTATTTATTATAGAGGCGGTGACCAGGTTTGGGTCTAGGGGGCAGTATGGGTCCCTTCCTTTTAGGCTTCTGAGCCTGGATCCGGGGCTGCTTGGGTGAAGGACTTCCCCCTGGTGCTCCATAGGTGGAGGGGGCGCGGCCTGTTTTGTCTAGCCTGGGAGGAGGGGGCCGTCCTGGGCCAGCTTTGGCAGGAGGTGGGCGAGGAGGGGGGACCTTACCTCCAGTGGGTCTGGAACAGTTGGATGGAATTGTGAGGTTAACTGAAAAAGGTTAACTGGGGCTTATGGTAGGTTACTGAGCACAGAGAAGACAAACCGATGGCTGCAGATTCAGTGGATTCATTACATTTAGTAGATCACTCACCGTGGGGGGAGAGACGGCTCTTGATCAAAACTGAAGGAATTCTGTCATTCGAAAAACAATATAACACTCCATTACATACAGCAAATAACTTTGTAACTGTAACTTCTCAAAAGGCTGGCCATAGGCTGGCCATATTACCTAGGACAAAACCACCTGCATCTACCCCCCAAAACCCCCCCTAAATAACCACGCATAAATGGAAACCAATCTCAACCTGGATATACGTTTAGCTTAGTCACTGCCAGCAGCTTACTATACAGTACGCATTGTCTACACTGACACTATGACTAACGCATGAATGCTAAAACACGACTGGTTTATCAAGGCAAGCAGCCGCAGGTAAAATGTTTTTCAGGACTGACGTACAATTTACATTTTCAATTCTCTTTTCCGGTTGTGTGTTGTTCTGTTGGGTTTAGAGATGTTAAATGAGATGAGTCACAACAAAACAATATATAAATAAATGACAAGGAAAGAAGGCATTGAAAATGATGATATGTTGGTTGTTTTAAGCCTTTCCAATGCAAAGGGCTTTAATGGATTAGTGGATACCTCTCAGAAGAGGAAGTTACAACTGTCAAACTGTTCCATTTCCTGTTTTCGACTAGGAATGACAACAAATACAGTACACTGGCTCTCACTTCAACCCCACTGAATGAGTGAGTCCACTCAAATTGTTTGTAGGCCTATGTATTTAATTACATTTTTCAATTATTGTTATTATATAAAAATTGTATTTAGCAGATGCTTTTATCCAAAATGACGTACAGTACAGAGGGTGATTTGGGGGGCATCTTGATCTGCAGTCAAGTGGTCTAACCACTGAGCTATACCCTCACCCTGTGTGTCTTTGAGTGTGAGTGAATGAGTGACAAAGCGAAGGTCTTACCTGGGAGGGGAGGCGTGTGATGGGGGATGGTGTGAAGCTTGGCCTGTTGGGGATAGGGGTAGGGAGGGAGCCCACTGGCTTCTGAACAGGGAGAGGAGGGGGGAGGTCCGGAGATTCCTCGAAAACTGAGGGAGGAAAAACACAACAATGTTCACGTCAATCCGGACAGACTGCTACTCTGAGGTGTGACAGTAACTATACAGCAGCTGTACTCTAAACCCCTTAGGTAGTAGAATGCAAGGATCAAGTTCAGAACAGCCAGGGGTCAGGTCCACTCACGTTTAACGGAGCCGGTCAGACTGGGCACTCTGATGGTGGTAGGTCGTCTGGTGATACTCTCTCTGGTGAAGGAGCCAGCGCTACGTACTGGCTTGACTGGGGTGTTGGCTGGGGACAGAGACAGGCAGTACAGATTAGACCCTGGCAGACAGAAGGTCTAGATTTTAAAATACAGTTTTTCAGTCAGCAAAAAGCTATCTATAAATGGCTATAGATTTTTAGATGTTCTTGATCTAGTTATTGACTTCAGCATGATGCCAACACCTGAATGCTTGTGAAATTAGCTTAAAAGTTAGCTTTTCTTACTTGTGGGGCTTTCAACATAATCATTCTCTGAGTTGGTCTCCATGGACAGAAAGGTTGAGTTGTGGTTATTGAGGTTTAGTGGTTCCTTCCAAGGTGTGAGGGGGACCAGAGCCGGGACTTCCTCTTGGGAGGAGAAGGCCTTGGCCCGGGCTGCCACAGAGGGCAATGAGAGGGGCAAGACTGCAATCTTGGTGGGAGGGGTTTCCGATTCCTCCTTATATGGTAGGTCTACCGAAGGCTTTCTAGGAAGTAGGGGTCTGGGGGCTTGGGTGAAGACAGTGGGTTGAAGTATGGTAGAAGGTACTGAATCAAAAAAGGGAGACTTGATGGAGGGTCTAGGGGCGAGGGCAGGTTTGGCGGCCAAGGATGAAGAGACTGCCCCTTGGTGGTTGTTAGTGGTACCCTGGGTGTCATCTCTGAGGGTTTTGATGGAGGCTCTGGGGACCAAGGCAGGTTTGGTGGCCACTGGGGGGGCGGCTTTGAGGTGAGCGTTTCTGGGTCGGGGTTCAGGATATTCCTGGGCAGCTTCCCCTTCTATTCCTTCATCTGTGCTGGCCTGGCTCTCGAAGGCTTGGATCCGGGCCCGGATGTTCCGTTGGCTGTGGAGGGCACTCATGTCGCTCTGGTCACTCTCGTCTGATTGGTCACTGGTGTCACAGCTCTGCCCGCATAGGCCGTCTGCACAAAATACGTCCAACAGCTCCTGCAGGTACTTACTGGAGGAACAGTCTGTTTTCGCAATGGGGGTCACTAGAGTACCATCATCGCTGTCACTGAGTCTGACCAGGGTCTGAACTTTGACCTCTTCTGGGATTGGTTGCTTGAGGGATTTCAAACGAGGAAGTGGAGTGGGTCGTTTGGCAAGTATCGGTTCTGCTGAAGGGGCAGGGTGCTGGGACGAGATGGCAGGTGAGTCTGCCTGGGTCGAAACAGGTTCAGAGGGTTTGTTTGAGGTTTCAAAACACACAGAAACAGATGGGGTGTGTGTGTTTATACAGCTGTCTGGCAGATTGGGTGGAACTACAGCTGACTCGGTTTTGCTTTGGCTGCCAGTGGTAATGGATGCTGTCTGTGTTGAGTTCACTTTGGTGTCGCCACAACCCTGATTTTCACAGGTCAAGTCACGTCGCAAAGGCTTTGGAGGTGAAGGTCTTGGTGGCTTTAGAGGCTTTTGACCTGTATTGGAATCAATGAAGACAAGTTTAAGCATCTAGTGCCTAGTACATTTTGATTTGTAAAAGAACAATACAGTGTCAAATCTGAAACAAGAAATGGAATGTACAATAATTTAAATAAATTGCTACTCTGGAATATTGCTGTATTCAGAATTAGTGAACATATCAGAATCAGAAGGTAAATGCTGCTATCAATACTGCTATAACAAGTTTTACCTGTAGAGTTTTTCTTTATTGGCAGTGAAGCCTCTGTCTGTTCTGGTGTAGCTGTGACAGTGGCGTCTTCCTCTACAGGGTCAGTCTGAGTGGAGATCGTTGTGGATTGGCGTGGGGCTGCGATCGGCGTGGCAACGTGCTCCTGGGTCTTCTCTTTGATGACCTGGTCATAGGATGGTGGGGGCTAAGACACAAGAGAGAGGGGTGCACACACACACACGTCACTCACACACACCTGGGTTAACAAAGCAAAGATTACTGTCGTGTTGGTTTGTTGCTGGGACATTTCCAAACACACAACATACAAATTAGGTTTTGATGTCAGTGTATTAGTTGATGCACCTTTTAAGGCCTGAATGACAGTCTGTGAAATCACTTCAGGGGAAACATGCTGTACCTGGGTGGAGTTTTGGATGGCCCCTGTCCAGACTGGCTGGGTTGGGGGTGGCGGTGAAGTGAAGGCCCCAGAGGTCGCTGGGAACCAGGTGTTACTGGCCAGCGGCTCCGCAGACAGGATGGTGATCTCTGGTCGTCTGAAACACAAGACCCAGTTCTATTCGTGATTGGAATCTCCCTCAATGCACTCGACTACTAACCCGGAAAAAAAGACGACAATGAATTAAGACCGAATTGTGTTTTTACATTTTATTGATCATGGTACGGTACTCACTTTCATCATGACACATCTGTGTTACGGAGCATTAGGGTACAATGAAATAATATGAAATGAATGTCGACCTAGGTCACACATGCTTTGTTCATTTAGTTCCAGTGAAAAAAAAAATAATGAAATATAAATCTGAAATAAGAAAAATATGTATAGCACGCTAGCTCTTTCTGATTCATTTCAAACATCTGCAGGAGATGTATGAAACAAAGGACTGTATTCAATCAAAAGGTGCCTTGGATTCTCCTACGTTGAACTACACAACTGACGTTGACAGTTATCCCCACCTTCTGTCCCTGGCGTGGTCACTCTGAGAGACACTTCTTGCTGTGGGATGAAAAGACAACTTATGTTTTTCATCTTAGATATTTTCCGTTAATGAACATAAATGGAAACTACTTTGAGGGAGAAAAACACGTAAAAATACAAAGAAAAAATCTACTCACTTCTTTTGATGGCAGCTCGTATTGAGGACAGGGGACCCTGGCTGAAAAGACACAGAATGGGTGAGGCATTTTTCTTGGATGTGAAGGAGAATCTTCCAGCACATCAAAGAGTTTCCCAACTCCTCGTATAAACATACAGGGGTAACTCACTGCAGCATGATCTCCTTATAACGAACACAAAAGGCGCACGGCTGTTTGTAACATGATACAGATTTTCAGTTTCAAAAGACTAAAGCTGATCATTAATGAACACTTTTTTTTATCATCTCTCTCAATATCACAAGCGTTAGCAGAAGCACACTTTGACCCTCTGAGCAAATTTTTTCACCAACTTTCATTTTCAACCACACATTATCAATGTACTTTAACCAATGTATTCAGAGTCCTAGAAGGTAAAAGCACAAGCTACATTAGATCCTTCCTCGGGTTACACAGAAGGCCTCATCTCCAGCCCAAGACAGAAACCATTATGAAAATGTATTTTAGCCCTACATGCAACTTCCCTCTCTGGCACAAATCCACATCCTTAATGGAAAACCAATTCCGGAAGATACAGCCTATCTACAGTACAAATAATCCATTGTTGCATTTAAAAAACTATGTATTTCTCAGCTATGACTTCCTGGTTGTGCTCTGTTGCGGTCGTCATGGGAGTCCATCCCCATGACAGCGGGACCCCAGTGATGCTAAACTCTGTCAGGAGAGGGGAGATGAGAGAGAGAGACGCTGTAGGACTAGCACCTAATGTATCCTTCTTTAAAAGACTAAGGTGAACCATACTAGGGCGAAGTTACATGACTGGTTAGGACAATTGAATAAGTCCTTTAAGAAGGGATTAGAGAAAACAAGTATATTGTTTTCTCTAACCAACCTATTTTATGATTTCACAATGTGGTGTGAAATCATTTTGGGTTACAGATTTAGGACTGTAACACAAGAAGAACAAGCCCACTGTGTTATTCACTTAATCAGGGAGGGAAGACCTCAACTTGGCTCTCACGGCATAAACAACTGTGCCCATTCAAAAAGCTGTGACCTTCGTGCCCAGTGTCCGCCAGTCCGTCAATGAGGATGGATCAGTGTATTGTCTGGCTGTTCACAAGCTCCCAATCAGCAGATCTGCCTCTTAAAGGGACAGCGTTCCAACACAGGAGAGAGACAGAGCATCTGGGAGCATAACCTCAACACAAGGTTTGCTGAGAAGTACCAGAGACCTACCAGCAAAATCTGTGTTCTGTGAGTGTTTAATGAGACATTTTGTGTTGTGATTTTGTACAGCACACAATACCTTTAAACCCTGAATGAACATGAAGAAAATATACTGTATACTTTGGTTATACATACCTGGAAATGAAATGCTCCGGCTTATTTCTCTCAGACCGATCTGCAATGAAAGACAAACAGCAATTTTAACCATAACGATTCAGTCTCAGCATACTGTATGTACAGATAGTTGGTTTCTCAATAGTAACTTAAATAACTTTTTCCAACTGGCTCAATAATTAAGTGTTTTATTCCAATGTGCAAACAACACATACATTTCTTTCAAATTAACAGATTTTTCTTAAGGCAGTCTCCTTGCCCACATCAGGAATCAGGAAGTATGGACAAACGAGAGTGTTAGTCAGCCATTCTCAAATTCTGCACGTTCTTTCAATAGATCCCATTGTGGATGCCTTAAAGTTATGAGCCAGAATGACAGTCAGGACAAGCTTTACAGGTGTCACCACTACTGAGGAAAACCACATTATGACATCTAACATTCCTACACTACGACTAGTACCAGTCCACAAACCATAATAAGCTATTACATGGAAGGTCCACTGACATTTTCTGAGCTGAGCTATCTATACACTACTGGTTCTATTACTACTAGTTTACTTTGAGCTAGTGTGACCTGGTTTCCAGACTCTCTGTTTAAAATGTGCTGTAAAATGTCTGTTTTTTTTTGTGCTGGGAGTAAAAGTTAGCTCTCACAGTTTGCAAGGCTATCTCACAGTTCTGCACACAGGACAAACATGTAGCCAAACACCCCAACGGACACAGGTTCCATAGCAGTACACACCATCATACAGGTGAGGGGAGAGTGTATTTGCATTGTCAGCCATTTACGAACAAACTAAAGCTTTGTGTTACTGTAACACGTGACCTCACACCAACTACACTGTAGGATAATCCCTCTCACATTACTAATGCCTCTGCCTCGTGTGACTAGTATGGAAATGATAGGCCAATTATCCTATATGAAAACATGGTAAACGTTATACACTTGCACTCACTAACTTTTCCTTACTTTAAGAGAAGTGTGAGGGGAACAAACTTAAGGACAGCATGAGGAAACATTTAGACTATGTTTACATAATGTAGATCCAGTGCCAACTCCTCCCCACAATGTCACAATATGTGAATTATAACTTTAATATTAATGTCCCCAAGCATAATTATCATTGATTAAATAGTCTAACTACACTATTGAAGTAACATCTATAACCCACTGTTAATATTATTGCTTCACTAACCAGACAGCGTATATTAATTATAGACTCTCCTACCTGTTTAACTGATAACATTCATGTATTATTTTGATAATATCCCAGAGATGGTAAGTATTTCCTCAGTCGTTCCCCAGGTTGTGTGTGTATAAGTGTGTGTGTGTGTGTGTGTGTGTGTGTGTAAAGGAATACAGCGTCCAGTGGATAGGGCTGGCTTTACTCTAGATACCTCTCGACTGGTGTGTTGACTCGGCCAATCTGAGCCAATGGAATGTGGTAATTCTGGAAATACTCCACCAAACCTACTCCCAGCCTGCTATTCCATTGCAAAAAAAACCTGTCAACAAGGAACTGTTGGGGTTGGTTTACAACGCCCATGTTGACTTTCCAGAATATGATCAAGGCCTCTGTTTCCTGTGTAAAGCATAATTATGGTGGCCTTGTTGGCACTGGTGTTTGGGCTGGCAAGGTTTTTGTCACCTATGTAGACACACCTTTTCTCTTCCTATTGTTGTGTTGTCACACCCTAAAAACAAACATACTTTTATTCTTTAACTCATCTGTCGTTTGATAGGCAACATGCATCGGTACTGCAGTAGGGTGGCATATGCTTGAATGAACAATTCACTGACCCAAATACAATACGTATGTGCGAATTAGATATGCTTGTATCAAATCCAACTTTTATCCCAGGAACCACATTGTAGCTGTTGTTTAGAAAGCCTCAATGGACAAACACCACAACATTCTTTTCCTTATAGAAGTTGCTTGGCAAGAATTTCAACTTGATGAAAGAGACCTTTCACTTTCAGGATTCCGTCACACCTATTTTTCAAACATTATTTAGCGCCTTAATAATTAGGCGTGTTTCTGCCAGGACATAGATGAAGTGAAAGAGAGTAACAGTTTCTCCAATTTTGTCATCGTTGATTTAATCAATGATGGAAGTCTATCTTCCAGTTTTGTTGACAATTCCTGAAACAAAATAGCCCAACTGTTTTCCAGGGATACTTGGAATTTATTATTATTGGCTAACTCAGGGTGACCTGACCCACTTTCAATGCAGAGACGGAGACAGAAACAGCCAGATCACTGACTGCTTCTCAAGAGGGTTTGCTGGCCAGGAAGGACCTGCTAATAGCCATTATGTCATGAGGTCATTTACAAAGACACAACTCCTCACTAGGGAGAACGGAGGGATGGATTACAATGGAAGTTTTCAAGACAGTACCCACCAAATACACTTCTTTCATAACACTTCTTAGATGGAAACCTCATAACTCTTTGTTAAATAAACAATTTACATCAGGTTCACTTATCAAATCTGCTATAACGTATTCTGACTGAGTTCACAAGAAAAGCATTGTGGATTTTCACATAGTTCTTACTTTGCTATTCATTTTGCTATAAAACATGGAGAAAGGGGAAGCCCTTTCAACACATACCACTCTTACAAGCCCAAATGCTAACGTCACTCAGACACAAGAGAAGACCCTCTACAAGGAACAAGTGGTGGTGTGTGTGTGTGTGTGTGTGTGTGTGTGTGTGTGTGTGTGTGTGGGGGGGGGGGTGGGGTTGGGGGAAGAAGAAGAAAAAAAAAGGCTTTCTCACGCTGTGCAAGCAGAAACTTCAAACTGCAGAGGTCGTCGGCAGGCTGATTCCCCACAGAAGCTGTGGGCATGGTGAAGCAACATACACAGCTGTGAAGTCAAAGCCCGTCTCAAGCCTGCAAACGGACTCAGGTACGAGGCAAGCAGACACGGGCATGTAAGGACACTCACATTTCAATGTGTATTGTCCTAACCCTGATTCTCAGCTTCCTCCAAAACTCTTATCATACTTGTAGCTCTGGGTGCATATCCTAATTCCCACACCGGACACCCCTACGGTGGTGTGAGCCTCACCTCATATCTCAAGGTTGACACCTTTAGAGGTGGGGAGAAATGGAGGACCTGGGTCGTTTCCAGGGCTGTTTGACAGGTGAGTGGAGCAGCTGTACTCCTGGCTGGGTAAGGGAGGCTCATAACGGAGTTTACGAACCGTCGCCATGAAGACGACTGGAGGATTGTTCGAAATCATTCAGATGTTTGGGATTCTCTCTAGACATCTGTTTGTTTGAAAAGGTATGGAGTTACATGGGTTGTGGTAGTAAGTAAAATGCCATAGTCCAGAGGATATGGTCTTCATCAACCAGCAGAACACATTACCAACAAGGAAAGTTTAACTTTCACACTGAAAACCATTTGTGACAGAATTATGTTAATTGTGGATAGCATGCTAGACGTTCATCAAATTATGATGGTGAACATGAGTCACAGTTATTGATGTGGTCTCAGAAATTAGTAATTTAAAGAATTTCTGGGCAAATAAACTCTTCTAACATCTTGCTTTGACGAATGGAACTTGACAAAATACATCACAGTCATCACAGAAAACGCACACCCTGACAGACTTAGGTGGTTCCCTAGACAAAGATACAATGACCATGATGTCACCTGATCTGCTCTAAAAATAACTTGGTATGGGTGCAGCCAATCATGGAAATGCGGTAAACATGCCTTGACATCATAGAGAGATGGAGGACAGCCAAAAGGGCCTGTTCCCCCCACTCACCACAAGCAGGCCACCTGCCTGGAGGGGCAGGCCGAGACCCCCACCCAGGAGACAACTGTCGAGGCAGGGAAGGGGAAGGGGGGGGGGGGGCATGGATGGTTTGGCTGGGCTGGCATGGTCGGTGTATGCCTCACAAGGAAGATTAGCTCGTAGCTCTCAACCACTTAATGTGACACAGGATCAATTATAACGACAATCTATTTGATGTATTTCAAAACAGGCATGATGGTTGAGTGACATTACATGAACTTGTTGGACTGGACTTCATTTTTTAACTGGACATTTAACAAAACAAAACAACAACACCGTGGCTAAATTATGAGGTGTCGGAACTGTCAGTAACAATTTGTCTGCCACAATAGCTGCACTGTCTGCCAGACTAGGATGACACATCACTGCCGTGTGAGGTGGATAAATAGAACTGTATACAGATATGATGTATACAGAGAGAGACTGGCTGGCCTCCTGAATAAAGGCAACATTCACTGAGTAATGCAGTGAGGCTGGGTCAGCCACAACACACTTTGTCAGCTTCGTTTAGTGACCAATATGAGGCATATTGTATTGCTTCAATACAGATTTTGTCAAAGCAGATCATTCCAATATCTACGAAGCCTACTGAGGTTGAAAGAATTAGGTTAAGTTTAAATCGGTTGTGGCGTTTTTTCGACTCACTTTGTTGCAGGGCCAACACATACCATCTCAAGTTTCTCCGCCGGCTCATACCATATTAAGTGACATATTGCTGACTCACGGTTAAATAACAAAAATCGTTAAATATTTCGTAGCAACAACTGTTGTCCTTTTGGAAAACACACCGTGACAGCCTTGGTTACAGCACTCATACACAATGACTTCACCTTTTGAAAACGGGCGACATTCTACGGAAATAAATAAAATTCCTGGCATAAGCTACCAAGTGTAGGCTTTACACACACCACTCGCGATACTTTGAGACAAGAGACGTTCCAAGTTCTTACACATCTACACTTTCCTACCTGTGACTTAATTTTAAAGTTTACCTGTTGCTTGATTTTGGTTCCGCATTTCTCTCAGCTCCTCCTCCTCTTCATCACGATTGCCTATTGCTTCAGCCATTGAGGACGAGAACTGATGAGGAGAAAAGTAAATTTACTGAATTAAAGTTTTTGAACAATATAGCCTAATATAAAAATGGTGTCTATTGATAGTGGTATTTAAGAGCGGATTGTTGACCGTTTAACGTAGTAAAATGTTGGTAAAAAATTTAACAACATTCAAAATAAAGCACCTACCTTGTCAACACGATAATCACTCAAAACGATAATCACTCGAGACGTGAAACTCAGGACAATTTGGGCTGACCGTACAGTAAACGGACTGGAGGTGGTGCTTATTTGAGGTGAAAAAAGGAGTGGCAGACAAACCACAACTAACGTTCATGAATTATTTACCCACCAATCACAGAAAATTCACTATAAATAAATAAAAATCCAATGACAAACGCCAACAGAAAATAAATAATGGACAGCAAGTTTGCGCTCGAGCTTCCATAAATGTTGGCCACAGCGCGTAGGCTGATGGGAAAAGGTTGGTTGAGTTTAAACCCTGCTATTCGCTCTCATTGAGATCATGAGCAGACCTCCGCCCAATATGATGATGATCTCCCTCTCTCTCGCTCTCTTTCTCCATCTGTCTGACTCATGTTTCTGTGTAAATGGGAGAGAAAGAACGAAACACGTCTGTACGTGTTTCGTTCTTTCAGGTAGCAGACATTAGCAATCTTCCCCAAACACTACTCTTATGAATCAACTGAAACTGCGGCACACGTTAAAATTATACATATGCAATATGTTAGCAAAAGTAATGTTTTTATGTTATTTAATTGGCCTAATTTGGGGCCTTTTCGCATCGTAGGTCTCCCCCCGAAGGCCAAACCAGAAGTCTGAAAGACTGCGCAAATAAAAGTTGACTGCAGCACAGTCTTTGACCAATTGATGTCACTATTACCTTAACAATTCATAAACACAACACATGTCTGGAACAGTCAGACAGACAGACAGACATAGATACATTTGCTGAAGGGGAAGTGCACAAATTACATGCTCAAAGAACAGACTGTGCAGTAGGATATGTGACAAGTGTCATATCACTAAACTGCCACATGGGGACAGCAAATGCAACTACATGCAGAAAAAGGTATTTTAAACCAGAGAAGTGCAAAGTTACACTTGCCACTTGTTCTAATGAAAGGCCCTACCAGAGAATGTCTAATATGGGATAATAATATCTAATATATCCTTAAACAGGCTCTGGCCCTATTGACAATGACTTAGATGTAAAGTAGTTTCACTTGCTGTTGACAAATATGCTTGCTGTAAATTGCTTTGGATTTTTAAGCGAATCCAAGCAGATTTGGGGGATTTTCACCCTCATTAGCATCCTCTATCAGAGTAGCAGTGATGGAAATCTAAACCCAAAGTGAAAAAAATTGGAAATGAGCAGATCTGAGATAAAGAACTATAAGTTCCCAGCATAATGAAGTGGACTGTGATTACTTAGTGATTTAATCCACTTTGAAATTTGACTGACATTTACATAACAAATATAATTGAGTTATGTTTGGTTTGCGGAAAAGTATTCTACTGTGCTCGCATTAACTGAAGCTTTAAGTGTCAACAGACCTGTGTTTTCCGAATATGTTTACAATGCATTTGTTTACCATGCAAATCTTTTGATAGGAAATATAAATTTCTAATCCGATTCCATGCTGACCCCCCCTCTGTCCTCTTCCTTACGTAAACCTCCAAGTTGCCATGGCATCAGCTGAAGAGGACAGCAGGTTTTGTATTTTTGGGGGTGGTCACATGGAAGAACACAAGCCTCTGGAGACACCAGACGGACCTATACTGTACTTACAGGGACATTTTCTGTAACCTTGTTTTGCACGGTCAGCCTTGAAGTCCTTTCCCTCTCTATTTCTGTTTGCAGATTCTCTAGTTTTTATTTTCATTATTTTTTTTCTTTCTTTAGTTTCTTCCCACTTTTCCTGTATGGTGACTCCACTTGGCCCGTATCCAAGAGCACTCCAGGGCCAGTCATTCAGTTTACGTGAGACACACACACACACACAGACACACACACACATGGGAGCTTATCAGCACCTCTGAAGGGACTAGGATAAACAGTACGCTTAGTCGACATATTTAAATATCAAGCAGTCAAAGATGTTCTCTGCTATAGCTTGGGTTACATAACATCCTGTCCTTAACACACATATGCCACAGGCCAATGAGACCTCCGTTTATTGGTGTATTTTGAACCTTTTTGTTAAAAGTGTACAGCCAGTGCCTTTTCCTTTGCATTGTGATATAACATATACACTATGATTAAAAGTGCATGTGAGGTGATAGACTTTGTCACTATGAATTCGCTGGTGTGGAACATAGGAGGTTACATTTCTACCTTTTCCGTGACACATATGTCCTGCTGTTTCATAATACGATCTTTAAATTCAGTCACCTTTCTCTTGTGAAGACGAGTGGACATCAAGTAACTACACTACCGTTCAAAAGTTTGGTGTCACCCAGACAATTCGGACAGTTTTCCATTAAAACTCACACTTTTATTTATCAAAGAAGTTGCAAAATGAATAGAAAATATAGTCAAGACATTTACAAGGTTAGAAATAATTATTTTTATTTGAAATATTAATTTTGTTCTTCAAACTTTGCCTTCGTCAAAGAATGCTCCATTTGCAGCAATTACAGCATTGGAGACCTTTGGCATTCTAATTCTAATTCTTCTAATCATCCATTAGTCTTCTAAGGTAATTAGCAAACACAATGTACCATTTGAACACTGTAGTGAGAGTTGCTTGAAATGGGCCTCTATACACCTATGTAGATATTTCATTAAAAAACAGACGATTCCACCTAGAATAATCATTTACCACATTAACAATGTATAGTGTTTTTCTGATTAATTAAATGTTATCTTCATTGAAAAAAGTGCTTTTCTTTGAAAAATAAGGACATTTCTAAGTGACCCCAAACTTTTGAACGGTAGTGTGTATTTAGTTTGCATTTTGCTTGCATGAGCGCACATATACTAGACACAATTCAGCCACATGCCCTCCGCCCTCTTTCTTCTGGTCCATCCTTTCCTCCTTCCATCCTTTCATATTTACACCAACCTTACTAAGCTGCTTATAGTGTACCTCCCTCATACTCCAGCTACTCAACTTTGATTCTGCTTAACTTGCGTGTTTAAAATAATGACAGAGACCTAAGCACAACGAAGAGGAAATATGTTTGATCTTAATCGCAACATAGTTACACATTGTTCTGTATGGGCTGCTTTTGTGTGCAGAGGTACTCATTATGTCTACACAAAAAGATGCAGACAAGTTTTTGATCGAGAGGGTGGTAATTTTCCCAGAATGCTGGTGGCTAACCTCAGTTGACCTAAAAATAACAGGGCCTGTGCATGACTCACATTTGAAGCTAGCCAGTCTATGTCAGCTGTTGGCACACAGGCCTGTCATACGTGTAAAGAACACCACACCATACTGATTGTGACCATAGATTATGTGTGCTTCCGTGCCACTTGTCAAAACAAGCCTTTGTTAAGTGGTTGGGTAATATTTAGACCTCAGTGTTCTGGAAAATAGAGCTTGAAGAGAGGCACAACTTTGGCTTGCGGAAAATCCCCCCCCCCCAGCGCCCTTAGTTACCTATCCTAGATCCATCACAAGATACCCAGTTCCACAATACTCTGAGATCCTTGGAACCTGGAATACCAAGATTTCAAGGTTTTCTCTGAATACCAGATAGAGTTGTTGATGTTCAAAAGCAACAATGACCTGCTTTGGTGTTGGGATGCAATCTTATTGATCAGTATAATTTGGGATCTAACTAAGCAATGGAGTTTTAATCCTATAACTCATCTGGTCCGTTTTAGACACATGTGGAACTATACCCTGTTGATAGATCCAAATACACACACATGCAAGTATACCTTACACACACATACAGAAATAAATGCTGCACAAGCACAAAAAGTATTCATTTAGATTGATGTAGCCGACTGGCCTGTTACTCTGGCTAAGCTCTAAAGAACACAAAAAGAACACACTCTGGCCCAGAGAAGGGATTTAGCAGCTTTCTACTTAGTCATGTGTTAAGAATATAAGCTCTAGGAGCAATGTCTGATTCAGTCTGCAAAAGATACACAGTAGAAGCCCCTCCCAGGGGACAGAATAATCCGGTTTTCCAATTGTTTTCTCGGAGACTGCAGAGAACTGTGAAAGGTCACAGAAAATTGGAGAAGACATCGTGGCCTTTTTTTCACTCTTATTCATTTTTGTGTCCAAGGACTCTGCGTAATGGAACTGTCCGACGTAAGAACAATGGCTCTTGGGAATGAATCAACTTTTCCCAGTTTGAATGCACAAATACGATAACCTTAAAGAATCACTGTAGTTCCTCACACTAGTTTATGCAGTGAGCGTGTCTCTGTGTAATCCAAGTTGAATAAGATAAACTCACACTTCTCATTAAACACTGACCACTCGTGCCATCAAATTGTATGTCCGTGTAGCACTGTTCTAAGTGGTTTCAGGAAGGTTATCGTGTGTGTGTGTTTCCCATGTAATCTGATCAGTATTTTTTGGTGTGGCTGGAGCTAGCAGCCTGGCAGACTGTACAGTTGGCTGACCTAGATGAATTGGTGGCTGTGCGTGTTTACAGTATCAATTTACACACGGCCTAGCGAGGAGCACCACAAACTTAGCATAGAATAAGAAAGACCACTGACTTAGCCTAGAGCCAGGAGGGCAATTGGCTACGGACCATCACTGACTGAGGTCTACCGCAAACTAAGCATTGTGCAGATCAGCAAAAACTGAGCATAGAGCTAGGAGGACCACAAGCTAGCATAAAGCATACACAGCTATCAGCCTAATCTTCGAGCACGGTGTTGACCGAATGTGAACTGATCCCAATGTGCTGCTCTTGGAGAAACTGCGTCGTATTGACCTTAACACTTTGCCCCGTCTTCATGACAGAGTGAGGAATAGACACTGATAAGATGACATTTACTCTCAAGTACCGAGACTCTAGAAGGTCATATTAGAATTATTTGTAAATTCAACTGATGGCAAATTGTAGTGACTAGAAACATCTTTGCCTCAGGGGAACGAACATAACTCTTGTGTAAAAGCAATATGGAACAGGCATACAAGTCAAGCATTGTAAATGGAAGGTGTAAATGGTAATATAAGAAATACACATTAGTCAAGGGTATTGTAAAAAAAAACTTCACTTGTTAACATTCCTATCAATCACCCCGATACACCTCATTACTTTCCTATGCCTGACATCACTTTTATACACTACATAACAGCTTTTTAAAGACACAGTGAGTGTCGTTCTACTATATCAAGAGGCTGTCTGGATTGTATGATGTTAAGACAAGCTGGCCCCAGGACGTGAGGTCACAGTGAGGATCGGTGTCATCCTCCCAACGTTTCATTCTCAACTAACCATGACCCCAAGGCCGACCAATGTCTGTGGGTCGGGGTGAGAATGGTGAATCTCCTAAGTCCTTCTCAACTCTCTCTCAGTCTTTGTCCCTCTGCTCCCCAGTGACATCTGAAAGCAGGCGGGTTTGGCTTGGGCTGGGTGTGGGCCCATGGTCACATGATCCCTTTGGCAACGCATATAGCAGCACATGGCCCGGTGACAAGGGGGATCCTATGACAAACACACAGGTAAAAATTGGAAACAGGAGTCACCGGGAGGGGGGACCCAAAAGGAGACATGGCACTGTATCTGGAGATACAGGAAGGAAAACCCCAACATTTGGGTGGACGTGTTTTGGCTGTTCATGTCCCAGAACACAAGGGTTATTGTACCAGGATCGCTCATCCCCTTCCCAGACAAACATCTAAATTTAATACAGCACGTGCAACCATATAGTTATCCTCCCCATGCCCTCTTGCCATGTGCCGTAGGGTCGGCGACAGGAACCATTGTTTAGGCCCCATTTTCAAGGGGGTGTTTGTGTTGTTTTTAGTCCAGACAGGAAGCTAGATTTGTTATGACAGGGCCCCTCCCTCCCTCTTATCCTCCCAGGTTGAACCCTTCATGATCTTCCTCCCTCACACACACCTCCCATGTTTGGTTCTGCATCGCCTTCTCCCTTCCTTCCATTCAACTTGTCTATCTCCTGTCATCCGTACAATACTACTCCCCTCCTTCACTCTCCTCCAACCTTGTTCCTCTCTCAATGTAAGGCAGTGCACCAGGGCTTATTGTGCATTTTGTCAAAAAACTGTCAGGCAAATTCCTTTCACAAATTATCTGGGTTTGCTACCTGCAAAGAATGACAATTTAGTGAAATGCTAAATACTTTAACTTATGATCTATTCATCTATGGTTGAAAAAGCTTGAGTCATCTCTTGTAAAGAGTATGTAAAATATTTTTGTGCAACTGAAAAACACAAATGCTCATACAAACAAACTGATGACTCATAGCGTGACAGAATTTCTGGCTTTGAGGAAGGAGATAACTCCAGAAAGGAGAAGTGTGATTGGACCAGATTGTATAAAAACACTGAGTAGGCAGACAGACAAAGACATGCAAGTTTTCATGTGACCTCAAGGTCAAAGGTGATAACAATGGGATTCATCGTTGTTTCGGGTATTGGTCAAAGTACAGCTTAAACTAGAAGTTGCTGATGGTGGTCCAGGAAAGGAATGAGCGAGCAAGCCTTGATGGTTAAAAGGCTTCTCTTCAGTACACACTTGTGATGATTATAATGGGTTTTCCAAAAAATGCAATCACATAGACCTCCATATTATGTGTTTACAAACCAAGGGTTATCAATTGTGGTCTTCAAATGTAGTGTTGAATACAGCTAGAATACAATTGTTATTTATGTAAGTTCCAATTTGAAAAAGTTTAGGATTTTATTGGAGTTCTTTTACAAGTGTTGAATGGAAATGTAAGGTGGAAATACTGCATAAATACAACCATAAATCAAATAAAGAAATAAATGTCAGCCTTTCCGGTAGATGGTTTCCAAATACCCAATTAAGCTGCACAGGTAATAAGGTTCTGAATCATTTTGTGACTCTTACACATACATACACACACACACACACACACACACACACACACACACACACACACACACACACACACACACACACACACACACACACACACACACACACACACACACAGTGGTACAAGTGCTGAAGACAGCCAAGAGATAGATCAATTCGAAAATGTAAAGCACATTTGCCCATTTGTACATTCAGACTGTAATTTACCTAAAAAAAAACATTCTCTGTTTATCAATAAGCTTATCTTGAATAATGGATTTCATGACATAGTGAACTGCATAAAGTCCCAGAACTATTGTAACTAGGCCAACATATCCACTTAGATAAGATTCAATTATTCTATTTTTCGTCTAGGGCTAGACTTGCGTTTGTTTTCCAAGCCCATTATAACCACCATTCGAGCATCAGTAAAAAAAAACAATCAAAAGTACAATTGTTTTAATGAAGTACTATTTTCTATGAAACGTACATACATCTCTGTCTCAAGGAGACCTTTCAAGCTAGAGTTTGTAAAAGGCATCCATGGGGATTAGAAACAGTAGTAATTGTCTGATCTGATTAGACATTTGACTAACTGGATCTCTTTGAATAGGATTTTTTCTCTCTATCTCGCTCTCTCTCTCTGTCCTTCTCTAAGAGTACTGTATATTATGCTTACATTAATTGTGACACGTTCATAACGGTGAAGGGAAAGAAAGCGAAGGGGGAAAAGTGTGGGCCCTTTTTTAGGGAGGAGGGGACAAACACACGTTTCAATTTTTTTGCTTTAATGACCTAAGCTGCTTACACCCATGGAACCCATCTGGAATTGTATGGCTTACCGATCAGCACCTTCTGCTCATAAAGTGGCCAGCAGAACTATTATGTCCTTGTGGGGGGACAGATTAGCCAGTAAGACAGCGTAACAGGAATCAGTTTGACACAGAACAGCAAAAAATAAAAATAAAGATAACTCAGGCTAGATAAGTTGTGTAACGACCGATGTGACTGAGTGTGTACAAGAAGAGGATTGAGAGGTGGCAAAGTTTGTTTCTGTATTTCCGTTATCTGTTGAAACCTGTTGGTACCTATTCTTGGCAGTGATTTTTTCTCTCTCTCTCTCTCTCTCTCTCTCTCTCTCTCTCTCTCTCTCTCTCTCTCTCTCTCTCTCTCTCTCTCTCTCTCTCTCTTCTCTCTCTCTCTCTCTCTCTCTCTCTCTCTCTCTCTCTCTCTCTCTCTCTCTCTCTCTCTCTCTCTCTCTCTCCAAACACACTGTGCACTGTTGTCTCCCTCATCTGCTGCCGCCGCTTAGAATACAGATGGAAGATAATGGATTTGTTTGCTTATGTGTTCCAAAAATGGGCACTTTGTACACCTGCATAACACATTTCTAACATTTCATTTAACACCAGG
Source organism: Osmerus eperlanus (assembly GCF_963692335.1). Classification (NCBI taxonomy): domain Eukaryota; kingdom Metazoa; phylum Chordata; class Actinopteri; order Osmeriformes; family Osmeridae; genus Osmerus; species Osmerus eperlanus. The sequence goes on from NC_085031.1 coordinate 13,321,773, forward strand.
AGTATTTATTTTACTCGTTTATATGCTGCACTCTTATCATCATGAACACTCCTGGTGTTAAATGAACACTTTGAACTTTGCTGTGTGCCTCCCTCTTGCCTAGCTCCCTTGTGTTTAAAGTGTGTGTCGTGGCTCATACAGAAATCACAGGAAACACACTTACTTACATCTCACACACGGACACACTGACAGACACCCACACTATTGTATCAGATAGAATACATATCTTTGCCCTGGGTTTGTCAGACAGACAAATCATCTTTGAAGTGTCAGTTGGAGCCATAGCATACATGATGTTGTGAATGAATACATACTTACATACAGCCAGCTGTGGTGACAATTTTGTTTTTCATTTCAGAGATTGAACTAAATAAGATTGTTTCAGAAAAAGGAACCAGTCACCACAAATGGGAGATTAACACAAAAACAAGTATAGCAGACACAGATGTCAAGTTAGGATTTGTTCTTTCTCACTGTTGACCTAATTCTATCTCTCTCCCCTGATGTGCTTCCTTTGTGTGTTATTGTTCAAACGTATAGTACCATACACAAAACCATGTTAAACATCACAGCACCATAAAGATCCGTGGCCTACAGTTTAAGCCTAATCTGGTATGTTTTGAGGGAATTTGCCAATCTGTGTCTATTTTTTTATGGACAGAATATATTTCCTCCCCTTTATGTGGGGGAACTGACAATGGAGAAAGCTCTTCTTTCTGGGTGGTTCTTTAAAGTTAACCTATCAGGTCAGGTCAGGCCAGATCCCCAAACAGAGAACGTTGTTTTACCTTCCAATCATCTAAATAGAGAGGAGAGGAATTTGCCAGTACTCAATACAATTTCACACTTGATTTATGTCAATATTGACTGGATAGTAAACAGTGTGCTATTAGTACTATTGTAGAGTGCAACGCAATTTTTGACCTTGTTTGAGGAATGTCTATCTTCACAGATTACATGTATGGGTTGTCAGCTGACTTTTTATGGTATCTGGAGCTTGATTGTGTGTCCTTAGTCTCTGCCTTTACAGCAGGCCCTGCATTCTAAATTTGTCTTATGTAACCACAACAACCAGCCATCAATAGCTACCCTCTATCCAGACACTCCACCAACTCCCCCCCCCCTCCCCCCCTCCGCCCCACCCGACTCTACTCTTCAATCCGCTTTTGTCGTTGGTAAAATCGCGCCCTGGATTCATGTGGGTGAGGCAGAGCTGGGCAACATGGGGGAAAAAGCCAGTTGTAGCCGGCAGACTTCGGCTCCCCTCGCAACCAAGTTCCTGTGCATGGGTCACCCAATGAAAAGACACTTTCATTTCCCCATTCTTTGTGTGAGGCAGTCCAAGAAGTTTGAAAGGTGGGATGGGTGGCCGGGGAGGGGAGGGGCGATGGAGCCATGAACAGGAACACTCTTGAATACAGTGTAGCAATGTTGGCTTGCTTCACAATGTGTTGTCTATGCTCCCCCAGCACACCAAAGAACAGAGAGCCCTTTCAACTCATTTAAGCCCTCCACCAATCACACACCAGCATTCCTCTGTTGCCTCACTGATGCGGGGAACTCATGCATATTCACGTGCCAATCATGGCAATCAACACCAAACAATGCTCCAGCTAAGGCAGGGACCTCTTGTAAAATAATCAAGATAATGACGGATCGTTTCGTCCTAGATGACAAAAAAAAGAACAATTTGTGTGTCAGTGATTACGTAACGGTGTCACTAAAAGAGGATTACAGGTTGTTTCCCATGGTGTATCCCAGGGCTATGCCCACAGTATCAGGGCGTATTACATTTACATTTAGTCATTTAGCAGACGCTTTTATCCAGAGCAACTTACAGTAAGTACAGGGACATTCCCCCGAGGCAAGTAGGGTGAAGTGCCTTGCCCAAGGACACAACATCATTGGCCTGGCGGGGAATCGAACCGGCAACCTTCCGATTACTAGCCCGATTCCCTAACCGCTCAGCCACCTGACTCCCATTTAGTCATTTAGCAGACGCTCTTATCCAGAGCGACTTACAGTAAGTACAGGGACATTCCCCCGAGGCAAGTAGGGTGAAGTGCCTTGCCCAAGGACACAACGTCAGTTGGCATGACCGGGAATCGAACTGGCAGTTCAGCAGATGAAACAATGGTTTTGCTTTGGTGTGACCTTGAAATAAGTGGATTCAAGAAGGAGAACTTCTTAAAGCAAGAATTGTACTTCTTGACTCACAAAATTACAAAGTTGAGTTCTTCTATTGTGAGGTTTTGGCTTAAATTACTACCCTTCAACAAGATGGGTGTTGTCATACTGTAGAATGTACTTTCAGATGTTGTGACTGCATGAACTGTACTTATTTATTCTACAAGGGCACATGTTGAGAAGGTTTAAAATTGTAATCACGCTTTCTTTTTTAAGAGTTTTTCTCCAAAGTCATAAGTTTAAAATGGTCATTGACAGTCTAAACTCAGACAATGAAGTAAAGGCTCAAATTTGAACATCACAGGACGTTCCTGACCTATTTTGCCTCCTTACATTTAGTCATTTAGCAGACGCTCTTATCCAGTAAGTACAGGGACATTCCCCCGAGGCAAGTAGGGTGAAGTGCCTTGCCCAAGGACACAACATCTTTCACCAACTGACTGACTTGCAAAAAACCCAGTAGGGTGCCATGTGCCACGTGGTCACTCTTACAAGAACACAAACAGCCGATCTTTCCAATTTGCCGGGCCAAAGTGTTTCACGGCAGGATCCTGATGACCAAGGAAACTCTACCTGTGGAGATTTAGTTAAGGCAGTGATGGCTGGTTGTTCTGACCTCGGAGAGAACAAACAGTTTGTAAGTGTTGAAATGCAAACAGAGGATATATTAGTAGTTATTATTCCCTTGGGAGAAGTACACACATTGCAACTGCAATGTGAAATTTCTGTTGATGGAATTTCAAGTACACCTTTATGAAAAGAAATACAATTATAGGCATATTTCCCTATAGTGAAGGTGAGTTGCACAAGTCAGTGTGCACAAATTGGACCACTTTGAAATGATAACTGTATACAAATTGTACTCCACAGAGAACATCTAGCCTCCCTCAATGTCATCCACAGGAAAAAAAAAACTGCTGGAAATGTTTTATTTCGATTTTGGACATTTCCATTTAACCCTAACTGTTCTCATTGTTAATCACCAGCAAAATCTTTTTAAATTAATAAACAAAACTGCATTTACATCACGTCTCTTGCTTTGATGCTTGGCTCCTGTAAGAAATGATGTCAGAGTGGCTGCAGGGATGCAGCCCCGAGCGTGAATCACGTCCGTAACAGGAAGTGTTGTAGACACCACCCAGCAAAACAGGAAGAGAGGACGAAAGTGAGTGGAGTTTTATTTAACAATGCCTTAGTCTATTGATTCCTTAATGAGGCCATTTATAATTGTTACAAGGAACTTTTTGATTGTTTTATCCTTTGAAAGGAGATGATCGTAGGTATACAGACCACTAACTGCTGTATTATTCAAGATGGCTGCCTAAAATAAGACAACATTCAAAGATAACAATAACAAAACCTCAAAGACACTTTTCTAACCAAGCTGAAATCACTATATTTTTACAACATTGGAAACTGACCATGATCCTACCGTTTCATCACAAATTCTGTGCAGTAGGCCCAAATCCAAGGCAGGAAGGGAGTTGACCTCTGGGACCTGGAAAATGAACCCTAGAGACCAATGACGGATTTTAAGACAAACCCTCTGATGACATCTGAGAGGGTGTTCACCTAAGATTGAATCATCCATTGACCTCCTGTTGATCTATGCCATTGGGAACAGTAGACAAAACAATAGTGAATGTTGAAGGGCCATCCGCCACGAATGTGAACAACTCCCTAAACGTCTGATGGACTTCCTTGGAGAGGTCAATAGGTCTACAATGCACATGTCGGAGTTTTCCGTTTATACTGCTGTGATTGTGTGCAATACTAACAGTCCAACAGGATAGGATCACCTCTTAAAATTTATTTAGACAATGTATTGCATTTATTTGTATGGACTCAAACCCCCTCTGTTCTCAACCTAGTCCTTGATTACAGGCAGCAACTACTCACTCTTTTAGGTGCACATCCTCTTTGATTATCTACAACCTAAGATGGCTAACTAGTTTAGGAAGTCTGCATGCTAGACTATACCTATTTGTGACTTGGCCCTAGAACACTGTTTATGGATGTTGGCTGTTGAAAGGCATGTGCTTTGCCAAATACCCACTCTCCTGTCCTCAACGACCCCTGACAATTTACTTCTTCAAATAACACACTGTTAGACTACTGCTGATACAGAATATTTCAATAAAGTATTTAAGTATTACATCCTTCTATCTTCAAAATGCTAATCAATACAATATGCAAGCCAACGGCCAACTTACAAGTGGTACTCTATACGTGCAGTAAATAAACACCGTTCGCAGTTGCACAATTCTAACTGTATAACATAGGGACTCGATTTTTGCTGCAATCTGAAAGGGTCCCAGTCCTGAAACAATTGAACACCGCGTGCGCGCGCATAAACAGTAGGCTTGGTCTTCCAGTAAAACGTCACGTTGCTCATTATTATTAAGTAAGAGGCAGCGGCGACAGTGAAACTGGCTGCTTCTGGTTTCAAGGCACACATAAATACAAAGCGGAGCCGGGTAGAGGAAGAGCACAAAGAAAAGAGAAGGATTCTCACATTTAAAACTGAAGACTAACAGAGTCAGGTAACGACCATTTGGAACTAAGCTTGGTAGGGTTAGCATGTTGAGCTGTTTACAAGGTTGGTTGTCTAAATAAGTGATCAGCTGAGTTACAGCTGTCTGCGTGGAGTAGATATAGGCAAGTGTGTAAGCAAAGGTTACACATTGATTATAAGCATTAATACACTGATTGTACATGCTCTCCAAACACATTTGGTCGAGATGCTATGTAAAGCTTATTATAGATTATTGTTGAGTACATTTTCAATAACTTGATTTGACATAAATGTTAGCAAAATCAATGTATTTTTGTCTCTCAAATTTCAAGAGATGTCATAATTATGTTGCTAATCCTAAAGACCGCAATTTAGTGAAGATGAAAAAAATACATAACTGTTTATCTTTCTTTGTTTGAAACTGCTTGTTGTATTGCCACTTTGGCAGTAGGCTACACATCTATTACGTGGCAGCAATACGGTATAGTCGGGTAGTGAGCTCCACGATAGTCAGCGAATTCAGCAATGGAATCCATGCAATTTTCTTGCCTTCAGCGTAATGTCCGTTTTATTTTCCGTTTTCCCTCTTTGTTACAGTGTAATTCAATTCAGGCTTGAAAATGGAGGGGTTTGATGCGATCTAATTAGCCTACGTTTTCAAGATTTGAACGTTTTGACACATCTTATGGTAAAGTGTACGTAATTTGATCCGTCTGTCATGACTTGGGGTGAGATACCAACACATCTCGTTCTTTAGGTTGATTTCTCTATTATCACCCATAGCTATTAAAAAGAAATCTCTATCCTACTTGCACTAGCAATGCATTGCCGTTCTTTCAAGTCTTGTGTTTACCTTTGGCATTACCATGTTGGTCTCAGGACACCACACTCCTGTTAAGTCCTAGGATGACATCCAGGAGGTGGGGGTGGGTAGGGGTGGTGGGGGCTGTCCAACTCAGGAGCACCGGAGCTGGAATACAAGTGTGGAATGTCTGGGCCCTGGCATGAAGCCCCACTGGAGCTGCTGGGGCAGCTGGGAAAAGCTTTTTGATGTCAAGGGAAGTGTACCTGCACACTGTGGTGTAAGTGGCGGGCTGGGGTTTGATTATGAAGTGATCTTGGAAGCAGCTGTGAATGTTGACAGCTGACCAGATGAGGGAAGGTTGGTTTGGAGAAAAGTGTGCACGTGTCTGTGTGGATCTCACAGAACTGGAAGACAGCACTCCACCCCTCCACTCCCCCTGCTAGCTATCCCTGTTCCTGGAAGGACTTACAGTCAGATCAAATATGCTGGTTTTTGGGTCAAGCAGGCGTGCCTCTCCCATCAGGGTGCCACCCACCCGTCATTTAGGTTCGGTCAGTAAGAAGGGGTGGCATGTGGTAAGGGCATTAACGAGGCAGGGATAACACAATCAGCCAGTGATGGCAGAATGGCGAGAGATGGAGAGAGAGGGGGGGGGAGAGGGAGAGAGAGAGAGAGAGAGAGAGAGAGAGAGAGGGGGGGGAGAGAGAGAGGGAGAATTAAAGTCAGGAAAAGAAAGTATGAGGGCGTCTCTTTACTTTATCTAGTAATTTGTCTGTTGCAGCGGTACTCTTTCTAATACTTACTAGTGTTCTGTAGTAATGACGTTGAATGTCAACATGGCTTCTCATGTGACTGGAGGAGGAAGGTATTTCTCCGTAGGTTCTACCTTCATGAACTATTAATGACTCACCGGCAGGCACTCCCAGCACTGTGATCTGATGGATGGAGGCACGTGGGTTGTTGGTTTACACCAGCCCTGTTCTTCCTGAAGATGAATCACCTTGGGCAGAGGAAATGTAGTGGAACTCAATGGCACACGTTTGTTTGATTAACTTTTTTATTCTTGGAGCGGATGCTGAGGAGGAGGGGGGTTAGGATGGCGAGATAGGTGGGGGTGGTGGGGGTTTTCCCTTCCGCACTTGCCAAGACTCAAGGATGGATCACAGGCAGCGCCGACAGCCTTGGAAGACTGCTGGACACAGGATGTTTCTAGAGAAACAAAAGAAGAACCGGTTCAGAAGGATGTGCATGTTTGAGCTAATAGAGTGGAGTGGCGATGTGATTGATAGCCACAGTCTGTAGTTTCACCCTTTTCAAGTCTTTTTTTTCGATCAAGTGTTTTGTTTATTTCTTCATAGTGAATCTGCCAGTGATAAACAGGTGTGTTCATAAGCCAATTCAGGGTTCTCACTCACACTGTTCAAAGCATTCCCCCCCATGTTGCAGCTAAGTGGGGGGGCCCTGTGGTGCAGATCTTCCCTGGGCCCCATGGGCCCTGTGAATGAGGTCCACCTGCTCCTCTTAGGTTAGGGCTTGTGACCTAATAAAATGACACACTGACATCACATCCCATTGTGTATTTGCAAATGGTTCCTCTGGTGACTCTTTGGACGTTCTGTGGTTATCTCACAAGGACTTGCAGGCCCTGCTCTATATTTACGCTCAACTCAACCATTCATAAGTATGAAAAGAACGTTTGCGTGTCAGGGATTTAAGATAAAATACGATTACTAAGCATTTTAATTACCATGTGCTCTGTTATACTAACTCTGGTAGACAGCTACCCAGGATACGGAGGTTTGGGAAATATTGTAGTTGATGAATGTCGTAAGTCTAGTGATTACTCAGGCTTTTCCCATTTATGACAAGGTTTGTCCTAGAAAATATACATTGCAGGATTAGAACTGCCTTAGTCAGGATCAACTTGGATGGAATTTTGGGGCTGTGACATACATTTAACAGATAGAGTTTTAGCTTGTCCGATAGATGAGAAGGCGAGTCCAAAAATATCCAGCCTTTACGTCACCACACTTAAAAAGCCTGATATGCAACTAACAGTTCTTTCACAAAACCAGTGACAGAATTTACATTTCTCAATCATTTACATCCGTGTCATCCACTTCTCTTCTTCTGCCATTCAACCACAAGCCTTGTTTTTCTGGTTAATTCTGATACACTCAGTACATGTCTGACTGGTTTGAGTGACTGGCAATCAACATGTAGCCTTCTTCTTTGTCAAGAAGAAGCTGAGAGGCCCTTCCTCTCCCGGGTCCCCCGCCACATCTCTCGTTCATCATGTGATGGACACAGCTGTTTACAGTGGGAACACAGCTGAGTAAAGTTCTGGATTGCTCTATTGCGACTATAATGTTACACAACTTGTACAACATTAGAGAAAATAACGGGGGGAAAGATGTGATGCTGGGGGTGCCAATCATCTGAGTTTGACCTGCAATAGTATTAAGTATTGAATTGTCGATGTAGTGTTCTATCTGTTTCTCTGTGTTAGCATATTGTGTTAACTAAAATAACTGCTTCCCTCGTCATTTTAAGGTTCAGGGCAACAACAAAGACCATGTGTAGGTCTATCGTATGCACAAACACAGCTGTTCTGAGATGGATGGGTGGCTGAACTGGAGCGTGTGTAAGCGCTTTGCATTGCAGGAGATATCAGCTTTTTGAACTTGTCGGCGTGTTCCTCAGTGCAGCGCCATGTGTGTGCCCATGTGTCCCCTGTTGCCATAGTAACAAAGGGGGGAGGTGTTCTGTGTTTGTGTGTTTGGGAAGGGGGCTGCCTACGCACATGACACAGGGGAGTGCTCCATCTCCTCTGAGGACAAATTTGCTTTTGGATGGATGGATGAATAAGACCTATGGAACTGCTGCATTTTTGGGGAGCAGTATGCTAATACTGTCATCTCTTGCTTTTCATGTGTTTCTTGGTCCTCCCTCCCTCTTTTCTCCTGTCTCCCACAAGCACTTACTCTCCATAGCTCAACCTGTCGCTGGGTTCTGTTTTCCTTGATGTTCCTCTGCTCCATAACTTCCCCTATCTCTCTCTTCTCACCCTACCTCCCTGTTCTCTCGTCTCCAGCTGTGCCTGCCTCCGAACCCTCTTTTCCGTCAGGCCCCTTGTCTGCTTAAAGGCACTCGTGTTTGACATCTGTTAGGAATGGAATGTTGTGAAAAAACGTCACCTGACTGCACCACATCTGAGAGAAAGCTTTCACGTTTGAGGGTTTTTGTTTTCAACATGTAACACACCCTCAATCGATCAACGCCACGTCTTGTTTCCACTGCATATAAGGGAAAATTATACTAGTATAATGTGATCAGTGGGATGTGTTTCTAAATATGCCCACCCCCCACTGTGTTTTCCTCTTCGACGGAAAGGCCCCCACCAATGTCAGGGAAACTGGGTCCTAGAGGTGCTATCTTGGGTGAACATTTTGTGTGAGAATGTACTTGACAACAGGTTTGTAATTAAGGTCTACCACCCATATTATTTGTTTATGTTGTTTCTACATTTTCTCTGTTGCTATGAAATATTTTTTTCAGAATGTATTGATGTCATAAAGGGACTTGATAGGGAGTTTCTGTGTTCAGGGTTTGGGTTTAACGGGAAGTGCTTTCAACTTACTTCACACTGAAATCAATAGATTCCTTGACTCTATTGTTGCGGTGTGCTAGTATTTCTGTTCCGGCCTCCTGACTCCATCTTGTCATCATTCTTCTTTTTTGTTTATCTCACTAGATCCCCTAAAAGAGGAGCTTGGACGGCATGCAAAGTTGTGAAATTTCGTCAGACAGCACTGATGATCCTCTTAGTAGCGGCTTACGCACTCATCGGCAGCCTCGAATAGTAGTGATCGGCGCGGGCTTGTCCGGTCTCGCCGCCACCAAGATCCTCCAGGAACACGGCTTCACGGATGTCACAGTCCTAGAGGCTTCCGACCGAATTGGAGGAAGAGTTCAAAGTGTTCAGCACGGTGAGGGGATTTCCATGTTCATTTCAACTTTTGTGAAATTGAAAATGAACGTTAAGAAGGGAACAGTATCCCTTTGACGTACTAATACAAAGCAAATTGTTCATATTGAATCTGATGTTGCCTCTTAACTGCGTGACAATAGAATCTGGTAACCCAAACTATAAATCTGACAAATTCACCATTTACAATCTGGGAGAGACGCACCAATCACAATTGTCTACTTATGGTCAAGCTGAAAAACATCAATTTCAAGGTAGCAAAGATCAAGCCCCTCTTTACTCACAGGGACTGCATGAATACATTGATGTTTGTAGCATTTGGAGAGCCTCCTTGTAAGTGGATGTATGATTGGTCAATAGGCTACCAACCAATATTCAGTTACAAGACAAGAGAGACAAACAAAGATAAATGGTAGGCTATTGTCACAACCATGTCAAGTATATGACAGTATACAGATAACATTGCTGTGTCTGTCAATTAGTGGGTTGTGCCGGTTATGTAAACACCAACTTGTTGAGTTGTCTTTACACTGTAATTATCATCATCATTAGCTGAGGTAATTAACATCTCTGGCACTGGGTTGTTAAATAAGCATGCCTTGTGTACAGCTCGAGTACGTCGTTTCAAAGAAGTGGCTGGGCTTTGATTCGACGACTTCCACTCAAATCTGACTCTTTTCAAATGCAACCAAAGGGCCTTTCACTTCCAAAAAAAATAAAATAAAATGAACCGTCCTCCTTGATCTCTCCCCCCAGGCAAAGCGACTTTGGAGCTGGGAGCGACTTGGATCCATGGCGCCAACGGAAACCCAGTGTACCACCTGGCGGAGGACAACGGGTTGCTGGAACACACCACGGACGGCGAGCGGTCCGTGGGACGCATCAGCCTGTACACCAAGAACGGCGTGGCACACTACCAGACCAACAGCGGCAGGAGGATCCCCAAGGATCTGGTGGAAGAGTTCAGTGACCTGTACAATGAGGTGTGAGAGAGAAACACACACACACATACTGGTGTGATCACTCACACACACACACACACACACACACACATACACACACACACACACACGTGTATGAGTCACACATGGCGCAGCATTATAAACTAGCCTTTTGAGTCGTGTGTGCAGGTCATGCTTGGAGGCGCTTAAAAACATGAAATTGCGTGTGGAGACATACTTGCACTCAGTCATTTGTGCTTAATGCTGCTGTGGACACGCCATGCTTGCACTTGTGTACAACGATAAACCATGTACTCTGTCACACTCGAACATCTCAGTGTAAACACTCACAAAGCACACACACACAGTTGATCCGCTGAAGGCGCTATGTTACACACTCCACATGGCCTGCCTCACCACCAATCAGATTAACAATGATCAGACACATGCAGCAAATGTGCTTGTCAACACCTCTGTCCCTCCCCACAGTTCACCTTAATCACTCCACAGCTTCCTGCCTGGCAGAGCACTAGACTACACTGGAATGCTATTATGTTGATTATGCGTTTGTGTGTGTACAAGTTTATCTCTGTAGTACATGACAGTTACTTCAACTAAAGCACTACTACGCTGTTATACCAGAGGACAACATTTACGTCTCATGAAATAGTATCATATTCCGAGAATAGACTAATATTTCCCATGTATACATAGCTTGCTCAGTACGTGTTGTTTTGATGCAACAGTAGGATGGGTGTCTGTGTCCTCCACTGTCTCTTGTCCGTGAGTGACCCACTTAAAACATGCTCATAGGTCCACGAGGGCAGAGCAGTGCGCCAAGCCCTAGCTTCCCCACTGTGCCTAATGCCTAGTCTTGCCTGTGAAGCAGCCCCATTAGTTATCACTTAGCAGAATTGCTAACAAGGCTGCAGTGTTTTGTTCGGCAATGAAGAACAATAGAGTTTCTAATGTAATGACATTGCATTGGAGAAGAATGCAGGCAGGATGAGACACACACTACGTGGCTGTTTGAACATGCACTGGTGTAGCATGGCACTTTTTAAGGAATTCAAATACCTAAAGAACACAAGCTGACAATACTTGGAGTTACACACACGTTCACAACTAGACTAGTTTGAAGTACCTAATTATTTACTTTTACTTATCACTATTTCACTTATTATCACCACTGTATAAAATGGTGGAGAGTTCTTGGGTTAGCTTGTTTGGTGACATTTTGCCAAGAGACTGAATGTTATTAGTGATAGAATTGATATTCAGTTCTACAATTGTTTATTTGGCCAGTAGAGAACAACTGGCTGGCTAAAGAGTAAACAGGCCTTACAGTATATTCTTTGTGTTTGTGACTATAGTAATACCTGTGTTAATATGCACATAAAATTAAACTTATAATAAATAAACTGACTGGGGTCAGGTGGCTGAGCGGTTAGAGAATTGGGCTAGTAATCAGAAGGTCGCTGGTTCGATTCCCGGGCCGTGTCAAATGACGTTGTGTCCTTGGGCAAGGCACTTAACCTTGCCTTGGGAGAATGTTCCTGTACTTACTGTAAGTTGCTCTGAATAAGAGCGTCTGCTAAATGACTAAATGACTGTAAACTTCAACGTCCGCCTGTCCAGGTGTACGAGTTGACTCAGGAGTTCTTCCAGAACGGAAAGCCAGTGTGTGCCGAGAGCCAGAACAGCGTGGGGGTGTTCACGCGCGACGTGGTCCGCAAGAAGATCATGCTGGACCCTGACGACCTGGAGAGCACCAAGAGGCTCAAGCTATCCATGCTGCAGCAGTACCTCAAGGTATGTGTGCGTATGTGTGTGTGCCTTCAGGCTTCTTTTTTTTTTATCTCACCTGTATAATCTCTTTGTAATACGTTTATGAGAGCTATTTTATGTACTGGTATGCAGAAAAACACTCCAGTTATTCAAAAAGTCAGCGAAAAAGGGAACTTGAAATAAGGGAAGTAGCAATACCCTTTGAGGTTTAAAGAAGTGGGGGGTCCCGGACCTTGTTGATGAGGCCAGCTGCGGGTGGGAAGAAACTGTCTTTGTGGCGTGAAGTGTTGGTCCTGCCGGAACGCAGCCTCCTGCCAGAGGGAAATGTTTGGGTCCTGGGTGAGAGAGGTTAGCCACAGTCTTTCTTGCTATGACTCGTTGCTCAATTTACTTTCAAAGAAATATCTTCTCTCACTTGCCAGTAAAAACTGTATTTGCATGTTATTTTATGACATGAGTCCTCTTACTCATGTGTGAGAACACCTTTGAGAACATTTTTGTCCTTGGGTATTTCAAAACCAGTTTTCTCATTCGGTTGAATGACCAACATTTTAATGGTTTAAGTGTGTAAATTACACAATGTTCCCTGAACATGCCATAGCAAACGAAAGCAAGTTTTATTGCTTGATGTAAAACTAGTTGTAGTGTCTTTTCCAGTTATATTGCCTTTAGTCTCATAAACACATTAGCAGGGGTTTGCTCTTTGACCTGAGCACTTGCACTTTGTAATCACACCCAAAGAGGCATCCATTTCAATTTCATGTTGATTAGAACTGTCAGTTTGTTATCACAATATAAAGAATACAAAGTAAAAACAACAAAATGGTGGCCAAGTGGGCTTTCAGCCACAGGCTGAGGTGGATGAGGATTTCAGAAAGTATATATTTACCTCAATGTGGCTGTTATTGTCAAGCCCTCCTGTTTACATGATCACTTCCCGTCCTACCTGCTTTGGGTTTTAAAGTTATGAATTGGTGTTGGAAATGCATGGTTTTATTTGAACAGGAGAACCTAGGGCTTGGTCATAGTTCTGTACGAGACACTATTAGTGCTACAGCGAGAGACTTGAAAAAGAACCAGAATAGAGCTCTATTTTGCATTGCCTGTGTTCTACTAATGGCACATGCCAGAGAAAGGCTGCTACCTGCAGTACTGACAATTTTAGATTGATGATAAAGTGAGTCATCATGATTTATTTGTATTTGTGTGTGTGTGTGTGTGTGGTCCACCAGGTGGAGAGCTGTGAAAGCAGTTCCCCCAGCATGGACGAGGTGTCGCTGAGTGAGTTTGGCGAGTGGACGGAGATCCCAGGTGCCCACCACGTCATCCCGGGAGGCTTCATGAAGATCGTGGAGCTCTTGGCCCAGGACATCCCCTCCCGCACCATCCGATTGGAAAAGCCCGTCCGCCGCATCCACTGGAACTATTCCGCCCAACAACAGGAGGAGATCGCCCACGGTAACGGCGACGGCAACCGCGGCGCCGACGACCACAACGACGACCGACGCGACGGGGGCTGCTGTGCCCCCCCGGCCCCGCGCCACCCCATCCAGGTGGAGTGTCAGGACCAGGAGTGGATCGCCGCCGACCACGTCATCGTCACTGCCTCACTGGGTGTGCTCAAGAAGGGCCACGAGGCCCTTTTCTCACCTTCCTTGCCTGAGGACAAAGTCCTCGCCATCGAGAAGCTGGGCATCAGCACCACCGACAAGATATTCCTGGAGTTTGCCGAGCCGTTCTGGAGCCCCGAGTGCAACAGCATCCAGTTTGTGTGGGAGGACGAGGCCCTGCTGGAGCAGCCGGTCTACCCAGAGGAGCTGTGGTACCGGAAGATCTGCAGCTTCGACGTGCTGTACCCGCCCGAGCGCTACGGCTACATGCTGAGCGGCTGGATCTGTGGCCAGGAGGCCCTGCTCATGGAGCGCTGCGACGACGAGACGGTGGCCGAGACCTGCACCGAGCTGCTGAGACGCTTCACAGGTCAGGATGCACACACACACACTTTATATATATACTTTAAATACACACACACACACACTTTATATATATATATATATATATATATATATATATATATATATATATATATATATATACTTTAAATACACACACACACACACACACTTTATATATATACTTTAAATACACACACACACACACTTTATATATATATAGCAATATATATATATATTTATATATATATATATATATATATATATATATATATATATATATATATATATATATATATATATATATATACTTTAAATACACACACACACACACACACTTTATATATATACTTTAAATACACACACACACACACTTTATATATATATATATATACTTTAAATACACACACACACACACACTTTGTATATATATACTTTAAATACACACACACACTTTATATATATATACTTTATATACATACAGGCACACATTTTGATATATATGTATAGGCTATACATATATACAGACAAGCATACATACATACATACAGGCACAGACACACACACACATTTATACATATATACATACAGACACAGACACACATGGATGCACAGACAGATAGACAGACAACCTGGATCATACACTATAAGCATTTGCATATTAAACTAGATTTTAGTGTCAGGTTTAAGCTACAACACTGGAAATTATTTATTGTACTATAATATATCTTTTGAAATGTCAAAGGTACATTTATTATAGAATGCAGCTGTTTATCTCAGACTAGCTATCAGTTCCTCTCTCACACTGAAACCTTGGGGCTGTAATACATCACTGCTGCTCAGCCAATCACATGAGCAGTGACTCAGAATACAGTGATTCCCTTTCGTGGGGCCTCACGTTCTAGATACAGGAAATGACATCACTCCTGGCCTAGAGGTAAAGCCTAGTAGAGGCTGTTGTGTGATGCTTGAATGACTCATAAAATTGCACCATGTAAAAACGGATGTAAAACAACCTCTATTTCAACACACACACATACACACATTCACACAAATGACAAGGTTGTGGCCTTCATTATCACTTTAGAGCTGGTTTTCACAATAACCCTTCACCCGATGTCAGAAAATCTTTTGTTGAATCTGCTAAAGTACACATAGGTTGAAGATTGACTCATAAATCAAACAAGGTGTACTTTCCTCCAACTTGGCTTGTCTACTTGGTCTTGTCGTTCAGATACATTACACCTTTGGCGTTCCCTATATATGGGTACTGGTCGTTTATTTTGAGCTCTGTTGTTCAAAAGCTTGCAAACGCATAAGTTGTTCAACCTGTGAACAGGGAAAGATGGCTCTCCCTGTGTTGTGTACGGAATCAAATAGAATTTCAGTTGATGCCATGTCTTTAAATGTAAAGTTAATATACATATTATCTGTATGTATATACTGTATGTGTGTATACGGTTACAAACTGTGTTGGGCCTCTGGGAATGCCTTTCTAGTGCAGTCCAGAGCAGTTAGTTACTTTTAACAGCTTGCAGTATGGCAGCAGGTGGGCTTAGCATTTGAGCTTAGCATAATTACTAGCAAATAACAAAGACAATTAGCTGGTTTCTTGGTGATGACATCAGACAGTTTGTAAATGTATACTTGGGGCATGCATTTATGAGAACCAGAACACACACAAACAAAATCCTGCTGTAGGTCAGATTGGTTTAATCCCCTGTGCTATACTGACCTGGGAGAGACTGAGGTTGCTTAGTGTTGGCAGAATGGACGTGAACTTGCTATAGTGTTAGCTCATGTATCACCTTCACAAAGTAAGACCTTCATGAAGACAGCTGAATGATTCTTGACCTGCGGTAGATTAAAGAAGAAAAAACAGGAGATAGACGAGAATACAGAGGGGGAGAGGGGGAGAAGAAGAAGAAGACTGGGGGAAAGGAAGGGGAAGCAGAGTAGAAAAGGAAAGGTAGGTAGAGAGAGACAGAAGGAGATGACAAGTAATTACAGATTATATTTGGGTCAGGAAGGAACTGTTCTCTCCTGGGACCGCTCTACAACAGCTGACTGTCTCATCACAGCAACAACCCATTTGTACAATTGGCATCTCCACTGAACGGAATTTTTTTTCTCCATTTTTCTCCCCTTCCTTCCACCCCTCCCCCACCCATCTCTCTGTTCTCTCCTTCCATACTTCCACCACATCCCTACTGCCCGTCTCTCTCTCTCTCCACCTACCCTCCCTTCCCTTCGCCTCCATCTCCCCCCCCCCCCCCCCCCCCCTGTCCACAGGGAACCCCAACATTCCGAAGCCCCGGCGCATCCTGCGCTCCATGTGGGGCAGCAACCCCTACATCCGAGGCTCCTACTCCTTCACCAGGGTGGGGTCCAGCGGGGGGGACGTGGAGCGGCTGGCCATGCCTCTGCCCGACGCCAAGAGCTCCAAGACCCCGGTAAGTAACCCCCCATCTACAACTACTATCCCCCAACACACACACACACATACACACACGTGCACACATCCACCTCAATGTGTGGTGTCGTATTTGATTATGTGAGTATATCGGGGCCCCGCTGATGAACACACCCCAGTCTCAGGACCCTGCTCTGTGTAATAAATGCCATAGAAGTGCTCTGGATGTCATATATTTTACTATTTAACTCTTGACATGGTGAATTAGACAAGCTTTTTGTATTTAGATTCCAACGAAGGGGTGAGATTAGGATGGTAGTGTAGTACCATACACCCACTGCACTGTGTGTGTGACACTGTATGTTTACGGCACTGGATTTGTTTTCATTGGGCTCTGGAGGCTGTGTTTGTTTACAGTCCCAGAGGCATGCTGGGTATCTCCTCAATGTGCCGGTGTCATAACTGGATCGCAGTGTCACCAGCCTGCGCACACCGTGTCAGGCGGGTCTAGACCTCCTGAAACATGATGCTGTGTGTGTGTGTGTTTGTATCTGTGTGTGTGCGTGTGTGTTTGTATCTTTGTGTGTGTGACCATGTTAGACTGAGAAAGGAACAGGGTGGCCTTTTCTGTGGATGAAATCGTCCTCTTCTAAAACGAGCAGACTTACATTAATATAAGGTTCAGAAATAGCTCAGTGTAGCTTAAGGGGAGAACTGGTGCCAAACATATGTTGTTAGAATGGTTCACATTCAATGGCTTGTTTTTAATCTGGGGGTCTCTCTTTCTCTCTTGTCTTCTTTACCCTTTCCCATCTGTCCTCCCTGCCCGTTCTCACTCCATTTCCTCCATCTTTCCATCCCTTTCTCTACTCCCTCCTGTTTGTTTTCAACTCTGTTTTCAACTCAGCCATTACAGGTGCTTTTTGCTGGTGAGGCCACCCACAGGAAATACTATTCCACTACCCACGGTGCTTTGCTGTCAGGCCAGAGGGAGGCCAGCCGTTTGATAGAGATGTACCAGGACTTGCACAATGCAGACACCACAAAAGCCTAACACCTATAAACATGAACCACCGACTAGTGACAACAAAAACAAACCATTTGTGTTTATGTTTTCTTTATGATTATTTTTTAATATTTCAAATGATTTAAGTTATACATTTAAGAGGCATAGTAGGGGCATTATAACAAGATAAATTAATACTGTTTTTACTGTTTTGTAGATATAGAAAGCTGTAGATTTTAATCTCGAGATGTACTGTATAAAATGGGTACCGCCATCATCTCCGGTCCTTATCATTTTATTGTTCTTTTTTAATCAATAAATTAATGTTTATATAACAATGTCTATAATTTAACATTTTTTTGTAAGTGCCTTCTGTATTTAATGTCATGGTATTGAAAAAAGAAAAGATGAATGACTGAACTGAATAAAACTGTATTAACTGTAAATGTGTTAAAGACATTTTTATTTTTTTTGTTGATATTCAATACTGCCTTGTTTGAGAAACTGCTGTGTCTGTGTTACTGTTACACTTAAGAGCACTGGCTGTGAAAACAGATCCAGCCCAATTCCATACTATCTGTTATAAAAACAAACATGTAATCTTCCACCCTTCAAGCACTCTCCTATGACATCCATGAGAGGGGAGACAAACAGACAAGTGAGATTAGAGAAAAATTGAATTGTGCCCCTGTTTCACAGCCAAAGTGACAGATGGTCTTAGACCAGACCTCAATCTCCTGGATGTATGGTAGTTCTCTCTAAGTGCGCAAAATAAAACCATGTGAAACATCCCAACTCAGATATTAGCAGAATGCTCGTTGAGTTTAAGCCAAACCCAAAGTAAATCTGGAGAGTGCAGTAGAAATCATTGTTTTCACTAAGACTCACAGGATCAGAGAGGTGCATTTATATGCAACAGACATGGTTTTTAATATGATCTGATTTCTGTGTCACACACGGCTCTGAAACTTTGTGGTAGACTGCTATCTGCTGGGGAAAGTGGGAACATACATTAAAAAACTGCTAAATCCTAAAATGGAAACAAACCGTTTTCTTTTCAAAATTTTTAATTGAACACCATGGGTAAAGAGCCTTAAATAACCTGTTTTTTTGACAGTTAAAAAATGGTTGTTATCCCCATGCGGGTCTCTTCCCTTAAAGCATGAATACGATTCTCCACAGTCAATCACTGCTTGAAAGCAAACAGTCCATAACTGGATGTTATTGATATATTTCTATGTTAATCATTATTTACGCACACAAGAACATTCTATCTATCACTCTCATTTACTTTCAAACCACAACCGCAACTGTGTGGTAGAGCAAAAGAATGAGCCATGTCTGATTTCTGATTTAACTGGGTCATGAGGACAGATGGACGTTGATACTGTAGGTTAAAGGTCATGGTGAGAGGTGAGGGAGAGTTCTCAAAACAAATTGATGTAATGAATAATGGGGTGGAACATAGTTAGCAACCAATGTAGCCAGTTTTATTAATTGTACATTTTTCCTTGTAATATAAACTTCCCAGAAGGGGAACCAGGATTACGATTTTACTTAACTAAATCAGTTTTGTATATATTGACAAGAGTCCGATGTCTTTAATTTGTAGCGATCTGTCAAAATGGAGAATGACCATGCATGGTCTACGTGCCGAAAGCTCAAATCAGCTGCCTTATTTCCCTCGCGGTCTCTGTATAGTTTGTAGACACAGACTTATCAAGACGTACAGTGTAAACAAAATTACTATTTTTTAAAAGAAGCTCATCCAAACTCCAAACATGATCCTCTTGCTCCCAGCAGTGGTCTTCCTTTGTCGTGTTGTTTAGCAGTGCTTTGTTTGTATGAGAAAATAAACCTTAAAGGGCCTTAAGCGATTCTCACAGATCCTCAACAAGAGCATGGAGAAAAAAAACTAGAACAAATTTGATTCAATGTAATATTTTTTTATGGAACCTGCTATCGTTTTAGAGAGAATCACAGTGGAAAGCATGCACAAGTGGAAGCATTTTTACTGAAAATCCCATCGGGATTGAACAGGCCTAATTAATTAATCAAAAAGTACTAACATCACAAATAAACCTTTAGGACCACATCTGTCAAAGACGCATGATGCTTTCAAACAAACACAAGGGGTTTTCTATGTTTCTAAGTCAAAAACAGGATGCAATAAGACCAAAACATAAACAACTACTTTCAGATGTTTTACCAGTCTGTTGGAGAATTCCCATGTCGTGTTTACTCGGATGGCCGTTTAGATAAACAAACGTCATGTGGTTCGGCCTTCCCAGAGTGCTGCCAGTAAAATGTAAGATGATTAATATGAGAACCCCTTGATTTATGAAAAGAAAATTGCAGTAGCATTTGTTCAGTCTTCAGAGACAGCTTTTGGGAATTACAGTTTAACTACAATTCATATGGACTATCTTTACTTTGAATGTATTTACTCTGATCATCACTAATCTCAGACATAGCTGTTGGATACTGTATATTCAGCTGAACAACGCTTGAATTTACTTTAATTACAATAGAGTGGTAAGAATTCTCTTATTTTCCTATTTTACACAGATGCGCAGTAGGCTTTTTCTTTATGATATGCATAGTAATATCCTGGTTAATTGACTGTAAATTAATCTATCCAGACATGTCGTCCAATTAGAAGAATAATTAAAATATTAGACTGAATTATAAATCATCCATTGAAATAACCATCAGTTCCCTTGATGATTACCAAATGACTCACTAACATATTTGGTGTGCTCAAGCCTTTGGCGAGAGCACAACCTTTGTTCTCTCACATATATATTTTCAACCTTTGTTCTCTCACATATATATGTATTATTTATTATTTATTTTTGCCCCCCTAAAACTCAGTCAAAATTTGGACTACATAGACAACCTAGGTGTCAAAAGTTTCGTCTTGGTAGCGATTGAGTTGCTTGTATTTTTATTTACACTCCGTTGCACAGTTTAGGAGGTTACAACGTTTTTGCCACGTTTTTGTGGTAATAAGTGTCTTCTGTCGACGAAGGGTACCAGTGCTAGCCTACGTCACTACGTCAGCACACGTTAGCAACGACGCATGGATACAACGTGATAGAGACGTTCTAGCACGCAAATTGGAGCTTGGATTATGAGTGAAAAATGCCAACCCCCAAAATTACCAACCATTGGGTTTTGTTGAGAAAGCAATTTCGAGTGGAACTGCAATGTCGGATTTTTTATTTAGGTCGTGAAAGTCTTTGTAATTTGAGCGAGTGCGGGTCTCCCGTGAGACTGCCTAGGCGGCAGCCATGGAAGCGTCATAGTAGTTTAGTATTTTCGTAATTTTATAGTTAGGTCAATTCTACACCAAAAAAACAGAAGGAGGGCAATGTTATGACGATATGACTATTGTGAAGACAGCCAGATGGTGAGATTTTAATGTAGGTTGCTGTAAAAACTTTGATTGGTTTGCTACGTGAGAGCCCCGTCAGCCTCCGTTGACGATTGCGTCAGCTGTTGTCGATTTCTGATGAGTATTTTCTTAATTTCGTACCAGGGTCAATTCTACATAAAAAATCAGAAGGAGGGCAGTGTTTTAAAGATATGGCGATTGCGAAGATAGCCAGCGGGTCAGCATATTTTTGTGATTTGTGTAAAACTTGGAATTTGAGTGACACCGCGGCTTGTTTTGACGTTAGCCTCAGTCAGACTCGGCTCGCCCACTGGCAGTGTGTAGTACTGTCTTCAATGCCACAGCTAAACTTTACGTCAAAAGAAACTTTCTCATTTCCGGCGCTTTCAAACAATCAGTGAACTGTGGAGCAACAGCAGCTAGCTTGCCTCTAGCAAACTTATTTTGAGTTAGCCATTTCCCCCTACATTAATGTCAAACTTATTTACGTTTTGGGGGGCATATTTTCAGTAAGCAGACGGTACAGTACTGTTTGAATCGCGATTCCATACTGCCAGTGACAACGTTGTTACAGTAGCTTGTTTCAAAGGGGGTTCGCAGCTGTTTCAAAGGGTGTTCTTAATGAAATATGCAATATGAGTAGGCTAAATGCTTGAAAATATCACTAGAAGGGAAAAACTTAGAGGACGGACCCACCTGCAACCGACGCAAGCAAGCACACCCTACAATTTCCCCAGAAATTGTACCCTCTCTAGTTTAATTTGTTTTTTGTTCTCTGTACTGTGTGTCAGGGTAATTATTATCATCCTGTTAAAAACTATATTTTAAAGTGTCTTCACAGTCGGTAAGCCTAGTCTATTGTGTCCTAGCGACCATGAAGTTCCTCTCAAGAGTCCTACAGCTGGTCCTCTGCTTCACTCCCTGGGTCGAGGGGCTGGAGTTCACCCTGCTCCTGGTCCTGCCCAACACCTCTCAGCCCTTCAGTGTGGGCAGGATCGGCGCTGGTGCCCTCATCGCCATAGACAAGGTGAACCAGAGCCCTGGGCTATTAAAAGGTCAGTCTGACGATTGATACACTCAAACTGTCAGGACCATGTCCTTTTTTTTAACTCTCAACTGTAAACTTACTACATTCCGAACACTAAATAATTCAGGCTGAGCTACGGAGATTAGAAATGCAGATTTTTAGGACATGTGACAAATTTAATAAATAATTTGTAAAGGACACTTGAGAGCAATCCCTACTGGGACCCTCTTTGCTGGAATGGGATATTTCTGGCAGTTCCCCTCACGGTCACGGTCATTGTTATGTTTGGCCCGGGGATGTTGAAGGTTGACTGTCATTTCCCCTGTCATTCCAGGTCATAGACTAAAGTACGATTATGTGGATGACGAATGTCACGATGTGAACGGGCCTGGGAAGATTGTGGAGATGAAACAGAGACTCAACTACAGTGCCTTCATAGGCCCCTCCTGCTCCACTGTGAGGATGCAACAGACTTTATTTGTACAGTCCTTTTTATGATGTCGCAAAGGGCTTCATAGTGATGATAGTTATGTAGACGCTGTAGTGGATTGCAAAAATGTTTTTCAAACAACAATATTCACATCAATCTCCTTTGTCTTTTTGCTTTAATGACATAGATGGTTATTCGAATTTGACTACTTCTCATGCAAAGTAATTCAATACTTCTTACCCTACTTTCCTCTCTCCCACTCTTGTCCACAGGTATGTGCCGTCACGGCAAAACTGGCAGCCTTCTGGAACATCCCCGTCATCAGCCCCACCTGCGCAGACCAGCAATTACTTGACAAAAAGGTGTAGTGATAACATCTCAACAATCCATAACTAGGAAATCAAGTTATTGAGAGAAATTAGAAAGAGTTAGAAAAAAAATCCAGTAAATTATTTATAACAATATTTCCTATTGCACACCTTCCAGGCATACCCCACTCTGACCAGGGTGTTTGGTCCCTTCACTAAGATGGGTTCCTTCTTTGTTAGAATCTGTAGAAAATTTGATTGGAAACGGATCGGGATCATTCATGAGCCCAAACCAATCTGGGTCATACCAGCAGAAGGCATCAGGTGGGTTTTGGAAAAATCTTTATGTATAAATGTACATATAACTAAATATACAGTATTTATGTCCTGTAAACATCAATAACTAGAAACTGTCCTTTTCAGAGCTGTCCTTTTCAGAGCTACATAAACATGTAGACAATTTCCAGTTCCTGTGTCTTTTCACTATGTAGGTATCAAGCACAGGTCAATAACATCTCTGTGGCCAAATACGTGAAGTTTGAAGACCCTGGTGGTCAAGATGACAGCTCGCTCCTACTAGACCGTGTCCTCATGGAGGTTGCCAAGGTCTCACGCAGTGAGTTTGAGTTTCAGCTTCATTCTAAACAACTGAAGCCTATCGTTCAAAATCATCATTGTAATATCCAAGCAATAAATATCAACATTGTAATCATCCAAGTCATGTAGAGATATACATAGATATATGTAGAGTTATTAAACCACAAAATAATTACATCCTTCCTTCCTTAAATGGAAGGAAGGAAGGAGGGAGGGAAGGAGGGAAGGGAGGATGAAAAGAAGGAATCATTGTGATAGTATCCTATCTGACTCATTGTGTTTGATGTTTGCGTGTCCTGCTGTAGTCATAGTGATCTCTGCAGAGGGGGAGACGGTCAGACGCTTCCTGATCCAGGCCCACAGGAACAAACTGACCAATGGGGACTATGTATTTTTCTGCTTCGAACCCTATATCCTGACGGAGATGTTCGGCAACTTTGATTGGAGAAGAGGTATGTCAAAATGAATAAGACCATGATCTTTAATTGATTCCTTTCCAAACATAGTTTGCTGGTGACCCCTATCTCATACTGTACACATCAGCCCAATAAAGGCATTTCAAGTACATAAACATTGCCATGGCCATTGGCTTTTGGTGGGTCACGTTGGAAGAGCAAGATAGAACATATTTGACTGTATTTGCCTTTGAAAGCACATACTGTACATTATTGTCATGTGTTTTGTAGGTGACGCTGAGGACTCGCTGGCTAAAGAGGCCTACAGAACTTTGTTCCTGCTCTCACTATACAAGCCAGACAATCAGGGCTACCATGACTTCTCCAACAATGTCATCCGCCGGTCTCAAGAAGACTTTGGTCACACCTACACAAATGAAAAGGTTTGCTTGGAGAACTCTAGGGGCGGGGGTGGGGGGTGGGGTGGGGGGTGGAGAGGGGGAAACCTTCCAATGTTTTACTGACAATGGAACACAGAGCTAGTTTTACTGTGGGTTGATATGTTTGTATTTACAGATATGTTCAGTGTATGTGTTTTCAATATTTCTGTGAGTCTGCCTATGTCTGTCTGTCTGTCTGTCCATTCATTCGTCTGTCTCTCCATCTCTTGGTCTGTCCATCCAATTGCAGGTGTCCGTGCTGGCAGCGATAGCCCATGATTCTGTGTGGCTGTATGCACAGGCCCTGGATGAAACCCTGGCGGAGCAGGGTGACCCCTACGATGGCCGAGCTGTCACCCACAGGATGTGGAACAGGACCATCACAGGTCAGCCAGAGTGTCTCTCGGGTGCCTGTGTGTGTGTGCATGACTGTATGTGTGTTTGTGTGTTTTGTGTGTGTGTGTGCAAGACTGTGTGTGTTTGTGTGTTTTGTGTGTGTGTGCATGACTGTATGTGTGTTTTGTGTGTGTGTGTGCATGACTGTATGTGTGTTTTGTGTGTGTGTCTGCATGACTGTATGTGTGTTTGTGTGTTTTGTGTGTGTGTGCATGACTGTATATGTGTATATGTGTTTGTGTGTGTGTGTTCAATGCATCATTACCCCCCCCCCCCCCCCCCCCTCAAGTGTCTCCACCGTGGGGGGCATAGGTTCTTACGCAATGTTGCTGTTATGTAAATATTGCGTAATGTTGCCCCCTTCTTCACTGCACAGAATGTTGAGTCAGTAGACAGCACTACAGCCTGTCTACTGTATGTGTTTGGCCTTCATCCAAATCCATGGTTGGACTGCAAATTAGAATACGCTTGATTTGAAACCGAAAATGAGATGATTGCAACTGATTTTGGTCTTTCCACAGGTATCCAGGGAGATGTGACCATGGATGCCAGTGGGGACAGAGAGTCAGCCTACATGGTAAAGCACATCCAGGGTGAGGATGGAGAGTTCAAGGTCAGTTCTCCCTCTCTCTATATATATTTCTCTCTCTCTTTCTTTGTTTCCTACTGGCATCCATCCTCTCTTTCTCTCTCTCCGTCTCTCCCTCCCCTCTCTCATTCCTTTCTCTCAATTTATTTTCTTTGATTGAAATCGACAAGCAGAAATATTATGTCAATAGTTTGAAACAACTGTGGCCTTTCCTAATAGGTTATTGCCAACTACTTTGGTGCCAACAAGACCTATGAGTCTGTAGACGGGGTGAAAATCCTTTGGCCTGGAGGCAGGAAGATGCCACCAAGAGACACGCCCCCATGTGGCTACAATGGTGAACTCTGCACGGGTACTGTGACCTCTGACCTCTCTTTGCTGCATCCGATACTTCCAATATACATGTGTATATATAACTATATATATTAATATATATAGATGTTTTGGAGGAAGGTGGTTCGTACCCTGTTTAAAATGTGATGTGGTCTAAGATCATTTCCTCCAATGAAGACGCGGCTAACTAATGTGCAGTACACTATCCCTCCAGGAGGGGGCAGTAGAGCAGCATGTTTCCATCAAAGTTGCTTCTCTTCCACCTCGCCGCCCAGAGCCGCCGCCCAGAGCCGCCGCTGGGTTCGCACCGGTGTGACCTGCCCCAGCAGAGGTCAACTGCTTCATCATATCTGTCCATGGGCCTCCAGACTCAGCTTTGATTAAAAACTGAGAAAGGGGAAAACAGACAGAGAGAGAAACAGAGAAACACAGAGAGAGAGAGAGAGAGAGAGAGACAAAGAGAAATTGAGAGAGAGAGAGAGAGAGAGAGAGTGTGAGAAAAATATAGAGTGAGAGAGAGAAAGAGACAGAGACAGAGAGAGAGGGAAAGAAAGTAAAAGTAAAAGTGTGTGTAAGAGAGAGGCAGAGAAAGAGAGACAGACAAAGAGAGAGAGGATAAAGAAACACACAGGAAAGAGATTCATAACAATCTCAATATGGATTTTGACCCCTGCCTGTTTGACACAATTGTTATTGTTTTGTTTTTGCGCTGAGGTATGAATTCCTTTTTATATAGGTATTTTCATTTGAGTCCACCTCTCCCCTAGTAAACAGATATATTTCATAACCAATTTCCCATTCTGCTGAGTCAAGGTTATGCAATACCCTTCATTATCGCTATCAGCTATTTTATTTCCTGGCTGTACTGTAGTTAATATGTGTTCTGAGGATTTTTTCCGATGCGGTGAAGTCCTGTTCTGGTTGGCGGACAGCTTTTCATGCAGATGGCTCAACAATTGAAAAATATGTGAAGCTCAGATGGGTTTTTAATGAATGTAAATGAGGGATTATGAGGAAAGAAAATACTTGACTGCAAATGTGTCTGGTTTCCTCTGTTGAATGATGCATGTTGTGCATTTAATAATTAACAAAATCATTTTGATCTTATTAAACTGTTATTATGTTGTCTGCTGCCTATCACTTAGAAATCTTGAGATCTGTTTACAGCAGTCAAACGATAGTCTTCCCCCTAATCATTGGGTTTGTTAGCTGTTTCTAAAGCTCATCTTGGCTGCTTCTTTTTCAGACAGAAGACTACTGATAGCCGTGGGGATGATTGCCAGTGTACTTGTCACAGGGACGATAGCCGTTTGCTTCCTGTACAGGTGACCTTCTGCTCTCTCCCAATCACAAATGAACGCACGCTCATAAGCACACACTCTCACACATATGCACACACTTGCACACACACACTCTCACACGCACAATGTTTCATCATGACATGACAAAGATCCATAAGACAGGGTGAATGAAGCTCCTCCTCAAGGATGACATCCTTTCCTTCACATATTTCTCTAATTAAATACGTTTCTCAGACAACACTACTTCATAATATTTCTGTAATATCCTCTAAGCCAGGAAAAAGTGCACGTCCCATATTACTCCTGCATTCAAAGATTACAGAGAAATTAATCATGAATGTGACCTGGTTACTTGTCTGTTTTCAGCTTGAGCTAGGATATTAAGTTGAGCTGGGCTCTTAGGAGATAGTCTTTATTTGTCCAGCCCACGTGACCCTTTAATTAGAGAATTCTCTTTCTCTTTCCAAAGTACTTAAATTGACTATTTGCAGTAAAAAGATTTTAATAAAGGCCAACATTGCATAACAACTAGTCACTGGGTCACAATTGGAAAAGAGTTCAAGTTGCTACTATGTAGTGAGTTTTGTACTTTTTGTATTTTTATATGTATTGTAAACTGTGGTGGGCTGTTTGTGTTTGTGTGAATGTATGTGTATGACCTTGATATAAACTACTTCCTGTCTCACAGGAAGTATATCCTACATGAGAAGGTGTCTGTGATGCTGTGGAAGGTCAACCCTAGTGACGTCACCATGATAGAGAACAGCTCGTCCTCCACTGGTCAGGTGTGTGCGCGTGAGTGTGTGTGAGTATGCACCCAAATTTGTTGTGAGAATCCACGTGGGTTTGCGTTTGTGTGCTTGTATGCACACAAGTGAGGAGTGTGTGAGAGAACTGTGAAGGCTTTTTCAAATGAAATAACTCAAACAAAATGTTGTAGGTACCTTTCTTCAACTCCCAGTCCATTCATGCATCCTCTGAGTCCATCCTTGACAGCTTGGAAGACAGACAGTCTTCCCTTCAAACATCTGTTTATAAAGTAGGACTCAACTCTTACTGAATTCTGTTTACATTTCTTCGTCCTTTCCCCCCTAAGTGGAGATCTGTGGTGATTCAAAAGTCCCACAAGTCTAACACCTGTGTATACTCAAATGACATTTTGGCACTTGTAGGAAGCTAGTTAGGGTTGTTAGGGTGTTATTGTTGTCATCAACAGAGGCTTGATCGTCTTTTGCGGTTGTCTCTCTCTCTCTCTGTCCCCCTCTCTCTCCCCCTCTCTCTCTCTCTGGGTCTTGCTGTTTCGCTTGCAGGACAACATCTGTTGGGTGCGCTTCCTAAATGTGAAGAATGTCAGTCTGAGTGGAGAGCTTCTCACTGAGCTGGAGCAGGTGAGCCCTCACCAGCCCCACACAAACACATCCATGTGTTTGATGACAAATTATGGATTGCGTAACATTGATTGCATATTGTGAAAATAGCTGGCTAATCCTTAGTGTGTGTGTGTGTGTGTGAAGTGCCGGGACCTGATCCACCCAAACATCTGCAGCTTCATCGGAGTTTGTTTGGAGGCTCCTCAGCTGTTTCTACTGACAGAGTACTGTCCAAAAGGAAGCCTGCATGTACAGAACCTCACACGCACGCACGCACACACACACACACACACACATGCACACACACACACACACACACACACAAACAGCTGTTTAGACAGACCCCCCCTCAACACACTCACTCTTACACACCCACACACACCAAACACACACAGCTATCTAGACAGAGCACCCCCAACACACTCACTCTCATAATTTCATACTCACACATACACACACATATAAACGCACACACAAAGCTTATCAATGCAGACCACCCACACATACTGACTCAAGGGCCTGCCCTGTTATACTACGACGATGCACATCCATGTTCAAAACCGACTTTACCTTAAAAGTCCCTGGGTGTGTCTGTACCTGGTGTTTCTATACCATTAGTGTTTCTATTCCAATAGCGTTAGATGTGACATGATTGTCTTCCTCCCGTGCTCAAGGACATCTTGACGAATGGCTCCATCAAGCTCGACTGGAGCTTCAAGTACTCCCTCCTGCTCGACATCGTGAAGGTGTGTTCTCCAACATGTTTTTTTTGTAATACTGACTTTTCAATGCTTTATCAGTTGTATATGTTACAATGGAATATGAATGTCATAAATCTAATTAAGTTAGCCTAGAGGATTGTATTGTAAAGATAATAACTGTCCTACAGCAGTAATACAAATGTCCTACAGCAAGATGAGGTCATTTTTATTTGAGACTGTTTATGAATTTGATGCAATACTGCTCATTTGCTAAGTGTGCACACGAGGGGCCAAGACCCTGCCTGTGCATGTATGTGTATGCATATATTTGCATGTCAATTTAGCTGTGTGTGTGTCTGTGTGTGCATGTTTGCATGTATATTTATGTTTGCATGTCACCTTACTTTTTCATGTGTGCATATGCACATGTGCATATAGACGTGTGTGCAAGTCGTATGTGTGTGTGTGCATAGGGGATGGACTACCTACACCGCAGCCCTCTTCGATCACATGGCCACCTGTCCTCTTTCAACTGTGTCGTGGACAGTCGCTTTGTTCTGAAGGTCACCGACCACGGCCTCGGTCACCTCCGACGACGACCACCCAGCCGAGAGCCCTGGACCTGTGAGTGGGAGAGGGAGGGAGGAGACCTGGACTTGTGAGTGGGAGAGAGAGGGAGGAGCCCTGGACCTGTGAGTGGGAGAGGGAGGGAGGAGCCCTGGACCTGTGAGTGGGAGAGAGAGGGAGGAGCCCTGGACCTGTGAGTGGGAGAGAGAGGGAGGAGACCTGGACCTGTGAGTGGGAGGGAGGAGCCCTGGACCTGTGAGTGGGAGAGAGAGGGAGGAGGCCAAAGATGAAGGGGAGAAAGGGGGAGGTTCAGGACAGGAGAAAGGCCTGGACCCAGTCCTTTTACTGGAGTGATGAAAGGGAGAGGGAAGGAGAAAGATGGGAGAGGTGGGAGACGGGAGGAGGTGGAGGACAGGAGAAGGCTTGAACTCCCAATGGACGTCTGAGAAAAGCAAGAGGGATAGAGAGAAAGGATAAGTGATGACAGAAGGAAGGAAGGAAGGAAGGAGGAGTAGGGTGGGAGGGAAATAGAGGAGGGCAAGAGAGGAAGACAGGAGGGGCAGAATTATTATAGGAGTAATTATTCTCCTGGGACTGTCCAATAAGTCTAACTTCTGACTTCATGCCAACCTTGCCCTCTGTGCCAGCTCTTCTGTGGCGGGCACCAGAGCTGCTAAGAGACTGCATGCTCCCTGCTGGCACCCAGAGGGGTGACGTCTACAGCTTTGGCATTATTGTTCAAGAGGTGGTGTACCGAAACGGGCCCTTCTTCATCCCAAACACTAGCCTCAAGGCAAATGGTAGGTACTCGTAAGCATGTGTGTTTGTGTTTATGTGTGTGTGTGTTTGAAAAATGGGGGTGTGTCAGTACAAGCTTTTACTTTGTGTGTGCATGTGTGTGCGTTGTGACCTGAGGTATGTGTACTTCCATCACGTCCTGACAAACCCTCACACACTTCAATTCAGCATGGTAGTCAGGTTAGGTAACGTTGGAGATGTACAGTAACTCTTTATTTATTTAACCTTTATTTAACCAGGAAGTCCCATTGAGATTAAAATCTATTTTTCGAGGGAATCGACCTCTCTATCCTCCAACACCACCATGTTCTTATTCCACCTCGTTCCACACGTTCGCCCACAACTGATTCTCTCTTCTTTTTCCTCCCATCCTGGCAACCTTTTCCATCTTCCCACACCCGACGTTTCTGTGCCATTTCACACTTGATCAATCCCTCCCTCCACCTTACCCCCTCCCTCCCTCCAACCCCCTCCTCCTCCACCCTACCCCCCCTCCTCCTCCACCCGTACCCCCCCTCCTCTTCCACACTACCCCCCTCTCCTCCCTCCCTCCCTCCCTCCCATCCCCTTCTCCTCCACCCTACCCCCCCACCTCCTCCACCCTACCTCCTCCACCCTACCCCCTCCTCCTCCACCGTACCCCCACCTCCTCCACCCTACCCCCCCTCCCCCTCCACCCTACCCCCCCTCCTCCACCCAGACATCGTGGCAGGCGTGAAGGCGGGCGGCTGCAGCCCGCTGCGCCCCCACACCGACAGGGAGGTGTGCCCGGAGAGTGTGGAGGCTCTGATGGCATCCTGCTGGAGCGAGAGGGCGGCCGAGCGGCCCGACTTCTCCTACCTTCGCCTCATCGTCAAGAGGCTCTGTCCCAGTGGGTCCGTACACAAACATACTATGTGGTATAAACATACAAACATGCCACTTCTGTTCCTTCAGGCTTACATTATGCATGGGGACGTGTAATAATTAGGATGGGTGTAACTCAGTGGTAGAGCAGATCAAGAGGTTACAGGTTAAAATCCCCCCTGTACGTTTTTTTATGTGGTTAGAGACGTGGTTTAGTGAGTCACCATAAATAAATAAATATATACACCTAAGACGTTTTGAGTGGGTCTTTAGTGCTTGTGCTGCGAAAGAACAAATAGGAGAGAGCATGACTATTAATTCAAGTTAGAGATGATGGTGGAGAGAGAGAGAGAGACAGAGAGAAAGAGAGACAGAGAGAAGAGTGATTCAGAATAACAGAGAGGACTGAGAGTGTGAGAGAGAGATAGAGAGAATGAAAGAAACAAAGGGATGGGTTCAATTAGAAAGAGAGAGAGGGAGAGAAGGAGAGAGGGAGAGGGAAAGAAGAAGAGGGAAAGAGATAGCCGTATGCAGCGCGGTGCACACAACAGTCTCTGGAGACCGTGTCTGTCGACTGTCATCACTAGAGTCATTTATCCTGCTCTAACAGGGGGAGAGGGAGGGACGGGAGGGGAGGGAGGGAGGGAGGGGAGGGAGGGGAGGGAGGGAGGGAGGGAGGGGAGGGAGGGGAGGGAGGGGAGGGAGGGGAGGGAGGGGAGGGAGGGAGGGGAGGGAGGGGAGGGAGGGGAGGGAGGGGAGGGAGGGAGGGGAGGGAGGGGAGGGGAGTAAAGAGTGATGGAACTGAAGGATGTAGAGAAGACTGAAACAAATCCCCTCTACAGCAGCCAGGTGTCATTTTAAACCTTCCAACGTGTTTGAACCATTTGCACCCTGCATTTTCTGCTGAAAACAACAACACAAATATTATCTTTCGGCGGGGCCCCCTGTCTGGCCAACCTTTTTTCCTCTACCATCTTGCCATTACTTTCCCTATTCCATCAACCTCAATCTTCCATCCGTCCATTTATTTGCTTGCCCCCATTACTGCTTCTACCTCCCCCCTTTCCCTCTCTACCTCCCCCCTTTCCCTCTCTACCTCCCCCCTTTCCCTCTCTACCTCCCCCTTTCCCTCTCTACCTCCCCCCTTTCCCTCTCTACCTCCCCCCTTTCCCTCTCTACCTTCCCCCTTTCCCTCTCTACCTCCCCCCTTTCCCTCTCTACCTTCCCCCTTTCCCTCTCTACCTTCCCCCTTTCCCTCTCTACCTCCCCCCTTTCCCTCTCTACCTCCCCCCTTTCCCTCTCTACCTTCCCCCTTTCCCTCTCTACCTTCCCCCTTTCCCTCTCTACCTCCCCCCTTTCCCTCTCTACCTTCCCCCTTTCCCTCTCTACCTCCCCCCTTTCCCTCTCTACCTTCCCCCTTTCCCTCTCTACCTTCCCCCTTTCCCTCTCTACCTCCCCCCTTTCCCTCTCTACCTTCCCCCTTTCCCTCTCTACCTCCCCCCTTTCCCTCTCTACCTCCCCCCTTTCCCTCTCTACCTTCCCCCTTTCCCTCTCTACCTCCCCCCTTTCCCTCTCTACCTCCCCCCTTTCCCTCTCTACCTTCCCCCTTTCCCTCTCTACCTTCCCCCTTTCCCTCTCTACCTTCCCCCTTTCCCTCTCTACCTCCCAATTTCTGTCCCTCCCTCCCTCTCCTAGTGGGGAGAGCATCCTGGACGACCTGCTGAATCGTCTGGAGCAGTATGCCACCAACCTGGAGGAGGTGGTGAACGAGCGCACGGGCCAGCTGCTGGAGGAGAAAAGGCGAGCCGAGGGCCTGCTCACCCAGATGTTGCCACGGTAACGTACTTGCCTGTGTGTGTTGGCATAAGAGGCTGTTAAAGCTTTTGTCCCCCCCCGCACCACCCAACCCTCCGGCCCCCAAGTAGATGCAGGCTGACGGAGTCCTGTCTTGATTTATTCAAGTAGGCTGAGAGACGGGCTTAATACCTCCCTCTGTTTTGGCTGGTATCTGTCTGTCTGTCCGTCCGTCTGTCCATCTGTCTGTCTGTCGGTCTATAACATCTATTCGTGCCAGTGTCTACATTTCACATATACCTAGCAGTCAAAATGGTAACACAAACCTGTATATAAATATATACATCAGGCATCAAAGTGACACGCCATCTCCATTAACACTCCCTGCATAGTTTCTGTGATCCTACCGGGACATTGCTTCCATAGGTGCGCTGTGTTGTGACTCCCTCCCCTTTATTTATAGGTCCGTCGCCGTGCAGCTGATCGCTGGGAAGACGGTGAGGGCGGAGACCTACGACTGCGTCACCATCTATTTCAGCGACATCGAGGGCTTCACCGCCATGTCCGCCAGTCTTACGCCCATGCAGGTGATCCAGATGACCTCTGACCCCTTTGACAAGCTAAGCAGGATACGAAAGCATAACCAAGTGCTGTGCCATTTTGGTAATTGTAGAACTAGAAGGGTAACATACTCTTTAGTTCCTGAGTAGGCGTAAGTTCTGATGGAATCCCAGTCAAGATGCATATTGTTGAACATATACATATTTCATTTGTCATGCTTTATTGGAGTGGTGTGACAGGAAAGGCAGGGAGAAATGGAAGGGAAAACATGCTGCAAATGGCAAAGGCTGAATTCAAACGAGCTACCAGGGCCCCCATAACAGATTCCAGTTTAAGTCTCCAGTTGATTTGAAACCGAGGAGGTGTTTGCATAGAACATTACAATCAGTGTCTCGATGGAATTAGAATGTCCTCAAAGACATGACTCAGACCAAATGTCCCTTGAAGAGGAATTGTTCCATTGCAGTGCATCTCTCTGATTTAAACCAAGGACACGATGCAAGCAAAGCAATGCAGTGGTGCACTGTGGGAAAAGCGATGTAGCGGGTGTCACTATACTCCCTTGGGCACAAATGGCATTATTAGGTGACTGGCGCTGGTATGTGTTGAATGTGCATGCTGTGAAATTCCCCTGGTCTGGAGCACAGGCAGCCGTGAGTCACGGTGTCCAGTCAGGGTACAGTGTTGTCAAACACGGTGTGGAAATAACGCCTTATTGCCAGCTTTATTTTAAGGAGGTCTCAGTTGCATTCATCCCAATGGAAAATGTTTGACACCTCCTGGTTTATTTGTGTGTGTGTGTCCGTGTACGTGCATGCGTGTATTCGCATTTGCGTGTGTGACAAAATTAATATGTAGCTCCTGTGTGTCTGCACAACTGTCTGAGCTTTATGAGTCGAGCAGGTCTGAAAATA
This sequence comes from Osmerus eperlanus, assembly GCF_963692335.1. Classification (NCBI taxonomy): domain Eukaryota; kingdom Metazoa; phylum Chordata; class Actinopteri; order Osmeriformes; family Osmeridae; genus Osmerus; species Osmerus eperlanus. The sequence continues at coordinate 13,356,132 of NC_085031.1, forward strand.
GATTCTCTCCATAAGGTGGTGAATGTACTGAATGACTTGTACACCTACTTTGACAACATCATCGACAACCACAACGTCTACAAGGTACAGCCAAAAACCAAAAGCTTGTCCAAATCCATGATCTTCATTTTGTATGAGCAAGTAGAGTCCTCCGTCAATCAGCCTGTAGAGATTATCTTTGGAGCCTACCTGTTCATCCTTTCCTCCATTTTGTGTCAGGTGGAGACTATCGGCGACGCCTACATGGTAGTGTCTGGTCTTCCCATTCGAAACGGCGTCAATCACGCCAAGGAGATCGCACGTATGTCCCTGTCAATGGTCCAGGGCATGAAGCAATACCAAAGCCCACACGTACCCCAGCAGCAACTTAAGGTCCGCATTGGCCTGCACTCAGGTAAAACACAGAAACAACTCTAGCTGTGAAACCTCTAAAAGCATAACCTCAATCACACAAGGCTGTCTCCCATCTCCACACATTAAGTGTTATCAAACAAGCATTAGTGGGAATTAATTTTGTTACATTTATTATCTGGGATGAAAGTGATAAATTGTCAACAAATGATTCATAAATGATTCATAAATGATCAACAAATGATTCATAAATGATTCATAAATGATCAACAAATGATTCATGCATGATTCATGCATGATTCATACATGATTCCTAAATTATTCCTAAATGATTCCTAAATGATTCCTAAATGCTCCAGGCCCCTGTGTGGCAGGTGTGGTGGGTCTTAAGATGCCTCGTTACTGTTTGTTTGGGGACACGGTCAACACTGCCTCACGAGTCGAGTCGTGTGGATCACGTAAGCTCACATGACAACTGGAAGACTGCAAGTACACTGTCTGTATGGATAAGTTATGAAAATAATATTACAAATATATATTTGGTTATAACAGTAAAAATGCTCTGTGTTGACTTGCCCCTCTACAGCTCTGAAGATCCATGTGAGCAGCTCCACAAAAGCTCTACTGGACACATTTGGGACATTCCACTGTGAGCTGAGGGGGGATATTCTGATGAAGGTACATTCATGAGCTCTCTGCCATTTCTATTCATCCCTCCACTGCATAATGGTCTTACCTGCCAAGCACAATCACTACTATGTGTGTCTACAGTATTTGAACAACAGTAAATGTAATTAAGGCATATTAGGAGATATGTGAACATAACTACATTATCATGTACAGTTTAGTCATGGTTAAGGAAATCAGTAACTTTAGCAATAGCCCCCCATCCCCACCCGCCCATCCCAGCTTTGAATGACTAGTCTGACCAAAGTAAGACTTAGAGGAACTTAAGTAAGCAAACCGGGCAACTCCTTTTTGTTCAGCTCCTATCTCTCTCATTTAATTCACTTAAAGAGGATCCACAAAAGCAGACGAAAAAATAACAACATTCTTGTAAAGTGGTTTAGAGGACTTTTTAGTTGACTGACTACAGCTGTGTTGGAGAATAAAAATAGTTTGGGTCTGATGGATTTTTGTTGAAGGCAATTCTCTTATCCATTCATTTTCTCTCTCCACTTTTCATTGCAGGGAAAGGGGCTTGTAAGGACATTTTGGCTTTTGGGAGAGCACCAGTGAAAATGTAATTTTTTACATTGTGATTTAGGTTTAGGTGCAATGTTACAGTTTTCTAAACAAAGAATTGTTCTAAAGCTAAAACCTTTGCTAGATGTATTCAGTCACGGCATGCATTGTTTTGCTTTTAATAGTTTTCTAACTTTTCTGATTAATGTTTTAGAATGCAATTTCAATACATATCTTCAAGGCTCCAATCATCTTCAGAAATTGTTTTGCATACTCTAATGCACATTATTAAAACAAGAACACAAGCTTTATGAAAAACACTGAATCAAAGATTAGGATTGTTTTTATTTTTTTGCTAAATTAAGTGTTCACTTTTTTCTTTCAAAAACAACGATTGCATTTTTGTACATTCATTTTCAATTGGTCTTATTTGTCATGATAATGGTTACCTCTCTATTCGCCAGAAAAATAATGTGAATAATCTTGGAGCTTCTCCAAACACTATGACACTCTACTTTTGAGTTAATAACATCTTGTTCTCTATTTTCTATTCTATTTCAGTTCATTTATAGAGTAAAAAACATTGTAATATTACTACTAATATCAGGTTTGTAACTTAAAGCACTAATACAAATTTCCCTAGCCACCTACATCTCTCTCGCAGAGTATAAGCACCATCTAAACTGCTGCTAAAAGCTCTGGAAAGTGCCGTCTGTTAATCAACCTCTGAACTGCCTTTGTAGATACTGGTCTTAATGCTTTTGAAAATTGAAGTTGTCGAGAAAGGGCTTTATGTGGCTTCTCTGTTTGGCCTTATGTGCTGTTTTATTAGACGACCACAGAAAAATGGGAGAGCTATTTGTTTATTTTTTACAGCCAAATAGCTAGTCATACCTGAGTCATGCTCCTCGGGGATAGAGGTAACATGAAATGGCTCTTTGTTAGCCAATTATGCAAGAATACCTACCTGATAGCAAAACACGTAACTAATTACCATTAGCATGCGTTATGAGCTATTTGCTATTACGGCGTAAATTGGTGCTATCAGTGGCTGATTGCTGTTGACTGGCAACGATTCCGTAGGTGATGCCAAGCATCATAATTTCACTTCCTTTCGTGAAGTTAAGCAACACCACCCTTTGCTTTTTGAGGACAGAAAGAGAAATAAAAAAGTTAAAGGTTGGAAAATTGAACTTGAAAGGGTGCTCATCCTCCCAGTATTAGGGTTGTCCTGGTGTGCTTACCACTGTCTAACACCCTCTTCTATGGTTAAAAAATTTGACGCTTAATGTCACCCAAAGATTACACTTTTCTTATCAGTTTAATGAATTGTCTTTCTGTCTCTCACTCTTTGTCTGTTTTGCTCGAGTCATCTGTATTGTCTTTGGTCTCCCGTTGTGATTTGATCTTCTAATCTTTTTTCTCCATCAGAATACGCAATGTAAAACTCAAACTAGATGCTGATGTCAAAAAAAGAAATACATTCAAATGCTTTAAGTGCACAGCAAACCAAAGTGTATGAAAGAACTCAACTGACCACATATATGATCAGATGCTTTGGACAAATATATACAGTACATGTGAAATTATATTATAGCTTCATTGTGAAGTACTTGATCAGTTTATTTGAAGTAATATCTTTTAGTTTATCATTTTATTATTATTTATATTTATTTATTTATATTTATTTATATTTATTATTTTATTATTTGGAAACTTTCATAAAGAACATTGCACTTTAATATGTACAAAAGTGTTCTTTTAAAGCAACCTCAATTTTCAGGAAACGCAAAGGGAATTAATTAAGCCTTAATAACTCATGAATATTTCATTACATTTAGACATTTAGTCATTTAGCAGACGCTCTTATCCAGAGCGACTTACAGTAAGTACAGGGACATTCCCCCGAGGCAAGTAGGGTGAAGTGCCTTGCCCAAGGACACAACGTCAGTTGGCATGACCGGGAATCGAACCGGCAACCTTCGGATTACTATCCCGGATTACTATCCCGCTTCCCTCACCGCTCAGCCACCTGACTCCCCCTGACTCATTAGTTACTGTATCAAGTGAAAATAAGCAATTAAGGCATATTATGCAGAAACAGGCTGGTTCCGAGACATTGGGAAAATTCAATAATGGATTCCACTGGTCCTTTTATTTTATTACTATTAGTAGGCTTCTATTTTGTGTTACCCAATATGACATTTCCTCTTGTGTTAAGCTAGGGTCAGTTAGCCAGTTGTCCGTTTTGGACATGCTGTGTAATGTATATTGCTTGGATAGATAAAGATAAGATAAAGATAAGATAATAAACACTACAGGCATTGATGTGGAAAAGTACACACTTTATCATGCTTAATGTTTGGTTCTTTGACCTCACAAAGTAGATAGAGAAATCAATATGAGCTCAAAGAGCAAAAGAGAGGCTAGTAGTATGCAGAGTTTCATGGGGGGGGGGGGCTGGACACCAGTGCATGTAACCAGGAACATGTTTAATGGTTTGTGAAAGCTGGATCTGAGCCTTGCCCTTCAGTATTGATGCTTGCACTGGTTACAGCTAACCCAGCCATAGTGAGTCGGGGGCTGTGGAGCAGCGGAGGCAAGTCATTTATCTGCCCTGAAGGACCTATATCTGGACATGCTGCAAACATTCTACACCTAAAAGGCCTTTACTCTTCAAATTTGAGGTAATTCTGCCATTGTGTGGTGTTAAAGGATATTAAATGGTGCCATTTAATATGATCTGGAACCATCCCTCTTTAACTCGAGAGAGTCAATGACAGGCCACGGGTTGGGGGATGACTTGGCTTCAGAGGGAAGTGGCAATTTAATTCAGTTGAAAAACGATCAATTCCTGTCATGTCATGCTACTGCTCTGTTCTGATTCCTCCAAGGTCAGACAGCCAATGAAACCAAAAAATAGCTTCAAGAAAACAAAGACTGAAAAACTGAAAATATATTTTTTTATTAATTGAGGTAAGCAATTTACATTATTTAATCATCCGCATCCAATTCCCCCGCAAACACAGACGAAAAAACATAATCAAAAACATGTTTCATCTGTTAACAGCCAACGTTTGGTCCCGGCCACTAATGATATGCGTGATCATGTTCCCCATTAAACCTGAACTCATGATTGCCCCTTGAGTTAATGTAACGCATCACCCAGGAATCCATCCCCTCCTCTTCCTTTATTAAAAAAAATACTGTTTTTGAAACAAAAGCGCAGATGTGGAGCCCTTGTCATTTCTCCTTGCTTCTCGACACTCGCATTACACATATGAATGACTGGTCTGGAAAAACACTAGTCGAGCAAGCTCCAGCCTTTTATCCCAGCCTCATTAAAAATCCCCCAATGTTTAATTAAAACGCAACCTGGCTGCTCTTGAGGGACAGTCAGTGGTCCCTGGTACGAGCTCTAGGTATTCAGAACAGCCAGCGATCCTGCCAGGCTCTGATGCACACTTGTCTTAAATGAAAGGGAATGAGGGAGCGAGCATGCTTGTCCCTGAGTAGTTTCCCAGTTTTTTCCCTCCGAAGTGTGTACTTGTGTATTAGTACCCTCCCCTCTCCCCATTTACACAGAACGGTGATGTGTTCTTGTCAATTTGGCTTGTCTTACACCCAAACGAGAAGAATACAAGTCCACAGTCTGTAGAGAAGGAAGGTCACGCTGAGAATCCTTTTTAGATTATTTAGAACCCCCAATAGATGCTAAATGAAAACCCAAATAGTTATTTCTGAACTGAAAAAGATTTTTACTCTGAACCTATTCTTTCAGGGTCACCCTAGGGACAAAAGTGTCTACATAGCAGTCCTTATTTACCAGAGTGGTGCTTTGTAGTAGATTGAATGTTGGTGGATCAAAGCTAGTGCTGTGGCCCACAGGCAAACGAACATTTGCACTCAGATTGATGGGTTCCATCCTAAAAGTCTGAGGACACTTCATTCTCTAATCTCCTTCTCTTGACTCCACGATGGCTGAATAATTAGTCATTTGTGAAGTGAGGTAGATGGGGACAGTTTAAAGGGACAGTATTGCATTTCTGTTTGGTGGCTTTTATGTAGCGTGTTGCAGCAGTTGGTGCTGAAATAACACATGACTATCAGAGTTTTACTCTAAATAAGCCATAGGATGAAGGCTTTAACAATAAAACACCAAACCTTGTGTATCCGTTCACAGTCTTACACACACACACACACACACACACACAATCACAGATATGCACACACATTTGTATATCCCCCTCCCCTCAGCATACGATAACAGACGACCGTTTTTAGTTTCACGCGATTAGTGTTTCATGCATTCATTAGAGACCCCCCATTTCTCATACTCTCATATTTCTCTCTCCATCTCAAACGGAGAGACACAGAAGGGGACCATACACCTGTGCCTTGAAGTGTGGTTTGGGGAAAGGAGATGTGGACCAGCAATTTCACTCATAGGTTAGTACTGTGTTTTCCATTGTGTTTGTACTCTTTAGTTGTAAGGGGTTAAAAGCTGTATACTTTGCACTTTATGATCGAAAAACAATATTCAAAGATCAAGCAGAATATATTGTTCATGAATGGAAATAATGGGATGTATATTTTAGATAAATGATTGATGAATTCTAAACTCAGGGGGTCTTAAAGGTGGCTGTAAAAAGGTATAGCCTATTTGTCTGTTGTTCTGCGTATCCATCAAATGTTCACCAACCTGTGTTGTCTTGATTTGTTTAAAAGTCAAACATTCCAACATTAATACCATCTCCAATATTTATCTGTACAATCACATGTGCACCAGGCAAACATATACTGTATTCCACATGGACCTACATTAATTACTTATCTGCACATTTTCAGCACCATATAGAATTACCATTCAAAAACACATTTCCACAAGTCAGTCGTGATAAGTACTTTTAATAAAAGGCTTAAAGCTTTTCCAGTTTTTGCTGAGGCCATATGCTAACATGTTGATAAGAAGGAGAGTTGGTGATACTACCCTCAGGAAATGACATATGGGGAACTGCTGAACTGTACAGTTTAATACTGAAAAATATGCTGCTATGCAACAAGCCCAGGCTACGACCCTGCACCTAATTCCTAGAAAGTGAAGTCAAAACATAGCTGGAGTCTACCAGTGTTATGAATCACCAGATTGACTCTGATAATATGCTTATTTTGGATACTGTCAAAATTTAAGGGGAGTGGGGGGTTAAAAGAAAAAATAAACACACTCAACCAATCTAACCATTCTGCTATTCCAGACAATCCTTTTTGTTTTTTGAACAGATGAAAAGATGAACAGGAAGTGGTTGCTGTTAGTCCTTCTCAGAATAAGATAAGAAGTGAACTTGAAAGAAGAGACAACATTCTCAGTCAGGGCAGCTACAGTATTTCTTTCTGACCGTCCACTCACGAGTTGACTGTTGAATGCAGAGCTCGGATCAGGAGTATTTCATTTTATTTCAATATATTAAATTTGATGGATTTACCTTTTTCTATTAAGGTTTAGCCAGATGTTCAGATGCAGACACCCAGACAGACATACGTCCACCCAGATGGGCAGCTGCATAGAGACACACACACACACACACATACACAAAGAAAACATTCCAAGCTGAAACAACAGCAAGACACATGATTTGAGCGTTGATTGTGTTCTCCATGACAGGGATGTGTGTGTGTCTGCACAGACAGTGCAGCTTGTTCTTAATAAGCCCTCGTTCACTGTGCTGGAAAGGTTAAGATGGTGGGTCAAACAGAAGCTGGGGGTGGGGGTGAAGGGGGAGTCGGGGAGGGTCGGTGAGGCGTTGACACGCTTGGAGAAGAGCACACATTTTTCTCTAATAGCATTGTGATGACCTCTGAGATTAGATACCGACCTCTGAACCTTTGTCCTAGACTCCTTGGATCATTCCGTCTGAGACAACAAAGACAATTCTGCCAAGTGAGTTGTTGTACAGCTGACCGGTTTTTAAGCTCGAGCACATCTGGGAGACTAGAGTTTCCTCACATTTCCACACACCTTTCACACGAGACTTGCATTTTTTCTCTGAATACGACCTAGTGATTTACTGACTGAATATGACATGTCCACAGTGTAAACTTGAAGCAGTGTAAACATTTAAATGGACATTCTTAGTGTCACATTGTGAGCTCTATTTAAGTCATTACACACCTAATGCAAGTAGGTTATTGGGTGAGGGCTGATTTGCAAATTCAGTGTCAGTATAAATATTTGTAGAAATGATGATGTAAGATGTCTGATAGAATTGGGTCGACCTGCCAGTAGACCACAAGGTCAGTGTTCTCCACAGGTTTTGTGTCGTTTTTCCAGGCAAGTGTGAAGAAAGGGATTCAAAGGGAAAGAGGAAAACAGTGATGTGTGATTGTGTGCATGGAGAAAAAGAGCAGTCTGCTTAGAGACTACAGCCATTTGCGTTGTTGATGATGAGGATGATGAAGATTAGTACAATTCCGAGGAGTACGTTGACGATGATGACAAGGAGGACTATGACTGACATGGACATGGGACATGGACTGACACTTCACTCTGTTTTACCAAACCCACATCTCTGCACAACTGCACAGTCCCTTCGGTGCTCATTAAAAGCCATTCTCACTGAAGTATAACATCTTTCTATGCTGCTTCTGATTTTGTCTGTCCACCCCTCAGCTGCTTCTATCACAGTTGGAGTAACACTTGTTCCGCTAATCTGAGTCATCACACCGTCCCTAAAAATAAATATAAAAAATTCATGTAGCGTGCAACAGCAACTCCTCTGTCGCAACAGCTCAGAGAACCTTTTTTCTTTTTAAGATTTGGCCTGTTATGGCTTTATTGGACACAGATAGTCAAGAAATGTGGGAGAGGGAGTGGGGGAAACATACAGAAATGGCCCGAAACTGAAATTGAACCTGGGCCACTGTGTTAGGGCCTCGTCTGAAGCTGGTACGCGTTCTACCAAGTGAGCCACCAGGGTGCCCCAACAATCCTTCTTTAGTAGGCACTTCTTACCTTTCAGAACAAGCCACATGAAAGGTAAAACTGACAGAGTTCTCACCATGCTGTATTCAAGGAGAAAACCAAAGCTTTGTGTTAGCTCCCCACTGGCAGTGGGGAGACGTTCTGCCTGTCAGTTTTTCATGATGTTGCGAGCCAGACAAGTTCTACTCCAGAAGAACTAATGACAGCTTACCCATGAGAGAATTTATTTTGTCTTCCCCTGGGAGACTCAACCCAGGAACAGGTCATATATCTTTATTATGGTTGTCAATATTCCAAAATGACTGCCACCAGCAGCCACTTCCAAGTCCTTATGAACCATGTGGCTCTCTATTTGGGTTGTTTTGGCCTCATTCAGATGAGACACGCCAAAGATTTTTGTTTGTCATTCTCTTCAGGTTAGTGAGGTGTGTAAATAAACTCAAGAGGGGCTCTGGTTTTTCTCATTGAGTCCAGTTGAGGCCATGGATAGATTGCAGCCCAGTTAGGGTTGAGCGCCACAGAGCAAACAGCTGGATAATCGCATGCTACGCATGTATCAAGCTAAAACACACATACGGGGTATTGAGTATATGAGGAAGTACCTCGGAACTTTATCGGGGACCAAATTCTGGGTGGTTTGCATGCTTTGGTAGTTACTTGAGCATCCAAATAAACTTCAATGAGGCTTTTTAGACAAACGGGGGTACTTTGAAACCGCTCACCAACTGCTTCTTAAGGCCAAAAGCCTCATTAATGACCATGTGTACTTCCTTGTGTTTCGACAGATCCAGATCAAGCCATGGATAACAGTAGCCTGGGCTGGCTCGGGGAAGGGAACGCTTCTCTCCTGAACGACTCGGATTTGTGCGGCCGGTCAAGGCACCGGGCCTTCCGCGTGGCACTGTACACCTTCCTTACGGTCGGCATCGTCTGTACGGTGGTGGGAAACTTCCTGGTGGTGCTCGCAATTGCCTACTTCAAGCAGCTGCAGTCGCCCACTAACTCCTTTGTGATGTCGCTAGCTGTGGCAGACTGCCTGGTGGGCTTGGTGGTGATGCCCTACAGCATGGTGCGGACAGTGGAGGGCTGCTGGCTCTTCGGCGCCCTCTTCTGCCAGCTCCACTCCAGTCTGGATGTCATGCTCTGCACCGCCTCGATATTCCACCTCAGCTGCATCGCCTTCGACCGCTACTACGCCGTCTGCAACCCGCTGGTCTACTCCCTCAAGATGTCCCAGAACCGTGTGGTGATGCTCATCGTGATATGCTGGGCGGTGCCCATCCTCATCTCCTTCGGCCCCATCCTGCTAGGTCTCCACATGGTCGGCGTGGACATCCCCCTCCCCCCTGACGTGTGCATCTTCCTGGTCAACCGCGTGTACGCTGTCATGGCCTCCCTGGTGGCCTTCTACCTCCCCATGGCCATCATGCTCGTGGCCTACTGGAAGATCTACAAGGCGGCCAAGAGGCAGGCCATGCAGATCAGCGCCATGGAGAGCCAGATGGCGTCTGGAGTGGGCAAGGACTCCAGCAAGAAGCAGAGGCACCGCAACGCCATGAGGAGGGAGAGGAAGGCTGCTAAGACCCTGGGGATCATCATGGGGGTCTTCCTCCTCTTCTGGGTGCCCTTCTTCACCGTCAACATTGTGGATCCGTTCATCAACTACTCCACCGCGGAGGTGATCTGGGACATCTTCCTTTGGCTGGGCTACGTCAACTCCTCCCTCAATCCCTTCCTCTACGGGTTCTTTAATCGCTCCTTCCGGAGGGCGTTCCTCATGATCATGGGCTGTAGGCTCTGCCTGCCTGGGACTTCAGCCGGTATGGACCTATCGCACTCTAGGAGAGATGCCAACGAACGCACTGATAACCAATAGTGCAAAGAACTAGGTATAAAAATGTTTTTCAAGGTTTAAAAACACATAATTTTAAAGTTACCCAAGATTGTTTAAATGCAGTTCACAGTACTGAAGATGGTTCCGGGGAAAAACAAAACAACCTTTAGCTTCAGTCGTTTGTCTCTTAGAAAGATGATTTCCACTTTTAACTTGAACTGTGTACAGTAATTGTGGTTATCCTTGAGGGTTTAGGTTGGTTGAGGGGCAGTTCTATGGGCATATGTGAAGCCCTCTGTGACATGCTTGCGTGTAAAAAGGGCTATACAAATAAATTTGATTTGATTATCCAAAGGGATCATGTTTGTGCAATGATCATGTTTTTGAAAGGGATATTCACTTCCTAAAACATCAACAATGTGAAAGAAACTTTCTGTTTGATGGATAAAAAGGGTGGAAATGAACAGAATGGAAACCCGGAAGCCCAAATGACAGTGTGTGCAAATAAACACACAATTTGAGTCAGAATTGCCAATGCAAAAATGTGAATGCCCTCAAAGTAAACGTTGTTCTAGCTTTGTAAATACATAAAATGTCGGTTTTGCTTTGTATAAAAGCTTCAATGTTCCAAAATAAATGTATGTGATGTCTGCTTGTTTGCACTTTGTCCTAAAAGAGCTGCTACTGTTCTGGGCACATTGTGTATTCTTTATTGGCTGAAATTATGAACATGTAGGCCTATACAAGAAAGTATAACTTTGAATTGAATGAAGATACTCTGTCTATGTCTTCATTGTACAGAGCACTTCCTGGATTTCGATTGAAGTAGGAAGCTTTTACTTTTAATAAGTCAGATGGCTGAGCGGTGAGTGAGTCGGGCTAGTAATCTGAAGGTTGCCAGTTCGATTCCCAGCCGTGCAAAATGACGTTGTGTCCTTGGGCAAAGCACTTCACCCTACTTGCCTCGGGGGGAATGTCCCTGTACTTACTGTAAGTCGCTCTGGATAAGAGCGTCTGCTAAATGACTAAAGGTAAATGTAAATAACAAGCAAATTAGATTTGGATCCAATATTTAAAGAACTGTGAGGCTTTATTGCCCTAAATTAGCCACACAATTTAGCTGCCTATGCACACATTGTTTGTGTTTGTATTACAAACTGTGATTGTTTTAGTTGTCCTCACAACGCGATTACAAGGCTATGTTTGATGCAGGAAATATCTGGAGCCAAAATAGAATGTGAAATATGGTTATGTTTTGATTAAACTGTGCTTATGAAATGATTAGTGCCTTTAGCTGAACAGACGGGGTCAAACACTGGCACCAGCCTGTCCAGCCATGCCAAGTAAGAATAATATGGGAGAGAATGAACCTCAGGACACTGTGCCAGAGTGTGTGTGTGTGTGTGTGTGTGTGTGTGTGTGAGAATGAGAGAGAGCAAAGGATAAAAAAAGGATTTTGATAACAATGTGCATAAGAGGAAGGAAATGCAATGGTTTGAGGATGTCCTCTCTAAACTTCTTCGTAAATACCTTTCTCACCTGCACTGTGACCTCACATTTTGAAAGAGCAGAAAAACAGATCATGAAACAGATCATGAAACAGATCATGAAACAAAAAACCTATCTCAAAACAAAATCAAGCGAATGGCTAAGAAAACAGCCATAAAACAATATGTACTTCAAATAGAATACCAAACCCCTATATTTCTCGGAGATATTTATGGTATCCATCCAGCTCGTGAGTCAGACAGAATGACAAAGTACAGCTTTAATCATGGCTTTACCCTGCTGAGTGCTTTGTGTTTACCCTCGGAGAGATTCACTACACACAAACACACACACACACACACACACCATCCCACACGGGGTGCGCATCACAGGTGGATTACTCATTCTGCAAAAGGAAGCACACTCTCATAGACCAAGCAAAAAAAAACGTCACATTTGTTTTTGTTTTCCTGGCAGCCAGACATTCACACACATCCCCACCCACCCAAACACCCCAACACACACACACACACGCTCTCAAATCAACAAATTGCATCAAAGCACAACTTCTACATTGCCACAAGACCTTTCCTGTTCTTTGCATTTCACCTACAGTAGTACGGTGGTAGAGACAGAGGAGACCTACTTCAACGCAGCTCCACCTCCACCTGTTCAAATGGAACAGAACTTCGACTTCAACAGATCTCAGCTGAAAATGTCTGGTAGGAATTTAGTATAAAAAATACTGCTCAGCCTCTCCCGTTCTGTGTAATCAATCGGACGATAAGCATCACGCTGCATGGGTTGGGTTTTTTGAAAGAGGAAAAGGATGTGGAAGGTATTCGAAAGAGTGCTGGCTTGACACAACAGTGAAGGGAAGAATTCAACAGTTTGGTCCTCGCCAGAACCCAGAAGAGCTTCTCCTCAACACCTTGAACAACACACTGCTAGGCAGACTCCACTTGCACCTGTTGATGCGGTGTGAGCACTGCTTTGTATCACGGTTTCCTTGTTTGTTTGCTGACTTGGCCCTGATTAGGGAACTGTTGCTGTTTAGCTGACTTGAGGCGGATCTATTAAACTGACGTTTTTTCAGTCCTGTCTAGGTTAAATGAATGTAATTAATTAAATGAGTAGCATTTTGAAAAATTCTCAATGTAAATATGGGAAGTAGAACATACTGTCATGCATGACAACACAGCTTTTGCAATACTTAAGCCAAAAACAACCAACTTAGTGAACAAGATGAAGTCCTTTAAAAGACAAAATGTTCATATTTGTTTTTGTTGAGATGTCAGAAATTTGTATTAATAAAAGACCGTTAAACAAACATTTATTAGCTGACTCAAGTTTGGTTCAGTGATTTACATACATTTAGAAACATAAGAACACATTTAGAAATGTAAAATTACAGAGATACAAAGAGAGAGAGACAAAAAGAGAAGGAAAGAGACAAAGTTGGAGACGGGGAGAGAAAGATACAGAGAGAGTTAGAGAAAGAGAGAGACTCCACTTAGTAAGCTGTTTCTTACTGACATTTTTGTGTTTCAGTTCAGAATTTGGCAGCGACACACAACATTTGAGTCATACTTCAGACTATGATTTATCTTTGACTTTCGCAGCGCACATTTCCTTTTCTTTGTCTCAATATTCATGAGCAGATAACCCACAAAGACAGAGAGTAATCTCATACTTTTGTGGAAGTGCAGTTGTTAGCTATGGCGTAACACTTCCTTTATCATCAATCAACATTGTGTGGTGATACATTATAAATAAGGAATAAGTCATGCATTTTTCAAACAGTCCCCATCAATAGTGACATCTGCTGGGAATGACAGGTATGTGCCAAGAATTTTGCCGTAATAATATTCTTGAATGGCTGATTCCGTAATGGGGGTTTGGATTTTTTTCTAATTGACAATTTTTAAAGACAAGTGAATCAATATTGTATTGTGAGAGTGGAAAGAAATGGGATACAGAATAATTACAAAATCAGAATTTCTCTTTTTTATTTTGGACAGTGACAGACATCATGACATCAGCAAGTACAAACAATAAACCAAAAATCTTTTTGGGAGGGGCAAAGCAAATAAGACAACTGGAGGGGTTCATGGTTTTAGCTCAGCAGTGGTCCTTTCAAAGGCAAATTACCTTTCGTCTGTGTCTTTTTACACGGCCAACTCAGGTAAAAGAGTAGTCTGTCAATAGTTATTCAGTTTGTCTGAAGTGCTCAACTTGTGCTGTTTAAACAGGAAAAGTCATAGGTTATGGATAGCTCATGTCAGGACGTCCCTGATTAGTCTTTCTCGTTACTGCATTATCAGTTGCCATGGTTAGCCAGATTTTCAACCAAAGAATATTGTCCAAAAGCTTCAAGTCAGTCCCTCTGCAAATATCATATTTACATTAAAGTTGAGCTACAAAACTTGTCTTCCTGCCAGTCAATCATTAGTAAATTGAGCTTCAGAAGTGGTATCTTTGTGGTTCTGATGGCTTTTATAGCTGGCTGAGATTAAGACTGAAAATAACTGAAGGCCACAGTCACTGCAAAACACTACATCCTTCTCAACGTTGAGCCAGACGCTATAGATCTTAACCAGAGCGAGATGTTAACACTCATTTTCTAACACGTGACTTCCACAGTGCTCATCTCATTTCAAGGTTGGCTTTAATTAAATCTTTTTTTCCTCAGAGTGGAAGCTTCCCTCCTTCTAAAAAGAAAAATCCTCTTGTAACATTCATCAGAGGTTGATATCATACTTTGGACCAATTTGTGCTTTGATCAAAGAGACTATTTCCCGACACTGGCTGAAACCCTTTGATGGCAATGACTGTGAAAAATCTTTCCTTTCTTCTCCAGTGGACATATTTCCTCAGCAGATTTCCTGTTGGTCACATGGCCCCGGTAGGTGAGAAATCATTGGACGTAAATTTCAAGTCTCTAAATATCAGTCTCCTTTAGACCATAACACTCTGACAGGTCATAGATCTGGAAACTACTCTGCTCGGCACAGTCATTGAAGATCCCCATGGAGACGGTGTCAATCTCAGCCCGTCCCAGCGCGGGCGTGGTCCCTTTGACCGGGCCCCCCTTGATCTTATTGGACAGGTTGTTCATCTTCTCCCTGAGGTGGAAGGAGGACTTGTCCAGTGGTGAGAACAGACTCCACCCCTTGAAGCTGATTGGGCGACTTTTGTCCTTATAGTAGAGAGGGTTCCCGCACGACTCGTGGATGGCGAAGCCAGGGTGGTAGCTGTCTCGGCGGTCCCGACTGGTGGCGCCCTTGACGGCGGTCCGCCAGCGCTGGTCGTAGAAGCGACGCAGGACTCTCCGGCGCCGGTGACACTGACACCTCAGGAGGCGGGTGAAGGCTCGCTGGAACTCTTTACTGGAGCAGGGGTAGATGATTGGGTTGATGCAGCTGTTAAAGTAGCCCAGCCAGAAGATCACCTTAAACACGGGGTCAGAGGGCTTCAAGGCTGGGAAGAAAGAGCCTACAGGGAGATGGAGAGAGAGATTGGTTGTTAAAATGTGTATTGCAGTTTTTTTTTTTGAGTCGTTATTTTGATTTGCAAGAGTGTATGTGTTTTTGTGAAAATTAACAGTTTTGTCAAATGAACTCCCTCATAGTGTTAACCCTGTGCCAGACCAAAGAAATTATAGTTGTCCTCTCTCACATATTGTCTCTCTCTGTCTCCCACACACACTAACTCTCTCACACACACCCTTCACAGACGTGTGCTTGCAATTTTCCACCTTTCATTGGTTCAGAGGTGCTCTCATCAAAGTACCATAGTTAATAGCAGGAAAGACACCCACAAGTGGAGAAAGGGCGGACAGGGGAAGGGAAAGTAGGAAGGTGTTTGAAACTATTAATGATGCGACCATGGATCCCAATAGCCTTCTCTCGACCACAGAGGAGGTAATTGGCTGTAATTTGGTCTGGGAGATGAAAGCACAGTTCTTTAAGGACAGATGGGTAATGGGAGCGCCTGCAATGCGCCGAGACCCATCGATAGAGCAGGAAGTTCGGGACCTTTGGAGACAGAAAATGTTAAAACAAGGCGGGGGGTGAGCATTCCACAACGGAAGCTTTTTGTGTTTGTCTGACGGTGCTTGTTAGGGAACATTCTGTGTTTTGTTCTTTCATCATAAACTCTGTCCTGGACTTGGAGATGACATGGTTCGTTAAAGAGGCCACCGCTCGCCCTCCCCCCTCTGATATGTGTTTTTGGTGTTTTTTATGTGGCTCAACCACAACCTGAACATGTCACTTCTCCAGAACTGTGTGTTTGTGTGTGTGGATTTGTTGTATAAACACAAACTACCCCTTTTTGCCCTCTCCTGCTCAGTTTAAGATTGGCTTTGATCCTCCTGCGGGGTCAGACAGGATGAGTCATGGCTTTACAACTGTCATAACTTTCATTCCTCTCTCCAGCTAAGGGATTCATTCTATACAGCATCGACACGACTAATCACGAATCAGGACAGGTCATAAAGGATCGTAACGGTTCCTTTGTATTTATTCTTATTGGTGCGTTGACATCATCAGTGACACTTTCCAATCTTAGGCCCTAGTTAATAGATATGGAGGGAGTCCTGGGGCACTCAGGGAGGCGTTGGTCAAGTTATTGAGCACTTTGACGTCCTGAATGTTGTTACCATAATAAAGCGAAATGGTATTCGTATTTCATTGTGCCTTCCTTCACTTTTAAAAGATCAGCAGTCTTTAAAGTCTTTTAAGTCAAGCTTTTCCATCTGGCCTTTAGAAATGTTTATAAAGCTGGGGGTTTTCTAGGGTTGCAGTGCGAGGTAAGACAACTGGTGCCAAAGTCCCTGTCTGCTTCCAAGCAACTAATAGAAGTCTTTGACAATGACAGGGGTGGGGGGTTCAACTTTAAAGTGTGAGCGCAACCATCCGGAGATATATTGTGCCTTTCAGAGTGCACCTTGCATCAGAAGTTTAGAATGCACAGACGGGCGTCCTGTCACTCAACCGTGTGGGCACGCTGGGTATGCACTCTGCCTTACGCCTTCCCTTTGTAACCCAACCCTCGGCTGCAACAGAGGAGTAGAAAGGAGAGGGACCGTTTAAAGTCCGCTAACGCAATGTGCCCCCTGCAGGTATTTGTACTTCGTCACGCATCGGTCTGACACAGACTTGGTCCGGGCTATTTGACATTCAAACCCTGAGCTAAGCCTGAGCTAAGCCGGCTCCCTCTCTTCGGCTGCGTTTACATCCAGTACACACCACTGATGTGTATCTAGGCTAACTCTTTGGGATATCATGAGTGATGCCTCTTGTGTGAAACACAGTCCTACTACTAACACTGACCTCTGCTTGTATCCACTCTCACAGATGCATCTGGGAAATCTAGGAGCTTAAGTTAGGTATACTGGATTAACAACAGACATTATTAAATGTAAAGAGGGAACGTCATTTAAAGAATCTTTCTGATCTATATGATACTATTTCATAGGTTGTTTCCAAGTATTTCCCATGGCTATATGTCATTCCAGAATGAGGTGGGGGATCAGCAGTACCATGGGTCCAGACAGGGGAAGAATGGATGTCTGTAGGGCTGAGGCAGACAACAGCACAGTGGAGGATCTTTGACATTCTAAGAAAGTGGTTTGATGAATTACTACAAATAGCAACTCTGATTGGGCATTCCCTTTCAGCTCTGCGGGACGACCAGCAACAGTAGCTTCCTCTATGTCGCCAGGAGACCAAAACCGTGTCGGTGGCATTTGCCGTGAGTCCAACCCCACTGGCAAGCCCGACTTGACAGGAAAGACGTGTTGTCGTCAGGAAATGCCAAGAAGACACCCGACTGCCTCAATGGAAACTGACATTTCACTTAGTCATTGTCAAGTCTGCATGGACATCACCCCATTTAGCTAGGTAATTAAAGACGTGAGAATAATTTCTTCTATTTCATCAATCGCAGCTGTGATAAAAAAAAAAAAGGATAGATTCTGGGCCAGCTTTGGTGACAGGAACTAGAGAGAGGATAAAACCTTTCATCCATAAAACAGATGTATTGTATTTACATTTAGTCTTTTTTTTGTCATTTTATATTTGTATTTGAAAGAAGGTCACTATTTAAATGAAAGTCATTGTCAATTCTTCTTATTTTGAAATCCAATACATGCATTGACAGACAATATGTAGTCAAAATTATTTTATTTTTTAAAGCAATAAAAAATAAACTACCAGTTTCCCTCTCACTTCTAACCAAAGCTTTCAAAGCGCTCTATGGAGAATGAGAAAAAAGAAAAAGTGCTTTTAAAGATAACATCTGCCTTGTTTTTCAGAGCTAATTATTTCCTTTTCCTCTAGCTTAACCTTCTCTCCCTGTAGTCTTGGTGTAGCACTTTGGGACTTTTCACTGTGGCATGGGAATAAAGCTAAAAACATATTAGTGGAGCAGTGCAGTTTGTTACGCTCCAAGTCAAGTTTGCAAAGAGCATGAATACAGCTCCCTCAGGACAGGTGGAGTGTGTTTCAGGTCCTGCTTCTTACATCAGACGCCATTTGTATCAACTGAACCAACACCTCTGGTCGAAGGTTTTAGGTTATCTCTAAGCTGCTTAGTATTCCACATGCATGTCTACTAACTTTTGGTAACAACATTGTATTAATTCATATTAGTCTTGCCTCCAGGGCGCTGGAGTTTATCCAACCTTCAGTCACCTGACGCTACGCATGACTTCTTCTGGGGATGGTTTTATCATTAGGGGGCAGATGCTGTGCTGTAGGGTCTTAATTGATAATTTCCTCCTTATTTCTGCTTTGGAAACAAGCTTTGACTAGGTGCTAAGCTTGACGGCTCATTAACTTTGTCTTCTGCCGTCAGCTTGTCTCAGTTCTGTCATAACATGAACCAAGGCCGTAGTAGCCATGGAGTCAACATTGGGGGGGGACGAATTAATTTTTTTATGATAATTTCAGACAGCGTGCGTCGTTGCCTGTCGTTGCGTAGGACATTTATATTTTTATTTATATTTTTATATCAATATATTGAGGGGGACATTTTGACCAGATTTGAGTATTGGGGGGGATGTGTCCCTATGTTGTCTCCATGGTTACAGCCTTGACAGGAACACCTCACGCCAAAAAGGTTCGGAGATGAACCTGAGACAAAAGCCCACTGTGTCATTGCTGTCAGAGAACGGAATTGCAAAGGCAGCCCACAACAATGCTTTCCTATGACGGAGCAAATATTTAAGGATCACAGGATTGTATGCGGTCGCAAAGGAGCCCTTCGAAACAAAAACCCCACTCTGAACTGTGGACGGAACCTCCTGGATTGACCTTGTGTTTGCATCATGTTGATGGGTAATTCATTTCAGGCATTTGATAAATGCTCTTTGTGTTTTGCTTGCCCCAAAACTTGTCTCCACCAAACGTTTTAGTGGTTTGATCCCAAGTTGATCTATCAAGTACCCAGGCCTTTTCCCACAGTGAAGGCTGCCTCAATTGTTTAAAACAGCACTGCAGAAACAGAGACATAAAGGAAAAGGAAAGACGGAAAGAGAAAGGGAGAGAAAGTGAGCAGTATTGTACGTTTGGAACTGAGCCCTCTTTACCATCCTCCCTCACCTCTTGTCCCTTTTTCACCTCCCTTCCCTTTTTCAGGAACGTGTGACGTGTGTGTGGCTCAGACAAAGATGGAAAACATTCTCTTTAGCGGCAATCACTGCTGTGATTGGGGCACTGGAGATGTAGATCATTGGAGTAGGAGGGGAGGGCAGAGAGAGGTTTGCAAAAGGATTGTATCTATTTAACATCACGTCTACTGAACTTAATTGACCAAAGACATTTTATGCAATTACGGCAAAGCTATTTAGGAAGAGGTGCGGGGGAAAAAGAGAGTACTGTGTATTTTAGGAGGGGGAGGGACCAACTGGAGGGTTGGAGGGATGGAGGGGGGGGGGTGGTGTATATCGCCTAGCACACGTCTCTGAGTGTGTCCTGAAGGAGGGTCAGGAGATACTATCAGCTGGGCCAACGGTCATGCTCTGTGCAGGCAATCACAATAAAGGACCGGAAACTTGGCACAAGAAAGAAGCTCTGGGTGATTTTGAATTGTGATTAAGTCTTGTGTGTACCATGAAGGTCTGCTGTCATAATGGGCTAAATAACAGGACTGGCTTCTATTATAATAATATTGCACATTAGTTGAATATATTGGAAAGGGACTTATTACATCATAAATAAATAAAAACTCCCCTAATACCTTCTTACAATTTTGTAAAAACCTATCATTACAAAATAGTATACAGTGCCATGGGCAATCCCACTACAAACACTTGATGCCATTTAAGTATGTACGAATTATTATGTATCTACAATGTTTTTACCGTAGGTATTGCTAGTTACACGGTAGTTAAAGTAACTTTAATGTAATGTATTGCCCAATTATGTCATTTAAGAGTAATCTACAATATACATTTTGTCAGTTTCACCAGATAATGATCGTGAGAGCACAGGATCTAAATCTCTCACACAATGTGATTTACATTATTAAACTCCCCAAGCAGCAGCAGAGAAAATTATTTTCCCAATCCTTTACACATATCTCTTAGCCCGGTCTTAGTAACCAATACAGTAGTTTGGTTGTTCAGTGGAAAAGAACACGATGCTGACATCAGAACGCTATTGGGTCTGCTCCTATGAATGAAACGGTGGCCAATTATCTGTGTTTTGCTGTCATGCTTGTGTGTGTACAGTACTAGTTGATAAGTTGATGTGGTGCAGCATTTTCTTTGTGGGTATGGTTATGCGTATGCGAGGGTCTCCACACATGAGCGTGGGTGTGGATGTTAGTGGATGTGTGTTCGATGTGTTCTCATCATTATGGCTCTCTGGGGTCTGCTCTTCCTCGTTGAAGCACATTACCTGAGATCATTATAGCTGCACTTCATTGCTCTACGCTTCTCAACATCTAACCCCATCTTCACATGAAAGCCAGTTTTTGGTCATTAGCATTGGCTGGGTGAGGATGCTTGGTGCTCTTTAAGCACTTCACCTGTGTGTGTACCGCCATGCTAATTAAGTATCTAGGGTGGTTGGGCGTCCTTTGGCCATTTCAGCTTTAAAAGACTTGTAGAAGTGAAGAGTCAACCTCCAATGAACTGCAATGACAAAAAATAACACGTTTCTGGCCTTATGATTTCAAAGCATGTGTCTTTTTCCTGTGTTAAGGCACAACCTGAATGACAGTTGCCTCTATGCTGTTGCGAGTGTCATGTATTGCATGTGTTGATGTAGTGTTATTGTCATAGCGCCTTTTTATGAATTTGACCTTCAGTCATGTTCAATGTACAGTACTCAGAATACCCAGATAGACATGTTTTGACATCAATAGGTCCAGCAGCGTGTACAAGGACAGGAGTACCCCCAGTGCTGTGTTGGTATACGATATTGACCCATGCACTTTTGCAGCATTTCCATACAGCTGACTGTACAAATTGAAAGAACCATTCAAATCATGAACCATTACCCTTCCTGAATACAAAAGGTATGGATTAACTTGTATATGCCTGATTACAAGAAAACGATTATCCCTAAAATGTGCAATTCACTTTTACATGACTAATCTCCTCGATGGATATTCTAATCACTAAATTGTCTAAAAGTGCAGCGTATTTTTGGTGCGTAATACTGAGCCAGAGTCGAACGCACAGTCGTTTCCACCGTAGCATCCTTGATGAGGCATAGGCCTACGATATAATATTTAAATTAAACACGAGCAGGTTTTTTGTATATTCCCATCACATTTCAACGAAATACGCGATGGCACTCACGACCGCCACACGGTTCTTTCTCAAATGTGTTAAATTAAACAACAATTTCTTTAGCATAATTTTCTAAGGAATTCATAACTTGACATTGTTCCTAAATTTCACATTTCAACCTCTTTTAAAATCAGCAAAGCATTACGCATAGAACAGAAATGTTAACCAATAGGCTTAATTCAAACATGAAGCAAATGTGTCAACTCCTAAGACAGATAGGCCTACTTACCCAGTGGCAAAACAAAGAAAAACGGTAGCCAACACAGAATAAACATCCCAACAACGATAGCCAGAGTTTTAGCAGCTTTTTTCTCTCTGGAGAACTTCATCAAGCGCACCGACAGCGAACTTCGGAAAGGGTGATTTTTATTCTTGGAGCCAGCGGAGCGCGTGTCCTCCAGGACACTCCGACAGTGTATCCGGAGCACCACTTCCATCGACTTATTTCTCTCTCGTTTGACTCCCGCCTCTAAACTCTTGGTAGTCCTTCGGGCCACCACATAGACTCTGAAATACATTACTAGGATGACCATGAGCGGGAGGTAGAAAGAAAAGAGCGAGGAAAAGAGCGCATAACCTGGCTCTTCAGTGATGCTGCATATGCTCTCATCCAAAGGTGGCGGTTCCTTCCATCCCAATAGAGGTCCTATGGAGATGACCATAGAAGACACCCACACGACCACCAAAATCACCCCTGCTTTCTTCTCGGTCATGATGGTGGGGTATTTTAAGCAGTATTTAACCCCGATGTACCTATCTATGGAAATTATACAGAGACTGAGGATAGATGCGGTGCAGCACAGCACGTCCACGGCTGCCCAGATGTTACAGAAGATCCGACCAAAAACCCAGCATCCCAGGACCTCCAAAGACGCAGAAAATGGTAGCACAATAATGCTCAATAGCAAATCAGCTATAGCCAAGTTGACAATGAAAAAGTTTGTCACAGTCTGTAAGTGTCTATTGCACAGCACAGAAAGAATAACCAAAATGTTCCCCACAATTGCCGCCAATATAAACACAGACAAAAAGACTCCAACCCCGATGATCTGAGCGTCCATATCAATGTTCCTGCAGGTCGTGTTGCTGATGTTTGGGAGTATTTGGTCCGTAAAAGACGCATTGAGTGTTTCAAAATAGATTCCATCATCGCTTTCGTTCTTCAAATTAGAATATGGCATTTTAAAACTCCATAAAGAACATTTCAGAGTTCGATTCCAATCAATGTATCTTGCATATTGTTATTTGACATCAACGATGTTTCAGATTTCGACTGATGGAATGTGTCACCAACTAGCTTGTCACAGAAATGTCCAACCACTAGAGTGGGAGAGACAGAACATGTAATCTGTTCATTCTCAGAACAGGACGCACTGAAACATTAAAAAAGCTGACAACAACAACAAAAAATCACACTTGTGAAAATAAACAGAAGAGGAATGCCTCGTGTCCAAATAGAATTGATGTAGCAAAGTAACCCATTCTTCAGTTAAAAAGCTGGTAAAATCGTGGCATACACTGTTGCATATCACACTGATAGAAGCGACCGTATTCTACTGCCTGCATCCTCCCAAGGAACTCCAGAGCAAAACGAAGAGTCGCAGCGCGGACTAGAGCGTCTGAGAGTCACACTCCTCCTCAGAGAGTGGATGCAATGACGCGTCGCATTATTCCTGCTACATTTCAGTAGTCCACCAGAGGGCTCTACATCCCGACCTGACCACATGTCAAAAGTCAGGACGAGCGTTACCATATTATGCAGGATCAGTGCAATGTACTTCACGAGGTGGATACTACCGGATTAATTTACAACAGTGTCAGTAAAGTGCAAATTAATCAAATCAAAGTCCACAGAGTAGCCTACTGTATACTAATCACATAAGGTCTGTCTCAAGCTTGCATTCCAAATTCTCAGAGTTACTTATTTGTGCCAATAACAGATTCAATTGGTTCCACTTTCTAAGAAAAAAAGTTTACTGTATCCATTACTGAATAGAAAGCATCATTGATCCAGCACCACCCCTGTTAAGGACCCACTTGCCCACATCAAACTGATCAACAAAATCACTGACTGGCCTCTGCCCAAATCTGGCCTCTTGGCCTCTGAGCACCAGGGCCCTGGGGACTGAGCTGTGAAGTTTCCCCCAGTGAAGCTACACAGCTGCCGGGCCCCCAGAACACATCAGCTGGCTGGAGCAGAGGGACAGGCTGTAAGAGCCATTGGAGGGTCCCCCAGGGGGGTGAAGAGAGGGGGGATGGGGGTGGCATAGACAACGCAGAGCTGTGGAAGAGCGGATTCTGGGAAAGCTGGACCTTCTAGAACGGGGGGGGGGGGGGGGGGGGGAGCTGCTTCGTCCACTAGCTGGACCCCATGAACGATACACCCAAACACTTCCTGCTCCCAATCCACAGACCCAAATTCTTCTTGTGTTGCAGCTCTGAAACATGTGAAAAACAGATTGTGGGTGACTGACAGCATGAGTAGACCTGTGATAGCCTGAAGGAGTGAATTGAATTCCCTAAGGTCATGTGTAAGACAATTCTTAATATTTTTCTGCTTCCTGAAGATAAACACAGATTAAATTGTTCTTATTACTGATTATGGTATTGATAACCGGCCCCACTCCTGTGAGAAGTCAGCCCACTGAGATTTTATTTATTGCCAGCAACCTAATGTAGTTTTAATGTTAACATGTCAATCACCCAGCACTTTTAGAGTCCCTCTTATACCCCAACCGCCTCTGCCGCCACCTCCCCCTTGCTCCCCTGAGCCCCCTGCAGGGCATGATTGAGGGTGCTTTATTCTGTAACATGACGTCAACCCTTCGCTTTTAGTCACTTGGATTGCAGGGTTTGCATGCACTCTGGCACTCAAATTGCTTATCATTTCTTGATGTGTAGTGAATGTGCATTTACAGTATGTCACGTGGAAAACTTGGATACAACAATACTCACTAAATCACAATGTCAGAACACACTCAATCCTGCTTAATAAATAGGAAGTCTGTAACACAAAGAAAGGTTTGCACTTGGTTTATTTGATCTGCCTCAGGTCACAGGATGAGAAAGGCAGGGAAATTAAAGAAAGCTTGAAGTGTTTTAGAAGTTGACTTGTCTCCATGAAACTAAGACCAAAGTATTTCCTTACAGGCACCTTACGCCAAAATGACTCAGTGAGTTCATTTTTCTACATGGTCTGGTTATTAGGTGGGATATTGACTAATGCTATTTAGGAGAGCACTTTACCGAAGGGCATAGTAACATTGCTCCTATCCAAATCTACAGAAACTTCTCTCCAGCTATTCCTGGTTCCTCACCTAAAACATAAAACAAGACAAACAGGCAGCAGATGAGGTGAATTTTCCCCTTCATCTGTTTGGCTCCACCTTAAATCATGTTATTACTTTTTTCAATCACACTCCCTATTTGAAAAGAGCGATAGAAGCCGAATAACCACCCTGTAAAATTTGAAAGAATTTCAAAAACAGCTCTCCAAAACCTAGTCCTAGTTTCTGTTTTGAGAGTGTTCATCTGTACCTCCTCTGGAATCAAACTAAAATACTTTTATTTTATACGAAGTGACAAAGGGATGCACTTACTCTGGATGCATACTACTGTCATGTTTGTGCTCAGGACCCCCGATGATGTTGCAATATTTTTATCTGGGTGATAAAGCCAGGGCAAACATTTATGTAAAGCAAAAATTGTAACATTCAGAGGATTGTTGAGTTGGACCATCCTCGATGACTCATTGGATGATTGTCTAGAATCTATGTAAATGACATGTAAATTAGTGCCAGGGTCGTGTCATTTCCTGTGTTGACTGTCTCTCTGTCATCCCTTTAATTTGCCTCAGTTCATCCGCAACCCTTTGTCCTCTGTCAGATATGTCTGGCATTTCCTTTGATAATCTCGTTGGGGTGGTTTCGATCCTCAGACATGAAACATCAACAATTCAGATTTAATCATAGCATTAAAAGTCCACTGGCTTTTCTGTTGATGTGGAGTTCATATCTCATGATTCTATTCAACATCTCCTCAGGACCAATGCAGATGTGTAAACAATAATAATAGAAAAAGATATATAATGACTTATTAGTTAAAAGGTTGCCATGGGTTTATCCGTTGATTGCTGTAGATCACCATAGAATGATGTTGTGTTGCAGAATCAGAAGTCAGATTAACAGGAGGAAAAATAACTCTGTTCCATCAAAATATCTGCTGTTTTATTAGGCTTCCGCTTCTGATTATCAAGACAGTTCAAACAAACTGCTTATTACCAGCAGTTTGATTCTTAGACTGAAACCTATCAATATTTCACATTACTCTGTGTTGGAGGAATAGCTCATGGCAATGCCAGTTTTAAGCAGTCCTTGTCAGCTATGGCTGTTTTGGCTTGTACAGTCAGTGCACTGTCCCTAGACATACAGGACAATTGGAGGAAGTCCATATAAGATCAGGCTTACAGTAAAGGCTGGTGAGACCAGTCCCCAAGGCCCAGGGTGGAGAGGGGAGGAAGGAAAGAGAAATGAGAAGAGGTCAGGAGAGGAGAGAATAGACGGGAGGGAACACAAGAGGAGGGAAGAGGAAAGAAGGAGTCAGGAGAGGAGACAATGGAGGACAGGGGAGGCTGGGCCTGTAATCCATACTGTAGGAAGCTACAGCCCACAGGGTCAGGCTTTTCACAGGTTGGCCTCTGTCCCCATCACATCCTCTGGCAGAACAATTTACACAGGATAAGAAGCCCCCTAACCCTGCTCTCTCAGAGTGTCTGTGTGTGTATGTGTGTGTGTGTGTGTGTGGGTGTGGAGGAGGAGGAAGGGGGGGGGGGGGTGTTAGCAAGTTGCATTCGTACACACATTCACAAGTCATCACAAATCATCAAACTTGCAGTTGTAGTTGATGTGCAGTAGGACATTTGTGCCCCACCAAACAAATATGAATTATTCAATGGCAAGAAGTGTGGAAGTGAAACAGGGAAAGACTACATCAATTATCTTTTGCAAATATTATTCAGACTCCTCAGTCCTAACATACCAGAGGTGTCTTAGCCACCTCTATTACTAGCCTGCCCTGAAGAGCATTTGTGTTATTATTCATCTTAGTGGTCACTAAAAACACCTAGATCCCAGGGGAACTAAATGGTTGGCATTCAATGCCACGTCTAAACTATTTGAAGGTGAGTGCATGTATCACCCCTTAAGGCCGTGCCATTAATACTGATGAGAGTACCGGTGGACAAGATGCAGGTGGAAGATTAAACACCATCGATTAGTTACTGTTCTTCATACATATTTCATTTGGTCTCACATCCATCATCTGTAGAAAGATGTTACTACCTTTCTGACACTTTGCATGTTAGCATTTCAGTTTAATTGTGCCCTCATGACTAAATACATTTAGTTTAGGGAATTCTAGCCTTATTGTCCCTCTGTTGGCAGTCTACTGCAGCACCTAAGGAGTTTATTTGACCCCGCCTAACAGAGTGCAAAGGCATTCAGATCATTACAGTAACTGATGGAGGTGGTCAATGGTGATTGATTTCCTCATTATTGATATTTAGGTAATGGTGTGAAGATTGTCAAAATGAAAACATCTTGTACAGAAAATAAATCCACTATAAACATTCCTTGTTCTATTCTAAAAAGACGGTGATTCACCCTCCCTACTAGACGTTTCCTGGTTGTCTCACACCGGTATGAGACTCTGACTAGGTGGGTGGGAGATTAACAAAGAATAAAACAGAATACAGTATTTACTTATTTCTTATTTATTGGGTAAAAGCCTTCCCCTTCTTATCAGTCTCTGCAAGGGCAACTATGTGTCATGGCTCCCACTCTTACAGCCTATATTCTGCACACAGTGGTTACTTGGATTAATCTATAATAAGATCACACTTTCTGAACTGCTATCACTATCAAATTCTCAATGGGTCAAACTGTAGCTAAAACAACCACAGGGCAGCCTTTCAAGTCTTTACAACGGTTTTGACTTTGTTTTAGGGCAATTCCTAAAACCCTTCGAAAATAAGCATTTAAGCTCATATGGCTGGAAGGAATGTAAACCGTGTTGTGATTGTTTATCTCGATTGGCTGTTTGTGAGATTATCATGTTTGTGTAAGAGGTTGGGGGAGCCCGGCACAGGGTCTGAAACTAGCCAGAACCACCCGACGGAGCACCAGCCTTGATACTGAAGGCTAGAACAGCACTGAGCTAGTTAGAAGAAGGTGACTCCCGCACCACCATTGTAGAGCTTGCTAGTTGGAAAACTATCGAGGGCTGCGTTTCCCGATAACTATGGATAGCAACGATCGAGCAAAAAACGAAACCATCGACATTTATTACGTGTTTCCCAAACATGCTCGCAAGGAGTAGGCTAATCTATGCGCTTTCAAGAGCTACGAATTTTCAAGATACACTTTAGCTACGATGTCTTTGTGAACGGCCCAGATTCGTCGTACGATGGATTCTACGATCTATTTAGGTTTACGACGCTTTCGGGAAACGCAGGAAAGTTAGCTAGAGATTGTGGAAACTGCTGGTTGGCTTGGATTGCTGTCAGGGAAAACAACGTGAAACCTAAAAACTTCTAAAACAAATTTTCTGGAAACTGCACATTGATTTATAATATTAGATTGAATTTGATTACGCCTAGAGCTTTAATCATCCTCAAAGTGAAATTAAGATGTAACAGCAACCCCAAGAAATTGTACATCAAAAGATTAATAAGATAAAAATAAAAAATACAAATATAGACATTGATAATACATACAACACAATACATAAAGTTGCACACAAATAATACAAGTATACACCGTAAATTCACAGTATTGTGATAGCTATCATGTGGAATAAGAGTGAAGAGACAGTTAAGGACAGAGTAGGGCGAGATGACAAGGGAAACAACAGGAGCAAATTATCTTTTCCCATCGAGACAACACAAAGGTCATGATGATTTCTGTGAGGTTGTTTTGTGGTGGTTCTACATGGTTCTACGATGTTGATTTGTCTAAACACAGTGAGTCTGTCACATGCCCACCATGTGAATGCACACACACACACACACACGTCATTCACTCACACATTTATAAACACTCTCTACACAACAACAACCTAATCTCAACACATGCTGTTCACACATATTAAAGTTGAAGACTTGCCAGAAATCTCAGAGGCTGTTCACATAGGGTAAAATGATTGGCTGTTGGGAAATGGAAAACCAAACTCAAGATGGTCTCACTGGACAAATGCATCTACACTGTAATTGTCTTTCTTTCTTCTCGTCACTCAATTTCTCTCACTCTCAATTTCTCTCTCGCGCTCTCTCTCTCGTGCTCTCTCTCTCGTGCTCTCTCTCGCGCTCTCTCTCTCGCGCTCTCTCTCTCTCTCTCTCTCTCTCTCTCTCTCTCTCTCTCTCTCTCTCTCGCTCTCTGTCTCTCTCTCTTCACACACACCAAATGCACACACACCAGTGCCCTCCAGACAGAGGACTTGGGAGGTTTGGGCAGTGCCAGACACACAGAAGAAGATTAGTATAGAGCAGGTTGTTTAATTGGTACCATCGCCAAGCAACACAAACAGCCTGCAGAGAGTTTGACCCCCACTCCCCAAAGCCATTGGAGAGCCAACATAAAACACTAAAATGTAAATGACAGCACATGCTCGCAACTTGTTTGCAAAAACAGCCCTTAGCCGGTTACTAATGAGAATCTGTGCCCAGAAGCGATTATCCGTTACAATAGACTTGGAAAGAATAGAAAAATAAGGCAGGTATTTGAAGAGGATAAATTATTTCAAACAAACAATTTTTAATGTGTTACTTGTCAGGGAGGACTGGAAAAATACAAAATACAGGTATTTGCAAGTGGAGCATTAACATTATATATATATATATATATATATATATATAATTTTTATCTTTTCCCTCAATGTCAGTCTAGGCTTCTTGTGTTTTACTGCATTGTTTCGTTGTTTAAGGATTAAGGTATAGATCATTGGTAAAGTATAGCATTTGACTGCAGATTAAGAGATTCAAATTCCCTGCATGTCACTTTGGATTAAAGCATCTTCTAACTAAACACAGTATTATTATAAACCCCCAACCACAACACAAACCTCATTTCCATTACACTTAAAGTGTCTATAAGGTATAATCTTGCAATTCCAAAAACACTTGGGCCTGCTGGGCTAGTTGGCTCTGAAAACCTATCAAGCTTCAGTGGTGCTAAACTGATGACGCAGGATGAAAAGGCAGCAGCAAGCGTTTTCTTCTCAAGGTTATGGCAACATAGATGATCAGTGTTTGTATTCTAGCAGCATGTCTGTAAGGGGGAATGTAACATTTTACCCTGCATGACCGCATGAGAGAAACAGTGGAGAAGTCTGTGGTGCCTGTGATCCAGTAGTATCTTGATCTTTAACCTTCTTTCACCATGATTTGTTAGGTAGGAACTGTGTGGCTAGAAAATCGAGCCACACAAACAGAAACATACACAGACACACAGAGATTTCTGCCTTAGATATATTTTACCCAGCCATGTGGTGCTATCGCATGCAGAGCCCCAATATTCTACAGATGGTGGGCTGAGCCTCCACAATTTTTATGGCTTTCACATGTCAACACAACCTTTTCTGCCTTGCCAACCCACCGAGAAGATTTTCCACCAAGATCAGACGGATGTCTATAGATAAGGGGTTTGGAATACTCATTTCATCACGAATCTGTAAAAATGCCATTTTTTTCTGCATTTTATTTTTCAATTCATTGGTTGAATTGGGGAAAATTAGAGGGAGGAATGGGTATGTTAAGAATTTATTTTATATTAGCTATAATTGACATGATCACACTTGGATCAGCCTTTGTGTTTAAGCCTGTTTGACTTGTAAGGGTTCCTGTGTTCTAGCTCTGCATTTACAGTAATTCTGTTGAGCCAAATATAAAACACACATACAGACACACAGGCATACACTAGCCTCCATGTATTTGACCTACTTAAAGTCCAAACATTCAAACAGTACTTACCTACTGAGCTGATTAGGGTACATTGCTGTGTTTTGATGACATGACAGCACAAGAGGTTGCAGGTTCAAATCTCCTGCTTTGGAAAAAAGCGTCTGCCAAATAAATACAGTATTATTATTATTATTATTATTATTATTATTATTATTATTAATAGTTCTACCTAGGGATGGTTTTAGATGTTTCGGGAATCTGTCCTATTGCCGGAATCTGGCCCAATGCCACAATTGGATTTGAGATTTCTAGTGCGGTTTGCACACACACACTCAATCCCCTCACACACGCTTATCCTCTTGGCCCCTGTGTGTCGTTCCCACTTGTGAAGCAGAGACCCAGTTCACAGACAGAACTCTCCGGGGGCTCGCTCTGTGTACTGTGTGTGTCCTCCCAGGGCACAAGGGCCCAGCAGGCTCTTTTCTCACGCTGGAGACACACATCTCCAAGTGTGTGTGTTTGGATGAATCAGTGTTGATATGTACATACACCCGTATGTGTGCATATGTGAGGGTTACGTGTGCTTGCGTGGACACCTGTTTTCGTGTGGTTGAGAGCTTTCTGTGATCCTGGTGGTAGGGAGGGTGGGGGGTTGGGAGGGTAGGGTAGCGGGGACCAGAGCGTCCAGCCCTGAGGAGCTTTTTCTCACTTCCTCCGTCTCCCTGAGCCCCTGGAGCCCCCCCCCCCCCCCCACACACACACACACTGCGAAAACAAAGTCACATTATCCCGGGTAACCCCTTGTTCACCCATGAACACCAACCATTCCTTTCATAGATCAAAATGTCTGTTGCCACCCCCCCATATCCCCTCCTTCCCTCCTCCATTAGTACCCCAGTCCGCTTTTCTTCCTACCCAGGTCGGCACCTCCGGTGGAAACTCTCATTCTCATTCTCATCATTCCATTCCACTCCGCCTGTGAGAAACAAGTGCACTACCCGAAGATGAACTGTGAGAACACGTTTATTTCCACTGTCTTGTCTGCTTGAATCCTCAAGTCATCATGTATGGATCTTCAGTAGACCTACTCACAGTATGACATTACTATGATCCAATCGTATTTATGCAAAAGTTCAAAAATGCAATCAATGAGCAAAATAATACCACGCCTGGTACTCAGCAGTGGTATGCCCAACGTGATGGCTATAATTAATGTTACGTCACCCCTTCTTTTAAAACTCGCCACATTGTGGTCTCTCTCTCTATCTACCTATCTATGCAAAGTCAGGAGTGCATTTGTCTGAACCGTCCATTGATTGCGAATCCTCTTTGAAACTCAAAGATGCTTTCAGGACACTTCAGCCTTAATGGACTTTAAAGAGGCAGTGGAGGCAGGGGTGGAGGGCTGAATGGGAGGGTGATGGGGGGGGGGATACAAATGGATGGAGATATGTCTCATTCTGTCCCATGGGCTTGTCCTCTCTTTTTTTTACAGCGTCATTCTTTGTGAAGACAGCCGAAATGAAGGGAAAACAGAAAAGCAACGAGAAAGACAGGAATGAAGGCACAGTTGTGTGGTCGACGGGGGCAGGCGTTACGCAGTGTGATGGGCAGTCTGGGAAAATAACCGCTACAGACAGTGCCTCAGCTCACCACAGATTCATTTATTTTTTACATCCATTGTGTGATTGTAAAATATTTTAATATATTAACAGAAGGTTGGGTTTATTTGATGTCATTGAAAGCTATGTCAGATCAACATGTCCGTGTATTCATTTAAAGCAAAGTACTAAGTGCATAGTAGATGATAATCATCAGTATTACAGTGGTTGATACCAATGACTATACAGATACCACAAATAATGTACATTTACAGAATACATTTAAATAATGTATCAGACAATAAATAATGTATCAGACAATTATATCCAAAGCGACATACAAAGTATCATAATGTGCTGTACATTGGTACAAAATCTGTAAAAAGATTTGAATGTCTTTTCTTTGTTGGATCTTTTCTGTCACTTCAGAGATTGCGAGGGACACATTTGGCAGGGCTTCTAAAAGCCTTTCCACGCGGGTGTCACATGTGGAGATTTGTTTAATTCACATGGGCGCGCAAACAGCTAACAAAGACTCTGCCAAAACGGTCCCAACAAAGTAACAACTGAGGCAATTATGCAATCAAGGCGTACCCACAGCCTTTCTGCTTTAATTGGTGCTATAAATAACCATCTGCCCAAAAGGAGTGTTTGGGACTGTTTGCGTAATAGTGCGTGTGGACATAAATAAGCAATCTGTCAAATATAGAGTGTGTGTGTGTTTAATAATGTACTGCTGAATAAACACGTGATGAATTATGACTGGCTAAGATGATGTGGGTGATCAGTACCATTGGAGTTACGGTAAGAATAAGTGCAATGTACAGTCCAGGCAACCAACCGAAAACGCAACATCAGTCAAATACAACGTCCCTCCAATCCAAGACAGTCACTTCTCAATCTCACGTCTGTCGAACTCTAACACTGGCCGGGTGGCAGACCTCTGGGAAGGTTGACTTTGTGGATGAATTCAAACACACAGTACACTTCTACAGTTATTCATTTAGAATCGATATATTGGAACCTGGAGTGATGACAGGGGTGAAGCGAGTTTGGATTAGCATTGCTTAGCTGGTTTGAAGAGGCCCACCCATATTCACTGAACTGTGGAGGCGACACGTGTCAAAGGTCAAACAAACTCATAAATATGAGATTGTTCCGACCATGGCGCTTTATTCATAAGGGCCAGGAAGGGTTACCCTGGGTGAAGAATGACACACTTGGAACAGGTTAAAGGTCCCATTTGGTTAATGTGCATCACTAAACCGTTCCTCTCTAAATCACAGTTTGTTGAATTTTCCTGTCTTTTAATAAATACAAAACCAAACTAACTCATTGGACTCTGGCAGATCCCACTGTCTGAATCATTTTGTGATGCCTTTCGTGCTCCGGCAACACATACAAACACACACACACACACACACACACACACACTGTGGCCACCCTGGAGCTCTGGGGTCAGCTGATACAGGGGAGATGTTGCCGTTTCCCGATCCACGGCCAGCTAACGAGGAGCACAGCTGCACCTTGTCTGCTGACTGGGGAGAAGCACAGCATTGAAGCCGACCTGTGTCGAGATCAGGGAGTTGAAGGAGCGGGAAGGGCGGGAGAAGCGGGAAGGGCGGGAGACGTAGTCCGGCACTGTGTCTGTCCAGGCTCTACTCTGCGTTGCCCATAGGCGGAAATCCTGGGGGGGACAGGGGGGACACAACCCCCCCATCCTGGGAAAAATATGATTTGTCCCCCCTAATAAATCACTGTAAACAAGGACATTTCAATCATATTAATAATAGACATTTAACATATTACAATGTAGGCTATGTGTTACAGCAGTAATTTTGGTGACCCCCTCAGGAATTGCTCTTGAGAAAATGTCATATAATCGTCCCCCCCAAAATTTATAGCAGATTTTCGCCTTTAGTGTCACAAGGATTAAGAGTCAGGACCACGATGAGCTGCACCCTGGATTGCCCCTCAAGCAAGGAAGATTTTGTGTTTCCTTACTTGAAAGATGTTATTTATTGAACAAATGCCTTTTTTGGGGCTTAAACCGTCCCTGTATGTGGGTGTGTC
Organism: Osmerus eperlanus; assembly: GCF_963692335.1. Classification (NCBI taxonomy): domain Eukaryota; kingdom Metazoa; phylum Chordata; class Actinopteri; order Osmeriformes; family Osmeridae; genus Osmerus; species Osmerus eperlanus. Next base: position 13,390,401 of record NC_085031.1, read on the forward strand.
GTAATTCTAAGAGGTCAAACCCCGAGCGAACTCCCTGGGTGCCACAACACACTCTCCGTAGGCTACCACGGTGGTCTGTTACACTCTGTTAGGAGCACAAGCTCTTAATGCTCTAATTAGTCTTTCAATGTAATTACACTCATTAAGCGTATTAAAGCTACACTGTAGGGAAACAATAAATGGCAGAGCCTAAAATTGTGTTGTTTTGTTTTTCGGTTAATCAGAAAAAGGGTAGGCACAGGACCTTCTTTGTTTTCCCGGAGCAAGACAGACCACAAAAGAATTTGTTGACTTTGGCTGCACAGGGGAAACCCAGGGAACCACATGCAACAGTTCACCCAAGGGTTTTATGTTATTACATAACCCAAACGTTTCCAAAACTCTTAATTGCTGGACAAATTGCTTAGACTGATGCTAATGGCAAAAGTTGAGAACAGTAATAATAGCTTTATTTGAACTAACAATGCCCAGGAATCAAAGCTCCTTTTAAGGCTATCAACCGTAAATGTGTGGCTCAGAGATCAGTGGTCAAGTTTTTACTTATCATGACCAAAGGTTCAGTCAGAAACTGTTGCTGAGTAGTACTGACAGTTTATCAACATTCCAAGCGCCTATTCCAAATTTCACCACATGGTGCCAAGTAGACGCCTGTATAATGAATACTTTGTCTGACAGAGTGTGAACATGAAAACTTACGACCACCTCAAGGCTGATGTTTATTGTGGTGTGCGGGAATACGAATCAAAATACGTTTGTATTCATGTTGACAGTCATTTAACGGAGACATGTGTAGTACAAAAGAAATTCAGTGCTTGCAATCATACTGTAAACTGTTACATTTTGCAGGGCACTGCAGATATGTTTCAGGGAGTGCTTTATAAAAAGGAAGGAATCATGTCATGCATGGCCAAATGTGTTTCACCATTTTTTCAATGCAAGGCCACATCCATCTTGTTTAGAGTGACCATACACCATCGAGTGCAGTTTCAGTGAAGTACCACAACATCAATGGAATTCACGATTTAATTAACTTCGATCATTCACTTAAGCGTTCATCCATTCAATCAGTTTGTGGACTTGTTCATTCTTTAACTAATTCGTTGATTCGCTCGTTCATTTTCATGATGAATAAGTAATGTGGTGTGTAGCTCCTCAGTGAAGCTCTCTAGTCTGCAGCCTATGAAAGCCTGTCTGAGTGAAGATGGAACAACGGATCATCAGAGAAGAGCTCCCCAGACTCTTGTCTATCCGCTCGCCCTAACTGCTTCGCTGCTCCTAATTCAATTGATTCATTTAATTCCCGTGGCATTTCAATTTGTAAAATGACTCCCGTTGTATATATCTCCGGGACATCCACCAGTACTGTTTGCCAAGATGGGAGAAGCACAGCAACATATTCTGATACTAACTGGACAGGAATAAATATTAGTCTGACAGTGACAGTATTTCCCTGTTTGTACAGTTTGAGCGAAAAAGCTTCATACTTCACAGTTGAGCGTCAGGTTCAGCGTTCTGAACAAGATGACAGGCTCTGTCGGAACCTGGATGTGAACCACCAGGAACAGATGGCACATCTGCAAAGTGGGAAGCAAGGGATTTAGTTTGGGGGGTGGGAAAGGTAGCGAAAAGAGGGAGGGAGAGGAAGACGGGAGAGGAAGATAGCGTGATGCAGAAGAAAAAAGAACAGGCCTGCATCATGATGCGGACAATCTAAATCCTGATGAGATCCAGGTACTATGTGTTAGTAAAAGAACACTGGGGAAAAGGGTAGTGAGCGTCGCAGTGCAGTAAGTCTGTTTGGGGGAGAGTTACTGAAGGCAGGGAGACGGTGCTGTGGTGGTTTTCAGTCAAATGTTTTACCAACCAGGTGGCCGGCGAGAGAGAGAGATAGAAGGAGAAGAAACATCCCTGTGTTTTGTGTCTGTCTCCCTGGGTGTGTGTATTCTGGTCCTTGTTTTGTCTCTCTCCCTTGGTTCCTGGTCCCCTGCGCTACAGTTTCGTACCAATCACTCAGCTGTTGCCTGTTGTGATGATTGTTATGATTGCCAGTTGTTGTCCTCAGACATGGGAGTATCTCCTCAGTTCTCCTGATATTTTAAAAATAAATTCTTCTGTTCCTTTTGATCGTGTCTTCCTGCTTTTCCCTGCCTTTGGGTCCACCCCCTACAATAGGTGGTTGAAAGTGTCAAAGACCTATTTGAGATATAATTACACCACTTTGCTGTCATGTTTCAGAGAAAGGCAATCGGAAGTAATCAACTATATAATTACTGGTTGACCGAGTCCCAGGCTAGACCTCTCTAATCCTCTCTAAGATGAGCCATCCTTCAGATGACCATGTTGATGCACCGCAGACCAGATCAATAACACTTGAAAATATACCAAGTGACAGTAGAGCCACGCTGTGGGACTGTGATATTTGGTCTGGCCAACCTAAGCTAAGCCAGTGATTGAAAAGTGTCCTGCTTCCAGGGGACTGAATGGGCATCCTCACATGCTCTGCTGGGCTTTGTCTCTGTGAATCCTTCAGCCTTTCAAACCTTCAAGGTATCATAACTGGGCAGTGGAGTGACCCAATCTGATACCTCTCCTCTGTGTGTGTGAGTCCCTCTGTGTGCACCCATTCAATGTGAATGTGTGTGTATGTGTGTGTGAGAGTGTGTGTGAGAGAGTGTGACTGCACGTGTGCGACGCTTCAGCAGTTATTGGACTGGGATTTGGATGGGTGTCTGCTTGAAGAAGAAACGTCCACACAAGCCTGCAGCCAGAACCAAGCATTGCCAACTTTCCTTGGGTTTAAGCTGCAAAGTACCAATGACAGACTTTTCTAAATATGACCCATGGTTTCCAGTCACACTAAGGAATGCAACTACCGTGCACACTGCTGAACCGTGCGTCCAAGCTTTCCAAACAACTTCAACTACATACGTATTCATCCCAACATCACACATTGTGGATTTCAGAGGTGCGGTAATGCTGTTGTCTATTCTGTTTTCCTCGCTTCAGAATCATTTTATTGAACTGACTTCCGGATATACTGAAATGCCTTCTGGATATAGTCAAAATGTTCTCACACTTACATTCTCAAAGCTTCTTACTCATCCTAATACAGTAAGACTTGAGCGTTGCATATGAGTGTGTGAATGTGTTTCACATGTTTGTGTAAGGACAGTCTGAATTATTTCCTTCAAGGCCCCTCATACAAAAGACTGTTCTCGATTCCTAAGTTCACCAAGATGTCTCCATAATTTGTCTTGGACTGCGGACGTTCTAGAACGCATGTCAGCCGTCTGTACTGAACGACTTCCCCCGTCCTCTCCTCCTCCTCCAGCTGTTGTGGGAAATACATGTCCCTCTCCTCAGTTTTCCCGCACTCAACTTGTTTTCTTCTGCTGGACGACACAAACGACAACCACAAACATGCTAATTACCCTGTCCTGACCTCGGCCTGCACATGCACACAACCAGGAAAAAACCTTTGTTGTCTTTGTTTTGTCCTCCGAGATGATGGTGTTCCAGGTCAGTTCACATAACCCTGCTGTTAGATAATCCACTTTGTCGTTCCCAACCGCATGGGGCTCAAGTGCACTCATTGTCTTCTTGATGATACAGCATGGGGAGCTTCAGGCTGGGGTGTGTGTGTGCGGATGTGTGGTTTGGGGGAGGGGTGTGTGTGTGTGGGGGGGGGGGGCTAGAGACATCTCCAGATTTCCATAACAGACCGCAATGACAAAGAAAAGGTAGGCTTCACGTCAGAGTGACTCAACTTCAGAACTGCTGTTGGTGACAAAGAAACCTAGTCTCACAACCACTTTCAACTGTTCACTCTGCTATCAGTACACTGACTTTGGGAAATGATTAAGCCTTTAACATACCCCAACAATATACCAATCCCCCCTGCGGTGCCCCCCCCCCCCCCAAAAAAAAGGTTGGTATAAACGAGAAGCAAGTACAATAGCATGTCTCCTCTGCTTAAGCTGGCATGAGAAGAGGAGGGAAGAGAGGGAGAGGGGAGAGAGGGAGAGAGGGAGAGAGGGAGAGAGAGAGAGAGGGAGAGAGGGAGAGAGGGAGAGAGGGAGAGAGGGAGAGGGAAGAGAGGGAGAGGGGAGAGAGGGAGAGGGGAGAAAGGGAGAGGGGAGAGAGGGAGAGAGGGAGAGAGGGAGAGAGGGAGAGAGGGAGAGAGGGAGAGAGGGAGAGAGGGAGAGAGGGAGAGGGGAGAGAGGGAGAGGGGAGAGAGGGAGAGGGAAGAGAGGGAGAGGGGAGAGAGGGAGAGGGGAGAGAGGGAGAGGAGAGAGGGAGAGGGGAGAGAGGCAGGACAGAAGGAGGTGTTAGACACGTCCCTGAGGGGGCTACGTCTCCGTCTGCTTCAGAGGATTTGGCTCCATCTGGAGCAACAGGTAATTACTAATGCAGCCTGGCAGTGACAGGCAGGAAGGTAGGCTGGCAGGTGCCTGGGAGAAGACTCAAAGGTGTGTGTGTGTGTCAGCATGTGTGTTTGTATCTGTATGTGTGTGCTGTTTTGGTGTCTGTATAGGACCCCCCCCCCCCCCCCCCCCCCCCCCATGTGTGTTTGTATCTGTATGTGTATCGATTTTTGACAGCCCATCCATGCAGGCTGTACGGTTCTCCCATGGCTAACAACTTGCTTTCCCTCCAAACTGACACAGGTGGGTTGAATGTGAACACCTCACCTCAGTCTCACCTCAAGGCCTCCGGAGACGAGGAACATTCTTGCAATATCAGGGGTCAAAGAGTACCGATTGCTTGCTTGCCCCGACTCCTTTCTCCCTTTGGATTGATGGCATCCCTGCCGACCGTCCAGTCTGCCAAAGCCAGGAACCGGGCACTGCCAGTCCAATCTCATAATTCTAAAAATAGACAAGACACTCATTGAAATTCAATTTCTGAAAAGGCACCCTGCCACCTATGCACATTTTACAGTGGAGATTAGGCCATTGCCCGATAGTTGTGTTACCATCAAAAACAATAGCTAAATGCTAATTCCTCAGTAGATTCTTAATGTGTTAAATAAAAAATGACAGGCTCAGACAGAAGCACCAACTCTGAGTTCTGAGCAGAATATTGATGCAGGCTGAATGTCAAAGGACAACAATGGAATGATACAAAAGTGTGGTGATTGTCCCTGCCAGGGACTGCTGTATCTTTGAGTTGAGCTGAATGACCAGGGAGAGTCCTCGTGTTTGAGTAGTCCACATCCTGAGGCCTCTTAGAAAGACGTAATGCGGTCCATGGAAGTCTGACTGGACTCCCTAACTAGTTCTTTAAAAAGCCAGAGGCTTCAATGATGACCGATTTATGAGAAAGGGAGAATGAAAGTTTCTATGTGTGTAAGAAATAGATCTGTGAGAGTGTGAATATTTGAAAGAAAGAGAGAGAGAGAGAGAGAGAGAGAGAGAGAGAGAGAGAGAGAGAACGAGCAAGAGAGTAGGATGTGTGAGAGAAAGTGAGATAGAGTGGGTGTACATTAGAAAATGAGACAGAGAGCGAGGGAGATTTAGAGCGTAAAAGAGAGAGAGGAAGAGACAAGGTGAATTGATAATCTCTCCTTTCTCTACAGCAGTGAGACAAACTCTAGCAGCAGTGTTTTGGCACAAAACATTATGCCACGCTCAGAACACCATCGTTTAATGCAGTGACTAAAAAATGATATATATCCTGCTGTGAGCAAGAAACTGTTTAGAGCTTTACAGATGTACACCAACAGCCTTCACAACAGCTGACTAAGAAGACTACAGTACTATACTGAATCACTGAGGTCTATCCTATATTGTCCAAAACATCATTAATCTTGTTCTCTTTGTTTCTTTCATTTAATCAATTTTCCCTCTCAACTTACAGTGTGACAGCTCATGAAATACAACTTTGTTGTATATCTCTAATTAGGATTTATGTGCCTGTCTGCCAGTCTGCCTGTCTACCTGCCTGCCTACCTGTCTGTCTTCCTGCCTGTCTACCTGCCTGCCTGCCTGCCTGTCTGTCTTCCTGCCTGTCTGCCTGTCTGCCTGTCTACCTGTCTTCCTGCCTGCCTGTCTGCTCAAATCTTTGTCTTGGGGCAGTACTTGGAGCATCATTTCCACACTCTGTTCAATGCACAAGTTCGTGCCTTCTTGACAAATGAGATGTTTGTTCTCACTTTTTCCTTTGAACATCTGATTCAGGCTTCGTGCACCACATGTGGGGTTTATTTTCACATCACTTGTAAGAGAATGCCAGAAGTCTTCCATCATGCTTATATTTAATGTTCATCCATGTATTAATTTTCGGGGCAACGTCATTGTAATTGTGCCACCGTGAGTCTATGGAATTTTACTTAAAGTTATGTTTCATAAGCACATACTACCCTCCATAATGAGAAATATTTCACTGATTTGTAAAATGGCCCTCTTAGGTATGTAGTGAAACAATCATTCAAATTCTTAGTTTGGGCCGTTGACTGTAGAGGCAGCTTGAATGCAAAGCATCTGTCGTCAAGTCTTGAAATGTGGTGCAGATGTCACCTGTACAACCTCTCTTCCTCATAAGATGGGGGTGTAAGCAGAAAACAATATTAACATAATTGAGCTTAATTTTAATGGGAGCCCAGTTGACTAATTGCAGGCTGATTAGAAAATTGCTTTGATTCAGCAATTTTGTCCTCGCTTTCCAAAAAAAGATCCAAACATTCTTGGGGCTGAATATCGTCCATACTCCATCACTGCCCCACTGATTGTAAGCACCCACAGTCTTTTCACAGGGATTGACATCACAGCTTTGTCCGGAGTGCAGTCAACTGAATGGTGAAATCATTGATTCTACATGCCTGCGATGCACAGCAGGTGCGGTACGGGGAAACTAAATTGAAAGAGAGGAAAAGAGTTGGAGAGACTGATTGACTGAGAGACTGAGAGAGAGAGAGAGAGAGAGAGAGAGAGAGGTTAGAATAATAATAAAGACAGAAAAACAGACAGATCCTGCACACTGCCCACAGTTTACAGAAGCTAATGACGTGGGTGTGTGTGTGTGTGCGTGTCATTTTGGAACCAATTCCCTCCCCTGTCGGCTACGCCTGGCTTCTCTTGCAGAGGAGAGTCAGCTGATCAGACATGTGAATTGGCCTGAACCAAAGACAGCCCTTGCTAATGATCCTCTGTGTGACTGATCAAGGGACAGCAACACCTGTCTGTGGTCTGCGTTTGAATTTGGAGGAGGCCACTGGAAGCCCTGGCGCAGTGCCATAATACACAACCCAGCTATTTGGGACAGAGGACTCCCAGAGGCATGGTCTAAGCGCGCCCACATGCTGAGCTGTGGATAACGGCAAGGGGTGTGTTGAGGAAGCCAATGTGAACACACACAAACACACAGACATGCATGCTGTCTCAAACACACACAAACACAGACATGCATGCTGTCTCAAACACACACAAACACAGACATGCATGCTGTCTCAAACACACACAAACACAGACAGGCATGCTGTCTCAAACACACACAAACACACAGACATGCATGCTGTCTCAAAAACACACACACACACACAGACATGCATGCTTTCTCAAACACACACACACACACAGACATGCATGCTGTCTCAAAAACACACACACACACAGACATGCATGCTTTCTCAAACACACACACACACACAGACATGCATGCTGTCTCAAACACACACAAACACACAGACATGCATGCTGTCTCAAACACACACACATTTGCCTCTGCTATTCTCATAAAACCAACAAGTGCAAACTCGATGTTTAGGTCCACGCTGAAACATAAAACTGAAATATTTGTGCAATTACTCACTTCAAGGTCTACCACAGGCTGCGCTTTTCTATCACAGAAACAACTTCAAGCCTGTAACACATACATCCTCCTACACACACACCACACACACACACACACTCTCAATCCCATTGTAGAGGTACACCAGAGGGTAAATCTTATTTAAGTGAGAATCATAAATAAACCTTCACCACTCATGGGTTGTCAGGTAGCAAAACAAATGGATGATCCTTGCCAAGTCAAGTCTCAAAATACTAATCTAGACCAAGGAATGTCCAAAGTGTTTCTGATTACTGTAAATGTTTTTGGTACTGCAGTCATGGCATTATAAATGCAGAAACATTTTTCTTGAAAGCAAGTAATGTGATGTAATAAACAAACATAACAATATATCTTGAGGAAACGTGTCTGATTGTGTTGAGAGGAAGGGAGAAAACCAAACAGCACTCTGTACAAGTTCTCACCAGTCTTTCCCAGTGTTCAGTCAGCTGCTACAGTGTCTTAATAATAATAATAATAATACATGTTATTTAAAGGCGCCTTTCTCGGCACTCAAGGACACCGTACAGGATATAAAATACATTTAAAAACAGCAAAAACAAAGAATACAACAACATTAAAAACAACAGAAGCAGGAAGCGTAATTAAACACCAGTGACATGAATGAAGAGTGACAGGAACTTATTGTCTTCACAATAAATGTCTCAAGGCTTGCTTTGTGCTGTTTGTGCAATCTGTTTCAATGAACAAAATATTCTGTCCAATCAGGCAGCGATTGCATACAATATTACAAACTTATCTCACTCTACCCTGTCTCTTTTAAAACAATTACAGTCTTTAAAATGACAATGTTCAGAATCTGTAAAAGAAAGAAGGCAATTATATTCGGTAACATTTGTTTCCACTAAACTCTGTATTTCCACAATTGAATTCCAGACCATGTTTAATTAAGCAATACAATCAAAAAGTAAGCAGAAAATACTATCAAAACCAACAAATCCCTCCACAGCAATAACAAATAACAAATCTTACTTATTCAGAAGACTTTTACTACATTGCACTTGACAGCCTTTGCAAGATTCATTCAGGCATTAGTACAAGAGGAGATGATGAATGTACTGCCCACTGTATTTAGACCACCCTGTGCTGCAAATTTGGTCCCAGTACCATTTCTGCCACACAAACTCCAATTACAAAACCACAATTTAGATCTGACCGACACCATCATCCTCAGATTGTCATACAAAACAGCTGTGTCAAATATTTTTGGCTTCAGCTTGTGTCATGATTTTGTACACAGGTAAAGCAGCACAGGGAAGTCTTTAAAGGTTCGGTTTGAGGTTGACCTCTGGTAGCCAGTACGACCCATTCCCCGCTTCTATTTTTTTTTCAGTGACCAAATCGATGAGAAAATATGTCTAATCAAAATGATTCTGCCTTTCATTGAAATTTGTTTGGCTGTTGTCTTAGGCATAAGAAGGCTTTTCTGTTATACTTTGGCCTAATAAACTGTAAGGCAGAGACATTTTGATGTTCAATCAGTCTCTGCTCTGTTTTCCTACGTTCCAGTCCAGATGACCTCTCACAGAGCAGATACAAATTATCATATTGGCCAGAATTAGCAAAACAATCCTAAAAATGATATAATGACATTGATTCAAGTTGCTGTGGGTGATGAGATGTGAATAGATAAGTGCCAGGGTGACGTTGAGGGAGAAATGGAGATGGTAGAAGAGCAAATTAGGAGGGATAAAGAAAAAGGACTGTGCCTGGTCCATTAATTGTATATAGCGGGACAAGGTATCCCTTACTTCTCAGAGTGAGAAATACAAGGTGTTGCGTAAGACCGTGATGGTTAAAATGTGTAAGTCTCACAGCAAATGCGTGAGACTTGAGAGCCCTGAAATATGTCTCGGCCAGCTCAGGTGAAGGGAATTAGCTCCCGATTGGGTTGCACGCCCCCGGTACAAATTCCAGCTAGATTGTGCAGACCCACACGACCCTGGCTATACCCAGAATCCAGACAGATTTCGCACATCACAAAACCAACAGCTTTAAATGAAATAAATAGGAAAACAAAAACAAAATCTTCAACGCAAAGCAAACGGAATGTTGAGAAACACATGGGCACATTTGTGGATGACAGGAAAGAGAGAGAGAGAGAGAGAGAGAGAGAGAGAGAGAGACAGAGAGACAGAGAGAGGGGGGGGAATTCACAGAACAAAAAAAGGCAGAGATAGCTTTTCTCCTGGGGATGAAGCTTAGGAAATGACTGTGGAACCAAAAGGAACGCTGCGTGCTGGCATCTTGTCTAATCCTGTCTTTCCAGTACTCTTTGGTTTAAGGTGCAGGAACAGAGAACAGAGGCATCACTGCTTTGGTGGTAGAAGTGCCAACGCAAAACAAAAATAATATAGGGTGGGTTTTGGTGGGAGGTGTACTGAATGAAAGAATGCAGGAATGTGTTGCTACGGTACACTACTGCCTGGAGATTGAAGAACCTGTGGAGTGGGAGGATTGGTGCTTAGCAAAGCTGATATGACATGCAGTCAGTGCCACCTCAGCAGTGGGTGGAAATGATGGGACTGAGAAAAAGTCTTCCATCGACTTTCTTGGGATGTGGTGTGAAGGGAAGGGATGCGATTGCAGTGCAGTTCTGAAACGCTACTACTCGTTCGGACACAAGGGTGAAGAATTTGAAAACATTGGTAATGTGCCAAAGCAAACCATTCACAGCATAAGAAAAAGTGCATTTTTGTTATGGTTGTGCTACAGTACATTTGTTAATGTTTATGCTGTGTAATTTAGATGTGACAAAGGCTGATTCCATTGGGGGTTTTGGAATCCTGGCAGACAAATATCATTCTAGTGTAAGGCCTACACATGACCGTTAACCCCAAACAAGAAACTTGTTATGTTAAGTTGCTATGGTTTCCAACTTAACTCTTATCAGACAGAAACCAGGCAAGGGGAGACAAAGCCTGATCAGACAGACAGACACACACATACACACACACACAGAGACAGAGACATACCAGCCTTACCACGGAGGCTCCGAGAAACCAAAACACTGCCTCCATCTCAGATGCCAAAAAGTTTGAAACCTGTATTTGCTGGCCTTGCTTAGACCCCATTCATCTGGAGAAGGTTTTCTAGGCCTTGCAATCACCTGGAGACACAGACACGATAACTGCTCTCCAAATATCAAACAACACAGATCATGTTCCCACACTGCATAGCTTAAACCTTTCCAGCCATTTTGGCTTGTAAATGATCATTTATTATGCTTTCAGCATGACAATTCATTATGACTTGAAGTGTTAATCTGGTTTAAAGTACTGTAGCCTCACGTCTGGGGAGAACTCTGTTCTTACATTTAATTTTTCTTATCTTTGCCAGCTTATCTTTAGAAAAAGGTAAGCTCATCTCTGATTATGTATATTACACAAATACAGTTTACTCTATCTTGTCATTCAATTGCAGGAAATGTTTGAGTCTTAAAGTCTTAACTAGAGATTTCATTCCCCGCTGTGCAGTGTGTGTGTGGGTGTGTGGAGGGGGTGGGGGTCTCACGTGAACATTATTTCAAAGTGGATACAGCCTCAGAAAGGGGAAACTGAAACCCAACCTTTCAAGAGTACAGAGTACAATCTATCAAAGAGTGACCTCACGCTCCTTAGTAACAACATTGCCTCTCTTGAACTGGGGGTTGTTGCAACTCCTGTCCACGGACCCATAAAGTAGCTGCCTAGTGAAAACAAGAGGACTTCGAGGAAGTTGATGGGAGTTGGTAGCGCACACCATCTTACATACCTACTCCTCCTTCTCCTCTTCCTCCTTCCCCTCTTCCTCATCCAACCTCTGCAGCTTCTTCAGATGGTAGATTTGCTAACTGGGTTGGGGACATCCCTCTCCCAACCGCAACCCTTCATCTGTGGGAAAATACTTGAGACGTCAACAGGGGCGCAACCTTTGGTTCCGCCTCGGACAGACAGTGTCTGTCCGAGGCCAAGATAATAAACAGCCAAGATAATAAACATCCCCAGAGTTTGGGGGCTTTGCCTCAAAGCATCAGGTTAATGCAGAGGAGGCCTTAGCCATAAAATAGAAGGATAACAACTCGAGACAGATGCCTGCCAAAGGAAAGATGCACTGATGACTTGGTGATGGACGTCAAACAGACGGAGAGAGAGAGTACAGTTTGCCAGAGGATAAGTAGTATTCAACACTGACCAGAGCAATGGCACCTGCTCTAAAGAGTAATGCGAGTCCATGTACACCATTTATACAATCCATCACAGTTGACATTAGAAGGTAGATACTGTATCACTCGCTTTTGCCACTACAGTCTGTGTTCTCTAGTAATCCTGTTCAAATAAGTTTGCGAACGTTTGTGGCCAAGCAAAACACAGCTTTGTTGGATTTTAACTTTTTGCAATGTTCTCTCTCATGGTCAGCCTTTTCTTCTGGATGGTTCTTGTGAGCAACCGTCTCCCTTTCTTGTTGGAGGACCGTTCATTTTAAATGGCTTCAAAGCTTCAGTACTGATGACATCTGGGCTCCAATGATGGGGGGTCAGATGGCTGACCGGTTAGGGAATCAGGCTACCAATCAGAAGGTTGCTGGTTCGATTCTCAGCCGTGCAAACATGACGTTGTGTCCCTGGGCAAGGCACTTCACCCTACTTGCCTCGGGGGGAATGTCCATGTACTTACTGTAAGTCGCTCAGGATAAGAGCATCTGCTAAATGTAAAATGAGTTGCAATGAGACTTTTGAGCTAGTTTAACATAATTTTTGTTTTGTTTGGACAGGTGAGTCAGAGTACGAAAAAAGGCTTTATGTTAGTAATTAACATGTTAAGTAATTACTCTGTGTTCACAATTCCTCCTAAATATTACTAACAAAGTAACTTGTACTTTATTTTAGCTACATGATACATACTGTATATCTTGGGGGAAAAACACATGCAGAAATTGATCTCTTGGATCTCATTGGACTTCTATGCCAAAAGGTTGAATTTAAATTAACAATCTCCCTACATCATGCCTTCAATAAAAATGTTGAGGATGTTTACAGTGGTGTAGTCCATGTCTATGTTATCCTTGGCCAGAAACATGGAAAATGTTAAATAAAGAAGTCCCTACCTCTACAGGAAATGTGGGAATGGTTTAACCAATGTATCGAAATGTGTGGGAAGGATGTATGATTAAGTAGTGGAGTTCATGCATGCATAAAATGCAGTATCCTTGGACGAGCATCTTGCATGTAGCACCACTCTTTGTTCTGTGAATGGTTTGGGCATCAGATCAGACACTTTAGTCTCCTAAGGCAAACATATGGTTTTATCTAAGCAGCTGTGACATTATCATTTAAGGTCCTTTAGGGAAATTAAATAAGTATGTCCTTTTTTAATCGTGTTTATAAGGCCAGGAGGACTGGAAGATGAAAATTGTTTTTTCTTCTGTGATATTTGACATTCAAAAGTTCAAAAGTACAGTTTTCATAGATACCTTGCAAAAGCCATTTATCGATTTTGTCGACTGAAAACTATTTCTAATTGCAACAAGTAGCATTCCACTAAATCAAGATAAATATCAGCTACTGAACCTCATTGACAAGGCCATCTACAACCTACTAGCCCTAACCCAAGCAATTCAACTCTGACACAAAGATATACAACTGACATACTTCCATTCTTTAACTGATTACCAATGCGATTTGTATGGTTTACAGCCATCCTCTTTATGAATTAGAAACGGAGACACAGGGAAAGGTTTCATGCCTTCTCTTGGCAGTGGGTGTTCTGCTAACCTAATGTGTCAGCATGTCTGGAATAAAAATCAAATTAAAAGTGTGGCTTTTCGATAAGACCAGAAATAATGACTTTCATTAAAAAGGAATGAGAAGCGAGTACAAATAAACAAACGGAAGGAGGTGTCGACTGGTTCATCCTTTTCTCCTCTTGTTTTGAACACTCACATTTCAGATTTGGATTGAATACAACTGGGGAGGACATGAGAGATGAGCAGCACTCAGGAAAAACGAGGAGTATGTGTGAGATCACTGGAGCTTCGTGTTGGGAGATGAGAGGATGTCAAAAAGAGAAGAAAAAAAAATGTGAGAAAGACAATCTTGTCTCTTAACCACCTCCAGGCAAATAAGGTATTGTAGCTTCTGTCTTGACTTTCATTTCCATTGCATATACACAGGCTGTGGCTTAGCCTTCCTCCATAGACCAAACACATAAGGTAATTGCCGCTCATTTGCGGAGTCTGGCTTCCAGTAAATTGAAGGGCCCTTTAAAATGAATATGAGTGCATAGAATAACAAGTTCAGTTCTAACACGAGACAAGTCATAACAGTTGTACCAAACTCAAGCGTTTCATGTCTTTGCAAAAGTGCTCCTTTTTGCTGCTTGTGAAGAGTTTTCCATAAGCTCCAGCAGCCCGTGGCTTACAGCATTCATCTCCCACAAATATTTGGACAACTCTGGGGCTTAAGGAGTGGAGGGGCTCGGCTAGTGTGATGAATCTTAACTGTATGTACTCACATGACACTTGATCTGCCAGGAACCCGATGCTCTACCAACTGCTAATCCTCACAACCTTGTTTATGGCAGAGCGATGTTACCATGACTTCAGATTGCTTCCGGTTGTCTAGTCCCTTTGCCGGTTGCCCAATGACAGCCATCTTTAGCTTGGCAAACCTCATGCCTTCACGAACAGTAATGATTAGCACATGATTTCTGTCTTTTCAATGGCTAAAAAGAGACCTGAGAAAGAGTCGCAATTTCATCGCGGTTCATCCTTTACACACAGTCGAGTCCTAAGATGTTTGGAACAGGAGTCCCTGCATAATTTGACACCGTACCGTCTGTGAGATTGTTAATGCTCGACAAGGCATTGTGGTTTTCCTAAATGAGCGTTCCCAGAAATAGTTGTCCCTGTCAGACAACTATGTGTCTGTAAAAGGAATTAAGTCTTCTAAAATATGGTCCTCAGGATCGGAACGAGGAAGGAAGAATGTGCAGGCAGTCACAGTGTATTTCATGGTTATCCATGCTAAGTCAAGGTGATTACCTGATCCAGAATTAGGCTGCTGTCTGGGCAAATATATTATTTCAGAATGCTTTTTCACAAAAGACTAAAATCAATTGTTTATGCTGTTTATTTGTAGCCTGGGAACCAGAACAATCTGCCAGCTCGTGTTTTATTTGCTCTGGCAAATGTATCTGGCCACCCTCCCATTCAAACATATTTCCCTCCGACCAGAATCTGGTCGAGCCATTCACAACCATTTATCTGATATGGGGTGGGTTTAATATGATGACTGCAGAGAAGTCAACGATGAACGAACCAACATTACGTTTTGTTACTTTTATTGGTTGGATCTATCCAATTCCATCCATTTGCTTCCAGAGGCAGTTGAGTCTACACACGTTGATAACGTCCCTTGGAAATCCAAACTGAATTGAGTTGAGTTACCGGGAGGGAGTGAAGAAACGGAATGGATGACTGGACCTGGAATAAACAGACGGAACAGACTAGAACCCAGCCTGGCCTAGGCCGGGGACGTGACACAGAGAGACACTGAATATGAGGTTAGAATGATAGATTTCCTTCACGTCAGTTTAAATAATGGCGCTTTAGGGGTCAGTTAATTTTGAAGACATCTCTGCCAGGCTAATGATAGATTTTTTATAAAAAATCTAAAGTAATTAGATAAAGGTCAATGGTGCATCTAGCACAATATTATACACTTATCATCAACTACTGTGTATTTACGCCATAACATGCATGTCACTGATGGTCGCAGTAAGGAATGTGCTGAGGACCAGAACAGATGTAACCGAGTGGAATTAATTAAACTCCTTCCTCTGTATACTGCCCACCCGCACTTTCAAATTACTCGCTTTTCTGTGGCACAGCTGGCTAAAGTGGTGATAGCTGCATGTATGTGTCAGAGTACCATAGTTCACACCCCTGTGTGGGTAAGAGAGTGAGGAAGTGATACTGACATACTTATTGACTACAGTTTATATGTGTCTGTACTAAGCATTCATGCCTCTTTGAGAGATATGTTTGTGCTCCGAAATATTGGATGCCCTGGATGTCTGACGACCATCTGTAATTTTTGGCACCTTGGACAGAACATCTTTAACCCTTGTGTTATCTTCGGGTCATTCTGACCCATCAGCCGTGTGACCCACCGTCGTATTGCGACAAATTTACGCCATACAAAAACAAAGTGAAGCATTTTCTTTTAACCGTTGGGCTGTCGCAGACCCCCCACATTGCAAAGGTTAAAAGAAAATTATTTTTATTTGTTTTTGTATTGGGTAAAACTGGGTAAACACAACGATGGTTCGTTATGAACCTTTGGGTCATGTGACCCGAAGGCAGCACAAGGGTTAAAGAATGTCTGAAGCCAGTCAAAGCTTTCTGTGACACAGCAACTAATAATCTCACTGGACATCAACTGGACATGAAAGCAACCCAAGCACATTTTTGCTGTCTGGAACAATGCACATTCTATAGTGTGAGTCCGCAATTTGTGCCCACACTTGCAAGTTACCTTTTTCTGTGAGCTACACAATGTATGTCGGTGAATGCTTTGAAAACATGCACACCATCATCCCATTACTTTGGCTGTATTTCTGAAGAAATGGAACTAACCGAAAACTGAGTACTTCCACAGCCTTGTGAATAATTCAACAGCCATTCTACTGTAGATTATTCCTATCTTGATAATACAAGTAAATTGCAAGTTGGAACACTAGCCAGCGTTTTCATTACTTTTGCGAACACTTAATACACATTGATGCATATTTGAAAGTAAGGACAATGTTTTTAGGGACATTCCCTAAAACTATGGCGTTGGGAGGAGCACTATGCATATATATCAAAAGTGTTAGGGTTAGGGCTGGAAAAAAGTCAACTTTGGAACCATTGTACGGTAGGCAGGACCCAATGGCTTGTCAACGGCAGAGGATTCTGATCATCCTTCTCAGTACCCTGTGATTTTCATGTTTCTTCTTGGTAATAGAGTAGTCACTAAAGGACTTTAGAAGTCTGGAATGGCGAGAAACCTGAGTCCACAATTACCTTAGTGAGCATACAGATTATTTTTTTTTCAGTCCACATGCACTGTGAACATCAGACATCAAACACTAAGTCTTAGCAGCTGGCTTTGGTGAAATGCTCTCCAAAACAACAGCTGTTTTTATACTAAAATGTTGACTTATGAGTATGTTCCTTAACTATGTAATCAAATCAATGATTGGTTTGACATTGAAGATGGATTGAGTGCTTTCAGCTATTATACTTGAGTATATATCATGCATCGTGTAAATATATCAACCCCAATTTCTCTTCCAAATGTAAGAGAACAAATCAATAGTTCGCAGCAACACACACTGGGACAAAGGGAAATATGTGCCCTGTCAAAACACAAAAGCAACTAAGGAGGATTTTGTTCACACAGTTGCATGCTGTGCTCCACGTACTGTATGAAATACAATATATATATATATATAAAATAAAAAAGGGCATATATTATCTTTTCTCAATTGGATTATTTCTGGAATCCTCTGATTTAATTTGATCTTGTAAAACTAATCCCATTACACAAACCTTGTTTTTCCTTCCTGTTGGATCCTTAACTGTTTACATTGGAAATACCCTATCTCATTTATTTAGCCATGAAACTAGTCGGTCCTTTTTATTTTCTGTTGCTATGGCCACTCAGCCCACATAGGCTGCCTTTCTCAAAGTGACCCGCAACACTTCCATCATAGCCCAAGAGAACTGACCCATTGGGGCTTGTTATGGTTCTGTTTATTGGTAGCTCTGTAGGTGCCAGTTGACAGTGTTACAGTGTGTGCTAATCTTTCTCAAAAAGGGATGTGAGTGTGTCAGTTGACAAGGACAGCAGGGCCATCCATACCTCACAACTTTGGGGACAGAGAAACAGACTGCCTTGAGAGCCCTCTCTGGAAAATGAACCATGTCTCATTACAACTCTCAATAGGTTTCCAGCAATTGGGAGTAAATGTATTCCATATACGGGCACAACTTCCTCTGAACCAGGATGTTTAAATGACTTATAATCGTTTTGCATATTGGAATGAAGATGAACTGTCATTGTCACAATATTGTGTTCCCCTGAAATGTTTTGCGGCACTTATGTTGATTTAAAATGGTGCAGCCTCCTATCACTCTTAGCTCCAATGACCATTATGGTGTGTTTGAGACTAATGTACGTAATACAGGGTGATTGCTCACCTTCAGCTGGTTATTGGTCGTAATTTTGACCACCAAATGTGCTCAAGCTACAGCTAAGGTGGGAATGATGCGTTGTAATATTTAATGACTTAATTGAAGTTACACATGTCTGATACAAGCTGTGCCTGTGTGTGTGTGTTTTATTGGAAAGAACCAATGGCCAACGAAAATCACCTCAGAGGTGAATGAAATAAATAGGCATTCCGTCAGACGTCAACACCTCCATCCGGTTACGCACATCATCATCATAATCAACCTCACCAACATTAACAGGCTGGTCTATTTAATACCAGGAAATCTCAGAATCTGACCATACTGTCATACAATGTGTATGGTTTTCATGCTGTTGTCTCCAACTTTGGTTCTGTCTGTGCTCTGTCTGTCAGGGGTGAATTGTGGATATCGTAGTTCTTTGTCACAAACGTAGAGCAGGTGTTCCCCAGTTGGGTTTCTAGTGCAGGGACCTTGTTAGGCCGAACCATACCGCTAAAGTTGAAGCGTCTACCCTTCATCAACGTGTATTCATTAAACTACTGCTGGAAGCAGTGTTGATCATAATTTCTGTAACAATCTGAAATGTAATGTACAGTAAAGGACTTCTACTTAAAAATATAAAAAATCATTTTGAGGCTACCCGGTGGTTCAGCAGGTACAGCGTGTATCACATGTGCTGAAGCCTTATCACATGTGCTGAGGCCGTATCACATGTGCTGAGGCCTTACCTCATGTGCTGAGGCCTTACCTCATGTGCTGAGGCCTTATCACGTGCTGAGGCCTTATCACATGGGCTGAGGCCTTACCACAGTGCTTCAGTTCCAGCCCTGGCCCTGTGCTGCATGTCACCCCCCTCTCTCCCCTGCCTTCCCAGTCTCTCTCAAATAGTCACTATCCCAAAAAGCATAAAAATGCCCCAAAATATATATTTTTTGCATAATGTTAAACTGTCCGGATTAGTCATTATCTTCCCCCTAAAAATGATGCAGCAGAAAGACTTCTGTGCCCACTAAATCCTCAAAACTAGTTTTTTAGCTGCATCGTACACGATGCGGTCCTAATCGGAAAATAAACAATCACTTTCAAGATGCGAACATGCTCAAGGCACAATCCCACAATATTGCACATAATGCATGTACATTACAGTGACATGAATGGGGGTGGCTTGAGAGCATGTGTTGATGGGGGGGGGGGGTTATAATACACTCAACAACTACTTAGCTGCTAATTGGGGCCACATGTGTTTGGGGGATTCATGATCACTAACATCAGGCTGAGAACTACATGAAACCATTTTTGGCTTGCCATCCCAGCATAGTCATCATTGTTTGATTCCGTGGCTCTCCAAAAGGAGGCTATATGGCACTTGGCTCAAACCTTATGGACCTCCCTGATCTGCTCTCAATACTGTTGAGCAACTGCAAACACACCGGGATCCAATGCTCCAAGTCCTCAACCCTCGAACGTGTCACTTCATCAAGCGAAAGAACTCAGGTGAGGAGCATGATGAGGACACACCGAGATCTCAAGTACTTATTGTATATGGTCAGCGCTGAGTTTATAGTATGACTGAGTTTCTGGCTTTTACAACCTTAGTAGCACCTCATAATTATATTGCTGTGCAGTCAACTAGCCTACTTTACATCCTGTTTACACACTTATGGTGGTCCAAGTGTCCCTGTGAAGAAGAAGAAAAAATGCTTAACGTGCATTCATAGAAGATGTATGAATGCCGAAGAGCACTTTTGGTGTTTTCGCATAATGTTCTGACGCAAAGAAGCAGAGCCTCTTTGCAATTCATGTCACATCCTGCAGTTGTGTCAGTTTGACACCGCGGAGATCTATCTGAGAGAATCTGTAAACAGCACACAGGGAAGTGAGTCACATACACACATACACACCCGCATGCACATACACACGCACAACATTGTACACCCTTTGCCATGCTAAGCTTGCAGTCCCTCATCCTGTCCGTTGGAATAGGTCCTGACAACGAGTACGACATTTGCTGGCATCCTGCTTGAACCGCTTCATTATTGCAATAAGAAGGCAAGGAGTTCTCAATCTCTCGGTTTCTTTCTGCCTTCTCTTCTATTCGTTCCTTATGTCAACTCCCAGTTTGTATAATGCCTAAATCCATCCTGAACTGTACATAATTGAATGCTTCTTCTACATTGTGACTTTATCTCCCAAGACAACCTCCGGTAAAACCATTGCAGCATTTGCCCAGAAAATCTCTGAGGACGAGTGTTATGATGTTCTGACATGCTATTGAAAACCGGTACTTTCGGAGAAGAGAAGTCGTTAATTTAATAGGAGCACAATTATGGAAGGGTAAAGTCCAGTAGGCTATTTACGAAAATGCGTTACCTTGACAGGTCATGTTTGACGTGGTTTCTTAATCAATAGCGATGCCAGTGCCACCCATCAGAAAATGTGTCAGAATAAAGGTCTTTGCACACTGATTCCAAAATTTGTGTCCGAAATGTTCGCACGTTAAAAAATAAATACGACCTCACGTTATCAATCACTATAACACACTCCCTCTGAAACTTTCGTCAAAAAAAAAGTTCGGAACGGGTTCGATTTTCTGCGTTTTTCGCATCCATAGCCAGCATTTTGAGAGCTTTTTGACAATCGGTCTTTGTCAGGTGACGTCACAGTTACGAAAACCGAAGGGCATTATGGGAGTATCCACCATTTTCCAGGTACGCGTGCAGTGGTGTTCAGTGTGGTGTTCAGAGCCAGCGAATTTTGAGGCTGACGATTACGGGCCTTAACTCACAAATCATCCCTAGATGGAACCGGAAAGTGCTGTCATGGCAACCACCTCAAGGGGGTCTCACTCTGGGCGAAAGTGCCCTTTTCAAATTGAAAGTTCATGGAGACGAATTCACATCACCATTTAAATTCTGTTGGGAGGTGTCGATGAAACAGCACACATTGTCTGTGTGTCAAGCCTCCGTTTAAAAGTTAGCAACGACCGCTAAGGCTATCGTTGTATCCTCAGCGGCGACGGTGGTATCCATAGCCACGAGTTGGAAAGTTATTTGAGTTTCATTTTTCTTTTCACATGCATTAAGGCACTTTCTGATACTCTGTTGCTTTGGCTTTGTCAAATTCAAAGGCAGTTATTTTCAGGAGTATAATTATTCCAGTTCGTTTCATTCAAGTGGCACGCAAGCACAGAGACAGCCTATCCACTGGTCAAATCGGAGAACAAGTTAGTGCTAACCAGCATTCACCACAGAGCTGATGCAGAGAGCAATGCAGTAGGAAGCCAAAACAATCTGTTCCTTCATTGAATCCATCCAACCATGTTCCTCCTTCTATTCAATCATCCCTAACGTCTACTCTGCCAGCTTAGGAAGTTTGCACAATATATTTGGCGTAGATTTAATGGTGTCTTTGTGTTTAACTTTCTGGATGCTCTTTGCCGTTTGCATTTCTGAGCTTTGAGCCATATGTTCTTTAGACATTTAATGTTTTCACATGGTTCCCATTCTTGATTGTTGTTTGATCATTGTGAAAGATGTATGTTTTGCTTGAAACATCTTAAGCCAATCAACAGGACCATGAAATTAATGGTAGGCCTTTTTGTAATACCATTAATATCGCTCTGGATATGAGCGTCTGCTAAATGACTAAATGTAATACATTATGGTTCTTGGCCTCTTACAAGTAGATACAGCATTGCAGTGCTTTAAACACATTGTAGTGGATGCAAATTAGTAACTGACACTTGCACATACATTCCTCGGGATTCATAGATTCATCATTGAACAGAGAGTGTAATTGCCAATAGAGTGAGATTCAAGATTGATTCAGCAAATCTCACATAAACATACTTTACTGTGCGTTTGCCCATACCAGGCAATATGAATCACCTGGGGTGCTTTGATGTTGACATGGTGCTGATTGGAGTACTTGACGCATCCCACGCCCTATTCCTGGCTTCCCAGCAGTGTTCCTAGCATGCCAATGATCTGTCTATAAGTAACCTGCTTCAGCCCACGTCCCTAATGATGGCATGAGCTTCTTTAGTACAACCCTCACCCGCCCCTGCCAAACAATGCCAAAACCTCACACAGAGGCCCACACATGCAGACACACACACACAACTGTAAAATCCAAAAAAAAAAAAAATGTCTGTAAATAATACTGAGGTGAGAAACTTAGTGCCAAAGACCCATAGCGATAGTCATCAGTGTCACAAAGAGAGAGAGACCAGGGGGGACAGAGACAAGATGTTTAGTCAGCACACATTAATGGGGACAAGCAAAATGAAAGAGAGTGAGAGCCTAGAGACATCTCCTTTCTAACAGATGGCAATAGAGAGACTATGATCAGTTGACAGTGAGAGAACAGACAGTGGGCACTGTCTATATGCTTGTGTCACACACATCAAGACTTTTAAAAATATTTTTTCAAACTTTTGAAACTTTTATATGGTAAACTTTTTAACGTATTGTTTTTCAACCTTTAGAAACTTTTTTGGGGGAAACTTTTTTTTCATACACAACACACCCCAAAAAAATAGAAACCTTTTTTTCGAAATCTTTTTCAAAAATATTGTTTAACCCTTGTGTTATCTTCGGGACATTCTGACCCATCAGTCATTGTGACCCACCGTCGTATTGCGACAACTTTACCACATACAGAAACAAAGTAAAGCATTTTCTTTTAACCGTTGGGCTTTCTCAGACCCCCTACATTGCAAAGGTTAAAAGAAAATTATTTTTAGTTGTTTTTGTATTGGGTAAAATTGGGTAAACACAACAATGATTCGTTATGAACCTTTGGGTCATGTGACCCGAAGGCAGCACAAGGGTTAAACCTTTCGAAACAAAAAATCTAAACTTTTTGTGGATAAAACAAAACTTTAAAATATAACAATTCACACACGACACAAAAAAGGCCATTTACATTTAGTAGAAGCTCTTATCCAGAGCGTCTTACAGTAAGTACAGGGACATCCCCTTGAGGCAAGTAGGGTGAACTGCCTTGCCCAAGGGCACAACGTCATTTGGCTCGGCCAGGAATCGAACCTGCAACATTCTGGGGGGGGGGGGGGGGAATCTACCCCCTGATAGATCATGCGTCCGGATTGTGTTGCGGGGGAGAGAAGCCACCTCCCTGAAATGAGTCTCTGCAGGTTGGGATGTCTGTATGCATCTTGGTTTGCAATGGATTTCAAAACAGGTTACCCAGGGATTGTGAAACATATCAGGAAGTGACGTGTTGAATGACGCTTATTTATATGCATGGAAAAGGGCGTGGAACATTGTACTCGGATGACATGTAGGGTACCGGTTGTGTATATGTTTGTGATTGAATCTGTGTGAGAGGGAGAAGATACTGGTATACTGGTATCTGTATGAAGATGAAAGGTTGGGATATGGTACCTGTGCATGCTTATTGATGGGTGAGGAAGGCTGTACATTGTAATGTGTCAGAGAAAGCTAAACCTATGTGAGCAGCGTGTAACAGGGCTGGCATGCCAAGAGAAGACCTCCAAGTAAACCACACGGTTCACCTCTCTTACCCTCTCAGTACACAGACTAACCAACATAAGTTCTTCTAGCAAGTCCTTCCAAAAAATCATCAAGCAGAATCTCTTACATGTAATCATGTAAATAACAGGGATATTTTAGTAATCCCCCAAGTTACTCAGATGAGTCAGATGTGAGGAAAGAAAGATTCATATTTTAGGACAATTGGGATGGCTTTATTGAGCTTGTCTCTCAGTTTGTCCCCTGACGCGATGGATGCCTTCAGACTGAAGACACCGCAACAAAAGCAGCAGCTCTCTTCAGACATGCCTGACAGACAGATGGCCTGTCTCCTCGCGAGGACCCCGCTGTGCTGTCCTGATGTGCCTGATTAAAAAGCTGATTTACATCCTGGTGCGTCAAAGGGATAACATTTCCTCCACCAAGACAGAGCGGTGATTTAGTACAATTGGGCACTGTTGTATGTTCGTTCACAGACCGTGTGGTAAAGAGCTTTCCTTTTCCCCTGTCTATGAGACTTGCTGAACATTGGACCATTACACAAGATAGCCTGCAGCCTGAATTACTCCTAAACCTTTAGCAGCTAGCGTCCTAGATCCTTTTTAGTCCAACTCTAATGTCAAACTAATGTGGGACTTTATATTTTCTGTTAAGCTTCCTTCAACCATCACATTATTCAAAACTATAGGTAGACATAACAGAGACTGTATAGACGAGCGTTAGCTGTGTTTGACTCCCTCTGACCACTGCTGAAACTAAATTAGGGCTGATGTTGGTATTAATAAATCATCTTATTTGTTTTAGCTTGGTGTCTCAACCTATTCAAGTGACAAGATTAAGATTGTTGTGCATACATGGACTTTGACTGGATTTATCTCAAGTCCAAAGAGGAGCACTTCATGATTAAAGTAGAAAAGCCTACAGCAGGCTACGAAAATGATGTCAGAGGATGGTGGTGAGAGCATGATGGGGACAGTTGTTGTTGACCTGAAGTTTAAGTAGTTACAACTGATTACAAGAGACACTGATGGGTTGCTATGGGCAACAGTCTGAAGTGCAGAGTAATCAAAGCCTCATTCAAAATTTATTACATAGTGTCAAACAGGAAAACCCAATGGAACCTGCCCGCAGGCATTTGCATGCCTTTTTAGTATGATCACACCTGTTTTAATGATGAAATACCGCAGATCCCAACGAGAGATCGAAGTTGAGATTCCTTACACTCAGGTGACATGGTGACCTTGAATACCCTGCTGAGTTTATAAGTTAGAGGCTGGTGTCCCCAGTGGAGATAGGGCTGCCTACGAAAAATGTATTAATGGTAAAATTCAAGCCACAGGGCTTGAGATACACAAGCCAGAGGTCCAAGCCACTTGTAACTTTCCAGCTTTTGTTTCGGCACATAAAGTTTTATTGAGCTCCTTCCTGCATCCCTCGGAGTGCTGGAACCCTTCACGTGATGTTACTTCATCAAACAAATAAGCTTAATGGCACAAAATGATCCAATTCCAGTTTGAGTGTCTGCGGAGGCAGTTGGAACAAAAGTTTGATGAATAGAGTACAATAATTGTAAGTAACCAAGTAAACATCTCCAACATTTAAAAAAGTTATACATAAATGCAATGTGTGATAGTGAAAAATGTTGCGTAGTATTGTTATGGTTTATGCAATTCTAGACACTTTGAATTTTCCAATATTTATTAGATCTGGCTTTGTATAACCATGTTTCTTTATTCTTAAAGATCATTGTTATACAGCGGGTCTTTCTTTTTACAGTCGAACAAGCACCTCAGGAAACCCAGTCACTGTGTGTAATTAAATGCAGTATCCTGCAGAATTCTTCTGCACCTTAAGACCATGAGGGTTGAGGTGTAACAGGTGTTTGCACAAGGCCTGTGTCTGAGATCAACCGAGTCAGGCAGCTACTGGAGTTGAAGAATTTAATAAACGAAACGTCTCGTTCTCACTTTGAAAGGATTTCTTTCAGGATGGCTTTTATCTCTTAGGCACCAAGTGATCCAAAAGAGAATCCCCCCTCTCCCTGCCCCTATACTGTGTGTGCTGTCTGTAGAGGCTAAGGCTTTGTTTCAACTCAGAGTACGGTTTAAGAATAATGTGTCTGTGGATCCACAATCCCGTCTTGTCGCTCAGCCACCTTTGAACTACCAGTCCTGATTACAGTGAAGGCAGTGGCCATAACGCTACCAATGCTTCATATTCGAGAACTAATTATTTCCCATCTGTCTGCTAGCTCAACCTAAGAGTTAATGTAATGTGTTCATATTTCATATGTTCTGTCTCTATCTCTTGCATTCTGGTCACATCCTCTTTGCAAGCAATCAGTGAAAAGTAACATCCTCTGGGGAGGCAGCATTTTCCACTCCTCTACCTGCACACCCCATTCTATACCGAGGGACCATTTCCCAACAACACTGTATTTGTTAAGGTGTCTACTGTTCACTGGGAGAAAGGCTAACTGTTAGCCTCGGGTGTTTGTTTACACTAAAGCTGTCCATCGTCCCCTGGCGGACCAACTCCTACAGGATGCCTGGGTGACCCACTTGGGGGGGGGGGTCATAGGTCAAGTCAAAGCTTGTGGGAACTCATCCTCAGCAAAGCATTCCCTTCCTCTCAGATCACATTACAGAGATGACTGGAAATGTCATTTGCAGCGTGGGGGTTCGACTGGAGCTGCACCCTAACTCAACTGAGGCTCTCAACGATTTGTTGCATTTTACCAGTTTTTTTTTAGGAAGTTAGCGATGGTAGTTTATGTTATTTAAGGTTGATGGTGTTTCTACCTATTCTGTCTTTTGTTCGACTGAATTCATCTGTGACAGAGAAAGAGGACCGTTTGTGTCACCACACACCCCCTTCTCAACCTACCCAAAATGATAGATCCCAATTATTTAGCATTTGAAAATTATGTTCACAATATGGAGCAGATTGGTCATCAACAACGTCTAATCTCAACCCCACTGCCCCTCTCTAAATGAGCATTCCTTTCTTGTGTTCACAAGGACAGGAATCTGGTCTCACGTTCAAATGATTGTTGACAGTAACTGTATTGTTGTTGCTCGTTGAAATCACGCCATCTTTTGTCTACAGAGCCTTTCTGCTTCCCTGTCAGAAACAACAGAGGCCCGTCGAGGCTTTCCTTTCCTTTCACCAGCATAAAAGAATCAGAAATGAGATCTGTGGCAACACAATGTCTGAAGATGATTAGTGTTATTCGACAACCTGCCTGTAGAATAGCCATCGGTCATTGGAGAGACGAAAGTTGATCTAGGGAGATGAGGAATCTAAGTGACATTTATTCATTTCCTTTCATTCATCAAATATTAATTTGCTTGAGCTTTAGTTACCTGCTGAGTCCGACATGAAGAAACAGGTCCTAGGTTCTTTCCCCAGGTGCTGCGCATACTCAATGAATAGAAGTCCATTAGCAGTCCAAGACATTTTATTTATGCATACAGATAGGCCTTGGTTAGTCTTGTTGTTCTACTTGGCCTTGGTTATTCTCAGCTGTTAGTTGATTTATTCAGTATTATTCAATATTTCAAACGTATTAATATTCTCAGCATTGTCGATAATAGCTGTTAGGAAACTGTCAAGAGGAGCAGAAAGAAAATTCCAACCTGTACCTGTTAGAAGTGTCAAATTAACCTGACACTTGAAACTCGATAAGGTCATTGGAGCAGATAGACATGTTGCATGGATAGACATGAACACAGTGACTTCCATGTATTTCTCTCCAATCAGGCTTGGTACCAACAGGAAGGCCTACAAGCTTCACTTCCTTTTTTGATATCCTCCCCCGCTTCCCAGAGTCCTGAAGGCATACCTGTTACATTAGCCTTACATACTTTGTCTTCTTCTGTCTTAATGATACTTCAAACACGGCTGATCACACACTCAATCAAAACTTATGATTGTATTTTTGCCAGTGCTGTTACACAAACAACGTCAGAAACTAGTTGAAAAGCCTACGTGCATTCCTGTATTTGGAAAACTTTAAAATCACACTCACATAACAGAAAGTGAAGAAGACTAATGAGCGTGTTGGGTGGAGACATGCCAGAGTACACCTGGCTATTATGGCTTGCTCTCTGTCTCTACATTTTAAAACATCGGTCACTTAACTATCAGGATGCTTGATTATTGCGTAAGCGGCACATTGGATTAACTAAGCTTCTCAGTTGACAGAATAACAGGTCAAAGCTGTTTTAGTGTGTGTTTTTCCCCCACTTCTGAACCTTTTGGTTTGATTCCTGACACCTGCAAGATAAGCAGTGAATCATGAGAACTGAAGACCTTCCAGACTCTTATTAACTCAAAATACCAGACTACACTAACAAGCTCATGCTGTGTGTCATAGGCTAACTTTGGACAGTGTAGCATTATACGTGTTTGACGGTGCAATTTCACTGTTCATTTTTACTGTTCTTTACTGTATCAAGAATGTTTGAAATAGTAATGACAAGTAAGAAATATGTTATTTTACTTTGCCCACCTCCAATATATCATAACAACATTTCAATAAAGTTCATGGGACAACAATGTATTAATTTAGAAGACACGTTAAAATAATACAACATACAGCTCAATTGGTTTTTGAACTTATGACCTCATGATGCAGTCAAGTGCTTCAACCACTGAGCTGTACCCTGCAATTTCTTTTGGCATGTTACACTTAGCAGCCAAATGGACATGTCACCCTTTACTTCATGGTCACATTTCACAGATCCCTGTTGTCTGACAACACTATCTCTATCTCCTGTCACTCTCTTTCACTTCCTCACTTTGTATCTCTCTAATCACTCCAACCCCCCACGGAGTGACATAATAATTAGTACAGTAAAAGGGACACTGACAAAGTGATGTGTGAAACAACACCTTCCCTCTGGCACTGACACGCCAATATTTACCACGTCAATCAGCAGGAATTGAGCCATGGGTGGTGGCAGTGTGTGGGTGTGTGTCTGATGCAGGAACTCACACTTCTGTGTCTGAGTGAGTACTGAGGATAGGGGGATTATATCACTTTGGTGCCGAGACAGCTGATTAGAGTGATTTAGGCGTCTTCATTACACAAATGGCAGGTGCGTCACCAGCTCTCTCTCTGCTCTTATTCATGATAATAAGCCTGGGCTTGAACATAGGACTATATTAGAGCCCAGTGAGCTGAGAACAGGGTTGAGTGTGCGACCATCTGATATGCGGTCGCCGCGCGATGCTTGGCGCTGACGATGAGGAAGGTGTATTGTTATTAAAAGCTCTGCCATTGGCTGCTGCCCTCTATTGAGAACCTCCTGCATTCCTTGCTGAGAGTTTTCATCTTTCATCTGAGCCAGAAGAGAGGCTCGTGCTCTCTGAACAGAGACAAGTTTGTGAAAACCGCGTTGCTTGTCTGTATGAAAAAGATAAAGTGAGTAAACAAGTCTTGTTCGAACAATTTATATGATAAGTCTCTTTTCATTGTTGTCAGGTAAAGGAAAGCCAGAAATGTATTACTGGGTCTGAGAGAAAATTGGATCTAATGTGAGTCTTACCAGCAGCAAGCGAGCACTGCTGGCAGTAAACACCTACAGTAAATGGTCCCTCATTCACCTTCTACCCTGACAGTTATCTTTCTGCTGTTGGTCATACAAAGCCAGAACAGCAATTTTGCCAATAGTTGTATCTTGGACAGTGGTGAGGAGACTATAATAAATGAAGTTGTCTCTCTCTCACTCCCCCCCTCTCTCTCCCTCTCTCGTGACTCCTTAGACCAGTCTAGACTAACTGTGGAGTGACGCAGTCACCATCAGCAACACCACAGTTCCATTTTTTCCCGTCTTTTATACTTCACTAATCAGCACAATTGTAGATATCTAGGGCCAATTAATTCAACCGAATGACGCTGGGCGTACCTGTGCGTCTCTGCATTGAGCGGATGTGTCTGCCGTCCGGTTCTTAATAACTGTAACCGGTTTCTTATGTAACACAGCTGAGCTCATGGTTAAGACTAATTACTGTCAAACCCATTACATCCTGCCACCTCCATCAATTCACGAGCTGTCATCTTGCTGACCTCCATCTAATGAATATCAATATTTTGTCACATAGTGCATAGAAACGATGGAATGGAATACACACACCCATTACACGGTGATACAGATTTTAATGATAGCATGAAAACTTAGTATGGATTTGACTGATAAAGTTTGAAGCCACAGAGGTCTAATTTTGCAGGTTTTTAGATAAATCAAACAGATTAGAAAACAGATTAAATTGGAAAAATGATTCTCACGCTCGGATAAAGAGGTTTCAGATATCAGTGGAAGAATTTTGTCCAATTACTTTTTTATTTTAACATGCAGCAATGTTTCTGCGTTCTTGATTGCAGTGCCGTCGGCCTCCAAGGCAGGATAGAAACTGTGATCACCAGCAGCTGTGCATTCTGCCTGTAAAGTACTTAATGACACATTTTTCTGTTTGTGATCACATTCATGGAAGGAAATGCCAGGAAAGAACACTTTCAACTGTTCCAACCTCACAGCGACTATAGTACGTTTCTGGAGCATCGACTGGAACCCCTCTTGATGCCTGTGCTTGCCTCGACTAAATCCTAAAAACATACAACATACATCCATAAAACATACACTTTGACCAGTGTACCATGTCCTTTTATTCCTACTGATACCAGCCAACATTTACACCCTTCAATATAATAACTTGAATGTATTCAGGCAAAACCTTTCAAAGAAACAACACAGAAAATACATGAAATGTTTGAAAGCTCCCTGTGTTTCAATTTGGCTGCATGTTTCAGTTGAATTCAGAGCACGTTGTCGGAGTCTGAATTATTTTATTTCACTGGTACACACAGCGCTGGATGCCCTAACAGTAAAGTACTAACAGTGGTCCAGTGTTCTTGCAACATTCACACTATTGATTCTCCAATAAAATATTTTATGTGGAGTTTCAATATCACAAATGTATCTTCCTTTATACCAACCAAAACAATGGTTGTTCAGGTTTAAAGATTTCACTGTGAAAATGCCAGGGCTCGTTAAGGTTCGTTCAATTACATTCATTGAGATCTGGAGAAAAAATAATTGAGTGGAACTGAAGTTAGATATACATTTTCACTTAAGAATGGCATGAAACTTCGGAGGTATTAGGGTTGTGTGGTACACAGGTATGCATGTGTACACACACAACAAAACCAATTCCAGTGTGCTGACTTTTGCTTCGTAGTTCTAAAATTATATTCAGGAGTGGTTGAGTTCTATTCATTCACACCCCATGAAAAACTAGATACACACACATTCCTCTTCCTATCGGTTTACCAGTCCTCTAATTCAATTTAGACTCAAACCACCTTCACTAAACATAATTCCAAAGCCAGTTGGTACTGTACTCCCGCTCCTTCATTCCAACTGTCCCCCTCTCCTGAAATCCCTCCTGTTTTCACATTCTAAACAGCCAGAATCTCTCTCTAATCGACCAAGACAATGAAGCACAATCCCATCAGACCATCCTACAGGAATGAGAGAGGAAGATGGCCAGTTGGTTTTCCTAAGCCCACCCCAGCACAGAAACCACTGCTTTTTTTATTCTTGCACACCGCCGACAACCCTTTTTGTCCTTACCCTCGAGGCCTATCCATTAGTTTCAATTAGCGCCTCAATTGTCAAATCAATAATTCATATTTAGGTGGGCCTCTGGGTAAAGAGGCTGTATTAGCTTCAAAAAAATCTACTTTTGGTCTCTTTCATTTGTGTGTGTTTGTTGGTGTATTAATTACACTGCACCATGGTAACCTCTTAGTATTCTGTAATGAGGAGAGACCATGATTTATCGGTTGAAAACACAGATAATTTTGTGCTGTCAGTGAGCAAAGAGGCTAGCACTGTTCCAGTTCCAACAACTGTCTATAGTTTGGATTTGGGTAGATACGTTAAATTTTTTGGGTTAGGGTTAATTTTTTTTAGTCCGTGCACAGACCATGAAAACCGAAAAGAACACTGGTATTTGATACAGAACCAATGTTATGTTTCATCAGAAGTTCCTGTCCCAAGCCAAACACACAGTATTCAGTCGATGAAATTAGTTCTGAAGTCTGTGTCATCAAGACCCTACTGTATTCAACAGAGTTCCAGTTCCATCCGAACCCGAGGTATGGCTGAACCCAAGTCCTTCATCCCCATACTTTCCAATTCCAATTCGTGCTCTCGTTCTCGTTCTGATGTTTGTTTTTCTTCCCTTCAGATCCTTCTCTAATCCTCGGGATAGATGGAGCTGCAGATGGATGGCCTGTCTGTCTCTCGTCTCCCCCGCTGGTATGTAGATCATAGCGATAAGCACGAGGCAGACTCTCACTTAGGTGCGGAGCGAAGGCCTGGGAGGTTAGGGCTACGGTCTGGGCCTTTCCCCCAGTTGGTGTTGGCTCAGGGGGCCAGCTTGAATGGGCTCCAGGGTCTACGGGGACTCTGAGAAGCATGCTGGAGTCCACACAGACACATCCCCAGACACATAGTTGAGCATGTGTTAAAACCTGATATGATGATGATGATGATTTTCTTTCCTTCTCTCCATCACTAACATTGTACTCTTTTACACACGCACAAACACACACACAGACTCGACTGTTCCGGCTTTTGGTTTGAAACCTATCCAGGAGCAGGAGGTACCTTGAGGACACTGGTAGAGCTCCAAAACACACAGTTCTGCCTATAAATCTTTGGTAATTAGTAAACTAAAACACAATTTGAGTTTACCACAAGACTTTCAAAGGTTGGTTGGAAACCACTAAACTCTGTCAGAAAGGCCCATGCTACAAGCAAGGAACAGGAACCAATATATTCCTTTGAACTCCCAAATACTTTTGAATCTGAAGCAAACAATCCCTCTGTTCTACAATTGCTGCAAGCCAGCTGAGAAGCTTTAGATAGAGTAACTCCTATATCTGCTCCATTGAGGCATTAAAACCCAAACAATTAAGGTTGGGGTTAAGTTTGGGTTAGAACATTTGGAAAAAACTCTATATATATATAAAACAATTATATTCCACTGATAAACCATGTTGGAAGTTTCAACAACACAGTGTCAGTTTCAATTTATACAGGTGTCTAAGTCTAGAGGACGATGAAGAAACCAGGGGACTAAACCAAAAGAGTTGGTTGGGGAACACAAGGACACAGGCACAACTACATTCTCACAACTTGTCACTCCCCATCACTTTAATAGCCCCTAATAGAGTCTGACACACTGCGATAACAAGTGTTACTCACACCAACTGCTGCTTAATCAGTTATAAAAGCATGGTGCAATGACTGCCTTGTAAAGAATGAGTATCATAGGACAGTGTAAGTGGCTTGGCATTAGAAGATGCAAGACTGAACACTGGAATGGATTTTCACATTATTGGCAATTATGAACTGAGCAAGTGTGGAACAAATACGTCTATGGTGATGTTTATTATTTAGAAGCATAGAATTATGATAAATCTAAATTTGTTAGAAGATTAGGTGTTAGACGATGCAAAACTTGACACTGAAATTACACTATTATCCTGATTGGCTGAAAATCTATAAACGTATCTGTTTTCTGATTGGCCTAGACAATTATGTCATCTAATTGGCAAAAAAAATCCTAATGTTTTCAGATTGGCCCATATGATCGTGTCTTCTGATCAGTCAAAACATATTTCAACATCTGTTCTGTACTTAAAGGAAGTTTGTGTCTGTGTGTGGTGTTCGTGTGTGTGAAATCCATACATGAAGCTTGACTCGCTCATTGACTCTGTAAAGCCTATTCCTAGAAATGTGGGCAATGTGAAGTTATTTTTAGGCATACTAAGATTATATTTTTTCTCCATTAGCTTCCCAGAGTCTTTCTACAATCATCCCCCAAATATTCCCTGTTTTCTTCATATTCATCTGATATATATTGAGCCAAATGCTGCAATTCATGAAGGGTAACCATCCTTTCCAGTGGATTAATTACAGGATATTTATAGATTTGCATGCTCAATTGAGCAGCTCTGGGACATGAAAAATATCCACAGTTGCTGGCATCTAGCTAATTTGTGATTGGTCTTATTTATCTGGGCGCCACGGCGGTTGCTTATTTGACCGTTACATTTAGAGGATTATATGACCTCATCAGACCTCATCTTTCTCTCGCCCTCCTTGGATTAAATTATTTTTTCAACCCCCAATCTTTCTGTGTTCATCATCTCCTTCTCCTTTATTATCTCTTCTCTTTTTCCCACTCGTTCTTTCTTCATCATCCCCTCCTTTCCCTACTTTCTCATAGTATTTTGGCCTGAGGCACGATCTGCAAGAGTGAGACAGGAGAAAGATGAGTCACACGGACTCAGAGAGAGAGACAAAGAGAAAGAGAGAGAGAGAGAGAGAGAGAGAGAGAGAGAGAGAGAGAGAGAGAGAGAGAGAGAGAGAGAGAGAGAGAGAGAGAGAGGGTGAGAGGGGGAGAGAGAGAGAGAGAGAGAGAGAGAGAGAGAGAGAGAGAGAGAGAGAGATGAGAGAGAGAGAGAGAGAGAGAGAGAGAGAGAGAGGAGAGGGAGGGAGGGAGGGAGGGAGGGAGGGAGGGAGGGAGGGAGGGAGGGAGGGAGGGAGGGAGGGAGGGAGGGAGAGAGAGAGAGAGAGAGAGAGAGGGAGGGAGGGAGGGAGGGAGGGAGGGAGGGAGGGAGGGAGGGAGGGAGGAGGGAGGGAGGGAAAGAGGGAAAGAGGGAAAGAGGAAAGAGGGAAAGAGGGAAAGAGGGAAAGAGGGAAAGAGGGAAAGAGGGACAGAGGGACAGAGGGACAGAGGGAAAGAGAGAGAGCGCATGTGTGAACCAGACAACAATCAAGCCATGTGATTCAACTACATTTGGCAGATTGACTGTCATCCACTCTTCCTTCCCTTCTTCCTCACTTCTATGAAAATAGAGACTTTGATCTGGCTAGACATGTACAAGTATCTCTTAGGACCGGGTTCTCTTTCAACACAAGTGTCAAAGTAGCATTCAGCTGGTGTCACATTGTGAGGTTCTCCCAGACAAATATCATATTTCAACTGGTCATCTAAACATCTAAAACTATTGATTTTACTGGTGTTCCACTTTGAATAAACCAAAACACACCTGTTCCAAATGAACAGCTGTGTCACATGCTCATGATTTTTGACTTTCAAGGCATACATTCAGCTAAAAAGCTATGGATTTTGTATATTTTTTGCTGATGTCAAACATTTTAATGTTATGTGCCGCAGACATTTTGCGGCTGTCTTCTTG
This sequence comes from Osmerus eperlanus, assembly GCF_963692335.1. Classification (NCBI taxonomy): domain Eukaryota; kingdom Metazoa; phylum Chordata; class Actinopteri; order Osmeriformes; family Osmeridae; genus Osmerus; species Osmerus eperlanus. The sequence continues at coordinate 13,425,261 of NC_085031.1, forward strand.
CTATCCCTGTGCATTCCAGACCACACCTGTCAGATTTTCAGCATTTATGTTTCGTCCTATTTCAAAGTATGTAGGTGTGTGGTTAAACAAGACGTTAATTACATTGAAGGGTATGTAAATCTTGTCTACTTATAGCGCTGGGTATTGGCCTGCGGACCTACGTGTTGCAATCCACACGTTTGCACTATGCTACATCCACAACATAACTTTAGCTATAGTGGTTCTCTACATTGCACAGGTGTTTCCTAATGTCTGTCCGCGGCACTCTGTATGGCCACTGTGGTATATTAACAAATACTGTATTCATACATGTGAATAATTTGTCATCATACATTTTCCCAGTCACAGATTTACAGTGTTGTGCAAGAACGTTTCATAATGTTTCTCTCATCGCAGGCTTAAGTCTACCACAGACGGGGCTGTAAAGAGGTGTCTGTAACAGCATGTAATGGTAGAGCAAACCTTTCTTCCAGTCATTCTCAAATGAAGGCTTTATCACCACTTCAGTGGGGTTTTTTTTTAATATTTTTTCCACCACTCCATTCCTGTGCATTTCCATGACTTTGCTTTCTCAAAGAGAGCAAGAAGCTTCTAAGTACCTTGAGTACTTTCTTTTCTTTTCTTTTGCCTTCTTTCTTGTTCGGCCTTACTCTCACTCACTCTCTCTCTTGAACCCCTGTTGCATGTACAGGTAGCCCACTAATGTTATATTAGTTACAAAATATAGAGAAATTCTAAAAAGTGTTTGTAGTTGGGAACCTAATGCAGAGTGTGATGCAGAATTACTTAGCCATAAGATTCTCTTGCTGCTCTTTATCATTGGTTTCTAAATTATGAACAAAAACAAACTCTGGTAAACTGTGCAACCTCCAACACTGTGGCGTCAATGAACCTCAAATATTATTCATACACTTTCATTTACATGAATTAATGCACACTTCACCCCATACTTCACATTGACACTAATGGAGGTTCTCGACAGTGTCTTCACGTGATGTATGACAAGTTCAAGCACTAATGGGTTAGTACTTTCTCACATTCTTTTTTAGAAACTTTGTCTCTCTATTTCTGGAGAGGCATTAGGTGTTCTGTTCTTGGTTTGTGCAACATTCACAATGTTGTGTCCAAGCTCCATCAACTCTTCTTCTTCCCAGAAATGACATTTGGCTCAAATATGCCCTTCTTTATGATATGACAACGGACTCCTTGGTTGACAAAAATACATTGATGCAGACTTTTCCCATCCAGTCTTTCATGCTGTGATACTGTGTCACAAAATTCCACAATGAAAGCAGGGCACAAAAACAAAGAAAACTCTATAATATTGTATTCTACACTATATTACCTATTTTGAGAACAGTTTACCTTCGGTTTCAAGTTTTTTTTTACACAGGAAGTACTGTAAATAGCAACCTGTAGAAACATTGTTGTAGTTACATATACATTGCTGTGTTATGATCTGGGACTGTACATATTGTTAAAGTTCAAGTTCAAGTTCAAGTCTTTTATTGTCAGATGCACAGAACAACAAAAGGTCAGACTGGGCACTGAAAATCTTAGGACAAGAAAACGCAAATCCACCTGGCATATGAGTACTCAGAACATAGATTACACCTATAATGAACTAAAATATAACATAATAAACCTCCTAATATACAAAATAATATACAATAAGGTATACTAAGCCTCTAATACACATATGAACCTATACTAACCTAATAACCTATACTAACCTAAGATTTCTCTTCATGGGTGAGTAGATGTTGATATTGAACTTGATGTTTTGATAGCACAACCTTCACAACCTACCGGAGCAATGCATTGTGGTACTGCTCCGTGGAAATGTAAAGGCAAATGATTCGAGACAGAGATTATAGACCCTATTAGCCTGTCTGCCCGAGGCACAGTTTGTAGAATATTGAACACACCTGCCGTCACCTCCTCCCTTGCCTCCATCACAGTGTCTGTGTCTTTTTGTCTCTCTGTCTTACTCTGTCTGTCTGTGTTTGTGTCTGTCAGTCTGCCTGTGTGCATATGTGTCTGTGTCGGTCTGTGTCTGTCTGTGTCTGTCTGTGTCTGTCTGTGTCTGTCTGTGTCTGTCTGTGTCTGTCTGTGTCTGTCTGCACCAGTTGGCCCCCCACAGTCTGCCAGTGAACACAATGCTAAAACAGAGAAAAGCCAGGTCAGCTCAGCCTCAGGCTGGGCCTATTATTACACATAACGTAGCAGATAAACTGTAATATAGAAATGTGCCTGTTTTTATGGCTTTTCATTTTTGGGGATTTTGGAGGATTAGCTCTGGTTATTAGCTAGAGAGACTGGAGAAAGACAGGCTTTCTCAAAGGTTTAACCCAGCTTGAGTCCAGAGTGCTCCCTCTGTGCCGTGAATGACTCCAATCTAGGGAAGCCAGACCTTTGGTCACAAAACCCGTCCAGTCCTGGATTACCCTATCACATTAAACAGCGGGGAGGCCATACCCCACGAGGCTTCGCTCTCTTGACCAAAGCCTGTGGAACAGGGTGTTGTTCTCTTTTGTGTGAGCGGCTTGTGGTTTCAGACTAAGTGTAATCGTGAGGTTGTTTTTTTTTATGCAACTTTGTACACCTTATCTTAAACATTTTTGTGTTTTAATGTAATGTTATGTCTGTCTTTCGTGGGTGTATGTTTCATGCTGTTTTCAACCCCCTAAACCTGAGACAATTGTCTGTCATTATGTGATAGACAACGCTTTTTAAATTATAGTCAGGCTGTCATAGAAAGGCACAAACCGGATATTTTAGTGGCAGTGTTCTAAAAGGATTTAGAACAAGGTACTTTATGAGACTAATTCATCAGTTAGTCTGGGTATTTCTTTATTACACGCGCCACACAATGTAATTGTCTAAATTTTTTATGTTGTAGGGTGTCTGTCTTTTTATTGTACACCACAACAAATTTGGAAAATAACATGATTATCCTAGTTCCTAGCTAGCAGTTTATCATTTTAACATGGAATAATGCAGACTATAATGCTGTTGCATCTTAGCATTTCAATCAATTCAATTTCTTCTCTAGCAAATATGGTTTGCATCATTTCTAAACTCACTGTTTATATTGTATTTTTATCACCAGTGATATCCCAGTAGGTTTAAAACCTTACAGAAGATAAGACAAATGCATCATTGATCTATCGGTAGGAGGCTGTACCTTCAGCGGTCAGAGCAACGGTGTCCTGTTACAGACGAGCTATCTGGGATCTTCCACACAGGGGGTTCACTCCTCTCCCGTGTGTGTGGGTGGTTGTGGATTGTGTGTGTGTTTGAGTGTTTGTGTTGGGTGTGGTGTGTGTACGTGTACATGTGCACGCATGTGTGTGCACAACCGCTCGATATGATGTCATTTTGTTCGTTCCCAGTGATTGGCCTGCCACCATCAGACTCAACAGCAACAACACTCAACCTCCTTCTTCCCTTCTGTCCTTCTCTCTCTTTTCATTCGACCGTTACCTCTTGCAAAACGTTGCTCTCAACCAAGGTCACTTTCATTTAGTTTGCTGTTCTGGACAGTACACTATCATAGGTATTAAATATAGAAGCACAAGGAATTCATTCATAAAGTAAAATAATGGGTTGTTGGTATATTGGTGTTGAGACAGTTGGTTGGATTGTTCTTGAATAGTTTGGATAGTTGGATGGTTCTTCATTGAGTCTGTGATGTAACCACTATCGATGTCTGTTCAGTTTGTTTTATTCTACTACAATTATCAATTATTGGAACATGTACAGTGACAATGATTACCAATATTTGTAATTGTTCACTTTGTGCCTCCACAGAGACATCAGAATATTGTTTTAATTCTACTGACAATGGGTTGTATCAGGGAGATTACACACACAGAGACAGAACAAGAGAGAGAGACTAAATATGTATCTCCACACTTTCTGTAAGTCGAACATCTATCTCCTAGATCTTGACTTGATGTGTATTTTTGACGCTGAAAGACAACTGATTGTGGAAGTATTTTGCCAGGGATGAAACTGACCATACAAAGCTTTGGAAAAAGTATTGTGTCCTTGTTTGTACAGATTGAAAACTGGTCTCTATCTCTTATTCACCGATGTTATCTACTATTGCCCTTTCCTAACTTAGATGACCAGCGTAAGCATGTTTTTATCACTGGTATCAGATCCAAGACATTGTTTCAGCTGACGGCAATTACACATAATTTCCTCTGAAAGTTCCTGCTTTTTGAGTAAAGCTGTATTGCTTTGTCTTTTCTATCGTTCCCTTTTTCTTCTATTTTCTTACAAAACTAGTTATTAAAGCCACACAGTATTGAAAATAGAACACCTTTTTTGCCTTTATATATATTTCAAAGGTGTGGTTTTATTGGATGCTTTGAGGCATCTGAGGACAGCTTGTACTTGAATTATGAATGCTTTCCCAGGCAGTTAGGATCTGTTCATTTATCCAGGTCTATGCCACTGTTGTCCATTGTATCACTTCTGGTGAACCTCTCCTGCCCCCTTGAGTATTGTTGATGAGCAAAGTGATGAATTATGTTTTATTACTATGGGTTTCCTACTATCAACAGGATTAAATACTCTGCAAATTGCTTGGAATTGGAATTGAATTGGTTTTCTTCGAATTGTTGTAGGTCTTGAAGTCTTTTAGATATATCTTTTCAGCCTTTAAAGTGATTGACTGAAAAAATAAACGTTAAACATCTTGAATGAGAGACGCTGTATGTAGAATTTATCTTTCAAAATGTATGGCATTGTCCATTCAAATGACTAGACTGAATAAATAAAGATTACAACAAAAATAAAAATAATGTCTACATAAATAATTAAGAATGTATTTAGAATGTATCTGTCACGTTTGTCATGTATGTTACTGCTCATGATATTTTATTTCAATGGTTAAGCAAGGACAATTGCAGGAACTAATTTTGTAAAGGTGCTCAAGTTTCATTTTATTGTCTTTGTGCGTCCTCTAGTGGAAATGGAAGGCACAACCATGTCAAAATATCTTGTTCTTAACACAACCTAAACTCATATGACCAAGACATGAAGATGGAGACTGCTACCACCACTGAACGAATGTTCTTCTGTGAAACTGAACCACGAGCTTCTCAAGGAAACAAGGCCGTAGCCATGGAGTCAACATTGGGGGGGACGATTTTTTTTTTTAATGATAATTGCGGACAGCGTGCGTGGTTGCCTGTCGTAGCATAGCACATTTATATTTTTATATGAATATATGTGGGGGGACATTTTGAATATTGGGGGGGATGTCCCCCCCCCCCCCCCATATGTATTATGATTACGGCCTTGCAAGGAAACACTTGAATAGTAGCGGGTCTATCACACCGATACCTTTACATTTTACAGATGAAATCTGCAAGTGCTGCAGCAAAATGGATAAGTCAAGATGAGTAACAAGCATCCAATCACCTGTTCCTCAGCTAAATGTATTGTTTATCATTTTGTTTTAGTTTAAACTCAGCAGGTCCGAGTCTATATATGAGAGAGAGAGAGAGAGAGAGAGAGAGAGAGAGAGAGAGAGGGAGAGAGAGAGAGAGAGAGAGAGAGAGAGAGGGAGGGAGAGAGAGAGAGAGAGGGAGAGAGAGAGAGAGGGGGAGAGAGAGGGGGAGAGAGAGGGGGAGAGGGATTAGAATAATAAAGACAGAGAAACAGATCCTGCACAATGCCCACAGTTTACAGTGTGTGTGAGAGAAAGATGCTTTTTTCATCCCTGTGCACACACAATATTATTCAGCCGTTAGTTTTCAATTGCAGAAAGCATGAATGGATTAAATGGGAAAATGCAGTCGATTTGTGTTTTGAACTTGATTGAATATGCTAACTCTGCGCATGGCTTGGAAGCTTCCATTTCGTATTAAACTGTACGGCCTCCTAAACAATATGAGAGTGCAGCAGACCGACCGATTTCATTGCACAGTAGTATTTGCAACAGAGATCTTAAAGTAATATTTGAACTCAAACATTTTACCAAGTGCCACGTGCGTTATTGTATGTGTTTGTTATTCTGCATGCGACCACCCCCGTGTATCTACAGCGAATGGAATATGACCGGTGGCATATGAACCTCGTGCATGCGCTCTTACAGACTGATAACTTAGATTGCAAGCTCGTGGATCATTCTGGTTATTTCCGTAGGCCTACAGCGAGACCGAAACTTAACTGACGCGATGGAGTGGAACCCAATGGAAATCAACCCCGAGGTAGGTAAATAACCAGGGCTCCACGGGCTCAGAATGTAATATTTTTGATAGATAAACATGCCGTATATGAAGGCATTAACGGTTATTTTGCTGTCTCCCTCTGTGTCCGTCTTTCTGCCTGTCTTTCAGATGCTCAACAAGGTGCGTGCGCTGAGTCATTGTCTAAAGTGACCATGATTCAAGCTGTGGTGGGTTACTTAAAGACCAAATTACTAACTCGGCAACGAGAGGGATGGTAGCGTAGCAGGTTGTAGCGGCCAAAACCTCACCCCATAGTCGGATGACAAAATTATGCAATTCGGTCAACTATTTGTTGGCTATAACCGGAAGAAAATGAGTCACCGTAGACTGGACGTTGATTCTGTACAGTCGACCAGTGTGTCTGTCAACTGGACACGAGTATCCTCCCATGCGCCCTGCCCGGTGTCTGGCTTGAAGGGTGTGGTCTGACTGATGGAACATGCGCCGCCTTAACAAAGCAGCGTCTCTTCTTTTGTATATATTTCACTTAAACAAAAGTAGTCTTGATGATTGAGCGACTCTGTTGAATAATTTGTCATTTACATATTGTCCTGAAGGCTCGAATACAAAAAATGTCCAACAATTAACATCCAATCCTACTCAGAATCAAAAACACAATTGAGCCAACAGCATACCGTAGTTGCATGGCGACTTTGTGAAATAGGTTATGGAGGGAATGGTGACAGGTTTTGAATGCGTGTTTCAGATGTTGGGTAAGCTGGGTGTGGGTGGGAGCTGGCGTTTCGTGGACGTGCTGGGTCTGGAGGCCGAGCTGCTGTCTTCTGTACCGACACCCTGCTGTGCTGTGATGCTGCTCTTCCCACTTACGCAACAGGTAAGGCCGCTCGTGTGCGTGTGTTATATGTGAGTTGGCTTTGGTGTGTGTGTGTGAGGGGGGGCATCGTCAAGTGACCTTGCTGGTGATGTTTCGCAAGGAGTATGTGTCTACCAATCAAGAAATCTTGCTTCATCCCCTAGACAGCCTTGTTCTCCAGATACATGACGTATGATCTTTAGAGTCTCTGAGGAACTGATGAAAAACATTGCAGACCATGATGTTACGACACACCACTCAGTAATAGCCCGTTTGTGTGTGTGTGTGTGTGTGTGTGTGAATGTAGGTATAGGATGTACAGTCGGTTTACCTACTTTGGATGAAAACCCCTGGTAAGTGACTAAATTGCATTCATGTGTGTGTGTGTTTCAGCATGAGTCTCACAGGCAGAAGCAGGCGGGGCAGGTGGGCGGAGCTTCAGAAGTGTACTTCTTGAAACAGACAGTGGTCAACTCCTGTGGCACAGTGGCCCTCCTGCATGCTGTGGGCAACAACCAGGACAAAATGGAGTTTGGTGAGTGGAAAACTCCTTCACCTGGGTCCACAGAGCCAAAATGGCTGTCAATGGAGGCATCAGACCATGTAACTTATGAAAATTTGACTTAATGGGCATGTGTTAATGGCCATTCTATGAAGGATGCAGATGTTGCTAACTGTAATCCTGTCTTTTATAAAGTCTGCATGAGTTAGTTAGGTCCATTGGAGAGCTCATGTATGACTGGATTTTTCTCTAGGGTGTGGCAGGCTTGCCACACGGATATTGATATGGAGATGAGATTGCTGCATTAGACAATGGAAGGGGAAATATATTGATCTTGTCATTGTGTATCAGTTTGTCTGGGATGCACCTTGTGAATGAAGCCATGTATAGTTCTAAACAAGCAGCAGGGGACCCAAGGTTTTGAGGGGGGGAAAGCAAACTCAAAGGTGTTGTCTGCCATGTTGCAGACAGTGACTCAGCACTGAAGAAGTTTCTAGATGAGACGGCTAAGATAAGCGCTGATGAAAGGGCCAAACACCTGGAGAAAAATAAGGTATCACACATCAAAAAAATGTACAAAAATCAACTCGAATGCAAATACCTGAACAATCCCACTCCAGGTGTGCATACCTAAAATTGACCAACCGAATGCATTTTGGACACCTGCACTTTTAATACTAGCCACTAAAGGGCGCCAGACACCCATTTACCAATGTTATGAACCATGACTCAGTTACTTTTTTCCCCACAGATAGCTGTGATAGCTGAAAGCTTGCTGTTACTAATATGTCAGGCATTTATATGGCATCAATATGTCTGTAAAATGTGTTCAATATGGTTTGAGGGCATACATGTAATTGGATCCTTTTCTGTCAGGCGATCAAAGAGGCACATGAGGAAGTTGCAGCACAGGGCCAGTGCAGGGTAAGATCCCCCCCACACACACACACACACACACACACACACACACACACACACTCCCTCTGTCCTCAAACTAACATGGCTTCCCCCTCTCTCTCTTTGTCTCTCAGGTGGAAGCAGACAATGTGAACTTCCATTTCATCACCTTTGTTAATGTGGACGGACAACTTCATGAGCTGGGTGTGTATTTGTGCGTGCGTGTGTGTATGTGTTTGTGTACAGTACACGTGTGTTAGATTCCACCAGTCTAACGTGGTCATGTTGTGATTAAGATGGACGGGTGGATGGACCGGTGAAGCATGGAGCCACTAAAGATGACTCCTTCATCATGGTACTGTCAATCACAAATGATTACACTGCTACCTCCATTGTCTGACCGTAGCGGTAGCGGTAGTTCTATGTTCTCACATGTAGCTAAGCTCATGGTGATGTCCATGCAGTTTAAGTCATGTTTTTTTTCTCTCTCTCTCTCTCTAGGATGCAGCGACGGTGTGTCGTGGTTTCATGAAGCGAGAGGAGGGAGAGCTCCGTTTCTCTGCTGTGGCTCTATGTCACACCTAGAGACCCCACCCCTCTACAGCCAGGATTCCCCCCCAAAACCATGTAGAGCACACACACACACACACCATACAACTGGAACACACAATACCAGAATGCACACGGGCACGCACTTCAATTTGCAGACACTGCACGAAAAAGCACACTTATACTGTAACAGTACCCTAGACAGTGCACACGCAAACTCTGTCTCTCACTTTCTCTCTCTCTCACACACACACACACACACACTATCTGAACATACAGCTGCACATAGATACTATTCAAGCTTGCCCAAGCCTTTTGTGTGATGTCACTTTGCTATCACAATACTGCTGTCTTTTTCATACACTCTTGAGCTCCTCAAATGCCAGATTCAGTCACTGCCTGTCTGTGTGATATTGTGTGTGTGAATGTGTGTCGGGCTGTCTCTGAGACTGGAGATAGGCTGATATACAAGTGTCTTCAATGGCAACGGAATGAAAGATTAAATTAAAAGGAGAGGGAGGAAGTGAGGAGTGAACAGAGGGTGGGAGGGAGGGAATGAGAGAGGAGGAGTATAGGATGGTATGCAGGGAACAGAGGTAGGCCCTTGTCTGTGTAGAATCCAACCTTTTTCTGCAAAGGCCACAGTCTGACTCTGACGGGACGTTTGTCTTTTTCTCAGTTGGAAGAATGGCTAGTTTTGGAAAGAGTTTTTGACCGTTGTAAAACCCATTTCCTTTCCCTTCTGATGTCAGGCCTTTGTTAGGACAAAGTTGTGTTCAGTTGGGACTGTGATAGGTTAGGCTGTGTCCAGATGACGACTGCGTGTGACTGACGTACTGTGTTCCAATACTTTGCCTTTCTGCAGCTTCCTGATGTTGCGGTTGTAGTCCTGTGGGCCATGCTGTCTGTTCTCAATAAAAAAAGGAATCTTAAAACTTAACACATGCCTTTCTCGTGTGTATGTGTGAGAGACTGAAGAACAGTGAAGGGAAAGACAGGGACTGGGTGTCTGAGACTCAAGATGGAATGCATGCTTTTTCAAATTTGTCTCCCGTCATAAATTACAGCCTTTAGCTTTGACTAAAAGAGCCATCACATATTGTTCTTGGATGTGCATGTAACCATGACAGTTATGAGTGGTCAGCACATCGCAGACCTGCCCCAGATAAGAGCCAGGCAGCTGTCAATAAATGTGTTGATCCATATCAAGTGACACTGGCAGCTTGGATGTGTGGAGGTAAAGATGATGCCTTCTGTAGGCTACAGGTAATGGTGGAGAAATACTGTATGTAGATATACACATACTCTATCTGACCTTGGGCACAGCCTCCACTGTCCTGCACTCTTCTCCTGTCAGTCAACATGTTCTCATCAGTAAGACGAGGAGGGAAGGATATTCAGAAGAGACTTGTATTAGGTCGTCGAGAACCGGCTAAAAGGCCGTTCTCAATACAGTTTGGCGAGTGAGGGAGAGGGAAACAATGTGAGCGCTCGTCTTGATGTCAGAGGGTTGTTTACCCTCCGCGTCGCTGTGGATACAGACGCGCACTGAATCTGGCTCGACCTTTCCTCCTGTCGGACAGTGAAGCAGAGGTGGCATTACGCGCAGTGCCAGGCGCGTCACGCAGCTAAAATAACGGGCCACCTTTTGTAATAAAGCACACTCTCTCCCCCGTCCGAATTCTTTCCTGCGCTTTCCCGTGTCCTGGCGGGCACGCGGTAGCGGCTGTTGGGTGGCAGTCTGTCTCGGGCTGGCCGGTTCGGGTTGTTATTTTTAGCGGTTGGTTCGTATTGCGTTGTGGGAGTCGCGAGAGTTCTCTCCTCTCTCAAGCAGATCGAAGACGCACTTTGCTGCGCGCTCTCCTGCGAATTTACGGTAAACCGAAAGGAGGATAACGGATTTTGCTGAACAGCGGAACGAACGCGAACGCGGGTATTATTGCAGTCATCTGTCATAAACCTAGGATTTCCAGCCACAACCAACGCTTGCTGGTCAGGGTAAACAGATATGGCTAGTCCCGTAGGGGAGCGTGAATGTTCAAATTCCACCGGGGATGAACATGAGCCTGCACCGGCGCCGAAACATCCCGAACAGAGCCATCCCGAGCCTGCCTGTATAGAGGCGCAGAAATGGATTGAGGTGAGTGAGTTGGATAGCTTCTCTCAAGATAAAACTTAGGAAACAGATAACATGATAGCCTACTTGGCCCCAAGTGGCCAGCATCGCCGCGCGTTGTTTCGTTCACGCTGCGAGAAATGGATCGACATGGTCTATAAATAAGGTATTATATCGTCACCTGTTGGGGGACGCAATTGTCACTGCAGCCTCTGGGTGTCGGATTTCCGCGCCGCTGGACAATGCGGGACAGGGTTTCTGCTGCGTGGTGGAATGTGTGTGTGTGTGTGTTTGTGTGTGTGTGTGTAAGCCTATGTGTGTGTGTGTACTGCGAGTTAGTTCTATTCGCGCATGGCGTCCAACCATGGGATATCCTAAGGTTCCAAGGAGGTTCGAATGCCCTTCTGTCTGTTATGTGCAGTGCAGCATATCGTGGAAGGGCTTGAATGTTCTAGAACTGCAGCTACAGTGCTTGGCGCGCGTCCGTGTGCGTAGGTGCACCGTTTTTGTGTAATACTGTTTACGACGAATATATCAGTTAATTTTCCCCTGCACCACAGAAACGCCCACTTTCAGGCGATTGTGGCGAAGGGAATTCCGGTTGCCATGGTTATGAAACGAGGCCAGTATTCACGCACGAGATGCTACATTGAGAACGGGTGATACGATTAACTAGAATCGTGTTTAGCTTTATATCCCCAGAGCATCCAAACTGCGCTCGCTCCAACGGGAGCTTCAAGGGGTCGCGGTCACGGTGGGGACGTTGTGGGATAATCAGTGAAGCGCTCTTATTTGACCTAATTTTTGTTTTCTGTTTCGCACGTGTTAAACAGTAGCATCTCAAATCTAAAGTAGGCATGGTGTCCTGAAATGCGTGCTTTCTCCATCTTTCTCTTTCAAACACGCATACATACACAACACACACATACATATGCTGTGTAGACACGGTCTTACAAATCCATTACACGTTAATGCGCAGTCAGCTAACATTGATGTTCCAGTAGTGTAGTTGGTCCCCTTTACCAGCTCTCTCAGATGTGCTTGGCTTTCACAGAAAACAATCAATCACTACCCACTCTCAGCCCAGCCTTCAGCTGTTAGAAGGCACACACAGACACACACATTTCTCTAGTTTGTCTGTCCTGAGAGAGACAACCCCATCTCTGTATTTTATAAATGGTCAACATCTCTCCTTTCTGTATTTTGTCTTGTCTTTTTCTCTCTGAATCTCTCTTTCTCAACTTTATTATCTTCCTGCATTTCACACAATTCATTTCTCATCCTCTTGTCTCCTTACATTTTCCTCTTGTTCTCCCCTCCCTCATTCTTCCTCCCTCCTTCCTGATTCTGGCTGGTTATTTCTAGGCTAGTCCAGCTGACTCTATTTTCAGTGAGTTATATATAAACCCAGTCACAGGTGGGATGATTCAGGGTTATATACCCCAAGCTCCATGCTACATCTTTAGTGTGTGTGTGTGTGTGTGTGTGTGTGTGTGTGTGAAAGTGAAAGAGTGTGTGACTGCATCATTTAAGTTGAGTAAGTGACATCAGTGGTCTTCATGAGGGATGTATGCCTGTGCGTGTGTGTGTGTGTGCATGTATGTACGCAGGCGGGGGTGTGCATGAGCATGATAGAGCATACGTGCGCTACCATGTGTCATTTGGGTTTAACATTGCTTGAATATTCTTCGGACACGCCTAGGTAGGGTGACACTAGTCACCATGGGAACATAACACTGGTAACCTATAATGTTTCACTGTCTCTAGGGGCCAGTCCACCAATCAGTCATATATCATTCATCACATGACCTGAACAGGAAGTACCCCATGAGGTGTGTGAATCTGAGTCTATTTTGTCAGAGAACATGTAGTTGAGATGTAGCCTAGCATTCAGTATTCAAGTAGATGTGATGTCCAAAGACATCCAGCTGTTAAGTGTGTGTGTGTTTGTGTCGGTGTGTATATAATCCGAATCCTTCACTTTATCCCGCTAAATACACATGCTGTTGCAAAGGTCGAGAGAGAGAGAGAGAGAGAGAGAGAGAGAGAGAGAGAGAGAGAGAGAGAGAGAGAGAGAGAGAGAGAGAGAGAGAGAGAGAGAGAGAGAGAGAGATCGTAGTGTAGACTGCTGATGATCCAAAATGGTTGTTGTGATGTAACTGGTGGCTGGCTGGCAGTTTTGACTGCCCAATGAAGATATTTTTAAGGTCAAAATCTCTCTCTCAGTCTGTGTCTCTAATGGTGGAAGGTACTCTGGCCTACTTCTGCCCCCCCCCCCTCTTCTTGCCCCACAGGGTTTAAATGGTATCTGCTGCTGCCATTCTCTCAGACTGAGCAGAATGATCTACTGAAGTGGGGCTAGGGAGGGCTATGTTCAGACGGTCAAATTACTGGCGACTGTCACTGAAATACCCTCAAGGCCTGTGGTTGTTTCTTTATGTAACACGCTGGAATGCTCACTCATGCACACACACACAACTTTTTACAGGTCCTCACTCGAGACGTGGCTCATCGAGATCTGGCGCTGTCTCTCATCCTACACTGGATTCTAAATCTACCAATGTGTGTGTGTGTCGTGTGTGTGTACTGTAGTATTTTGCAACATTTGGATTAGAGAAACAGCTTCCACTCCACATCCTTCTTTTCTCTGTTTCTCTCTCCCTCTCTCTCACACACACACAAGCATCACAGATTGTAGACTGCTGCTCTTGGGCTGCATTCTGCTTAGTAAATTATGTATGGCCACGCAGTAAATGTTTCAGAGGGTCTGTAGTCTCACCCTGAGAAACATGCTTTGTGCCAGGAGGTGTGTGTGTGTGTGTGTGTGTGTGTGTGTGTGTGTGTGTGTGTGTGTGTGTGTGTGTGTGTGTGTGTGTGTGTGTGTGTGTGTGTGTGTGTGTGGTGGGTGTGTGAGTAGGGAGAGATATTAAACGTGGATTAAATGTGATATTTGGCCTGTGTTCTCTGTCATAACATCATTATCATTCATGTTCACTGTCAGATGCCTCACAGTTCACAGTGTGTGGACGGCTTTATGTGTCTGGATGTGTGTGTGAGAAGGAGAGAAAAAAAGAGAGATAGGATGAGGTGTGTGGTGTGTGTGTGTGTATGTGAGAGAGATAGTGATGTGTGTGTGTGTGTGTCTGTATTCAGAAAGCAACAACGAGGATCTGGGAATAATCTTGGTTAATCCATTATTGTCCAGGAAGGACAATAATCAAATCTCACATCCTTTCTGTTTCTGACCGCTGATGACACACCTACTACACATTCTGAGAGTGTGTTTGTGTGCGTGTGTGAGTCCGTGTCTGCGTTGTGTTTGGAAAAGATAGAACGGGATGTTTTATCATCCATAGATTTAGCAGTATCTTATTATAATAATCATAATCACTGCCATCTCCTTTATATCATTCAGATTGTTAATTTGTAAGGGCAAAATACATGGTTTAAATGTTTTTGAGATTGTTTTATTAATAATTAGTATTTCTTATGGACAAACATGGTTGTATTTTGGGGGCATATTGTTCAAGTATTTAGGAACATTCTACAACATACTTGTGGAGGGAGAAATCTACAGCTATACTTGTTTCCTGTACTGTTTACATGCCCTCACAGACATCTTTGAATTCTAACAATCTGCATTTGTGTTTTTGCGCAGTAAATTGTGGGTTGAAATTAGAGATGGAGATTAGTTTTGAGGGCGTGAGATGTTGGTGTGGGTTATTTACCTGTGTAGTATTTTGTTGAATTGTTTGAATTAATTCCTCCATCTACTCCCTCCTGCCCTTTCTCCTAATTATCCCAGTGCTGCTGGATGAAATAATTGAGCCAGAAGTTTGTTGTTTCCATTTTATCTCCAGGCGGTGACTGGGCGGAGTTTTGGAGACAAAGATTTTCGGGGCGGACTGGAAAACGGGATCCTGCTGTGCGAGTGAGTCCCACACATCACTTCCAGTTCAATCACTGAAGAAAACAGACCATTCATAAGAACCAATTCATAGATTTCTCATTGTTAACTGATTTCCTGACTGCTATCCTTTCTGTGACTCACTGAGTCAGTGAGTATGACTCCTCTCTTTGACTCTTGTCCATCCAGGCTACTGAGTTCTATCAAACCAGGACTCGTCAAGAAGATCAACAGACTTCCCACACCTATTGCAGGACTAGTGAGTACCAATACTAAAATAGTACTTTCACAATACTATATCGTACTACTTCACAAGCAATTCCACCGCAAAACCACAACAGCAATGCAAAAATACTTTTCAGACCTTATCACGACTGACCACAGGTAAGACCTGGATTACATAACCGCTGGACCCCCTCTACCCCTCTCTCTCCTTTCCTCCCCCAGGACAACCTGTCTGTGTTCCTGAAGGGCTGTGAGGAGCTGGGCCTGAAAGGCTCTCAGCTGTTTGACCCTGGAGACCTGCAGGACACCTCCATACGTGCCAACTTGAAGTAAGATGTATGTGTGTGTGTGTCCGTGGTGGTCTTGTGTTTTTTCGACATGAAAGTGATACGGACACTCTCTTGCCATCTTGGCATCTTGTTCTCTACAGGGACTCAGACTGCAGCAGAAAACTGAAGAATGTAAGTGTTTTTGTGTCCTGCTTTGCTCTCTTTCTCCTTTCTTTCTCTATTGCTCTCTCTCTCTCTCTCTCTCTCTGTCTGAACAACAAATAATCCAACAAGGAATGCACATACTGTATATAGAACTGTGTTGGTTGCAGGGATTCTTGTGGCCACTGTGGTAAATGTCTTTGTCACTCCTTGTCTCCCTCATTCTCTCCCTCCTTCTCTCCCTCCTTCTCTCCCTCCTTCTCTCCCTCCTTCTCTCCCTCCTTCTCTCCCTCCTTCTCTCCCTCCCTCCCTCCCTCCACCAGGTGTTGATTACAGTGCTCTGGCTGGGCAAGGCAGCTAGTGGCAATGCCACTTACAACGGACCCACGCTGAACATTAAGGAGTTTGAGGGACTGCTTTCACACATGAGGACGGTAGGTGGACACACATATGTGACAATGTACATACTGTGTACACACACACACACACACACACACACACACACACACACACACACACACAGAGACACAGACGGTCATGGAGTGGGCTTAGACAGCTTCCTCTCTTTGTTTGTGGCTGGGGTGGGGGTGGAGTTGGGGTGGGGGGGGGCAGGAAAGATCTCAGATACTAAGGGATGGGAGAACCTAAACCACACGCACACATCTCAGCTTTCACAACAGGAACTGTCTGCTTGTGTATGTGTGTCGTCGTTTGGGACTGGGAGACCACAGAGAGAGGAAAATAGAGACCTGCAGGGAAATCTCAGAAAAGAATAGGGGATAGAGAGAATCAATCTGGGACTTAACCATCTAGATATTGTTTGGATTTGCTGTAGCTCTTTTTCCTACATCTCTCTCTCCTGGAGTCTCTGGGGATACCATGACCACACAGGAGGTATCTCTCACTCATTCTTGTAATAGAGTTAACTTAACTTATTCCCTCATGACCTTTCCCTGGTTATCCAAATTACATTGTTCAAGGGACTTTCTTTCTCACTCTCAATTTAGACATCTACAGTTCTTAGTTCACAGTGTTTGACTGTTTTTATTGTTCATGGAAATGTTTTCTCTTTTTTCTGTGCTGTTGTGTCTGTGTGTATGTTTGTGCGTGCATGTGTGTTGCAGGAGTGTGAGGAAGCAGGAGACTGCACCAGACGCAGTGTGAGGGACAGTGGTTATGACTGCTGGGACTCGGAGAGGAGCGACTCTCTCTCTCCTCCCCGTCACGCCCGTGACGACTCTCTAGACAGGTGAGACCCACACACACATGCACACACACGTACATCCACATGCATGCACACACACACTGACACACACACACACACTTAGACCGTAAAAACACAGAGCCACTGATACAGATACAATAAATCATTATAGTTACATAAACACAAATTAAATGAAAACGAAAAGCAAAACGAAAGCAAATGTTATATTCTTTTCACAATTCTTGATTGACAGCTTGGATTCTTTTGGCTCACGTTCCCAACACAGCCCTTCTCCTGATGTGGCAAATCGGGGCAACAGTGATGGTAAGGTTTCTCTGAGAACTTACATACATGCCATGTATAAAGACCCTGTGTGCTGTATTAAATAAGTTGACAGTGTGTACTGTGAAGGACACTGGGAACGATGTCTGATGACACGGCCGGCCAACTATCTGTTATAGACAACAGCTGTGTGTGTGGGTGTGTGAGTGAGTGGCAACGGTTGCAGCTGTCTGAGTAACGGTCCCTAAAGATATTGGGCTTTGAAACTTAGTGTGAGAGCATTTCAGTACTGTTCAGATCAACATCCTGCTGTGTGTGTGTGTGTGTGTCTGTGGGGTACAGGAAAGAAGAGGCCAAAGGCATCCTGTTTGTGTGTTAATGACTTGTGAGTAGGATGCAGCTTTGTGTCAGGACCAAAGGACATGCTAGACAACGATTTGTGATCCAATGATCCAAGGATTTGGATTGGAATAGATTTGGATACAGATGCTTTGGATAAAAGCGTCTGCTAAATGAAAAAATGAATAGAATTTGTTTTGAGTCTCTCCTTTTTCCAACTCTATCTCGTGCCCTCTCTTATTTCTCTGTCTCTGCCTATCCCCCCTCCCCTCTCCAACCCCTCCTCCTCCCTGACCTCAGGTGACTCGGAAGTTGACAACAGGAAGCCGGACGTGCGAAGGGACGACATGTTGGCGCGGCGCACGGCCGGCAGCGGCGAATCACGCAGCTCCGTCCCCTTCAACCAGTTCCTGCCAAACCGGGCCAACGCCACCGCCTACGTCCCCACGCCACGGCGTAAAGTACACGCCGAGGACGGAGAGCAGAGGAGGTAGTGACCACACCCTCCACTGCCCCTCTCCCCACATACACACGCTCAAGAACCGACTCATAACCAACCAGTCAGTGCCTAGTTTGTCAGACCAGACTAGGCACCATTAATGATTTGTCCTACAATGATTTGTCCTACAAACTACAACCCTTTCCCATAAACCAATATTCACTTACAAATGACCGATATCCAACTTCCATCTCTGACTTCTGACGTTGCGTTCCACCCTACGACCCCATGACCTCGCCCCTCCCCCAGCCGCCCTGACCCAATTGTAGAGGGTGGTCAGGGGTTAGGGGTGGGGCGATTTAAGAGACCGGCTGGACCTCGTGCCAAAACCCTCAAGACTGTCACCTGGGCTCCAGAGAATGGAGTAGACCAGGGGGCGGGGTCACATGAGGAGGAGGGGCATACACAGGAAGAGGAGGGGCGGAACCAGGAAGCAGGGGGGAAGCAGCGGCGCCTGCAGATGCTTGAGAAGGCGGGGATAAAGGTCCTGCCAGCCGCCGTCCGCTATTCAAGGTCAGGGCCAGCGGAGAACTTTTGGCATCACTGCGTTGCAGTACACGCAATTTAACGAGTTGCATTCGGTTGTTTCAGAAGGGATGTTGTGTTGTGTTGGTTTCCGACTAACAGGCATGATTGTTTTTCCGTGGGCACAATGCCTTTTTTGAAGACTGTGGCTTCTGATTGGTTAACCAGTCTTGGTGTTTTCTTTTTCATTGGTTGCTGAATATTTGTAGATAGATAGTGCTTTGGAGGTAGCTTGTTTGGAATGACATGCTGTGTGCTGTTCATCGAGGCAGAGTTTCTAATACCATAGATGAGCTGTAAATGTGAGGCAGCCTCTATTACTGGAGGCTAGAGTTGGCTTCGGTTCCCCAGTAGTGTGTGTGTGTGTTCAGACTTACAGGTGTGTGTGTTTGTGTTTGGCCGCTAACCGCACAATTGGCAACCACTGCCTACACTCCCGAAAGAGCACGGCACCATGGAAACGTTAACTCCTGTGTTACCATGCCAACCCGTCTCCAGCATCCCTAAACCGCCTGCCTTGGAGGAACAGGAAGTGAGGTCACAGTCGCCGAGCATCATCCTCCGTTGCGACAACGAGTTCCTTACAAACCACAAGGCGGACTGGGACTCCTCGTCTGACGGTGAGGGGAAGGGGCCGGGGGCGGGGCCAGGAGGAGCGGGGAGGAAGGTTCCGGACGTGCAAAGGGACGACCTGGCCTCGCGCCGCGCCCCCCGGACCGCCACAGCTCCCAGGGTGCACCAGTTCGTCCCGCCGCCAGCGTGCAGCAGGAAGGATCGGGAGCGCTGGGAAGACATCCGCAGGGCGTCCCAGCAGGCCCTGCAGGAGAGGGAGATCAGGTTAGGAGTGTGCAGGTGTATGTTTATGTGTTTCTTCACATTTAATCCTTTCATTCCTCCTTTTTCCTTTGATGTTCACCTTGTCTCCTGTTGTCTTTCTCTCTGGGTGGTCTGCTGATGCGCGTCTTTGGGTTTCGGGGTGTGTGTTGCGTGTGCGTCGATGTTTGTGTTGGGCATGTTTGCTCCGTACCGACTCTGTGATTGGACAGTGACAGGGAGGCAGTGCCTGACATCATCACGCGCAGAGACAACCCGTTCCTCAACTCCGCCCCTCGGCGCGAGGAGGAGGAAAACGAAGAGGGCGAGGGAGAGGGGGGAGATGTTAAGACGATACCCAATAAGCATAAGGATGACCTGGCCCATAGGCGGGCCCAAAATAGGGCACGCCCACACAGGGACGGACCAATGAGCTTTGTTCCCGCCCCCATGACCCAGTCCGATCTGGAGAAGTGGGAGAGACTGAGAATGGCTGAACCCAGGTGCTTGTCACGTACACACACACACACACACACAAGCCCAGTCACTCAGAGTGATGTGTATCTTGCATTGCTGTTGTATGTGTCTCTGCAAGAGTGTATATTCTATCGCTCTCACACCAAGAACTTTGTATTCTGATTCCTGTGGTCTAGTTTGAGCCTGAGGAAGTTGGGTGAATCTGGCACTTAGCATCTTCTATTGCTTTGTCTCTTTCTCTCTCTTTCTCTCTCTTTCTCTCTCTCTCTCTCTTTCGCTCTCTTTCTCTCTCTTTCTCTCTCTTTCTCTCTTTTTCTCTCTCTTTCTCTCTATTTCTCTCTCTTTCTCTCTTTCTCTCTCTTTCTCTCTCTTTCTCTCTTTCTCTCTCTTTCTCTCTCTTTCTCTCTCTTTCTCTCTCTCTCTCTCTACTTACCCCTCTTTCTTTCTAATGGGCCTGGGTTTAATGAAGGGAACTGGTGCTGAAGTGAGCTGTGTGTTTGAGTATGCGTGTGTGTGTGTTTGAGTATGCGTGTGTGTGTGTGTGTTTGAGTATGCGTGTGTGTGTGTGTTTGAGTTTGTGTGTGGCCTGTGTTGGCTCTGAGCTCTGGGTTGGCTTTGTTTGTCCACTCTGCTCTGATGTCATTGGTCATAGGAGAGCTTTTACCATGGCAGCAGTTACCAAGGAAATGCTAAGCTACCTGTGTTCAAGAGAGACAGTGTATGCATTTGCGTGTGCATGTGTGCGAGTGTGTGCGCTTGCATTCCTTTGTTAAGATGACATCGCTCCTACTTTTCTCTCCTTTCTCTCCATACTTCCTTCTATCCATCTATCCTCCTCCATTTTTCCTCTCCATCAAGCTTTTCATGCTACATGTATTCATTATCTCCTTCTGATCATCATTACAGTTGACTCACATACTCTTGTCTTGTTTCCAAACAAATATTTCCCTCCTTTTCCTTTTTTATGTCCTCTTTCTTTCTCCTGTTTGTGTATGTCTGGTGTGTGTGTATGCGTGTGTGTGTATGCGTGTGTGTGTGTGTGCCTGCATGTGTGCAGTGAACCTAGCCCCGCCCCTTTGTGTAAGGCGTGTCTGGAGAAAGGGTCCGGAAGCCCGGTCCCTGCCACAGCGACGGCGGGGCAGGGTCGTAGTAAGGTCGTGACCTTTGGGGGTGTGACGGAGCTGCAGCAGCCAATAAGCACCATCCCTTCAGGGCAGGGGGAGGAGTCTGAGTTGCTAAAGCGAATGCTGGCCAAGGCTACGGTGGCCATGCCCACCATTGGTATGGGCTCCCCGCTTACCGAGCGGGCACACAGGTATGGCCCAGGACAGAACCGGGACAAAAGCCAGGTTAGCTCCAGGTTAGCTGTAGAACAGGACCATACCAGGCTATATTTAGCTTGACCGGGCTAAATATGTGATTGTCAAACTTAGACATGTCTCACTGTTTTCAACCTTGCCTTTGTGTGCACTGGCAGGGATAAAACCTGAGGTGTTGTTTGGTACTTTGGGACAAATTTATTTGTAAAGATGTTTTAGACATGGCTTGTTGCGTATGATTATGTGTGATTAAAGTGGGATGTACTGCAAAATGCACACACACATACACACTCTCTCTCACACTTACACACACACACACTCTCTCTCACACTCACACACACTCACACTCACAGGCACACTCACTCACTCACTCACACATCGTCTCACATGATCACTTACTCACTCAAACAAGGCACTCAATGAACATTCCTTGGACAGCTTTCTGCATGGGTCTGCCTGCACCTGTGTGTGTGTGTGCGTCTGCACCTGTGTGTGTGTGTGTGTGTCTGCACCTGTGTGTGTGCGTCTGCACCTGTGTGTGTAAGGACCCGGGAGTGTTGCTGTCTCATTGTCATGGTTACTCTCTCTTCTCCCACTTGTGGTGGATGACATCACAGCCGGTTTCGTGGAGCTGACCCTGCCCCGGCCCCTCCCCCCAGCACCTGCCTCACACCCAGAGTCGCAGAAGCCCCTCCCCCCAGCGCCTGCCTCACACCCAGAGTCGCAGAAGCCCCTCCCCCCAGCGCCTGCCTCACACCCAGAGTCGCAGAAGCCCCTCCCCCCAGCACCTGCCTCACACCCAGAGTCGCAGAAGCCCCTCCCACTCCTGCAGTTATGGAAGCTCGCCTTGCTCAGTATGGGAGAAGGATGGATGAAGAGGAGGAGGAAGAGGAGGATGATGAAGAAGAAGAAGAAGAGAGGGTCCCGGATGTCCACAAGGACGACATGATGGCAAGGAGGACTGGGGTGTTCCATAAGTCCGGTGTTGCCACAGCAACCTTTAACCGCTTCTTGCCTCTGCCGGCTTCCAAACGCTCCACTCAGGAAGTAGTCACTGATGCCTGTCCCCGGAACAGGAAGGAAGTCCATGAGGAGAAGAATAGGAAGCAGAAGGAGAGGTGGGCGGAGTTTTGGTGTGCCAGCTGTCAGGAGAGGTTTCTAACATGCACGTGCAGTTGTCACTAAGTGTGAGTTGAGGTCACTAACAATATTTGGTGTGTGTGTGTCCATACATGTTTGTGTTTGTGGTATTTTTAGACTCCCTCCTACTGTTGCTATCTCTGAGGACACCCTGCATGGGGTTTGCCTGGTCGATCTTAGCATTTGTTACATTGTGTCAATGTGCCTGTGTATCCTGGAGGGTATTCTAAAGCTACAGGTTTTTCTTCAGAGCCCAACCACGACAACATCAACCTAATGTCCCCATGGACACACTTCAACCACCTGTTGACACGGCAACAGTCGTCAGGGCTACCCCTCAGTGCGAGTGGGACGATGATGAGAATGAGGATGATGAGTATGATGAAGATGGGCCAGTTCCAGACCTGGAGAAGGATGACATGATGGCTCGGAGGACCAGAGCGAACCAAAAGTCTGTGAAGGGGGGGGTTGGCCAGTCATTTAACCTCTTTCTGCCTGTACCTGGATCAGTCAAACTCAAACAACCCCCTGCGTCTGGTCAAAACTACCTCTCCCGCAAACGTAACCCCACAGACATGGCCTCCAAGGACAGGTAGAGGTTTCTGGCATGTGTGTGCCGTGGTCGTAAGGTGTATGTTGACTTGACTATTGTAGGAGTTTTGCTTTGTGTGTGTACAGACGGCAAAGCTTGTTTATTTCTGAATGACTAATTCATAGTTGCGATGAAGACGTGCAAATGTGGTTCTGGCTTGTCACTATTCATCTTGTCAGTTAGAAAGACTAACAGACTGTGGTCTTTGTTTATTTGTTGGTCTGGTTTCAAAAGAACTCTTGGAATGATTGTATTTATCTCTGCATTGGGTTGCATGATGTAGTTTGGTTCTGGTTGATCTGGACTGGCTTGCTCTGGTCCCAGTCTGGTTTAGTTTAACGTTGCTTCATGTGTTTGGCCTGGTTTGGTCTAGTCGGTGTCTAACTTCCTAGTTTGACCCCGCCCCTCATTTACATCCTTGGCTCACTCTCTCAGCAGCATTGTTTCTGGGGCAACGGCACCTCAACAAGCGCCGCCCTTCAAAGCCCTATTGAGGAAGGGTCCCGGGTTGGGGGAGAGGGAGATGGAAGGGGGAGTCCAGGGGGAGGAACCAGGGAGAGAAGAGACCCTCCCCAGAACCTCTGTCTCAGGTCCCCCAAACCCCTCTGTCCCCCTCTCGCCCCCGGCCCCCACCCTCACTCCTCCTCCCACTCCTCCCCCTGCCCAGATCAGCTGTGGGCTGAAAGAGGTAGACCGGGAGAGGGGTAAGGAGAGGAGTCAGGACAGGGGGAGGGAGGGGGGAGACCTCCCATGGAGAAGACCCTCCTGGCTGGAGGATGATGACCTACCCCCCATGATGTGAGAGACTTCACGAAGCCCCCCCCCCACACACACACAAACACACACAATCACACTTTCAAAACATGAAGGGTTCTTTCAACTAAAATCATATATATTTGTTTTATCATGTGAAGTCAGCTTCTGCCCATGTCTGTATGTCATTGTTGTTCACCCAGACTGCCAGTCCCCTTCCTCTCCTTTTCTCTTCCTCACAGATCTGACAAGCAGGTGGATCGGTTCAAAACTAGGCCCCCACTATTATACTATGACTGTTGTACTATGACAGTCTGTCAGATCTGCAAGGGAGCATGAATGACAGAAGAAAAGGAGGGAGATACTGTTAATGTTAACCTGCCTTGACTGGACTTGATACGGTCTCCCAATACAGGAAATATACAAGAAGTTGTTGTGCAACACTACGTGTGTTACAATGAAATCCTTCCTTCTGATCTGCTGAAACCCAACCCACCACCACTGTCCCCAACATTCACCCTCCCCTCTCTTGTTCTCTCTCTCATTCCTATGTGTGTATCGATTACAGGATGAGTCGGCGAGTTGCTAATGTGACTGAGGACTCAGAGTAAGTCTGTTCCCTGAGTGAAAACTTTGATAAGTTGCTGTGTTGTGGCACACGCACACAACACACACTCTCTGGCCTCAATGCTTACATAAACAAACAATCAGACACACACATACAAAACAGATGCATGCTTGACATGTGCACTGGAGGACTACCAAACACCTGCATGCTGACTGATTGCTCTTGCCTATTGTTTTGCCTCATTTCGCCTTGTGGTCTGCTCCAATGCCAACGCTAACGTCCTATGCATTTATCTATTCACAGCTAACCGCTACAACGGCCCGCTTGGTTACAGACTAACCTTGTTTACAGTTTTTTTGCATGCACAGCTCTTTTTATTCCGACTTCCTCCTTAATTATATATTGGCTTTGTAATTTATCTAATTAATCTGAATGAAACTTGATCAAATTTGGGTAAGTTGATTCAATTGTTTTGATTGTAAATGGAGGGGGGTCTGGAGAAACACAGAGAACCAGAATTGTGCGAGTGCATGCTAGTTTGGTCATGAGGAAGCCTATGTTGACACTTCCTGTTTCCTGTGTCCTCTTCAGGAGCATGAGCATGAGTGACATGCGCAGCGAGGAGGAGGGCGAGCACGTTCAGCCTTTGGGCCAATCGCGATACGAGCGCATGCAGGAGCAGTACAATCACAACCTCGAGGAGGAGGACCACTGGCGAGACGTAAGACAGAGACACATCAGAGAGTCACGTGGTTGCACGTTGATTGACCCTGGTCCTGACTCTTGAACTATGACCCCTCGAACAGGACCTGGCTCGCTGGAAGAACCGCAGGCGGAGCGCCTCTCAGGAGCTGATCAGGAAGGAGGAGGAGAGGAAGAGGATGGAGAAGAGGATGAAGGAGGAGGGCATGGACGCCCACAAGAGGAAGAGCATCAAGACCTACCGGGAGATCGTAGAGGAGAAGTACGGAGTGACGAGGGAGAGAAAGAGAGAGAGAGAACGTGGCATGCCGCTCATCAGCTAGATACTAAGTCCTGTTTCTTGGTTATTCCTTCAAACGTTTCTTTAAACCTGTCCTCACAGTCATTACTATCTCTCTTTCTCTCTCTTTCCTTATTTGCATTCCGCAGGGAGCGTAGGGAGGCAGAGTTGTGTGAGGCGTACAGGAGGGCAGAGACTCCGGAGGAAGCTGCTATGGTTCTGCAGCGCTACGCTCTGCGGTTCACCATCAGTGACGCGACACTGGACAGCCTGAAACTCCCTAGAATTGGTCTGGACTACCAACCGGACTCGACCAAACCCGACCTGAAGATCAAGCCAGCTCACACGACTGTTGACCAGGAACAGAGAGTGGCAAGAAACGGACAGGAAAACCAGTCCAAACCGGAACAAAAGCAGGAAGCAGAGAAGAACGATCCTAGAACACAGGAATGTGCCTCAGCTGCCGTCTTATCCAGTCCCCCGGCACCCAGTGACCCTCCCACTGTCCCACACACACAAACCCAGAACGCTGAACCTCAAACCCGGCACGCACACACCGAGCCTCGAAAGCCCGAACCGACCCCCAAGCAAGCTCACCCTGAAGTACAACACCAGCCTCAGCCCCCACAAGCTCACACCCAACACGCACAGCCCCAGCCTCAGCCAACACAAGCTCACACCCAACACGCACAGCCTAAACCCCAACACACTCAGCCTCCGTCACTGCACGCTCAGCCTCAGCCCTGTGGACACACCCGTCTCTCTTCAGCCTCTTCCGGACCTCCACCGTCTCGACCCATGCCCCTGCTCACAGCCAAGCCCTACAGCCAACCAAAACACATTCAGACTGGACATAAAGCAGTCAAGGTGAGACCAGCGTCAACCATAACAACATCATTGTCACGCAGCACAACTGCATGTCCTGACTTTTTCCCGCTGTTTTTATTCTGTCGCCTAATTGTGTGTACGTCACAGGTGGAAGGGTTGGTTCATGTGAATGGAAAGAGTGTTGAGGAGGGCATGTCCGTGCCCCTCCTCCCCTCCGCTCCTCTTCACTCACCTGAGGGGAGCAAAGCTCCTCCCACTCAACAAGCTACAGCCAATCAGACAGCAAATGAAACGTTGACTCCACAGCAACCAGAACTGGTGGCAACGACGACCTCTGGTTCATCGGCCATCAGCTCCCTAATTGGTGGGA
Source organism: Osmerus eperlanus (assembly GCF_963692335.1). Lineage (NCBI taxonomy): Eukaryota > Metazoa > Chordata > Actinopteri > Osmeriformes > Osmeridae > Osmerus > Osmerus eperlanus. The sequence continues at coordinate 13,451,641 of NC_085031.1, forward strand.
GGAACTGCATCGTTACGACAACTATTGTGACAGAGCTCAGCCAGACATACATGGAGCCATACCCCTCTAATCTATCTAGCAACACACAGGTTTGATAAATAACAATGTTTATGGTTTACGATTGAATAATTTACCAATGAATAGATGTTTATTGATTGATCCATAAATACATTTATCATTTTCTCAATTGACTGTTGACTATTCACTATTCAGCAGATCAATGGCACCATGGGGCTGTTACTGCAGCAAGAGGGGGAACAGAAGGAAGTGTTATCTGGTTCTGCACCCTTTAGCTACCAGCAGACCTATTCACCCACAGTGACAGGTAAAACTACATTACCCAGAATGCCCATCTTTTGGCTGTTTCACATAAGTCCCTAACATGTCCTTTTCTTCTGTCATTTACTTTATTATTTACTATTATTTAAAACAAGTATTCTCTGTGTGTGTGTTTAATCCACAGAAGGACTTGAGGAAAGCAACGTGACTGTGAGTAGCTCTGTTATCCCTCAGTCCATCTGTGTGATTGGAGTTTCCTTTGTGCCACAACTTTACCTTTCCTTTTCCAGACTTGTCCAATAGTCGTAGAACACCTGTCCTCTCATCCCTCCTCTCCTTCTGTCCTTTCCCTGTGTGTTCTTCTCCTCTGTGTGTGTGTGTGTGTGTGTGTCTGTGTGTGTGTGTGTGTGTGTGTGTATGTGTGTCTATGTCTGGGCTGGGTAGATTGAGACCCCCATGTTGAACTTGGCTAAGCGTGTTAATCACTGGGTCTGGGACCCCAATGAGGAGCGCAAACGCCAGGAGAGGTGGCAGCAAGAACAAGAGCGTCTCCTACAGGTACTCAGGGAGTGTGTGTTAGCATTGTGTGTGTATGTTTGTGAGCGCGGCTGTGTGTGTTGTATGTGTGAGCGTGTGTGTTTGCGTGTACGTACGTGTTAGTGTGTCCGTAGTGTGTGTGTATGTATGTATGTCTGTATGTGAGCATGGCGCGTGTGTGTGTGTCTGTAATCTGTCTGTCATTCCAGGAGCAGTACCAGCGAGAGCAGGGGAAGTTGAAGGAGGAGTGGGAGAGAGCGCAGAGGGAGGTGGAGGAGGATGAGAGGAGACACAACGAAGAGGTACGCACAACCTTGAACACATTACGAGCACAAGGCTGTTCTTGTACAAAGCAATCCGTAGGATAAAGCAAACTATATTTACACGTGCGTATGTCTGTTTTTCAGGAGCGACAGATACTTGAGGAGACTGCGGCACCTCTTAATCTGTCCACTCTGTCAAAACAGCCCAGTCAGGTAGAAGCAATCTCGTCTGCTCAGCAGGACTCTCTGACAAAAACAAATGCTGCTACAGCGGTCAGCCACAAGGTGGCGACGATCACACTGGATCAGCCAGACCTAGAGATAGAAGCAAGAGATATCACACAGCAAAACAACCAAAGAGTTCCAATGATGAGCGAGGACCAGCATGGGGTGTCCCAACTACGCTTTGTCCAAGGTAAAATACACACACTCGCATACACACACACACGCACATACTGATTTCCTTGAGTTACCAAACATGTTTTATATCTGCAGATGCATCGTGGGAAAATGAAAGAAAACAGGAATTGTGGAAAACCTCATCTCTGGACCGCAACGCACAGATTATTCAGCCCAGTACAGTTAAGAGGTGTGTGTCTGTGTGTGTGCAGTGTGCATGTTTGTATGCATTTGTGTGTGTGTGTGTGTGTGTGTGTGTGTGTGTGTGTGTGTGTGCAAGCATATTTGTGGATGTACTTGTGTTCCACAGCCCAACACTGATTTACCCCTTGCAGCTACATTAGAAGTATAACATTCCCCCCACTGACACACACACACACGTCTCTCTGCTTGTACTGCCAAAATGTGGAAACATACTACTTTGATTAATGATCTGATTGTATCGACTCCACATGCTTGATCATATCCCTGTAGCATGCTTCATGGAGTTGACGCTGCTTGAGTTGTAGCAGAGGGCCAGTGTGAATGTCCTGTATGGGCTTGCTGTATGTCCACAGGTCTGGTTCTCATGACATTGTAGGAACACACTCACCGTCGTCATCACCACAGCCTACCTTATCAAGCAGGTACGACACAGACACACACACGAACACACACACACAAGCTTTAAATGTATTACATCACACACATGCAGACACTGATTTAATATGCTATGGACTGTCTCTGTTGTGTTGTTATTGGGGTGGATGTGTCCTATGAGCTGTTAAATATAGATAAATATGCAAACAACAAATGGTTACAGATAATTATTTGAATTTCCCTCACCCGTATGTGTCTGTCTGTGTGTGTGTGTGTGTGTGTGCGCGCGTGTGTGTGCGTGTGTGTGCACGTGGTGTGTGTTTGTGTGAGTGCAGATGTGTGAGTGGGAAGAAGCTGTGCTCTGGTTGCTCTCTGACACTGGGGAAGGGAGCTGCCATGATCATCGACACACTGGGACTCTTCTTCCACATCCAGTGCTTTAAGGTACTCAACACACACACTCTCACACACACACACACTCACACTCACACACTTTCACACACACATATACATTGGACCGTAATTGTTCATGATAAAATGATCTCTCTCCTCACCCTTCTCCCCCTTTCTCTCTCTCACCCCTGTACCTCCCCTCTCTCCCTTCTACCTCCCCCTTTTCCTCCCCTCTCGCCCCTGTCTGCACCTCTCTCCCTCCCTCTCCCTCTCAGTGTGGGGTGTGTGAAGGACAGCTGGGGACGACCAGGGCTGGGACAGACGTGAGGATACGGAATGGGGTCCTGAACTGTCATGAGTGCTACATAACCTCCTGTGGTATGATACACACACACACACACACTCATACACACAAACACACACACCAAACTACTGTTTTTAGCTACGCCACAGTATTCATTCATCATAATTGTCGTAAATCTTTCTACCATGTTTGTTCTGACTTCCTCAAGGTCGTGCACTCATGTTCATAAAACCAGATTCTTTATGTTGTTTAGGCCAGTTATGTTTTGAAATGTACATATAACTCCAATGGGACACATTGGATCCTCTCACATGTTATTGAACTGTCCATGTGTAAAGTGGTTGCTTTTACTTCATGACATCTGAATGTTTTCTGTTTTCTTTCAGCGGCAGGTCATCCCACCACGCTATGATAGCCTAGGTGATGGAGCTATAGCAACATAGAATGGCTTTGATTGGACAAGTCCTGACCATCTCCATTTTGATTGGAGCATTGGACTTATTCCACAGAATCTGAAATGTAGTCCTAAGATTATCCTGGAACATTCTGGAATACTCAACTTTCTGGAATTTTCATGTCAAAAGGAAATGCACACAGGTCTGGGGACAGAAGCTGGGTGGCAACGTTGAAAACACACACACATGCACAAACACACACGCACAAACACACACGCACACAGTTATTTCTATACCAGTAGCACAGTATTTTATATGACTGCACCAACCTGACAGACCTGACTGTGTGGGTTTGTCCACAATGCTAAGCAATACTAAAGCACAATCAAAACTCATCTACAGAACTATGACGAGCACACACTTTAACTCTTCATGCTACTGTCTAATGCTGATGTCTTTAGATGGCCCACGAGTGTCTTTGACAAGAGTACAAAGTGAATGTACGGCTATTCATTAACCCCTAGCATGCCAGCTCAGAAACCATCTCCAGTCTCTCTGCAAAGCAAAATAGTAGCTTGACCATCGTAATGCCTTAATCATCGTACTTTTATCTGTACTTGTTTTATTGTTTGTTTGTTTGGTTACAATTATGCATGAATGTGAAACCAATATAACTTGTTGTGTTTGTGTGTGACCTGTGTGTCAGGTGACATAGTGTTGCTCAGAGCTGGGCTTAACTGACGGCCTTGTGGAATCGCTGACTTCTTGATAACATTTTTTATCTAACATCTTCATTCGATTCACCATCGTCATTTTGAAATGTTTAGACAGCAAACACTAGCACAACAGGGCTGGAGAATTTATAATCTTTGTAATGTATTATAGTAAGAACGGGAATGCATGGAATTGTTTCTTTTAAAACACTTATTTCATGTTGTGTTTACACGTCTTTAGATAGTAGTGTAATCAAGTCAGTGCCTTAAGGAATGGGGAGCTGGCACACAAGGGGAAATCGAGAGCTACTCTCTCTCTAACATTCTAAATAAGTGTTCCCCATAAATGTTACTAGATATTTTTGAGTGGAAAAAATTGGACTGAGCTGGGCACTGCACAGTTTGTGTGTGTGTGTGTGTGAGAGAGAGAGAGAGAGAGAGAGAGAGAGAGAGAGAGAGAGAGAGAGAGAGAGAGAGAGAGAGAGAGAAAGAGAAGAGAAGAGAGAGAGAGAGAGAGAGAGAGAGAGAGAGAGAGAGAGAGAGAGAGAGAGAGAGAGAGAGAGAGAGAGAGAGAGAGAGAGAGAGAGAGAGAGAGAGAGAGAGAGAGAGAGAGAGAGAGAGAGAGAGAGAGAGAGAGAGAGAGAGAGAGAGAGCGCAAAGTGCAGCACTACACTAGAAGCAGAAAGGATGTATCCCTTTTGTCAAAAATGTATCCACCAGCATGGCCAGATGAAAGACAACCAGACGCATAGTTGCCATCTCAGCCCCTCTTGTTCATCTGATTGGTTCTTCTCTTCCCTGCCTTTGCAAGAAACCAATAAGAACTGCTACTTCCTGACTCTGCTCCACAACTGGTTTTACATCAGTGTCTATGAGGAGCCAATGAGGGGAGGGAAGAGGAGCAGAGAGATTCACGTTACTATGAGATAAGATAATTGTTTTGACTGAATAGGGTTGTGTTGGGGGATGCCGGCTCCAAACCATGAATCCAGGCACAATTCCTCTTTCTTTCCCAACTGCTTCAGAGATGGATTAGAGATGAGAATTAATTCTAGATCTGTAGTTCCATATTGACCACTACAACTACATGAATTGTTGAACTGGAAGGTTTCATGGCTTTTATAGCAAGTGTTTGTCAATAAAATATTTTCAACCTTTAACATCTCACCCATCTGTTGGCCATGTATTCTCTGGTATGTGTCCATTATTTTGTTTGCAGATCTAATATAATGGGTATACTTGGAAGGTAAGCTGTCTGTGAAAAAGGGCAGACACATTTTGAGGACTTGCATTTTAGATGCCTTTTAAAGTGCACAAGTACAGTCATACTGAACTGTTAAAAACGATGTTTAATGCCAAGAAACTATAACTGAGGTCAAACAATCCCCATCAGCCGAAATCTCGTATGAAATCTCTTTCCAAACCAAATAGTTGAGGACAGCCCTGAGAGAAGCACACAGTATTTATTCAGCAGATTTTAGCCATTTATAGTACAGCGTTTATAAGTATTTCACATCAGTGCTGGAACCATGTTGGAAAAACGTGATTTAGAAATGTTGGTACTAATGTTTGAAAGCGGTATACATAAAGATAATGATGCATCCTGATATCACCAACTGTGAACAGTATGTGAACATATGCATGCTGTTTATTACTTTATTCATTTTGTTTATTTACAAAACTATTCAATATAATATATAATATAAGGTAGGCCTAATCATTTCATATTGCAGACGCTTTATGGAAACATGCTAACATTTAAAACAAATTCCTACAATTTCTTTTTTTTTTTTATGGTGTTTGATTTGTGGCTTACCCATGATATGCTTCATTTACTTATGTATACTTCTTTCAAATTATGCATTACTGATACTTTAAGAGTAGGTATAAAAGGAGTTGTTTTGAAACTTGTCAGTAGCCTAATCTAGTAAGCATTGGCGATATAGTCATTTGACAAAATATACACAGTACATCATGTATTTAATTGTCAGATTGTCATTCACTTTACCCAAGGAAAATAAAACTAGCATAATCGTAAAAGTCCACAAAATCCTCCAGAAATTTGTCATCGTTAAGCGTGTACATAAAAATGTTGGGCCTGATTTCCATCTCTTCTTCTTTTAATGTTTTATCATAATCTTTTAGTACTAATGGTCTTCCACTAAACCCCCAATATTGATCAAATCCAATGTAACATCGCCCTTTTGTCTCTGATTTCTCATGTTTGAACCATTTCTTACAGAGTTCAAGGATGGAAAGTAAGCATGATTTAGATTCAACTTTATAACAAGTTGGAGTTAGACAAGGAGTATTCTTTGTGAACCAGTACACATCGTCCTCCTGTGGGTTGACTTTTATGTCATTATTTATAATTTTTTCACAGATTGCTTCCTCAGTATGTTTATTTATAACTTTGGGTTGTTTGACCTCAGAATAATAGCTAACAATCTCTGGCTTGGCTATATGGTTGTCTAGTCTTTTCATTACATAGATAAAGGCGTACTGGTTTTTGTCTTTCTCTAAGGTGTTCTTTAACCCATCAAAGTTTGTCTTAACGTTTGGGTCACGTATTAATTTTTTTGAGTTAATCAAATTTTCCGATTCTGTCTGTATATCAACATTTCTGTAGAACTCATAGATGTCTTGCCAGTTACTAAACACCTTCTTGTCCTTGTTTGCATTTAGCTTTTTTTAAACAAACTCTAAATCCTTTGCAAACTTGACTTTAGGGTCAGTAACTTCTGCTACCATCCTCTTCAGGTGAGTGTTGCCCTCAGCTTCAAATCCCACACCATGGTGTGTGTCTCTCAGGAGAACAGGGTGTAGCTGGAGCAGGAGCACAGCCAGGCTTAAAACCTGCATGACTGTCCTGCTAAATAAGGGATGGCATGGAAAAATGTGTCATCACTGGAAGTGTTCGATATAATACAGATAATGCAATGGTGTTTTCCCAAAAATGTGGAGGAAAAAGCTAAATGTGGGGGCTTAGACATGCAATACCAGTCTTATTAGGAAGTTAATTGACAAAGAATGAGTAGCAAACTTACCAAATGACGGCTATAAAGTTAGATAACTTAGATGATTTTCTTTTCTTCAATCTACCGGTCACTTGTCTGAAATTGCATCGTTTATGATTACATTTATTAGGGATTACACATTGTTGACACATAGGGTGCTATGTCGTTCATCCGTTAGACATTTCAAGTCCTTCCCAGTCCCACCGTCAGGGGGTTCAAAGGGTACAGATGTCCCTGGGCCTGGGCACGGGGACATCTGTACCCTTTGAACCCCTTGGACCAGTAACCCCTGTAACCACGAATATGGCCCTCCATTAACCACAAATATGACAGAAAGTGAGACGTTGTGAAAGTGAAACAATTTGACAATAATTGGGAGGTAAAGCTTTCTTAAGACACTTTACTCACTTTACTCTTTGGATAAAAGCGTCTGCCGAATGAAATAATGTACTCACACTTTAGGTAGTTTGGCTGATGAACAGACGGGTCAGACGGTGTAGGTGATGTCGTCTGCTTTAGGCTGCAACTGATGTCCCTTACCTTTCAATGTGCTCTCTTATGTGCTCAACCATTATCTAATAATAAATGTCATGCTGGGTGTGTGTTATCTCTTCTGGGTTTTTGCATTTTTGGGGGTAAAGGTCTGGGCAGCTTGAAGCTGTGCTTACATTATATTTAATAAGCCATTGTCTTGTTCTTGTCATCTGACCCTATACCTTAACTTAAGCATCCTATTTTTTATCAAATCAAATCTATGTGTATAGCCCTTTTTACACGCAAGCATGTCACAGAGGGCTTCACATATGCCCATAGAACTGCCTCTCAACCAACCTAAACCCTCAAGGAAGACAAGGAAAAACTCCCAAAAAACTCTCAACAGGAGAAAAAAATGGAAGAAACCTTGGGAGGAGCAATTCAGAGAGGGATCCCCTCCTCCAGAGACGGTTGGTGAGAGAGAGGAGCAGAACACAGGCTAAACATAGTCATACAGTGTCGATGGGTTTTTAAAACACCAAAATCCATTGTTCAACTTTATAGATGTAGGACAGGACCGGGAGACTCGCGACCAGGTCCAGCGTTGGCTGACCGACGACCAGGCAGGTGCTGACAACTCAAACCCCCCACACCACAAGGGATGTGTGTGGGGGGGGGCAGAGAGAGGAGAGCAGGGATTAGAGAATGCCAGGAGCAGCTAACAGTTACAGTCATAATAGAATGAGATCCCCACCGGTCAAGTGTGGACTGGTGCAGCAATTTAACAGAGCAAAAAAGGGGAATTTGATGCAACCCCACACACCAAGACAGCGACAGCCCCCCTCATTTATACCTAAACCTAACAAAAAAAAAATATTTGTATAGACCATTGGACAATAAATGTGTTTCCGCTAGGATTTATTTCAGCAGCGGTGTAGGCTAACAAACTCATTTGAAAATAGAGCTGCAAGCAGCAATTAGGTGGCCAAGCAGGTCAAATTACCCTGAAAACATTTTACACATCCTCAGAAGAGGGTTCCGAGTACATACAACATGTTTGGTGTGAATCCATCAAAGATTTGCTGAGATACAACCCAACTTCCTGTTTGCCGGCTTTGCCGCAGATTTTGATTGGCTGTACCAATCAAACGGTTTGAGAATATTTTAACACCTAAGTAAACGTCGCTGGAATTGATTTGCCTTACTGGAACTACGTTATCGGGATATTCACTGAGTTCTATGAAAGAAAATAGGGTTAGAAACTCTGGATGAGCAAAAGACAGTTACAGTGTTGGAAGGACTGGTTATGTGAGCTATACTAGTGCAGTAGTTCAGCCGTGGTTAAAAAGATTGTGAGTCTATAAACACTGAGACCCAGAGGAGAGGAGCTTTAGATGAGTAAGTGTTTTGTCCTGCAGCAGGGTCTTTATTTGTTTACCCTACAAGTATTTAACAAAATTAATCTATTAATTCATTGTTTCACAATAATATATGTATTTAAAGTCATCAACAATGTCCTTGCATAGCCTACTGACTGTGATGAACAAGGATCATAAAGCAGCTTGTCTTTGTGTAAGCCAAGTGATGATAGGCCTATTCATATCATATCTCATTGTAACTGCAAAACCAACGGTTACCTGAACAAAGGCCCAGTATATTCTTATTCAAATGTATTTCTATACCAGTAGCACAGTATTTTATATGACTGCACCAACCTGATAGACCTGACTGTGTGGGTTTGTCCACAATGCTAAGCAATAGCCTACTAAAGCACAAACGTGACATATGTTGGCCGTGTATTGGTTTGTGTTCATTATTTTGTTTGCAGATTTAATATAATAGAAAAACACATTTTGAAGACAAGAACAGACAAACTAAACTGTTGAAAATAATGTTTAATGCCACAAACCTTTAAATGATCTAATGTTTTTCCAAAAAGTAAATAACATTAGGCCAACATGATATGAGCATGCAGTATTTATTCTGCAGTTCATGAATCTGATATTACAGCCTTTTTGAGAATTTCACATCCATGCTAGAACCATATTGGGAAAGTTGATATTGGGAAATATTTTTGTAATACAGTTTGAAAGTGGTGTACATAAACATACATATTCTTATCATTCTTCAATTTGAAGGTTTGTGAAAAATAAATACCAGAAAACGGTAATGGAGCATGTAAACCGCCAATAAACTGAACAGAGGTAGGCTACAAGCAGCCACTTCGCCAAACCGGAAGTTTAAATGCTGTCACCGTTGTCACGTGAAAACGTCTACAAGGAGCTAGCAGGATCTACGTTCTTGAAAACCAAAAGGGATCTGAAAGATCGTATTCATGTAAAATGATTCGTGTTAAGTTTGCGACAGGCTACTACTACAAGGGATAGCTAAGTGACGAAGACGGCAGACCCAATGGACTCAAAAGGAACGTCGCTTGGAGTATGTCTGGTTGACTTGGCGCTATCCTATTTTTGAACTAGCATGCTATTTCCGCTGTGTTGTACACTATTATAGACATGTTCTGTTTGTTTTGAAAAATGTGTGACGTATTAGATTTTTTCCCCTGGAGGTGTAGTCTACTCAAATGTACGGAATGCTATCCTAGTTTCCTACTTGACACATTGACCTAGTTAGCTATCTAAATCGACGCTGCTGTGGTGTGTGTTTATGCGTGTGCGCACATGTGTATCAGGCCAGCACTTCACTAGATGTGACTGGTGTAGAAGATGACCCGTTGGTGGACGGACCGCTCATCTCACCAGATGCTCTCCATTCTGCCATACGGAGAGAATTTCAGAGCATATCTACACCTTGCACTGCCATCCTTCTATCAATGCTACATGTAAGTGTAACCGACCGGAATTGGTTAAGCTCACTCCCCAGTACCGACGGTTGTGAAGCAGGCTTTCACAGTGTATGAGAGGGTGTTGCTGCGTTGTGTGTTAGAGGACCCTTGGTTCGAATCCAGTGTGAGCAAGAAAGGGTGGAATTAATCTATACTGACACCTGATGTGATGACCCCCTGTGAGATAAAGATCTTTCTCTCACTCTCCCTTTCTCTTTCACGTGCTCACTCCTTCTCTCTCACACACACATAAACACACACACACACAACTATCACCTTCTGTAAATACACAACTACACATGCATTGTTATTATTGTCTGTCTTCAATGCTCACATGTAGGCTATAGTCGCACAGATGAACACACACACAGTTTCATGTGAGGTGTGTCTACCACTTCCCCCGTGTTCCAGGTGGTGTACGTTGCCCTGGCGGTGGCTCTGGCGGTGGCTTGCATGTTGAAACTGGGCAGAGAGGACGAGTGCATCAGGCTGCTGGGGACTGCACAGGGGGACAACGTGATCGTGCTGGGGAAGGTGGGACTGTGGCTGCTGGTGCTGCTGTTCAACGTCTGCGTCCAGCACCATCACAGTAGCGCGAGGAACCGAGGATACCTCCGTTTCTATAGAGACACCCGGGGGCTGAAACACCTGCCTGTCACTGTGCACTCCACAGGTATGTTTTCCCTTACTCAAGAACACGTCAAACATACTCGGCACGTAGTCGTTTAGATCAGAGTGGCAGTTTCTTTTTTTTTTAACCACAAGGTGGAGACATCCCTTTGAGAATTGAGCTTGTGTGTGTTTGTGTCTGTGTGTGTAGGGAACGTGGCTGTGTTAGTAGCCCTGTGTGTGGATCTACAACCCACCGTGAAAGTGTACGTGCTGCTCAGCATTCTGGGATTGGAGCTCCTCGTTTCTCTGCCATGCCTCGTCATCTATACAGGTACAGAACACGCACCCTCGTCATCTACACAGGTACGGAACACACATTTACATTTAGTCATTTAGCAGACGCTGTTATCCAGAACGACTCACAGTAAATACAGGGACATTCCCCCCGAAGCAAGTAGGGTGAAGTGCCTTGCCCAGGGACACAACGTCATTTCGCACGGCCTGGAATCGAACTGGCAACCTTCTGATTGGTAGCCCGATTCCCTAACCGCTCAGCCATCTGCCCCCCACACACCCTCGGACATGCACTCCTCACCGCTCTCTGACTTTGAAAGGCGTCTGAAACGATGGAAGGGGGGGGGGGGGGGTAGGCAAATGCCACGATCGGCACAAAAGCAAACCCAATCTGGGTGGGGGATAATGCCTGAATTAAAACGGTAGCAATTAGACAAGCTACCATTGGAAAGACACTGTTGCCTACGACACACACCCAGCTAACCCCCGTCCTTGTTCCAGGGACATCCGCATCACAATGCCTTGGGCCCTGCCCTATTCAGACACAGGCGGCGGTATGACAATTAGCCATTCATCCCTCAGCCCATCTCCTAACTCTTGTCTCTGTCTCGTTATCTCCCCCCTCTCTTCTCTCTTTCTCTTGCTCGCTCTCTCTATCTCCAACTTTATCTTTACCCCCCTCTCTGCTTTCATCACCTTTCTTACTCCCCTGCCCTCCCTCACCATAAAACACGACAGAAAAGCATTTCATGTGTTTGTCATTTAAATATGATATTGCACCGTCGGCCACCGTGTGTGAGTGCATCCGCACAGCGTTTTCACCTCCATCGCGAGAGGAAAGCTCCCGTTAAACACACGCAATCAGAGGATATTGCTATTAAAGATACAGCATTGGAAGGAAACCTATGTGGAAGGGGCTGTATTGGCCTGTGTTGTGGCTGCCTGAAGGTAGAGATAGGGCAGTGACACTGCAGGCTAGGAGAATGAGAGAAGGCCCTATTCAGAGCGGAGGTGGGCATTAGGCTTTAGCCCGGCCACAGGCTCGCCTTCCTCCCGCTCCACCCTCACACACACTTGAACACACACCCGCATTGTCCTGTTGTTTACTGTATGGGTGATTTGGTGTGTGTGTGTGTGCGTCCTTGCATTCCAGGTCAGATCAGTGCAGTCAGGCTAGACCTGAGCAGAGCGACGCCTTGTTGCCCAGCCACACGCGCACACACAACCAAAAGGTTCGAATCAGCTCAGTTTCAGTTCAGCCAACTCAGGAAATAATGTGTTAATCTACACGAAGAAAGATTAAGCACTTTTGTATGCTTTGATTTAACAAATAGAAGTGAAGCAGTTTTATGTGTGTGTGTGTCAGAGATTCGATGCCTGCAGCTATGAGGGCCCACAGGGGAAGGCCTCGTTTAACCCCTTCCCTTTGAAGTGCACTACAGACACGAGGCAGTACTGATGGAGTGAGGCAGAGAGTGTGTGCGTATGTGTGTGTTACCAAGTGAGTTGAGTGTGTCTTTGAGGTTTGCCGTATGTATCTGCCTCTCTCATTATAACATGAATGCACTCTCCTCTAAAGGCCTGCATGTGCCCTACACATCAAAGTGTCGCTCCGACCTTCAAAGGGTTAACTCGGAATACGCCGCTCCTCTGCTTTGTCTGAATTTATTGTATGCACTCCAGGGTGCAGTGACAACACACTGATGCTGACACACACACGCGATGCACTACCTCTCATTCTCCCTTGTAGTGTGTGTGTGTGTGTCCGGGGAGGAGGGGGGGGTCAAGTTGCCTCTTGTGGGCAGCTCCGGGGTCAGGTTAGGGTTTCCTCTCACCACTGATTAAAGGTCAAATGATCTGATCCCAGGCCAGGGAAAAGACCCCACTAGAATTGTTTTTGGAGGACAGGTGAAAAGGTGTACTCTTACGCGTACATTTTTCCTAGATATGTTTTGAAGCATAGATGCTGGTTCGATTGTGATGATTCTAGAGGCCTGCTGAGAGACAAGCATCAGGGGTTAGCATTAGCATCGTTGTTGGAGTGTATGAGGATGAATGGGGACAGCTAGCCCTCAGCGCAGGGTTTAGCAGTGAGCACGCACATCAGTGGGAGCCGTTAACACCCCGCAAAGCTTGTTGACACCTGAAAACACACCCTCGTCAACCGGAGGGATTCAACTTCCTCAGATCAAATCGGACCATGATACCACTCTCTACACTTTAGTCTGTGCGCGTGCGTGTGTGTGTGCGCGCTCCCCTAACGGCAGCGTGTGAAATGCATCACCTCTGTCCCACTACAGCACCATCCATCCATCACTCCTCATCCTTTCTCTACCTCTCTTCATCCCCCTCTTCTCTCCCTTTCTCTGTGACATGTACAACATCCATTTTTCTTTAAGGAGATACCTTTTATATGAAAGGAGAATACGTTTCATTTTTGAGTTTGGCAATTGATTGCTTTTCCTTGTTTCTAACTTTCTGTGATGCTCTCCTCCACCACTTCCTCTCTGCAACCTCAGGAATGTGCCTCTCTTCTTTTCTCTCTCTCACACACCCACACACACCATAAGACTGTATTTACACAAACACACACACACAAATAGGGCTCATTATGCAAAAATCCCTGGTATTTCTCAATTGTGTGTGTGATGACCTGCAGTACTGTAGCAGGGTCAAGATGCCAGTGTCTTTAGAACCTCCCTGATGTTTTCCTCCAGTTAATGACTCTCATCATCGACATCCAGCCAAACCTCCCCTCCACACGCACACACACACACACACATAATGTATACTGTGCCTTATTAAAATTCAGTGAACCCCTTCAACTACAGCTAAGCAGCCTCTGACTCCCTTTCACACACACACACACACACACACACACACACTCAGAACTCCCCTCCTCCTCCCCTGTATAAAAGTAGATGTAAGGGGTGTGAGACCTGAAGCTCCTAAGTGCAGGATACGGGGGCTCGTAAGGACTTTTAAGTGCAGGATACAACAGCTCAAGTGTGTGTGTGAGGCAGTGAGAAAGTGTGTGTGTGTGTGTGTGTGAGTGAGGCAGAGACAGAGTGTGTGTCAGAGAGAGTGAGAATGAAATAAAGAGTGAGGGAGAGAGGCGACAGAGGTGTGTTTGTGTACACCTGATAATAGTTTATTAGTTCGTAAAGGCCCACAGACTGTGTGTGTGTGGTCGAGCAGGGTGGGCGTGTGTGTGTGGGTGCACGTGTGAAAAAGATGGAGGAAGTAAATAAGTTGCATGTTTACATTTTGTCATTTAGCAAATGCTCTTATCCAGAGCGACTTACTGTAAGTACAGAGACATACCCTTGAGGCAAGTAGGGTGAAGTGCCTTGCCCAAGGACACAACGTCATTTGGAATGGCCGGGAATCGAACTGGCAACCTTCAGATTACTAGCCCGATTCCCTAACCGCTCAGCCACATGTTAACGAAGAGTATGCATGTTGTCTCCACAGTGAGAGTGATGCGGTTCAACAGAGAGAGAGCGGCTCCGGACATCAGTCAGGAGGAACAATCACACCCCTACAGCCACACCAGCCTGCCTACTGAGACTGGCTTCAGGTACACACACACACACTGCTCTATTCTACCTACAACGCACACACGTGCTAACAAAAACATGTGCTAACACACCCACTGTACTCCTTTGTCCATGCCCCAAACGTGGTGTCCCTGCAGGGAAGGTTCCAATCTGGAGGAGGTGGTGGAGAAGCAGGCTGACCTGATAGAGTATTTGAAGCAACACAACACCCTGCTGAGCAAGAGGCTGCTCAACCTGACCGCCCAACACTGAGCCGCCCACCTGAACCTCGACTCACGTCCACCTACTCCACGGTCGCCCCCGTGAGCACGCTGGCCGTCCTGCCGGCTCGGCTTAGAGGGAGTAGACAAAGAATGAGGGGAGGGTGGGGGCTGGGGGTGGGATGGCTGGGGTGGGGGTGGATACCTACTGGAAAAGGGACTGACTTGAGGGGGAGGATTAGAGACTGACGGAAGATATCCACTGTTTACTGAGAAAGGGAGCTCTGTACACACACACCTGTGCACACACGGAGAGAGAGAAAGAGAGAGAGAGAGGGTTTTGGGTGTGTTTTGAAGAGCTGGATCAGCTGACAGAGATGGACAGATAACAAAGGAGAGAGGGATGAGAGGTCGGGGATGAAGAATATGGAGGAGAGAGTGGAGGATAGAAGAGGAGGAGGAGGTGGTGGTGGCGTTGAGGGGATGTGGGTCACAGATCAGAGAGGAGGAGTTTTATTGCTGTGTGATGACCCTAAGTGACCTGTGTGTGTGAGGGTGAGAGAGAAAGAATAGACAATTGCTCTAGGTATCATGTGCCTAGTTGTGATGTGACAAAGCCAAAAGCACTGAGGGGAGGGGGAGGGGGGGATTGGCAGAAGAAGGGAATGAGGTTTGGTTACTGGAGCACCACGCTGTAAGGGTTATTGTACTAAGAGAATGCTAATGTGTGTGTGTGTGTGTATGTGTAAGCGTTTAACCCTGCTAAGATTGTGTATTTTGGGGTACTCTTATGCTGATAACGGAATGTGTGTGAAGTAATGGATTTTGCAACTGTGAGCACTAGTTTCAATAAATGTGAATTTGTGTGTTGATATGAATTATGTTGGAAATCTGTTCTATTGGGAGGTGCAAAACTATCAAATGTTGTGGAAACGTCTTCAGTGTTATCTGACACCACCTCTCCTTTTACCTTTTTGTCATATTTCTAAACACACCCTCAAAGTGAGTCAAGGCCAGTAAGATAATACAGAATTTTATTAAAACTCATTCATTAAAACATTTGAAGTGCCTTACATACATATAAACACTTTGTAGGTGACATTGTAGAGATATTGTTGACATATTTGCCTTGATACATTCATACAAATGTCCATTCATACACATTGGTGGTGTATTTACATTATATGAATAATTGGACTATCATAAGTAGTAGTACTTTTGTGGACTTTGAATATGAACAGGTCCACAGATCTATTGTTTGTCACCAGTGAAGGACATGAAGGCAGGTAAGGAGGAGTACATTCCAGATGGCCTATAGAATCCATGTCACTCTCTTTGTCCAGTCTCCAGCTCAATCACATCAAGAAGCTGGGAGGGGACAAACCAAATACAAGCTCAGTCTGTGACTGTTACTAGGCAGGTTGGAGTCCATTTCTTTGGTGTTGCGGGAGTCTTCTATTGGTGTCACCTTGGTCCGGTGACTTGGTGTGAGGGAAGGTGGAAAAGATCTCCAACTGCCCTTGACACTCCTACCTCTCTTTCTGCTTAGCATCTTCATGCTCACACCTTTAGAGAAAACAATGTAAAATTGTTTAAAATGCAGCCTCGGTCATAGATGACTGAGTGAAACAATTGTAAACAATTTCAGAATGACAGAAGGCTGCTTCTGAGATGTAGTGCAGAATGTGTTCTCAAGAAATGTGTGTGTGTGGAGGAGCCAGGGTGAGAAGGCAGTGACCCTGTTAAACAATGATTCCTAGAGAATGTTAAAGTGAACACCCCTCCCCTTTCTCTCCATTTTTTTTTCTCTCTCACACACACACAGACCACTGCTCACCCCCACTCTGTTTAAAACACTGGAACCCTATCTCACACATGATATACTTTCCCTTTTGTTGTTAGTGAGATTTATGTTGGAGTGTATATCTGCTTGGACTCCTGTTGTGTGTGAATACACACCTCTGGCACTAATCACACACACACTCACTAACTGCCACCTGCCACCAATTTAACCTGCTTCTCTAGGCCATGTATCAGAAGTCTTGGACAGCTCATAAACTGTTTCAGACACACACACACAGGTGGGATTAGCAATCAGGCGGACTGATTTAAATTAGGCTGGTTTTTATGTGCCCTCAACCCCACACCCACCCCGTGTGTGCATGCATGTGTGTGTGTGTGTGTGTGTGTGTGCTTCACCTCAGGGGAAGGGCACTCTCGAGTGGAGAGGCATGCAGCGTCTGTGAGGACAGTGATGTCTGTATTTTCGCCTCACATTCAGGAAATCTGCAACACAACACGCTGGAGTTAGATTGTTTTGTTCAGTCAGACTGAATGGTATTTGAAACAACACCTCACATAACCGCCTTTCTATCTATGTGATTAATGTTAAAGAATGTCACAATTAATGCAAGTCAAACAAACTAACAAGTAGGCTACATCTCGATGATAAACGACACAGGTGCACCCGTGCACAAGGTACAATAACTTATTGTTGGAGGAGGCCTTTGTAGTCATTAAGATAAGTAGCGACCTCCTCTAATAAACCTGGAACCGTAGCACATTATTATTTTTAACCTCCGTAATAAACCCACCGTTACTCCCACCGGTTCTCACGCGGACAGTCAAACACAGGAAGATATAAACCCCCCGGATAAGTTTATGGCTTCGTCCGTGCTTCCATCACCTCCTCCACCACCACAACCATCACCCAGAAGGCCTGAAGGTAAGCTTTTTACACTTGGTCGTGGGCGCTCCCGCTCCATGAATGGTAATCAGCCCCGGGGCATTTGCATTGCGTTTAACACCGTGATTAACAATAGCGCGCTTGAGCACCGTCGACAGCACAATGGACCGGTGTGAACTGCTGCTGAGCCTCAGCGTCGACGGCGGTCCCCCGGTCTTTCCGTCTCTCGCTCAATCTTTCTCAGTAACAAGTAGGCGCGTGCACAAACGCACACGCTCTCTTACATACAGACAATAATACCAATACTAGCAGGCTTAACGATAGCCAGCTGGCAGAGTTGGTATTGAATAGACTCTAATCTGTGCACAGGCTGGAATGAAAACATTCTCCCCCATCCTGTTAAAAATGTCTGTGTAAACTTAGTTCAGTGGAGCGGTGGATAGTGCACACGTTTGTTGTAACCGGACTGTGAAAGCTCGGATTGATGCTCGTGTTTCAGAGTTTACTTCGGCAGGTGGCAGCGGTCCATACACGCCAGTTAGAATTAGAACGCATCAACATTTAAACAAGTATTCTGTACGAAAATGTACACATTATAAGTGTGCCGTTTAACAAACTGATATGAAGTAAGCAAACGTACATGACGAAGGAACTTCAACGAATAACCTTTACAAACGTACAAGTATCCGATAGGGCTGCCCCACAGCTACTGCGGTTAGGCTTTTACATCAGAATACAGAGACCATCTCAGTAGCTTATAGGCAACAACATGTAAATGCAATTTGTTTCAAAGGGCAATGCGTGTTTCTTACACTTCTTACCTGGCCTCGCAGCAGAGACTGATCCTAGAACGGCCACCAGCAGCAGCAGCATGTAGAGCACGTTGAGGATCCTCATGGCTGGATCAAAGCTCCTGATCCAGGGTCAGAACTGGGGGAAAAAAGATCCAGGAGCTGAAAGTGGATTTGGTCCTCAGGTGTGGATGGTCCTCAATCTCCCCAGGGATGAGTCTCTATTTCTGGGTAGGCTGATCAGACTTCCTGGCCTCTTGTCTTTCTTTCTCTCTCTGTGCCCGTCTTTCTTTGAGTTTCGCGGGACAATCAAACAAGACTTCAGTCTTCTTTTCTCTTCTGTAGACAACCAGTCTGTCCCCAATGGAATGTGTGTGTCCAGTGATTGTCTCGATGACTGAGAGCAAAATGACAAAGCTGCCTTACCCCCACACCCCCCTTTATACACCCACCGGAGGGAGGGCTGGCTCAACCCCACACCCCCACCCCTGACACTATTCTAACACACACATTTAAACACCAATGCCCTCCAGTATTAAAATAATATAATTATGATGTCACATAAGAAACTCTTTCATCCCGACACCCACATGCACAACCATCTTCATTAATTCTATCATGAACCTGCCACTTATTCTGTCTCCCCATACACTCACACACTCACAGATATGTATGTACCTATATCTATATGTTGCAGACATAACATGACTTAATACCTGGGCCCAAATGTGTGAATTGCCATAATTGACAAGATATACACAGTCACTCTCTCTGTCTCTCTCTAACACACACACACACACACACACACACACACACACACACACATGCAGCCCACTCTGCATTGCACATATTGACCCCATATGTAGAGGGGTGATACAAATGACAGGAAGCCCCCCTATACCACTCACCCCCCTCCAACTGCCCCTTAACACACACTTTACTGCCTCATTTTACGTGTGTGTGAGGGTGTGGGTGAGAGAGAGAGAGAGAGAGAGAGAGAGAGAGAGAGAGAGAGAGAGAGAGAGAGAGAGAGAGAGAGAGAGAGAGAGAGAGAGAGAGAGAGAGAGAAAGCTTACAGGGGGACTACATGGAATACACCGGAGGGAGTGAAGAAGTCACACATGTGACCTTGTTACTTTTTTCTTCTACCTCTCCTTCCATCTTTCTCTCCCCCCCCCAACCCCTGCCCCTCCCCCCACGCACCCACCCTCCCTACCGCTACCCTCCCCACCTGCCCCTGCCCCACACCCCTCCCCCAGGGCCTTCCACATCTCATGACTGGAGGGGATGAGGCCTTGGCTGGGTGGAGAGAGAGAAAGGCCAGGGGGTTAAGGCAGGCTGTTCACCTCTTGGGTGCTCAGAGTCCAACCGCTGCATTGAACTAACTAACGACAGTCTGGGTCCACCCATGAGAACAGTAGAGCATCTGGGACCGCTTTTTAGGTCTGTCCATGTCTCTGCACGTGCGTGTGTGGTTGGGTGTGTGCGTGTGCGTGCAAATCAAATCTATTCTTACTGTTCACTGTAGATATGTTGATTTTTGTCATAGTTTTATTGGATGAGCTTGGCATTCTCTTATTGTGTGTCTTTTTGTAACACAGTCTACAGTTGATTAGGTGGAGCAAGTGTGACGGACTGACGGTGTTAACCCTATGTCACCCAGTGGCTTTGCAAAGTACAGGACTCATTAGCGTGTGTGCTAACAGCCGGGCCTGTGGACTGCACCTCTCTACATTCAGTTGGCCTGCTAATGAATTAACACATTAAGATGAAATGTTCGCCATTACATGTGAATGAGGATTAGAGAAACAGCAGGACACTAATGGACCAGGAGCACAAGATGGCCTCCAAGACTTTGAACAAGCATCTGGACCATCAACTCCCTTGTACCATTAAGTGAGAAATACAAGGAGAAAGAGGGGAGTAGGGTGTGGTGTGGTGTGCGCCTCTCTGTGTGTGTGTGCCCTTAGAAATGTTATTTTTATTGCTTTATGGTGTTTGCAAAAATGTCCCTCACAGTGCCAGACATTCCTTATGGACGCACACACAGGCACACAGGCACACGTGGATTCTATCAGTTTGTGGCCATGCTGAGGTCTTAGGTTCTTTCCATCATTGCAAAGCTGCAGTTTGCTCACTGGCTGCTTTTGTCTTAAAAAACTTTTATACTCCTTATTTGAATATGCTAATCGTGGACCCTTTGTCATTTAGAGCCACCTGGTAGCCATGGCTACAACACTGACTGGTGCTATATCTCTTCCAGACTCTGTCTGTGTCTGTCTGTCTATCTATCTCTTTCTCTCTGTCTCTCTCTCACTGGCTGTCTGACACACATTTTCCCCATTACAATGTATTATCAATGATATGTCAGTAAGTAAATTGTTGTACTAAATCATATTGAAAGGTCAACCTTTGCATGGCCCCCCCCCCTGGGCCTTGGGCCCGTGGTCATCTGTACCCTTTGACCCCCCTGTATGGGTGTGTGTGTTGTAATGTTGGCACTTCTTATGAATTGTATGTCTACAACAGGGATTACCTCGGCTCCTCAAATACTCCCTGGTTGCACACACACACATGTACTTTGACCCTTGTGTGGTCCAAACCATTTCCATTGAACAGGTCAGTCATCAAGCCTAATGGCACACTGCCAACCAATCCCAAAAGATGAATACATACACACTCACACACACACCAACACACACACACTGACATAACCCATATTGACAGCCAGTATAATTATTGTTTCTTTAGTAATTCAGCATCCTTGCTCGCATTGTGACATTTGCCCGGGGATGTGTTCAGTGTGTATGTGTGCTGAATTGTGCTATGCGTGCATGTGTGCCTTGTGTGTTGATTGTGCCTAGTGAGTCAGTTAAATTCCCCATCGTTAGACTGGTGTGTCTCTTGTCATGCTGCCAGGTCGTCTAGCCTAATGAGTGCTGAGGACTGTCAGGCACTAATTGGTCTTAAGACCTGTCAACTACAATTGTTCAGTATGGACACCAATGAACACATATGCACATGAATAAGTCTGCACGTCTAATACACATGCACACACACCTCCACAGACAAGTATGTGTACGAGCAAACACATGTGATACATATGTTGTGTTATCGTGTCAGATACTGATGCCTCGTCTTAAACCACTGGAGCAATGATCCGCTATGTGAAGACTTTTGGATTCAAATCAGACTATTCCTGCACAAGAAGTTTGTAGGCACCCACTCTGGCCCTGTGTGTGTGTGTGTGTACGTTTGTGTGTGTGTGTGTGTGGGGGGGGGGGGCATAGAGGTAGAAGGAACCCTAACATTTAGTCATTTGACCGCTTCAATTGTCAACAAATGCCAAGGGATTTATTGTAACCTTCTGAGGTTCACATGAATACCACATGCATGGGAATCAAACCACGATGAACACATTTATTGTAAAGAAACGCCCCTAGCGGCTAACAAATGACACTGCAACAGTCAGTTAGCCGTAGTGTAGAATTTAAACTGTTACAGCAGAGTGGCAGCCGTTGGTGTATTTGTCTTTACATGGTTAAGAGTGTGTTCCTGTGTCTGTGTGAATGATTCAAGGCCCTTGTCGAGTTGCTTGTTTGACGATCACTTTTTGCTTTCTCTTTGAAAAGCTTTGGAACTTCTCTTTTGCCTTCCATAGATGTTCTTCTAGAAATGAACACACACCCATGCACACAAGCACAATAATACATGTGAGGCAGGCTTCACAAGCAAACCCAGTATAATGATAAATATGTGTGTGTGTGTGTGTATGGGGATAATTCAGACTGTCCTTACACAAATTTAAAATATGTTAAAAATATATTTTACAAATATATTTTTAAAAGTTTCAAAAGGTTGAAAAAAAGTTCAGGAAAAAAAAGTTTCAAAAGGTTGAAAGAAATATTTTCGAAAAAAAGTTATCTCCTCCTTTCACTGTGTGTGTGGGAAAAACGTTTTGGAAAAAAAAGTTTCAAAAGGTTGAAAGAAAAATTTCAAAAAATGTTTCTAAACAAAAGTTTTCATCATTGATGCGTACTTGATGAGGACTTTACTATACTCTACTGTACTCTATTGTACTCTGCTCTGCTTTCATCTACTCTTTTTGAGGCTTCTCTTCTCTCCCCTCTCCTCCTCTCCTCCTGGATTTGAGTTTTTAGTAGTATAAATGCATGTGTGAACATTTCATGTCAATGTGTATGTTTCATATCTGTTTGTGTAAGGACAGTCGGTATTACTTCCTAAACGGACCTCATGTGTGTGTGCAGCTGCTTACCTCTAGCTGGCTGTGTGCAAATTGAGGCCAGGCTATAAATGAAAACAATGAAGAAGGCGATGAAGATGAAGGTTAACTCAAAGCCAGAGAACGGCAACTCCATTCATGCAACTAGAAAACCATAACAAAAACACAATTACATACATATGGAAATATACAACAGCTGAGGTTCAGTTGCAGTACTATTGTCAACCACAGAGAAGGGCTATTGTTTACAGCTGCTGCGCACCATGTTTAATGACTCAGAGTGGTTTGGGCTCTAACTGAACCCACTTACGAAAGTGATCAAAATACAGTTATTTAAGTTCACTCAAGTCATGTCCTTATCTCAAAAGAGCTATTTGATTTTGAAGCACAAATCTCCGTTTGTGCCCTCACCATCGTTTGTATGACGACGTGGACATGCTCTCTCAGATCGGAACACGAACACGGAACGAGATTGGCAGGTAGTCAGAGATACAATGTGCTACAATTATTTTTGGTTTATGATGAATAGTGTTATCTGTGTTCCATTAATGAGGGATTTTTGTATCCGGGTGCTCGGGCTTTACTCAGGCTTCTCCGAGTTGAATGAACTAACTTTTATCACCTGTTCTGAAACAGTCTACCTCAGAGTATGTTAACCCTGCTTTCTGAAATACCCCCCAAACGATGAACAAGGTCCTTAATTTTCACTGAGGAAGTGTAGAAAAGGACACACATTTTACACTACCCGTCACATTCCATTGCAACACATTATTTCATGGAAAATTACAGGAAACGAAACAGTTAACTCATTTCCAACAGATGCCACAAATAACAGAAGAGGTCTTACCTGTTTTAGAAATAGATTGGTTGATCTCACACACATGAATAAGGACACACATAGTAAGTTAAGTTAACTGGGCAAGTTAACTCTCCAGCTAACATGTTGCAACAATTTACTGGCAAAGTTAGGAATCAGCTGGGGAGTTGGGTATGTTGCATAACCTTCTTTGTGGTGAAAAAATACCTGATGTTTCTAAATGGTTGTGTTAAAAAGTGTTTGTTTATTATAACTTATGACATCACCAGCCACTCCTATGTTTGATCCTGGAGGGCTTGTACATCCTTGAGCAAAGTCCACACTCAGACAAGCACACACACACACAAACCACTTCAACATCCACTCATTCCCCAATTATACGCTATTCCGTATGTGTCTTCAGGCTGTGTTCAGCACGTATGCTTGTCTTTGATTGGATGAAGCTGTGCAGTTGTACACATCACTGAAGCTTTTTCGGGGACTTGTGCAGATTTGTGTGACAGCTTCCTGTCCAAGAGTCAGACAATGACCACTCTCTTTGAGAATGTAGTTCCTTGGACATAAGAAGTAATGAGTATTTTTACTAATTGTTATTATTATTTGCATAATAAATACAAAAATGGTTTCATAAATATATTTGATACATTGGCAACAGCTCCAAATTTATGTTCATTGGTACGTGTCTTCTTTGTGTGTGTGTTTATTTGAACAATCTTACCCTGTGTGTGTGAGCACTCCTCTCTTATCATGCCAGTGAGAGTACAGAGACCAAAGACCAACAGCGAGAAGACAATTGTCAGCAGCTCCAGCTCTGTAAACAGATATGCCATCTATTGAAAGACAGCCATACACACACACACGCACAAACACACGCACACACAGATACACATGCACACACAAATACAAGTCATTTAAAGATGTTCAAAACATTTCTAATTCCTTATTTTTATTTATTGAAGTAAAATCCTTTAAAATCCTTTATTTCATTTTGGGGGGGTTTTAATACCCCAAATTTACATAAGAGCTGACAGAAACCACACTGCAAAAAATGCTCAGTAGGATTCAATCCATGACTTTCCCCCTTTTCAAGCGTCAAGGACTCTTTCATGGGTGGTGTTGCTGTTTAAATACTATTCAGCCTTGTATATAACAGAAAGGTGATGTGTAGGCTAGGTCTATAATCACCATGGTACCATGGGAGTTTTTCTCTTCCTTGACTGTTTAGGTAGGTTGTAGGAGCCAATCGATGGGCTTCTATGAATCTGTGTGACACTGCTTGTAAAAAGAACTATACAAATACAATTTTTGATTTCATCGTAAGAGCTTCTGGCAATTTGGCAGATTGCAAACATGACTAAAATCACAGATGAGGCTGATTTTGAAACCAGTGGCGCAAAGTGGGAATGCGCTACATGCGGCGCATAGGGGCGCAGCACCATGAGCATGAGGCCCATGAGGACCTTTTGGTCCTCAGAAACATTGAATGCAAGTTACATAGCATTATGCTCCAAACCTAAGCTTACCTTTTGTTGGCATTCAGAATGTCAGTAGAATGGAACCATCCAGACATGTGACATAGTTGTGGGATGACAGATGAAACATCTGTCTTCAAAAAACTCAAGAAAATACATGTATTGTATTTTGTTACATTTTCTGGCACCAGTATTTTGTAGTTCATTTTAATACATTTATTTGAGGGGTATTTTGTATCAAAATACATTTTTATGTATTTTTGCCCATCTTTGATAACATAGATATAACATTGAACTCTTAAAAAAAAAAAACTAGTATAAAAAGTATACATTAACCCTAGCATCCCCACACTGTTATTGTTATACCACCGTAACACTATTTACAGACAGTCTGTTCATGTCTATTTTAGTCCATAGGGCTGGCACTCCATTTTGAGAAGGATTTGGCTATGCATTAGCATACACACACACACACACAGTGTAAAACACACTCCAGTATTATTATATTTGTGCTGAAGCATTCTCAGGAAGTTTGACAGTAAACGATCAAGTGACCACATACAGTCACACAACATGTCTAATCATTAATGAGAACTAGACTGAAGCAATGAAAAGAAGATTATCGCATAGCATATGTCAACATATTGTGAATCCTCCTGGTTTTTAGCATATCTGCCAGCCTTTTGTGTATGTGGTGTGTGTGTTCGTGTGTGTGTGAGTGATGTTGTGTAAGCTGATAAGCCACACTGGCCATTGCAAGGGATTGAGGTTAATTTAATCTTATTACCCAGCAGGCATGTTGTTCCTGACTCCACCCCTCTCAGCCAGACACTGCCGTCACCCCGCGAACAACTCACCTGGTCAATCCGGTAAAAGCACAGATTAATTTAAGGGTTTCTCTCTCTCTGTGCCTAACTATCTCTCTATCTCTCTTCCTCTATCTCTCCCTGTCTCTCTCTCCATCTTTCTCTCTCATTCCATCTATCCGTCTCTCTCACACACACGCACCGCAAACAGGGGTGGGGGGAAGGGGGTGTTGTTGAGCTTCTCTCAGTCGTCATGACAATTTCACAACCTGCCGTTTCCAGAGCCTTCTGCCGGGTTACCACGGTGACCTGATCCCATTCATTCTCGGCTCTCGATGCTCAGGGGCCAGCGCTGAGGACTTCCGTCATTCCGGGTGCTCTTCCTGAAGGTACAGCCCTTGATGGGACCCGGACCTAGCAGACAGACCAGTTGGACAGTCTGGAGTGCGGCGTTGAGAATGCTGTGGGAATAACCTGGGAACAACGCTTTGAACAGCAGAATGCCCGTACACCAGATCTCCGTGGTGCCGGTTCAGGAGACGGCGAGTAACGGCAAAAGTGCTTCTCGTTCCAAAGACAAGACTGAGGTAAGCCCCCCACCATTCACCTCTCACTTGGATGTTTAGACCTTCAGGGGGGCATTTAGGAGTATGAGTACGACTTTGTGTGTTTTTATATTTTGTGCATATTTTGTGCCGTAGTAACAATACGGTCAAAGATATCTACAGTAAAACATTCAGATGACGACTTTTACGGAGTAGGAGAGCTCTGTGTGCCCCTTAATAGTTCAATCTTTATGATGACTGATCTTCATGCTTGGTCTTCATGGTCGATCTTCATGGTTGATCTAGATGACGGCTCTTCATGGTTGCTCCAGCTGACTGATCTTCATGGTCGATCTTCATGGTTGCTCTAGTTGACTGATCTTCATGGTCGATCTTCATGGTTGCTGTAGTTGACTAATCGTCACGATTGAGCTTCATGGTTGCTCTACCTGACTGATCTTCATGGTTGATCTTCAATGTTTCTCTTGAAGGCTGATCTTTGTGGCAGAAGAAAGGGAGGTGGGGTGGGGTGGAAGGTTCACGTGTGAGCGCTCCGTGACTTGGTGTCTGTGTGCGTGTGTGTTTCTAATCCTGCTAGGTTTCCACTGGCAGTGTCAGCTCCTATCACATAGGGTTGGCAGCTTGTACCCAGCAGATATGTGCTTGAGTTTGTTGCTTCAGCTAAGGTGCTGTTTGACGACTTAGTGTTCGCACCTTCACACACACTGCACCAAGCTTTTAGCACAATCCTTACTCACACACACTCACTTACTGAGAAAGTGTGTGTGTGTGATAGAGAGAGTGAGAAAGAGAAAGAGTGAGAGAGAAATAGATACATACATACTACATTTTATATTTACTCTTATATGTTTACCGTAGGCACCTTCCTGCCATAGTAAATTCCTTGTTTGTGCAAACTTACTTGGCAAATAAAGTTGATTCTGATTGCTGGGTTCTTGTTGTCTACATATGGTCCAGTCTGGCCTAGTGGGAGATGAGAGTAAATGCAGAAGGTGTGTGTGTGGAGTTAGTTTACCTAGCCATCAGTCCAACCTTCACGCTGAATATAAATGACTAATCCCAAGGGCAGAACTCAAAATATCGCTTAGCCTCATACACCAACTAATCTTTGCGTCACCATCAGTATCAACACACACTTACACACACGCTCTCATGTCCCCTTACACACAGATCCTGGTAGGGTTGACAGAGCAGAGAGGCAGGTATGTGATGGTGAAGTGAATCCTGAATAGATACTGGCTATTGAAGTTACTCTTTTGGTTAACTGCAGCGGCTCAATGACAGAGCAGGAGGTGTGTGGGGTTTGTAGCCTTTAAGAGGGTGGACGTGTACTGGGCTGTGATTGGTTCTGGTGAAGGTTTCTGTTTTCTTGAGGCATCTAGGTATATTTATATTACATTTAGTCATTTAGCAGACACTCTTATCCAGAGCGACTTACAGTAAGTACAGGGACATTCCCCCGAGGCAAGTAGGGTAAAGTGCCATGCCCAAGGACACAACGTCATTTGGCGCGGTCAGGAATTGAACCGTCAACCTTCTGATTAATTGCCCAATTCCCTAACCGCTCAGCCATCTGACCTCCTCCGTATATGTTATGCTCTACCTAGACATTCAGATGTTCGGAAGGGTCTGACAAGTTGTTCAGGAAACTTCACATATTCCAAGATGAAGAAGATGGGTGTAGGTTTTTTGTAGCGTACAGGCCTGCACTCTCAGATGACTTTGTAGAATTCGGTGTCCTTGTAGAGGAGCCCTCAGAAAAAAGGGGTTCTATTAATTAACATGTTTCAAGAGGGTTCTCCTCTAGGGCCAAATTGTTCTAAATACCAGTTGTTGTCGCAACGTGTACCCTGCTGGGACGGAAAATTCATGTGCTTTGGTCACTTCAGGTCACAGGTGTACCATGTAGTGAGTCAGTTAAACATAGCTTCCTTCACAGCCATTATTAGGGATGTAACCAGCATATACGCATGGGCAACTTTTGACTGCAGGTGGTGTGGATTAATTGAACTATAGACTACGGACTTTAAATTGACTAAGTAAATCCCTTGATCAGCTTATGATTATACACTGTTTGACAGTGTGTGATTATGTAGTCATATGTGTGTATTTTTTAGTATGTTGTCTATGTGGGTGTTTACTGATAGTTGACAGCGATGGGGCAGGTACAGAGTTGACCATTTAACCATAACCAGTAAATATCTAAAGATTTGAGTGATGTGTCTAGAACCAGTGCAAAGTGTGTGTGTGTGTGTGCATGTTTGTGAGAAAAAGGGTATGTTTCATTTTGGATCTACTTCGTGTCTATTTTTAATCAGTCAAGGTGGTGATTCCTACACAAATACAATAAGATCTGCTAGCTGCTGGTCTTACGCTTGGCTAAGAACAATATAATGAACATTCAGCTACAGTCAGGTATGACAGGAAGTGACACGTAGGTATTACCCTGAGCTCAGAGATGCCAATACAAGATACTGAACTTGAACCCCGTTTACTAAACACTGCACTGCTACCAGTCCGGACTGGCACATGGCATGTTTTTATGAGAATGAAGGAGAGGACAAAACACACGTACACACACACAACCAAGCAACTGTTACGACACTCATGTCATTTTGAAAACCCCAAGATCTAGTTACAGTATTAAAAAAGCTGAAGTAAAATACACTGTTCATTGTGCTACAGCAAGCCTACTCTTTCAGCCAATGGAGTTAGTTAGTACACAGACTAGAACACAGACAGAAGTCCCTGCCTTGCTGGTTTTGGGCCATAGATTCTTCCCGTCAGGTGTAAACCAATCCGTCACAAGTAACTAAACTTACTCCAGTGCTATCATAATTCGATCACTCTGACCCCTCATCACAATCAAACCAGCCTAACCCAGTTCCAGGAGAGAAGCTCTTAAGTAGGCTGCTCCTAGGTCACCAAACAACTGGTTGCTTTGGAAAGGGAACGACTGGCACACAAGCGATCTGAAGTCACCCTCATGATACTGACGGATGATTAATACTAAATGTGACTGTTGACCGAGTGAAAGGTTGCAGTCGGCTGTGTGTACTGTACTGTATATTTGTCCAGCAGTGAAGTTTAGACAGCAACAGTCCGGCACGTTCTGCCAAAAGCGCTTTAATGTTTCTGAAAATAGATTACCGGTGATGCACAGCTCCTTTTCCGCTCAGCCGGCCCTCTCTAAGAGGATTGGTCGTCTTACTTGAGGTCACAGATACACATGGGAGAGAGCGTGACTCTTGACTCCTGGCATGAGCCAGGAGTTAAAAAAGCAGCCAACTATCTCAGAGGACACTGCTGTACCGACCAATCGAAGCGCCTGAAATCACATGACGACAGACAATTTAGCTTTGAGGATGTCTGTCAATGAGCGGGGTGGAGGAGTTGACTGAGGTTGAGGAGAAGAGAAGATAAGTGGGTGAATGTGGTTGAGTTGACGTCGACTTTGTACAAGCTACTTTAGTACGTTTTCCTTTCCTCTTATCTAGGAGCAGAGTTCCCTATTTGTACATTGCTTTGGATAGAAGTGCCATGTAAAATGCAACCCAAATGATCTTTATTATCCTTCCGGTCTTTCTATGCCCCCCCCCATCTCTCTCTCCACAGGGAGGGAAGGCCTCTGGACGCTCAGGGAGTCGTTCCAGCAACATCTCCAAGGTAACCACTGAACCCATAAAAGGATCTGTAGTCAATGTCTCTAATCCAGTTATACTCCATTCACAGATAGAACTACAGTAGGCTAATTAAATGTAGCCAGTCAAGATTTCAATGTTGGTGTTTAAATGGTTAACTTTCAATTATTTCAGTCTTATTGACCATTGGCCACCGAATATTGGTTCCTGGCTTTAGGCCAGTCCATTTAGGAGGCCCGTAAATCCATTCTGTAATTGGTTGCAGGCGAGCAGTTCTACAACGGGACTGGGCACGGCCACCGTGTCTCGTACGTCAGTCACCCCCTCGTCTCAAGATATTTGCAGGTATGAGAGTTGCCCAATACAATTACCCCTGTTAACTGTTCTCCTCCAGACACAGGTTACTTGTGGTTTGTGCCTCCATTTTGTCTTGTGTCCCTAAGCACACGGCAAGGTTATATATATAGAGGGAGGCATGGCAGAGCTTTCAACCACCAGAAACATTGATCTATTTGATCCATATTAATGTTAGGACATCCTAAATCAATAAACCTCTCAAGAATGTTGTTCTTTTCAATATCAAGACTTGTTACAGGAGAATAGGCAGATTTTAAGTACTGGTACACATACTTGAATCCCAGCTGTATGTTTGATCACACATGTATCTTGCCTGTGTTTCACCTCACCTTGTACTTTTCCATCTCTCCACCTTTCTGTTTGTGTGTTTCTGCCTGTGTGCATGTGTGTGTATCCGTCTCCGGGTGTATGTGTGTGTGTGTGTGCGTGCATCTGTCTGAATGTGTGTGTTTGTGCGTATCCATCTCTGTGTGTATGTGTGTGTGTATCCGTCTGTGTGTGTGTGTGTGTATGTTTGTGTTGACTCGTATGCGTGTGCCCATGCTCAGTACCGGCCCCCTGACTCGCCTGGAGGAGGATGTCTCTGACGGACACACTCAGAAACCTCCTCAGAAAGGAGCGATGGCGGCCACCAGCGCCAAGCAGAGCTCCTCCCAGAAGAAGCAGGTGAAACGGCGGCAGAGACCCAAGCGAGACAGCTGCACCGCCACCGTCGAGACAATCGCCCAACCTCCGCCCGACCGCGAGCGCAGCCCCAGCAGCGAGCGCTCCGACAGGGCCGAGAAACAGGACAAGGGCTCCAAGCCGAGGAAGGAGCACGTCCGCCACCGCGGCTCCATCCCCCCGCAGTCGGAGTCCTCGGAGGAGGACGAGGAGACCTGGCGCCAGTCGCGGAGCTGGAGCAAGGAGAAGGCTCGGAGGGGCAGGCGTCGGAGCGGGAGCAGCCGAGACAGGGACGGGGGGAGAGGGGGGGGTGGAGACGGGGGGGAGATAATGGAGCTCCAGTCGGTGGGCTCGGACGAAGGCCGCGAAAACAAGGAGAACCAGGCTCCGGTGGAAAACGGGCAAGGGGGACTGAAGAGCCGACGCGGTGGGGCGCCGAGAAGGGAGGGGCGCGCCTCCCAAAGGGGCGGGACCCAGCGCCTGGACGGGGAGTCTCGCAGCCCCGGGAGTTCCTCGCTGGTGGAGGAAGGGGAGGAGCACATCACCAAGCGCTACCAAGAGAGGGGGGCTGGGGGTGGGGACATGTCGGTGCCGACGACACGGAGCGACTGCGCCGTCAACGGCACAGTGGAACCTGGGTCTGACGATGAAATGGAGGTCTGCAGGTCAGTGTGTGCGAATGCGTGTGGTGGGAGTCCATTTATGTTGTGTGTGTGTGTGTGTGTGAATCTGGCCTCTTGGAATTTCAATCCTAACCCTCTGTATCCTGTGCGTGTATAGAATCTGTCACTGTGAGGGGGACGAGGAGTTCTCATTGATAACGCCGTGCCGGTGCACGGGGAGTATGAGGTTCGTCCACATGGCCTGTCTAAACCAGTGGATCAAGTCTTCAGACACGCGATGCTGTGAACTGTGCAAATATGATTTCATCATGGAGACACAGCTCAAGCCGCTAGGCAAGGTAGACACACACGCACATCACATGTTGTCTTGGGTAAGCTTTTCTCCCCAGTTCCTTTCTGCCACTACAAATCCACGTTTCCTCTTCTCTCTCTCTGCTCCGCCTCTCTCAGTGGGAGAAGCTACAGATGTCCACCAGTGAGCGAAGGAAGATCTTCTGCTCGGTGGTCTTTCACTTGATTGCGATCATCTGCGTGCTGTGGTCGGTCCAGGTTCTGGTCAAAAGGACCATCGACGAGATCAGTCTAGGCAAAAGCTATGGTCAGTGTCTCTTGACATAGCCCGGAGTTTAGAGTTTGACCACAGAGCTTTTTGATGAAAATGTTTTAACATTGAATTGAATCTCAATCTGCGGGGCCTACAATACTGCTACGCTCAACATTTGAAGCGTTTTCCTGCCCATCAATTACATACTCATGGAATTAGCATGTCCCAGGGTATAAGACTACTTTATTTACACGTAGGTTGAATATATTACATTTACAGTCGTGGACAATTGCTGCCCCCCTCTTCATGCCACGGCTGCTTATATCGCCTGTAGGAAGGACCGGCACTGGCTGATGATATGACTGAAATTACGTTAGCAGTCATTTTATGCCAAGGCCCAGCAAGCTTTGCAAACACAAAATGTATGTCGCTCCCAATACTTTAGGCCACGGCTGTACATCCACTTTTCCTCACATAAAATGTAGCTTCTTTTCTAAATTACAAAACAGATGGGACATGCATGTATAGCTTTGTGTATTGCTGCTGTGTGTGTAATTGGCACGTACATGTAAAATGACTTGGCATACAAACACTAACACAAAAGGTTGTGATGTGTTATACCGTTGCATTATACTGCAACGGTATTGTTCTATTCATTTTCATCTTTGTGATTTGTAACAGTTTCCGGGATTAACTAGGTCTAATGATAGTGCAAGTGTAAATGGAGGTCTATCCAAGTTTCTATTAAATGCTTAATTAATATGTATAAATATATTTCCTAAAAGTTCAAGTTAATTTGTTGCCCTTTAATGACAGATTGTTTAGAGACAGTAAAAATAAGGAGACCACCACTTACTCTTTCAGACTATTTTTGGAGCTTAAATCTACAGAACTACAGTACAACAGAGGGTAAGCGCAGCTCAGGTATTGTTTATACCAGTTATTATGGTCCCCGTCAATACACGCATAACCCTTTTGTGTGTGTGTGTGTGTGTGTTGTATGTGTGTGAATGATGTGTGTGTGCATGCATGCACGGTGTCCCCATTTGACGTCCACAACAGTGTTTCAATGGCCGTTCTGGACCAAGCTGATTGTGGTGGGGATCAGTTCCTCCGGCGGACTCATCTTCATGTACATCCAGTGCAAGGTCTACCTCCAGCTGTGGCGTCGCCTCAAAGCCTTCAACCGCATCATCACCGTGCAGAACTGCTCTGAGAGAGCCCAGCATCCTGTGCAGGCTCCTCCCCCCATCACCACGCTGGCCAATGGGAAGCACGACACTGTGGCAGTTCCCATGGGCCAGCTCTCCAAAGGCGGCCAGGAGTCTCAGTCGGACTCTGACTCGACCACGGAGGACGCGGTGGCGCCGGCGGAGAGCCCTGTCTGAGGCTCCTCCCCCTCAAACTGTCCCGACTCCCAAATCACACCCTGTGTTGTAGCTAGTGCACTTTTAAGTGGGTGAGAATAGGGTCACTCGTTTTGGACCCGACAGGTAGAAGCAACATGTTACGGACGTCTCCTCATGTACCCAAGTGAATGAGGAAGAGGATAGGAGTTAGGGAGACAGGTATCTCGAAGGCTACTGTGCTATTAATGGGACCATCGTTGGTGTCAGTTTGCAGTCACACTGAGGGACAGGGTAACAGGGTGCAGCTCAGAGTTTGATACGCTGTCGATGCTGGTGCTAGCGCATTAGCCTAATGCTAACCCCACTCTCCAGCCAATCAGGGCCTAAAAACCCCAGAGTCCAAATGTGAAGTATACAATCAGAGACCCTGTATGCTGGGCTATGCTATGATTACAGTAGCTAAAGTTCCTAGTAGTGCAACCAGTGGTAATACTGAAACCAAAAACATGACAGGTCAAGTGTTACTAGGAGAATCCCTACCAGGGTGTAGATTATTCCTAGAAGAGTACAGGAAGTACTAAGTAGCCAAAGAAGATCATTTCCTCTCACTATATGCAGCTTTTGATTAAAGTGATACTGGAAGTAACTTGCATTTATCAATCACTTTAATGGTTCAGTTATAATTTGTGTCTTCCGTGTTTTGTATTATGCTCAAATGTTCTTGTTTATTAATTGACACACAGTGGGGTTCTGCCTCTAGATTGACAGCCAGATGTTCTCAGTGAACAAATGTCCTCTTTTTTATGCATTTGTTGAATGGCACATTTTACCAGTTAATACTCTCACTGAGCTAAAAAAGGAAATACATAATGTGTTTGATTACCTTAACGATTTGAGAAAATTCAATTGAGTTTTTCTGGGTTTTGCAAAATTTTATAATCATCTGAATTGAGTAAAATACAAGATTATTCAAATTGCATATGTACCTGTTTGCAATAAAGCACTGAATGTATATCATCATTTCAACAATACATTTCTTTTTACACATCCCGGTTAATTTTCCGACAACTGGAATCCAACTAGTCTGACTGCTGATGACTGCTGTCATCTGATGGACAGTCTTGGTACTGCAGTACCGCACTGCCGATGTTGTATTGATATTCCATACAAGCACAAACACTGTTACCAATAATAAAATAGAGTTTCACCTACACAGCCCCTCATCAAACTTCAGGCTGGGTGAAGATTTTGCAGTCTTTTCATTCCTCAAACTGTAGAGTACCTCTTGTTTTGCTGTTGAGATGTCTTGTCTTGAGAGGTCCCCAAGTCTCTGAAATGCAAAGTATTTACAAGTCTTCCGGCAGTCCTTCTGAATCAGAGTCTGCTATTGAACCTTCCTCTTTCTCCTCCTCCTCCTCTTCTCCGTCTGCTGCCTTCTCATCTTCTTCCTTCGTTTTCTTCACCTCTTTGCTGGAGAACTTCCGTAGCTTGATGTTGGGAAGTTTTTTCAGGTCGCCACTCCATGCGCTGGTAAACCAATCAGATCATAACTCACAGTTCCATACGGACCTACCACAATACATTCCCTCCTGCCCAATCCAATAAAGGTCAGGTACTGGGTCTCCTTTCCTTCATCACTCCACTGAACACTTCACCATCAACCCCAATAACAAGCTATTGTGTTATCTGTACTAATGTTTTCTGCTGTTCAGATGTTCACATAAAAGGCCAGAGGAAGGCTGAATGGTTTGGGAAGTATCAAGACGCAGCCAGCATGCGGCTGAATAGGCCCCCCAGTCATGTATGCTCACCTGAAAGTCTTCAGATGTTTGGCGTTGATGAGATCTGGAATCTCTGAAGAGGGTATGGAAATACGAAACACTTATTTTCAAGAGCACAGATGGGCACGACACTGAAAGTATGAATTTTGAAGGGACGTGTATCACTTACCAAAACCGTTGCCATCGAACTGAGCTCTCTCCCGTTCGACAGTCTGCATGATAACGGTTTCCCGGGCGCCGTGTAGACGACCTTGTCTTCCTTTGATCCCGTTAACAAGCTCGATCTGCTCCAATTCCGAGTCAAATCTGTGAAGGTACCTGAAACACACACACACAGGCACACTGAACAAAATGAAGCCTGTAGATTCAGATGTGAATGTTATTAGCGTTGATGTGGAGTGGTGAGCTGAGCACACAAACACGCACCTTTCTATAATGTCACAGGCATCTTGTTTGTTGTAGGTTGTCTTTGTAGAGTCCAGCTGGCCCTGGAACCACAGCAGCTTTTCCCCTACAGCCATGAACACACACATCATTAACGAGGTGGCATCGACCTGGACGTAGCTTTAGAAAAAAAGCTTTTACTAAATTAATTTAGAAATGTTTCAATGAGGGAGCTGTCACTCACCGATACTATTAAGACGAGTAGCTTTCTCAGTCTTCTGTCTAGCACGGGAATAAATACCTAGATGTTAGACACAAGCCGTAACAAGATAAAATACAGATGAATTAAAATGACTATAAAGTTACCCACTTATCCTTTTTCTCTAATCGGATCTCTTCTCGGGCGAGGTAAGCAGCCTTCCGACTGTACGGGTGGACCACTTTTTTCTTCTCCGGAGCCTTTCCCTTCTGCGCTTTCGGCTAAAACAGAGAAACATGGATGTAAATTGCACCGTTAAATATTACTAGTAATTGCTATATTACTGTATATATTACCAAGAAGACCTGTCGTCTTTACCATGTTTGAGCTTCTTCAAAACCAGTTTAAGTACTGCCTACACGTGTGTAGTAGTTTGGTGCTGCCGGAAAGGTCTTCGTCGTAATACTTCCGTGTTGAACGCTGTTCGGCCGACATCGTTCCGTTGATGGAATGTCATTTTGAAACCGCAAAGAGGCGCTGTAGGACACTAAATCGACTGCTGCAACTGAAGTCTGAGGAGAGTCGCTTTGGCGAAGAAGGTCAGTTCATTTAAGGCTCTCTCAAACCTCTTTTGGTGAATTGTGATTAAGACAAGCAATGTGGATTGGGACATTGGAAAAAAGGAAAACTGATTGGCCATTTCCAACCTTGAATAAATACTTGACTTTTACTTGTGTAATTAAGCTGATTTATGTGACCTTTGGCCTAGTATTCTTTTGTGACAGGGTTAGGGTTATGTATGAATCACAGACCCAATACCAAATAGTCTTGAATTATTTCTCCTGTATTTTCTTTTCTCTTTTCTTCTCAACATAAAGAGGTACTGTTTCAACTGTTGTTGTGATGTTTCAAGCACTGAGAAATCATTCACCTGTGACATCAAGTTGAAACTTGTCACAACCATGGTTAGGTTTTACACGATAAGCTGTCGGAACGTAGAAAAGCAGAGAATGGTGACTGTAATCAGACTGTTGTTGTTTTTAGTTCCTTGAAGATCAAACATAACTACCACATACCAATACTGAATCTATTAGCAACAGCTTTGCCCCTTTTGTACTCAGTTTGTTCAACTCTTTACTCTCCCAGGTATGAACACATACTGGGCTGGTAAGAATGTACTACTGCTTTTGGATGAGGGGCAGGCTTGTGGCTACAAGCAGTTGATTGCATCACATCCGAAAGAGTGAACTGGCTGGGTGTGTACGATGTGTGTAAATGTGTGTGTGTGTGTGCGTGGGGGGTGTGTTCTCTTCTCTCTTTCTTCCCTCTGTAGAGCTGGGTAGGTGAGTTAACTATCAGATCAGGAAGTGGGATGCCATGACAGGCAGTGAGAGGAGGAAACAGGTACAAAATGTCTCTAAGTCTGCTCCAGCCCTTGGAAACATGAGGAGAGACTGGTGGGGAAGGACCCCGCTGCTGGTGTTGGCGCTCATCGCCTGTCTGGCTGGCAATGGTAGGTGTCTCTGTCTCTTCTCTTGTCTGTTTGTCTTTCTTTTTTTCACTCTCTCACTCTCTCTCTCTCTCTCTCTCTCTCTCTCTCTCTCTCTCTCTCTCTCTCTCTCTCTCTCTCTCTCTCTCTCTCTCTCTCTCACTCTGTCTCTCTCTCTCTCTCTCTCACTCTGTCTCTCTCTCTCTCTGTTTCTACCTCTAACTTTCTTCTGCCCTGCTTGGTAAGAAGTGCCCTCACATGCCTTTCAGTGAAACTGAGAATAGTGACAGCAGAGTTTCTATTGGTCTTCTTTTCAAGTACATGCCGCGCTGCCGAACTGTGTTGTGCCATTTGAATGCTCTGTTTGATTGCTCTTTATCTGAGTTACCAACATAATTTACCTGCTGTTAAGTGTGAACATATTGTTTATAGTAGACTTTAACGTTTTGTATTTTGAGTCTTTTAAAACAGCTTTTACTTGACTGTCTTTGTGTCTATTCAGTTTCAGCTGCTTGGTTTTGAATGAGAAATAGTCACACTTGATAAGAATCAGCTACACATACTGTTGCGGAAATGCAGATGGTCCTGCTTTTCACTTGCCTCAAGAGTGAGACAGACTTCCTGTAAGTTTAGAGTCACAGTCACAGTCAGATTTCACTATTGCTTGCGTCAGCAGTTTTCATCACCTTGGTTGGCCAACATCCCGTAATGGTTGATTGTGTATTACGCTTCAGAGCTCCCCTCATATTCTTTATCGGTTAGTTTAGCCTTTTCATTAAACAGGCTACAAACTTTCACATAGGATGTACAGAACATAATCCCGTTTTTCAAAGTAAAAGGGGATGGGTACATCTGTAATAGACAATTTGACTGCAGATGAAGAGTTTGCATGCTCAAACCTCCCCTGTACAGTGCTTGGGATAAAAGCATCTGCTAAATGAATCTATTATTTTTAATCATGGGTTCAGCCCAAACGAGCAACAGATTATATCAGTCTGTGGCATTCAGTGACATTACACACGGCCAAGATTCAGTCTTCAGACTGGACACTGATATCTTTGATAACTAATGGATATTAAGTGGTGGTTGTCAGGATGACTGCATTGAATGAAAATGAATTATAGCATTTAAGCAATGGGTCTTGTATTGTAGCACTGTGTCAGACTGATGAGGAAGAATCACCTGATGAAGTGACAACAGAAACACCTGAAGAACCAGATGATGATGATGGTAATAAACATCTACTCCTTTTTATCTTCAACAATGTGTATTTATGTATGTGTACTCATCTTTACTTTAAAAGTGGTGTCAAATAACACTCATGGTTTGGTCCATGTTCCTCACTTGTATTAATCCTTGGCTCTAACCCTTCAGTGGTCCCGACAGGTAATGAGATGACCACACCAAGCACTCTCTCATCACAGACTACTTTAGGTGAGATTGCACCAGATCCTGTGGGTTTTCCTGGCTCATGTAACATGGTCATTTGTTATTAATTTACCTTACTAAATATCCATATGTTGCTAATAAGGGGCATTAAATACAATTGTGTTTTTGTTTTGTTGTTATGGATGTTTTTGTTCACAGTTGAAGGGCATGGTTCTGGAGACTACATAACAGACAATAGTAAAAGTATGTTAAAAAAAGGCCAAAGACATGAAGGTCCCATTCCCTTTTCATACTTCCACTTCTGATTCAAACATGTTTTTTGTGGTTTTATGATCAAAGATATTGCGCTCTAACTTGAATCCTCTCCTCTTAGTCATGCTAGGGGACGAAACCCCCAGCTCTTCATCGGATGAAGAAGGTCTAAATCCCATCATTATTTTGGTTCCAGTCATCTTGGTGGTCGTGATCATCATTTTTATTGTGGCTGGTATAATGATTCATCGCAGATTGAATGGGAAAATTAGCGATTCTGGTAAGTCTGGCACACGTAAACATGTTGTTTTTGTAATAAACACAAACCCTCCACTAACTTCCACTGTAGATTGACAGCTGTTTATGTGATATTTACCAATAAAGCTATATATTATACAGTCAGCCAATACAGAAAGTGATTATTAGAAGGTAAATGTCTTCGCCTGGCTTTTTTTTTCTTCTTCAGAATTACAGTAAAATGTATAAAGTGAGCCTAAATGTACGTTTATATTTCTAGAAAATGGGAAACAAGATCCTTATTTGGATGATCACAGTTCTGAGAAAGTTCCAATGTAAGTATTACTCTGCTTTAAAAGGATACTTGGTTTGTTTGATCTCCAATCAGTTTAGTCTTTTTTTTATCCTAAAGATTGTTTTGTGTTTCCTGTTAAGGAAGAGGGCATGAAGAAGCATGTTTAAAGAGGTGTGTCTGTGTATGTTTGTGTGTTTGATGGATTTGTGCAAATACGCCGGTTATGCATTTTAGCAGCTACTAGCAAACCATATACAACCACACTGGTAGGTTTGTCATCACGTGCAATGCAATAAATTCAATGTCAAGTGTGTTTTGCGAAGGGCCATTAAAGGGGGAGGGGAGGTAGTCCTACCTGCATGGACACAAGCCGGGGCTTGCTCAACCCTGGTTGGGTTGCCTGGGTGAGAGGATGTCTGATTGTTGAAATACCCGATGACCGCAGGAACCATCACTAGTCACGTGTTGAGGTGCATCTCAAGATGATTTTTGTTAAAAGATAAAGATAAAGCTGTTCTTCAGCATCAACAACAAAGTTGACATTCCGTAGCCTAAGCTCCTGTGTCAGTCATTAGTGCTACAACAAGTACAAAAAGTGGAAACAGGAGATACAATAGATTGTAATAGAAGTCCAAAGAGGGAAGACTATTTGGAACATTTTATTTTGATAAAAAAACGAACCATTCAATTGCATTGCTGCTTTCTTCCAGGCCCATGTTTGAGGATGATGTGCCCTCTGTTCTGGAGTTAGAGATGGAAGATCTTGAGCAATGGATGAATAAAGATGGTACGTCATTCTTATAAAACAAAAGGTACACGCTCTAACAATATATCAATAATGAGGATGATTTATTTTGTACCGC
This sequence comes from Osmerus eperlanus, assembly GCF_963692335.1. Classification (NCBI taxonomy): domain Eukaryota; kingdom Metazoa; phylum Chordata; class Actinopteri; order Osmeriformes; family Osmeridae; genus Osmerus; species Osmerus eperlanus. The sequence goes on from NC_085031.1 coordinate 13,491,952, forward strand.
ATGCAATAGCATTTGGCTGAAAGTTTTTCCAGCAGAGGTCGCAGTTGTTCTATTTGTTTCTTCTGTGGCTACTTAGTGAAAAAACTGTTCAATCATAAATCTTAAATACAACTCACAGGAATTCAGATTTGGTTGTTTTTTTCGAAAATCAGCAGGAACAAGAATATTTACCTAGGCCTCACTAGATTATTCTGAAAGTTCACATTCTTGATTCATGTCATAAAATGATGTAGCAGTACCATACATGTCTACTTGTCTCTACAGGTGGTGCTGGAGTGGACTCTGGGCCAGCGTAATCATATTTATGGTGAGTGTAAGAAGTCAAAGCTAGTGTGGACCTACTGGATCCATTTGTATGTGATGAATAACATGCTCATGACGTTTACCCACACTGCTTTAACATCATGGCATATAAAACTTTTAGTCTAGAGTTGTGAGTTTTAACAAATTACTTTGGCAAACAATTACTAAAAAAATGTAACCTACTTTATGCAGTCATAAATAATAACTAGGCCAAAGGGTAAATATTTTCTCAGAAGGTGTTGCAGCGAACATGTGGAAATGTTGCAAGATAAGACAAGAAGTCAAACCCAAACCCACGGTGGTTTACAGTTAACATAGATAGAGGGAAGAGCCAACTGTCAATAGAACCTGAAGCTGATGACCTGATACCAGCACTAAAATGAAACTTGAGCATGGGAAACCATTTGATGAGTAAAAACAATAGTCCTATAACTTCCTACTCTCATGGACGCAAATAATCACTATAGTGACCATCAAAAACAATATGAAGTAGCTTGATACCTATTGTTTCGGTTTTGGTTAGTTTTTCTGGTCACAATAGAGTCAACAATACACAAGTTGACCTTTGACCCTGGATAAAGGACCACTCTTTGTAAACAAGTCTTACCAATCCAGCTATTTTTTTTTTGTACAGCAGGTACAGAGTAGCTCTAACTGGCGAACTCTGACCCTTGAGTTCTCAGCCTTGGTAATGCTTTCAGGCAGGAACCATAAGACATCTGTTAGTGATTGCGACAGGCATGCATGGAAGTGTGGCGTAAGGCAGCAGAAATATGTCCCCTCTCCGTGTGTGTGTGGTATGGATGGGTTTGGGGTTAGTGGTCCATGAAATGAACTATGAGCTCACATTATTCACACGCTATTTACTTGCCAGGGAAGTTTTGTTTGGAATGTGGCACAGTAGTTGAGGGTTATCAATGAACTCAGGCCAGAAGTCAAAACACTCAGATCTGTCTTGAAGACTTGATGATAAGTACCACACTATCAACCGTATTCACTATCATTAATTTGGAAGTGGTTTTGGCTTGTATGCTTTTAAAGACAAGTAAATTGGCTTCTTGCAGGCAGGTCATGTATAGAATTAGAAAGGGACATTAATTCTCCATGATTCATCATTCCCCCAAAATGATCTTCAAACTTTGTAACTTGTGGCTCAGGGATCTGACGTCTCTTCCTGTTTGTCCCCTTCCTCCTTCAAGGGGATTAGAGTCACGGACACTCAACTCTCTCTCACCCTGCACGCCCCTACTGCCTGAGACTAAGGACATGGTCCGAGCAGGCCACAGGAAAGGACCCTGTGTCCCTCAATGCTGTGTGTAGTTGCTTGTTATCAGCTCTATGAACGTTCAAGGCGTGTTATGTTACAGCTATGTTACTACACACCCACAATTCCCAGGAAACAACTCCACTGAGACTAATGGGACACTAATGGGAGGACTATTCTTAAATTCCAAATGTGAAATCTCGGGTAACTCAACTTGTACAAATGAAAGATTATGAGAATAAGATTATTGGAACATAAAATCAGTACCATTCGCCCCTACTTATAGCATGTGGCAATAGAGATTTCACCAGTTGAATTCTGGTTGCTTCTCCCTTGTAATATTGTATTATGTCATTCTTGAGCCTGCATTGTTCATTGTTTCATACCCTCTAGTTTGTGATCATGCTGATTGCCTTTTATTTTCATTTGTCATACTGTAATTTATGGTGCTTTGAATGTAAATTGGTTTCAGGAAATTGTCAAGAAAAACACATAAATAAAATAGCTTCCTGCCACTACTTTTTTTACATCGAAAAAACTATTACTATCATAATTACATCTCAAGAGATAGCAGATGCTCTGTTTGCATTCTCTCCCTTGCACAGATAAGCAGTCAGCTGTAAACTGACAGTGTAGACCAGATTGCCAATCCCAAAGACTCTCCCCTCTAACGATAGCTAAAATGGCGACCATGCGTTGACTTGCTTCTTTTCCCCAGATCACTTCCTTCTGCTTCTACTTTTCTGTATGTGGTGGCCCATCTCTATGGCAGAAGCCTTTAATTATAAGGGCGGCTGGTTTATATATGATCAAATGGAGAAATAGTTTTCTCTGGTGCATGAAATGGGAGGGAAAAAATCACAGCAATAATCTTTGCAGGGGATTTTCCGAGAGCCAATACCAGCCCAGTTATTGTACTCAGGAATTTCCTACAGATCCTTACTTTGTGTATTTTCTGTGTAATTTTTCTGTTAAAATATTTTTTTATGTTTGTTTAATATATCCTCCACCAATCTTGTTCTTGTACACTGTTTTTTTAATATTTTGTGTAAAATCACATCCAGATGTTTGAGCGAAATCGTCAGTATTTCAGTTCATTCTTTATTGTAAATATAAAAAAGTATTGTCAGTGAGCATTTATATTTTATACTTTGTCCTACAATGCCTGGACATGACTATACATACATACATTTGTGTATGATCATTGCCATAGCCTTAATTTGGTTTTGGTTTTAGTCCTGGTCGGTTGTCAGGAGTTGCATCGAATGTACTGTCTTCAAAAGGAAAACGATGTACAGACTCAGATATCCTGTTTGTAAATACAAGTCACAAATAAATTAGTAAGTTGAGGAACACTTCTTAAATATTTGGATTCCCCTGACATAGTCTGAGTCACTAGTTACAAAGAGAACAAGTGTGCTTTTTCATGTGTGAGTGAGTGCTGTACAGTCATGTGTGTGAATATGCTTCTGTTTGTATACACATCAAACACAGTTATAGACCATTGGACCATTCGAATAGACACCAACATCACTCCATACACAAGATGGCTGTAGCAGTTTTTTAGTTGTTGACCAAGCTATATGTGTCGTGGCCTGTGTTTTATGCAAAGGAAGGGTGTTCACTGTATTGTTCGCTGGACGGATTCTAGTCAAACTGGTTTGCATGTGTACATGCTGTAGATGAAGTTCCTCTGAACCAAGGTGATCTAACATATATACAAACAACATAAACCAAACACTGGGTGAATCAGACAAAGTAACTTACATTCGACACTCATTTCATATTCATTACCTACCATAGCATCTACTCAGAGGGAAAGAAAATGTGTACCTGCCTTGTACATCCTGTACACCCTGCCCTGGCATCATGACTACAAGACTTTACTTCTTTCTGCTTAGTTCTGTCCTGCACTGAATACACAAACTGCTGTATAGTTCACTGCCCCTGAGGTGACATTAAAGATGGTCACACACCCTATCAGTTTTCTCTCACACAATCAGCCATGTTTGTCTTCTTCTTGGGAGCAGCGATGCTATGGTTGACCTCTTCTCCCCCATCTTGTCATCTCTGCGGCTTATTATTGCTATTACACTGAACCACAGAAAGAAGATAATCATTTTGTATTGAGTAGAGCGCACAGCACACACCAAAGCGTGTGATGTGTTAGTGTGCGCATGAGTGTGTTACAGACATACAAGCCTCCAGCCTTGGTCCCTGCTGTGTCGGAACCAGCATGCAAAGCCTCACAACGCCTAGCTATGCTGTGCAGCACATTATGCCTAACTAGCAACATGGTCAATAACCCTGTCATCCCCAGTCTCCAACTTCATCCCCGAGGTGGAGATGGGGACTGGGATGCTGTGGTGGCAGCCAAGAGTTCAAAATCAGGCCTCCTCCCTCTGTCCAAGACTGGGATCAACCTAAAGTTAAGCCTGTTCAGAATGTCTGGGAGCCAAGACACGTATTGACATCTGATTCTGTGGGAAAACCACCTTTGAAGTTATGACACAAAAGTACCATGTCTCATGCTGGGATTCCCTGAGGCAGTTTTGGTTGCCCAACCGCCTGGCTTTCATCTCTTAAAACTGAACAGCAGACCACACTGGATATGGACTTTGTCTGGACGGCACACAGACTCCACAGACTGAACCGAACACAACTCGTACTTTTCTTTAAATCTATAACTTAAAGAGAATGGGACATTGTCTATTTCCAATTTATCCTCAGAAAAAAAGAAAAGAATACAGTTTTTTATGCCTTGCTTAACTTTTAAGCCAAACATAGCTTGATACTTGCAAATGTGAAAGATAATGCTGGAGAGAAGAAACAGATGGAAACCATTTGTTGTTTTGTTCCTCTCTAGTCCAGCCTACTATGGCTTCTTGCAAATCTAAGTTATGTGTGTAGTTATGTGGGACTCTCCTTGGACTTACTGGACTTACCAGAAAATACCAGAAAAGTGCTATTTCCTGTTCAATTTTCATTTAATGGAACCCCTGCCTCTTTCATATTAAAGAGTTCTATATAGCCCATGGCTCACACAAAAACATTTCAATAAATAAAAAATCCCCATATCCACAATTTTCATATCCAGGTTAACACTGAAGGGAAGGACAGACATCACACTTTTTGATGCACTTTCACATAAGGAATCATGTTGGGTTTAGCAACTTTTCACATATACATTCTCAGTTAATGTGTCTGCCCAGAAAAGCTCTCCCTCACTTACACTCCAAGGCATATTTTTTTAGCTATCTTTGGCCAAGTGCCAGTATCAATTCCATGCTTCTCAGAATCACATTCTTTGGTGCTTAGTGATATCTCAGGGTTTAAGAGTCTCTCCCACTGGCAGATTGAGATACTGGACATAGAAATGAACATAAGACGTTTAAGGTCTTATGACCTTATGAAGAAGTTTAACAATGCATGGCACATGCATTGTTACATCAATGGTACATCAATTCACTTCAGCACAGACACTGGTCCAAGGTAGACTTCAACTACACTGTTATGCACCGGTATTAATCTTCTCTTGGAGTCTCTCATGTAGTGTAGATAAATAGATATCTAGGTAGATAAATACACGCACACACACGCACACACACACACACACACACACGTACACGCACACGCACAAACACACCACAATGAGGCTATAACACACTCATACACACATGATCAGAGTGTGACGTCAAAGTCTAGCGTCCTCAAAATTGGAAACGGAATCATTATCCTGCGACTCACTGTCTCCGGTCGCTCCAAGGGGCGAGCTTTCATCGCAGTGTAGAGCGAGCGTGAGAAGCACAGACTTGAGGAGACCCATTTTCTAAACTGCTTTTGTAGTCGCAGTCTCATTCAAGCACCGTATCGGAGAGAAATTGTGTCGGTGGATGAACCGTATTTGTCGTCCAACTGAGAAAATAACTATTTTACGTTGTACATTGAAGCGGAAGCCGAACAAGTGAGAGTGTCATCGAACGGCACCTGAGTTAGCCAGGCAGTTGGCTAGCTGGGGAGGGTTACGAAGTGGCCGGGACCTCACAGCAGTAAAATAAATCATCTTTTTTCCGGAGGAGGAGGCAGGAGCACTACAATCGTGGACATATTCTAAGGGGAACCTTCTCCCTATTTACAGTCTAAAGTCTCCAAATATCTGAGGTAAATGCGGATTTGGTATATGAAAACTGACGATTATTTAGCCAGCAATGTGCTGCAAGACAACAGAACGAAGGGCCGTGTACTCTGGCTAGCTAGTAGCAGAGCTAGCCTACTTGCTAACGTGGCTAGCTCGCGAGTATTCGTCAGCAAGCCTGCCTTAGTTGATGTTAGCTAGTTAGCTGGCTAGCTAACATGAGCATTTTAATGTCATGTTTGATGTTAAGCAATGCACAGTGCAATTTGTAGGTTTAAGGTCTATTGACCACAGTGTGCCTTTCAACAAAGCGAACTGCGTTCATTACCCTGGTACAGATGAAATGCTAGCTGGAGCTAAGTAACGTTAGCTGAGCCAAGCCATCTTTTGCAAAAACTGTCTGGACCCCTATGCTTGCTAATATTAGCAGACTACCGGAAGATATCAGTTGTATTGAACAATGTTGTTCTTGTCCACACAACTTTAGGTTCTCTAATGTTGGCTCGCTTTCATATGTAATCCATGCGCTGTTAGGTAGGATAGGAACCAGTGATTACGACATTTAACCTTGCTCTTTATAGCTCGTTAGCTAACAAACTTGTCCGCGTTGGCTAACTAGTCTCTTCTTCGGTGCTGAATCGTAGCATTCCATTTCATCGTAGCTAGTTAGCTGTCTAAAGTAGCTTGATACCTAGCTAGCTAACACATCTTTAAAGCTTGACTAACTGTAGTTTGCGCGTGGTTTTTTAGTTAGCAATAAAGACCGGCGTGGTTGTGAGCATAACACTGTTCGATACAGTGTTGTTGTGGCAGAGCAGTAAAAGTTTTGTGAAAGTCAAAAAGTTTTGATGGCTGCAAGACTGCAACGTGAGAAGTGCGCTAGTATTCGTAGTGTGGCCTAGCCTAAGTTGTCACCAAGCATGTTCGATATGTTAGAACATGAATAAAACATGAATGAACTATTTTAGTTGAATATTTTGTGTCTGTCAAATCATACTTTTACGGTTGAGGAGACGGTTTATTATGCAACAGCTTGACCAATAAGATGACTACCATGCTTTCCTAAACATCGTTACTCTATCCCAAGGCACTTGTCAATGTTGTAGGCTATAGACCCTTAACAGGAACGCTAATTCTCAATTGCAAATACATAATTCACCCAATGCTGATGCACATGTGAACAAAGTCCTATGAAATGCAAAGCTGTAAGTTGAAAATATTTCTGATCAGTATCCTCATTGACCTCATGACGCCTAGCCTAGTTCAGAATCAGAAACAGGTTTATTGCCAAGTGTTATAAGAACAAGGATTGCTATCCGTGTCAGTGGCCTTGTTGTCCCGGGCATTGTTGAAGAGGCCAGATGCAGCCGGTGAGAATCTTCTTGTGCCCCAGGGTTTTGGTCCTAATGGACCACAGCCTCCTGTTGGAGGGGAGTGGTTGAAAGACTGTGTTCAGTAAATGACTTAAGTTCATTTTCGCCCTTTGTTATGAAAGTGTAGGGTGTCATACAGAGTGCATTTTGTTACTTAAACTGTTCAATGTATAGTACCATTCTTTTTTTGTCTGCAGCATTTATAACAATCCATGTTTAATAAACGTGATTTAATACAGACACTGTCACTAAAGTGTCCGATTGCCTAAGTATCAGTCAAACTGAATTTGGTGGCAGCTTGGCCGTGGCAATACATAAAGCATGACATGAAAGCACGTCATTCTACTGTCCTAACCTGGCCAACAGGCAGGTTAGGCCTAGTTGGTTGGTCTGTTGATAGTTGCAAAGTGTGAGCACCATGTGTCTTAAACCAGTCAATCTGACAATTCAGTCTACAGTCATACTTTTTGCTTGGGACCATACCTTGGTCATCGTCAGTTTTAACCTTCAAATAGAGTACACCGCAACCGGATTTGTCATATTGTATGTTTTACACATTTTACAATACAACTGTCTTGAGGGAGATGGCTTCAGAGGAAATTAAATCTTCTTGGGGAAATGTGGACATGAATTGAGAGGACTGTACCTTACTACAGACAGCATATCTCTAGTGTATTGTCTGTTTGAACACTGCTCCCACACCCTCCTTCCCTTTCCCTCTTTCCTTCCTCCTTTCTGAAGGAGTACTTTCCCCCTCCTGCACTGTCACCCGTTTCCTTGATAAACTCTCCTCTGTATTCTCCTTCACTTTATTTGCAATTAGGACTGGATCCTCTAGCTCTGCAATAAGCATTTTTGCCCTCGATTAGGCCATGAAACCAGGGTCTCTGCCGACAAGCAGAATGGAGCACTGGGTCCTATAGGTCTGTAATGCTCATTTCCCACCACATTAACTCTGGTACTTGAACCTGTTAAATTTTTTTGCAAGCGTGGTCCTATCTAGTGAACTGTTTTTGAGCAGAACCATTGTAATCAAGGATGGTCAGCCATCAATGTTGGGTATTTTTTTAATATAATAATTATTTATTGTCTTCAAGTGAACCCAGCCTTGGCCAACTCGCAACTAGTTTGGCATACAGCTTACTCTTTCTCATGCCACTTTCTAGCATTTCTGGAAGCTCAGGACCTCAAATAGTCACCAAGCATTGGGTTTTGTCGGCATGCCATTGCCTCTTTTTTACAATTTCTCACTTGACTTCTCCATTGTTGCCTTCTCCATCCTTTCTTTCCAACCTGCAGAATGATACTCCCACTGCTGTGGTCACAGTTCGAACTTCAGGTCAAGGAAGACCGTAATTGTCCTGAGGGATAACTGCAGTGCTCACAGCCACAGTCAGACCCAGACGCCACTCTCCCCTTGTGAACGGCCCCATACAGTCGCAATATTGCCAGCCTTTTGGATCCAGCTGGGAACCAACTTTTGTGGTTCCGCACCAATTTTATTTTTGGGCGAAATGCTCTGAACGGTTCAAAATTAAGTGTACCATCAGGAATGGAACCCGTTCCATGTTGTTGGAAAAGGGTATGAGGGACTCAAACAACACAATCCTGTTGTCTGAAAAGCAGGAAGTGAGAGCTGTAGAGATAGCTGCTGAGAGCTTTTTCAGTGTGTTTATAATGGTTAAGCAGTCTGTGAAATATTGGTAACGAGCAGAGGGATAAATGTAACACTCGGTCAAGGGTCAACCACGTCGCACATCACGCCAATTGTTTTCTTTTGCAGGAATATACATGCGCCTGTTTTTATTTCACTATACCCATTCGTTTTTTGGACTCCACACCAAGGGCCAGCATGATTTTCAAGGGAGGGCCCTCAGTCTCTGTCTTTATGCTCCTGCATGTATACAAAATTGCAAGTGTGCGGGCAAGCAATACTTAATAATCCTTTACGATACAAGTGTAACCTACTGCAGCACCATTATGAGATCCACCCAGGGAAAGATATCATGAACTCCCTGGTTCTGTGGTTGGATGTTGCATCTCATGCTGCTGACTTCATTGTTGGTCAGTCCAAGATTTGTTGAGATTAGTTTTTGCATAGTTTAAGGGAAAGGACACTGTTTATTTATCATCAGCAACATCTGTGTCTTTTCAAACAGATTATAAGTTAATGCGTTGACACAGCTTCAAGACCTACATTTCCACTGAATCATGAGCTAAAAAAATCTCTTTTCATTCCTTGGTACACCAAGGGATTTCCTCACTCACAGCCCAAATCAGGTCAGACAAGTGATAATAGTCCAACGGTTACAGCAATTGAATACAAACACTCTGCTGAAGCTTCATGCCATTGTGGGCTTTAATTGTTTTAACTAATCTAGTCTTGCGAGCCTGCCGGGACAGTTGTCTTGTTTTTGGTAAGGTTAAATATATTTGAGATTGTACTGGTATGTTAATTTGTTTTGGTGGTTTAGCTTAACACGTAGTTCATCTTCATCGGCATGTGCTGTGTAATGTCATGTTAATTGTATTAATGCTGAGCTCGGCTGTTTGCTGCCGATAATCAGAAGAGAATCTGCATCCTTGAGTGCACATCAATAAACACACTTAAATAAAGACATTTGTTTTTTATGATGTGTTTAGGCAGAAAAACACATTTTTGGGGGATAAGATATGTGCTGATTGTCAATTTGCGATGCAGCTGTTGGAAGCCTAATTGGTTTAGTCTGATACTGTGTGCCCAGCCACAGTATCAGACACAGGGCGCAGCCTGGTAGTTAGTGTTTGTAAAAAGCTTCACATTCCCCCACCCTGTGGCTGTTGGTATATTGACCCCTGGGCCCAGCTAAAAGCATTCCCATTCACCAATGGTGTCATTTCCTGTCTTTGAAGTCCATGTTGCCAAAACAACGGGGAGATGAAAGGGGGATGGGGCGATGTGCCTTGATGTCCAGGTGTTCTAGAAAACCCAGATACCTTGTATACCGCAAGTGTTTTGTATAACACAATGGTGTTTACTATCAGTCATCCTCAGCTTTGCTTGGAGCCGGCCAGTGTAGCCACCTGTAGCTATTTAACTGCCATCCTGAATCCTGCATGTCCTGGAACGCGGAGCTGCCTCCGCAAAACAACATGCGTTTTCTCCGAGTCTGTACACAAGTTAATCTATTTCAGCGTCAAACCCAGTGAGCACGCATCAGGGACGGAGATGAAATGACACTTCCTCCTCTCCTCTTCCCACTCCAGCGTGACATCTGGAAAGGTGTCGTCATGAGAGCTAGAGGCGCAGCCAGCGTGCACGGCCCCAGTCAGACCGAGACGACACTCTCCCATTGTGAACGACCCCATGCGGTCTCACTATCTGCAGAGAGCGAGGGCAGTGTAAATAATTCAGGGGCTCTGCCATGCGGTTCTGGGCTGGGTTAGGAACACTCAGAAGGAGCCTCACAGACACCACCGCTTTGATGTGGGCGGCTGGTGTGAACGTGGCACGACACACACAGACCGTGGGCTGTGGCTGTAATGAAAGCCTGCATGAAGTCAATCTATGGACAGCCGGTTGATGTTCAGTTTTCGCAGACCTTCTGATCACAATATGATAGCCCTAACATGACATGGGATCTTATTCTGGTAGGGACATATGATCAGAATAGCCCTATATAACCAACTAAGATGTAGTCAAGTACTAGAAATACACTCCATCCAGGAGTTTACACATGTGCCATTAACTGTTTCAGCCTAATGGCTAGCATGTTTTTAGATTCTGGCTGAGTGGTGCTGGAACCTCCGGCCTGTGGTAACCCAGTCTGCCCGCCAGCCAGTCTCCCTCACAGGACGGTGGGGTTCTTCTGATGCACGGCATGTCGCGATAAGTCTGACGACCTACACCTGCTGGCTAGGGTTGGGCTTCTGATGGAAGAAGCCTTCTGTCGCACAACCATCTCGTAGATCTGATGTAATCGAGGTGTCTTGTGATTTTGTAGATGGAAAGGTGAAGAAAGTCCTAAATCCCCCCCCCCTCCCCTTATCTCTCCCTCCTTTCCAAAATCCCTTCTTCCCTCACTTTTTTGCTTTCCAAGTTATCTAAAAGGATTACCACCATGAGAGCTTCTGGAACCGGTTTGAATGGGGACACTGAAATGGCGAGTGAAAGGGAAACCCTAGCATTGTCCTGCTCGGGCGCTGAGGGGCTTTTGTGTTGTCTCCTTGATCTCTCGTTGAAAGTTTTCACAGCTGCATGGTCCCTTGCATGTCCTTCACGTCGAGCCTTGAGACAGGAAACTTCACTGAGGACAGATATCGCCCTGTTGGCTGGTGGCAGTCTGGACGTCCTTGGAGGAGGGGGAGGGAAGAGAGAGAGAATCTTATTTTTTCTGTATCCACTCTCTGAAGGAGTCCCCACTTAAGTGTGATTGTTTAACCCTTGTGTTATCTTCGGGTCATTCTGACCCATCAGTCATTGTGACCCACCGTCGTATTGCGACAACTTTACCGCATACAAAAACAAAGTGAAGCAATTTCTTTTAACCGTTGGGCTGTCTCTGACACCCCACATTGCAAAGGTTAAAAGAAAATTATTTGTATTTGTTTTTGTATTGGGTAAAATTGGGTAAACACAACGATGGTTCATTATGAACCTTTGGGTCATGTGACCCGAAGGCAGCACAAGGGTTAAGCGAGTCCCCCTCCCCTCTGTTCACACCATGGTGGGCTATTAGTGTCTGCCAGGCTGATGCTGCTGTCCATACAGCCCTCCTTTTACACAGCTCCTTTTCTTTCCACCCCCTGCCCAAACACAATCATACCCTCCCCCGTTCCCTACACACCCATACCTTCCTTAACCCCCACTCTTCTCTCCTCGGAAACTATCTTTAAACTGCAGGTGTAGGATGGCAAGACCTCCCCACCACCCCCCCAACCCCCAAAGCAGGGCCCCCCAGGAGAGGTTGTGTGTTGACATGGTAACGGTGAATGCAGACCTCCCTCACAGCGGCCCCCCCCCCCCCCCCCCCCTCGCTTCTGCTGCTGAAGAATTTGAGTCTGAGAAATAGTCTGGCCCACCATTGTAGTTTAGTTTACCCTTCACTATTGTGATACTGATCTGGGTGTTTGTGTGTGTATGCAAATACAAATTGACTTCTAAAACATCTAGTGTTTGGGACACACCAAGTCCTTGTCTAGAAGACAGAAATTTGCCACTAGATTCCACTAGATTAGAAGTAGTAGATGATTTAATAGTTTAATGTAAACAGTAATTAGTTTTTATTTTCCAATTCATTGTATCCTCTTATCATTCAGGTTACATTAATTACAAAAACATCTGCGCCCTGAATCCTGGAGAATTCCAGAAATGGCAAAAATATTCTGGATTTCATCGGGCCCTACCCACAGTCCGCTCCCTGTGGATACTGAATTATTTACTGCTTCAAGCGGATAAGAGGACCTCGGATCCAACTGATGAGAAGGTTTTCAATAAGGCCCAGCAGGCCCTCTCATACCATCAATGCCATACCCCCGCCCCCTCCACATTCTCAAAGAGGGGACTCCTTTATTAGTCCTTAATCAACACGAGCAGACAAGTCGCTCTGCGATAATACACACATACTTACATGGAGGGTCAGGGACACTGAGTAGCCTGTGGTGTTTCAACACTTCTGCCACGCAACAGGCTCTCCCAGCCCAGTGGCTCAGCAGCATGTTTTCATGCTGTATTACTGGGACTCTGCCAGTTCTCTGCTGAGATCTTGTCATCGTGTAACCTGGCCTGATGTTGCACAGCATTTTGGTAGTATCTCCGCTAGCTCTGGGACATGGCTGGGGCTCTTGTTGTGCTTGGTGTGCCGTACCCTGTCGATGCTGGGGTGCTATGTCGAAATGTAGCATAGCGTTATATATTGCGACACGCAGCAATCTTTTCAATGTCAGAAAGTTCCATTGTTAAATTGTTTTGTACACTAGAGCACCAATGTATCAATATATTCACGGAGCGTGCTGTAATGTGGCGTTTTGTTGCTAAGTGTGATGTAGGTCGTGGCTGCCCTTCTGTGGACGACCCCAGCTCAGGGCTGTACCAGGGTGTCCGAGGGCTGTGGAGATGGACAGCTGGCAGCTCAGTCAAAGTGCCTTAAGGTATATTAGTGAGGATAATCCTCCAAGGAGAGTACAGCAGTAGGGAGACATACACAGATAGATAGACAGACGAGCACAACACAATCTGTCCATTCCTATACCTCTTGCTCTCTCAATGATGGGTTCTCTACACCCCCCCCCCCCTCATCCCATGTTCCTCAGCCCAGCCAAACTTTCTCCCCACATGGCAACCATCTGCTTTCCAGATTATTATCCAAAGGAAAAGCAGCCATAGGAGCAACATGCCAGCAACAGATATCTTAATGATTAGTTCATCCAAAATGGCAAATCTTTGTCTTCACTTTTTAGTTGTGTGTGTGTGTGTTTTCGACTCACAGCTTTCGTGCCACTGTAAACACTGTGTGCAACAAAGGGACTTGTGTGAGCAGTTGGGGTAGGATAGATTATCTCTAAACGTAGACCTATAAAAGAAACAGACACACATAAATCAACAATTGATTTTTCCCAGCAGTTTTCACCCTTGGCATTCCTGAAGGGCTCACATCTCCTTTGTGGCTGTTTCTGCGTGTACTTCTTCACCTCCCCTCCTCCACCTCCCCGGTCCAGAGTCTGCAGCTCAGCACTTCAAAGCAGAGCGCTCTGCTGTGCTCCAGATAACTCGTTGTACTGCAAAACTTCTAAGCTTCTCCAGGGCCCCTGGCCCAGGTTTGTCCCCTGTTTCCTCTAGTGGGGGATACCCTCTTTTGCAGAGTCGAGTTCAAGCCAGGTAAATGGAGTCTGTATGTTGACTTGTTTTGCTAGCGAGTTTGTGTTCACACCTCCAGCTGTTATGCTTTTTGGTGACAGGTTCCCTCAACTCGTGTGCAGTAAACACACGCTCTGTTGCCTCTGTTAAAAAAGTCCAGGGAATGAGCAGCCAAGTTGATGTTATTGGAAGGAAATGGGTCCTTTTCATATTCCCGCTACACAATAGGGGGATTCTCACAGTGTCTTATCTCTGAACTGCTCAAAAAACATGTCCTCCCTGTTTGGGGAGATTACTTCATGCTATTGTCTATCCTTGACACCCTGCACATGCATTGTATGATTGCAGGCATGCATGCACACACACTCACTTTGTCCTTCCATTCTACTGAAATATCCCCCTAATTTCCACAGAGCAAATTAAGATGACATGGCATTGCTTTTTTGTTTACATGATGCATTACCTTAATCTAATCACAAAAGCCAGATATTTGCCCAGTCTCTATTTTCCTCCCTTAGCTTAAACCTTAGCAAAGATTTGGACAAACAAGCCTCACAGATGACACCTGTTGCCTTATCACAGTTGCCATGGTAGCAGGTCCTTCTCCTCTCGATTTCCTCTGGGATGTAGTACCTTTACTGGGTTGCATTCTTCTCTCTGGGAACATTTTCCCCCTACTTTGTATTCCCCAGGCATCCTTTTGTAAACAAATCATTATCTTCTGTGGACCAACACATCTTTGCCAAACTGGAACTACAAGCCAGCCAGTTCTCAGAGGAACACAATCACCTTACACCCACTGATAGCAATGTCAAGGTAGCTGACAGAGGAATATGGTTACCACTTCCCCGTTAGAAACATGATTCTGTATTGGCCTGTATTCTACAAGGTCATCCGTGGGAGAGCTGTGTAATGTACAAGTGAGAGACACCAAAACTTGGAGGGGTGTGTTTTATAGGTTTTTTTTGGGTCCACTTTTTGAGCCATTTTACCATACAATGTAGTAAATCTGTCCGCTGTGTTGATTTTAAACGACACACCACCAAAATACAAGTTTTGCCAGTATTTGACTGCAAACCCACTGCCAGGCCTAACCTTAAACATGGAACCAACAACAGCCTACATGTTGCTTTCTATATTTAAGCTCAATACCGAAGCACCTTGATGAATTCAAAGAGCCCCCATTTCAGGCTTCTCCTGTATCAGTATCTGCCTCCAGCCAACAGCTGCTTCTATCTGGCACCTCTGCTCTCTGCGTGAGAGACATCACTGTTGTGCATCCATTCGGATTGTTCATATGTGCTTGAGATCTGCAGTGCAGGTCAACGTACTGTATAACTGTGTTCTCAAAGTGGTCTGATGTAGCGTTGGGGGTATGGCAAGTGTGGGTGTTAAACAGCAGAGTGAAAGCACTCGTTTTATGGAGGGTTCAGAAATTAAGTGGGATCCTGTGGATAGCAAATGTGTATGGCGATTTTCAAACCCATAGCCTGAATTCAAAAGGATTGTTTTTCTTAGAAATTGTTCTTCTTAAATTAAATTCAGGAGGCTCAGATACAGAAGTCATGTTTTGTACTTGGTCAAACATTACCCTAAAGTCTGTGACCCATCAGGATCACCCCACTCTTGGTATCTTAGCTGATGCTACAAGCATTTTGTGTTTGTGAACCAGTGGACCAGACTCTGCTATTAATTACACTTGGACATTATTGAACACACCACTAGACTAATTATACACTCTGACACACGACAGTTTAACATTTCAGGTCACTCACTCTCTTTGTCACTTGTTCATCGACTCTTTTGATTGGGCACAGTTGAATTAGTTTCAATTACATCTAAAATACCTCCAATAGTTTTGGTATAATGTGATGCCAATTAGCTGTATTAACATAATCTCATTGATAGCTCACACTCTCACCTTTGCCAGTTATAAACTCTGCTAATTGCTGAGCTAGATAATCTGTTCCTTTTGTATGTTCATGGCTGGGCGACTCTACACTCAGCAGGACATTAATTGGACGGCTGGTACTTGTAATGGGGGATGCATGGCAGTGTACCAATACCAGGGCATAAACTTCAGTACACAATAGATGACCCACAGCCTCAACTGGTGAGCTATAGGAGCTACGGTCTTAGCCATAAACCTTGCTCAATTCTTTCATCCACAGTATAAAGCCACAAATAGGAGTCAGATGGCTGAGCGGTGAGGGAGTCGGGCTAGTAATCTGACAGTTCGATTCCCAGCCATGCCAAATGACGTTGTGTCCTTGGGCAAGGCACTTCACCCTACTTGCCTCGGGGGAATGTCCCTGTACTTGCTGTAAGTCTCTCTGGATAAGAGCGTCTGCTAAATGTAAATGTAAATAGAAAATATGTGGCCCAGACGTACAGCCGTCTCCAGATCCACATGGTGGTTGTGTGTATTAACTTCATCCTCTTGACAAACGCTTTTTATCAACAGATTAAAAATAAGTAGGATTATTGTTTGAGAGATACTGGGAGCTTTTTTACGATTGCTCTGACTTTGGCTTTTAGTCCTCCAATGTTCTGAGCGGAGAGGATTGATCGCTGCTCACACGCTATCACGACAATAAAAGCTGTATTCTTAAGAATATGTTGCTGTATTTGGCATTAAGGTCATGTCTAGTGTGTGTGTAAGGATGCTAAATCTTTAATCAACCCATAGTGGCGTATCTTCACTATCCAGACCAGTGTTAAACTCAATTTAACCAGTAAATAAAGGACATTCCTTTAGACAGTGTAGGAAGCCTGCATCCTGTGTAGGGTCAGGTTATGTGTGAGCCCTTGCATTTTAATAGTACAAAAACTAGGTCTTCGTGGTATCTTTACCCCCTGTATTACCTCTGGGGCTTGGGTACCTGCACAGACTGGCTTTGGCATGGCCGTTGCTTGGATGCGAAAGTGGTCTTAGACCACTTGCATTCTGAGAAAGGGACAATGAGCACAATACATTTTGATCAGAAACGGCTATGTACATTTACACCACAATTTTATAGTTGATTGAGATTTGTCTCACTGTTCAAGCGATGAAAATGTTCACGGGCCGATGTTTTTGTTCCAATTCTTTTTTTGAACTCTATCTATTCTGGTCTACCTTTTAAAATAGTCAGATGTTTTCTATAGGCCTATAGTCTTAATACATAGACATGGAAGTGGCCCAGAGAAGAGAACCTTGTCAGGTGCTTCTTGACCGTGGCCTAGCAGGTCAGGAGGGTGGCTTGTCATTACAATTGGCTCCTCAGAGAATACTATAAAGAATTGAAATCTCATTTAATTAGTGTTCTTATACGGCTGAATAAAGAGGCTTTTGTTTACGGTAGCCTGCTAGCACTTTATTTGTTTACATGCAGAGAAGGCTATCTGTGACTGCCCAGTTTAGCTGGACTAATATGGACAGGGAATACGCATCTTTATTATAAAAAAGGAATCCGTGCCCATGCTCTGCCACGACAACCAGATGTCCTTTCCCTTCTACAGCTACAGTCGGCCTGCATGTTGCTGAGAGATGTAGACCATGGCCATGAGTGAACATCTACTAATTTCTCATTTCAGGTTAAAGGTTTTGTTATTAATTCATGCTTGTATGTCAGTGAAGCTGTTTTACTGCTAATATCCTACGCAGCTAGACTGCTTCTTTGGGCTCAGGTTCAAGGAATTGTTCTTCAGCTCGAGCCATGCCTCTGTGCTAGCTGCGGTACAGTCTGTGCAGCACTACACTTCAGTCTACGAGTAGTCCAGATGCGAATATTTTGGGTTTTGTTGAAGGACACACATTTTTACCCATGAACTTGAAGTTGAAAATAGTCCTATTGTGCTCAACTTTCACTGTTTTCGAATTCTGAAAACAAGTATTATTTTACCTAATGGAAAAGGGAGGCATGTTATGATTAGCCTATGATATACAGACTGGGGGTTGAGGTTGGCAAACGTTTCTCAAAATGGTTTGTTCTCCTGAGTCAGTTAAGTGTTGCTAGGCAATCTAGAATAACATGGTATGAGAAAGGACAGAGGTTTTGATATGGGAGGTCCAGGTTACACACCACTGTAAACTGACCCCTACGTCTTCTCGTATGGTGACGAACGTTCACCCAGTCAACAATGCCAATGAAACAGAAAGTACTTTTGCACGTCATGAAGCTAGCTAATGCAGTGGCATCCTTGCATTACATTCTATCAACAATGAGCAGACATTAAGTCCTGGTAATTTGATGGGTGAGTCCAGAATGGAGGAAGGATACTTAAGAGATGGGTAGTGCTTTTGCTTTCTGTCGCCTCCGCATCAGCCCATCTACAGCCATTCCCACAGTTCTCCCTTGCTGCCAGGACAGCCCTCAGCTCCTGACAATGAAGACCAGTGTGCCTGTTTGTCAGGCACTCTTGAAAAAGTCCCCTCACCTTGTGTTTTTTTTCCTCCTTTGGCCAGAGCAGGTGAAAGAGCTCTTCTGTTTTCATCAGGGACTCTTGAGTGATTAAGCATTTTGGGGGGGACAGGGCTCTCTCAATGTTCCGTTGGGATGTCTTCTTGACTTTAGTCAGTAGGCACCTTGTGCTCTGAGTTCTTAGGGCCCTAGGGTCATGTTGCCCTCCACGAATAAGCCAGTGGTGATGTGAATTATTACATGGAGAAGACATACATGGTAGTTCACTCTCTGACTTCAAGTCTCTAGCAAGTGCCTCTGCGATTGCAAGTTGACTCTTGCCACTAAAGACCAGATGCCATGATGTGGTCTGTAGCTTAGTGGCCAGAAGCTTTTGCTAAGTGTTAATAGCCTACTTCTACAGGCGTCTATAGGTATATTGTTGGGTCAATATCGGCGGATTGCGACGTGACCGTCAGGATAAATAAAATAAAATAAGGGAGGCTAACAGCTGTACAACATGTTCCAACATGCATCCATGTGCTCAATGTCTCTTTCCTTCCAGATGTTCCTCTTCAGAGTAACCTCCTGAATGAAAAGTTTCTGTTTCTGCTTGCTATTTTGCAGTTTGCGTTCATGATAATTCAATCTAATCAAGGAACGCAGGGATAGGAATTTGATGTAGGATCTTCACATTTCTCATAGCATCCTGGAGCAAATCACTTCCAAGTTTACTGTGAAAGGAACATGTTGTATCCTGGCTTTGTCGGTATTTTATCACTGCTCTGAGGGAGGTTCTCTTTTTTAGAGCTGTAGCTTTGCTTGCATGCTGTTCAGGTTTACAAGAGGAATTGAATTTCGATTAAACTCCTGTGACTAGAAGCCAACCGAAAGTATAGTTAGTTGTATGGTGAATTGGCTACTTAAACTTGTTTGTCTGTGGCAATGTTCCATTTAGAAAGCCCTTGGTGTGCTTCAGTCTGGCTCCTGCTCTCAATCACCTTATAAAAAAAAAAAAAGTCTGCCCTTACTTTTGTGTCGACAGAATTTAAAACACCACAGTCTTGGATTTTAGCAGCTGAGATGAATCCTGATGCCTGCGTAAAACTTATCTCCCACTTCCCTCTGGTGTTGAGAATGAATTTGAGAATAGCTGTTGATGGGTTTAGGACTTTACCTCTCCACCCATGAAGTCACATTCTAGACCCAGTGTTTAAAGGTTACTTGCTGCTTAAACAGATGTGTTCTTTGTTGCAATGTGCTGTTGTGCTTTTGCTTTGCTTGAACCCGGACCAATGTTCCTAACTCCCAACTGATTTAAGGTCTTAAACAACTAGGCTATAGCTTGTCCTTGATTCTTGCATCCGTATCTGATCCAATATATGCTGATATCAGATTTTATTGCTAGGCCTAAACAATCTTACAATTATTTGAAAATCATGTTAAACTAGTTGGGACAGATTAAAGCAGTCTGTGCAGAAGGCACTGCTTTTTAAAATGGTGTTCGTGTGGAGTACTCCATCAGATTTCAGTCTCCGTGAGTGCATGTTGAGTAGAAACGCAAGGAGAAGAGGGCAGAGAGTGATTAAGAGAATGCTTGGCACAATGACCAGTGCCTGTTCATTTGTTGTCTGGTCTAATGAAGATAAATGCCCTTTAGAGCTGCTGGAAGACTGCAGAGGGAGAGGAATGAAGACTGGGTCGTGAGAAGAGCTGTAACAATTCCAGATGTTGCTGTACAATATTATTGTCTCTTTTGGTAAAATAAATAAATAATACAATCTATATATATGTCATGTCAAAGTTGCGATTGGACAATCATGAAATAATGTTTACAGGCCTAGGAGGTGAGAGTGAGTTAGGCCAAACAAGAACACTTTCAACTTTTCAAACTCCATTTACTCCCCCATGTCTCAGGATTCTACTTTGACGTTATATTCTTTTGATGTGCTACCACTGGAGACACATACATGATCACCTCTCGCTTTTAGACTTGTACCTTCATCTAATTTCCGTCTGATGTAGTTTTTTTTTGTTTTAGATCTTCTTCAGTTCACACCACATTAATTCAAGAGATGAGAGGGAAAAATAGTTTCCCAAAAGAAAACGTAGAAAGTGGAACCCATCTTCTGCACATGGATGAAGCCATATGCCTGGCGGACATTGTGCCATGAATTGCTCCATTGTCTAACCCCCCACCCCTTGCAATAGAAATATAGTCTTTACAGCACATGTCACATGTCACACAGACGTTACTAAAGGTGCGCCACTCTTCCCCACACAGACGACGGTTGTTGCATCATTTTCTCCCATCGCTGCCAGAAGTCTCCAGTTTGACCAAACTAATCTACCTCTGTGAAGAAATAACGATATGCTGGAATTCTCTTTTTCTTTCTTTCTCTTTCTGTGTAACCACTTATCAAGTGTATCATCCAATTCTTTGTCGTCTCGACCCCGCCCTTCCACTCCTCAGGCTCCCTGCACCTCTTTATGTTACCTAAGCTCCTTGGTAACCGGAGCTCCTGGGCCCATTCCTGTTCATTACCATCCTGTGTGGGTGTGGAGGGAGGGAGGGGCTGACTGGCTGTGGGAGACCTCTTTCAGCGCTGCCGGTGTGTCACGAGGCTCGTTGGTTTTCACCCGCCTGGCGTGAAGAGCCGCAGAACAAGGACGAGTTGAGAGAAGAGGAAAGGGTGGGGGGAGGAAATGAACCGGCATTCCTGCAGTGATTTATGAACAGCGTTTCTCTCTTCCGCCCTCCCCAGGAGAACGGGCGACTGTCTCCCAACCTGAGATGACCATGTGTTGGATGGATCCTTCCCCCTTTTGTACATAGACCCTCTTGTCTTTTTGCATTAGGAACTCCCATGGTAGGCTGCATCTCGTAGCCTGTCTGTACCACAGTATGAGGTAGTGAGGCTGGGAATTCTTAACAACAATGTGAAAACAGGACACTGACCGCATCTAGTGAAGTCTCTCAATTCCATTACCCAAACAAATACGGCAGATTTTATTTTTCACTCAATAGACAACATTTAATTTTAGCTGTGAAGTTGGCAGCCCTGCAAGCAACGTCAGTATGTTGCCAGTCAAAACGAAACTAGCTAGCATAACACAGCTAGCACATAATGCAAGGAAGTAAATGCAATACCTAGCACCACACGCAGCCGCTCGCGAGGAGCGACTAGGCGAATTCAGGAGAATTTAGTCTCTGCCAGTGGATATAGTGTACTTATCAACAATCAGTTGTAAACAACCTGGGCACGAACACTAGTCACAAATTAATTGAACTTTTGAGGCAACGAGCAAGACGCGAATGTGCCTGTGTGTGAAAACGGCTTTATCTCGCAGGTCTTTTATATATATAGCCTAATTATCTATATATATTCACGATTTTAGGGGGGCGGGGGGTTGTTTTTAAAAAAGAGTTGGGAAAACACTGCATTATTTAACATCCCCTTTGGTGCCCCCAGGTTCCAGACAGTGGTTTTAAGTGGTCAGGGGGAGAAAATCCTGACTTCTGTTCTCCCTTAGGGTCAGCCAAACCAGGGATCAGAATGACCAGCCAACAGAATGCCATGCACACTTAATTATTAATTCACAAGACGCTCTCACATGGCCTTCTCATGTACTCTCAGCCAGGCACTGCTGCTTAGTGAGAACACGTCTGCTGGTGAAATACCAGGCCTCAGTGTTCACGCCCTTACAGAAACATTGTTATTGAGGCTCTATGATAAAGCCAGACTGTTGTAGAACAACACTGGTGAGCGATCAAAGTACCTACCTGGTCATTTGAAGGTTAGGTAAAGAAAGTACACCGGGGGGGGGGGGGGGTGAGGATTTCTTCTCTGTTAATCTAACCTAGAAAGCCTTCTGCTGGACATGTGAGCAGGGTCTGGTTTTCTTGCAGACTGCTCAGAAATGTCAGAGCGGTGTTGATTGAGGGTGCCGAGAAGTTTGGTTTGTAAGATGAGATCCTTGCTGCAGGATGGAGCCGGGATTTTCATTTTCTTTATTTGACTTGTTTGCTTTAATCAGTCTATCCGAGTCTTCTTTCTAATCCAAGTTGCACCCTCCAGAGAAAAGATTCACAGTTGACAAGCATTGTAGTCTCCTCTGCGGTAACCTAAGCGTTTGACACTCTAAAATGTGTCATACCCATCCCCCAATGGTTAGAAACATGGTATTTGTTTCCTTCGAATCTTAAAATTCTATACCAGCCCTACCATAGCCTTCAATGACTGCAGCAGATTTAGAATACATGGCCCTGTCTCTGCAACGGACGCATGATACTAAGCTGCAAACAAAGGCTACCTACCTTCTGTGTGAGCTGTATATGTGTACTGTATGTATGCTGTATAGTTCCACACATTAGATATAGGTTGATGTCTAATATTAAGGCGACACTACGTTGCTCCTGTGCTGATCGACTGAACACGCCTTGTGTTTGTTCTTAAGCAGGGTTTCCCTTCCTTGTAGGGGGTAGTAGCTTCAGTCTGTGAGGAGCAGCTTTGCCCGCTGGGAATGTGGCTTCAGACATGTGCCTTGCATCATCACAATTGCTTACTTTAGTTCCCAGCTGTCTGGCTGAGCCACAACAACAGTATAGCCAGGCAGTGTTTTCTGGGGATTATCCCTTATCCCTGTGTGGTTGATGTTTTGTGCCTGTGGCGGGATTTAATGTGTTTACTCTCTTTCTTGTGAACGTTCCTCCCTACTGTTCTCAGGCATTTTGTTACCATCAGGTATCGGATAATCCAAATACATCTGCAAAACGCCCCCTACTCGCATATTTAGCATTAACTTGTTGGGGACTGTTTAACAACACCATACAGCTGGATTATTTCCCTCCTAATTAGATCAACATGTCTTCCATCTATCCCTTTTGTCTTTCACCGTAAACAAAAGGCACATGCGTGAACCGGGATTAAAACTTTCTCTCGATTAATCTCCTCCCCCATAACCCCTCCCTCTCACCCTCCCCCTCCTCCCCACCTGTCGAGCTACAAACCATTAATTTAGCCAAGGACACGGGACAAGGTAACACCGTCATAATCAGGGGCTACCTGGGTCTTGGTCCATCTGCTTCCTGCTCCTTCTCTATCCTTGATCCGCATGTGCCAGGTGTCCTGCTCCATCTGGAGGTGTGTCAGGAGCGCAGGGATACCCAGCGCAGGCCTGCTGGATTAGCTGGGCTGGATGCTGCAATGATTATGCTCCGGGCCCCAGTCAGACTAAGAACCCTCTAGCCAGGCGGTGTTGGGTCTCTTCCTGATATTCGCTGCCAAGCCGGAGATCTTGAGGATCGCATAAACCGCCCACTTAAGAAGTGGCTGCAGTTACTTCTCCCTGTCTTCTCGTTGGTTAGCCCGAGTTGGATTACTATTTCTTGTTGTACTGTAAAAGCTGTTCCTGAGCTGCTTTTGATTGCACGTCTTTCCGTTTTTTTCTTGCATTAACGTGATAGACCTCCTGGGTAAGGAAATGTCGTTTTGTAGAATTTTACTTAACATCCTAACTAATGCTTCATTTCACCCAGGGTTTTATCAGGGCTTTGTAGCCAAGACTATATTGCAACTGCAATTCCCTGGTGTGGACACAGTTCATTTGTCAGCTCTTCATGTTCACCCACAGCTCAGCCTGCCTGAAAGTAGTAGCCCTTCCACCACCCCCTCAGAAGTCTCTGGGGAAACTCTCACCTCAGTTCCTCAACATCTCTTGGTTACACCCCCCCCCCCCCCCCACACACCTCCACCCCAGATAAATGAGCCAGCAGGAGCATGAACGTCTCCTCTGGGGGAGTTTCCTCCCTTCACTCACTCCACTTTGTTCTAATGTGGATCGCAGGCTACGATCACTCTTCAACAATTTCAGGCGTTTGGACAGGGAACCTGCAAACACACTGGCCTCCCTGCTCTGTCTCTATTTCCTTATTTGTTTTTATTTTTTACTGAGTCCTGTAAGTGGGTCACTGTGGATGAGTGCATACTTGTTGCTGCTTCGCTGAATCAGTGACTGATTCGATACAGGCCGCCACTACTTGAAATTAGTGTCTGAAATGACCCACACCACAATGGTGCACGCTTCCCACGGTAAAGGGCCTCCTACTTCTGGCTCCATTAATAGATTTTCTTCTTTCTTCAAGACAACAAATCAATAGCTGATGACCATGGACTGGATAAAGGCAAACAATGACAGACTTGTCTCTTTGTGAAGTCTTCTAAGGAGCATAAGGCATGAAAAACAAACTAAATGGGGTATTCTGGTCGTTTATGTTTTGTAACAGTTGGCTGTTGTTCACTGATTTCCAATAGCGCACTTCCTTAGTGTCCACGTTCATGTTGCAATCAGACTAAACTGACATTGGATGGCAGTTACCCATTGTCTTCTGTAACATAAATATTAATGTCTGGCCAGAGCTGACGTCAGCGAAAAGCTTCAGGCAAACTTGTTCAGCTGTTGGTAGACAGGCACTTTACGCAGACAATGAATGCCTTTCTGACCATGAAGACCTGATGTTTTGTAGTATTGATTTGGAAAAATTTTAGCATTTTCACTTCCAATTTTGACAAAGGGCAGACTGCATTGTGCTGCTGTACCGAGCATGTCTGTAGGGTTGCTTTCTGTTGTTTTGGCATAGCTGTGCGAATATCAGTTTAACTTAACTAGAAAAAGCTAAACTTAAAGCAGGAAGCAATGGTGGGAAAGGTCAAAGTTCAGGAAATCTGTGAGCATGATGGTTTCGCTCGTTCTTTTCCCCTTCGTTTATTTGGCCTACCACTTCATCCTAAAGAAAGATGAACAACAGAGAAAGTCTGTTCTGCAGCTGGGTGGTAAAGTTGTTCTTGTCCTCTTCCTCTGTCTCCTCCCCGCTGTCTGGAAACTCTCAGCATATCTGGAAACATCCCAGATGCTGCTGTGTGCTACCAGATTACATAATGAATTCAGGGCCATTTTCTCAATCCCTCTCTAGTAAAATTCAAAATAAAGTCCACATGCCTGAGTCATAAATCACTGCAAGTTTTTTTTCCCCCAGCTGCCTAAATGACTATACTTTTGTCATGTGGTGATCCAGTGTAAAACAGCTGGATTGTCTGCCTCTACGCTGATGGGATTCCCAGGATTCTCGGTTCCCATCCAGTTTGGCTGTTTACCCAATCTCTGCCAACCTCATTATCTTGACACAAGCTAGGTCCTTGAGGATATCGAAGGGTTTTTCTAGACTGGCGTTTTTGGAGGGAAACCCAACCGGTGCCAATAAGGGCTGTGTCCTGCCCTTCCACATCTCCTCTGTTGGCACTCAGAGTTCGGCTTCTGTCCGACTCTAACTCTGCTTCCCATATCAAAGTTTCTTTTTCTTTCTTTGTGTACCTCAGCCTGTACCTCAGCCTGTACCTCAGCCTGCCGTTTCTCAGGCAAGGAATGTGCAAAAGCAGGAGCCTCACAAAGCCTCTTCTACAACACAATCTGGACTCGACCTATTCAACTTTGTATATATTAGATTGGATAGGCGAGGTGTCCACGTCTTTTAAACATCTTTCCATATGTTCAGCATAATGACTCTGGGTGAAGTTCTGTCGCCTTAGTTACACTCCGTCTTCCCTGTAGCCTCACACTACCTTGTGCGTTAGTGCAGGTGCTGGTTGCTCTTTCTCAGCATTAGATCTTCTAAACGAGTGATCTCCCTGCTCAGTCACCAGGGGAGTGACATACTGGAACCTGTCTCCACAGGGTTTCAGGCCCCCGGGTTGTTGAATTGTCTAGCTTTTATCTAGACGTGTGAAAATGAGTGTGATGTGCCACACCTTCGGGGTAGGAGTGCATTACGAGAGTGCGAGAGGTTCTGGGATTACAGCGTCACTTTAAAAGCCAGCGTTGAATGGCCAGAATACGTTTTGAGAGGTGACCGCAGACTTTAGACTTCAGATTTGTCTTGTGTTCATGTTTGTATGGATTCTTTATTTTGTTGTTCAATTGTTCTAATTCAGTTATTTATGCATGTGGGTGACTGTTATTTTTCAGACCTTGATGTAAGTTTCTTCCTAATTGGCCTCAGT
This sequence comes from Osmerus eperlanus, assembly GCF_963692335.1. Taxonomy (NCBI): domain Eukaryota; kingdom Metazoa; phylum Chordata; class Actinopteri; order Osmeriformes; family Osmeridae; genus Osmerus; species Osmerus eperlanus. The sequence goes on from NC_085031.1 coordinate 13,518,301, forward strand.
GGATGCATGTGGATATTGTGGTCTGTGTGGGAAATAGATTGCAGTGTCGAACACTCTGACCTCTCGGAGTATGTGTGTGAGACAGATATAGAGGGGCTATTAACACTTCACATTCCTTCACAAGTCTTTTCTCCTTCCGAAACCATCACTATCACTTTCTTTGCCTTTCTGCCTCTCCATCTGGTTAACTCCTGGTCTCTCCCCCTGCTCAATTCCAGGCAGCCCTGTTGCATATTTACACTGTGATGACCTCCTGAGATTGTTTAACACATACACTGACAGCCTTGCTTCCCCCCCCCCCCCCCCCCCCTTTCCCTCCACAGGCCCAGAGAGCCTCAACAGTGGGGTCTGGACGACACAAGAACCCAGTGTGGCCTGACAGCGAAACACAGAGAGAATCGTGAGTAGTTGACTTACACTCCCCGGGGGTTAGGGAGGGTTTTGTGTGTGTAGCGACCTGAACTGGGTGCATTCCTCCATGCTTACCGCATACCTCAACACAGTGTAGAGGGTACGGAAGATTCAGAGTGTGTGGGTGGAGAGGGAGGCGGGTGTCGAACATTTAGGGTGGGGTCTTCGGGCGTGTACGTGTTATAAAAGTGTTGTTCCACACCACAGTGCAACTCGTAAGCGTTTTAGTCCTCTTCCTGTTGCTATACCAATGTTCGCTACGCTGGTGTCCCAGAGAGTCTGCGCTAGAGAGGCCGATGCAGGACTCAGGAAGCCTGGGCTTTAAGACCAATGCTGACAATTACTTTACTACCCTAAGCTCTTCCTGGTCTCAGCCACATGTTTAGCGAAGTGGCCCGTGACTTCAAGGCAGCCTTTTAGTATTGTCTCAGACCATTTGGAGAGCGGTGTATTTCACCAAGCATGTGTCTTCCCCCCCCCCAGAATGAAAGGGAAGGGTGTCAGGAGGATGGAGAGGGGGAATGAAGAAAGACCCCCCCCCCTCCTCTCATTGTTCTTCGTGTCAAAGGCAGGAAGAGCACTTTCACAGGCGCAAACGGATTTGTTTAGAGGTGTTATGAAGAAATGGCAGGTTTATTAACTGTCTGTGCTGCTGTCCATTCACTGTCATTAGCTGAGCTGTGGGCTGTTTCATGGAGGGTCCAACCAAAGGAGACTGTAGCAGTATTGATCCACAGAGATTAGAAATGACCCTGTTACAGCAGAGGTGACCATGTCCTGGAAGCTTTTAGTGTCCAAAATGTACAAAGTACCAAATATTATATTCAGTATAAATATACAATAGTGCAAATACTAGTAATTCTTAGTATGCCTAGTAAGGCCCCTCCTAGCTGCCTCAGGTCCATGCTGTGTACCAGTCAGGTCTGCACTCTGGACACCATTACCCTTTTCTATTGTAGTAATTGATCTACCTGTTATGTTTATTCATCTTCTGAGTTCTTTATTCAGTTTGGAATTTACGAGTAATGAGTCAAGTAGTTAACTGCAATGCATAAAGAATACGAATAAAGATCCGCCTGTGTCGGTTAGGTCACGTAGGACAGGTGTCCTTTTTTCGTAGGTTGCACCTCTTTGGGGCATGCCCTCTTGAATTCAGTGTTGCCTGTTCCTCTCTGCCCTGAATGACCCGGTTAATAGCGGATACATTGTGAAGAGCGGACACATTAGAAGGAGATTGTGCGTGTGCCCCCACTATTTAGGGATATTATTCTACTCCTTCACTGACGATGCATCATGGTCCTCCCTGAATTATTCATCCCTGTCACGCGCTAGTGAAGTCATGGTAAAGCGATAGCATGGTCGGGCTCCCTGTTCTCACTGCTGCGTGTTTTAAGTGACGTCCTGCTCTCAGCCACATGGGCACCAGGTTATATTGGCTTTCTCACCTTCGGGACGGCTTTGAAGAACTGTCATATTAAAGGCCACTTGAATTTAGTTTGAATGGGCTTTGGGCATACGAGTTGGTGTCATCTAGTGCTTATGCTTTATTTATGGCATTCCAACACTGTGATGTGTGATTTGTGTTGTGTTTGATTGCCACACATCTGCACTCTGGGTGTATAGTGGGCCTTTCGGTTGTAGCACTCTAGGGCTTCTGGTGTCTCGATCCTTGTAGTCCAGCTAAGTGAATTACAATCCATAGACGGGAAGACTGAGAGAAGAGCGCTTTGTTGCTTAACCGTGTTTGATATCCCAATGAATTTTCATCCACGAGAACTGAAGTTCCTGGCACACGAGTGACTCATCTCACTTTGATCCCTTTTACTCGGCTCAAAGCAAGACAATTCAATGAAGGGAAACAAAGCACAGTCACACTTCAGGATTGTCTGGTAATGGGTTTTTGTCATTTACTTAGCTTAACAATGAACAAACCTGGTGATTTAATGCACCTAGTTTAGTCTGTTTACATCCCTATATTTTGGACCAAATTAACTAAACTGTCTGTTTTAGTTTTTTTCCCGTCCAAGTTGTGACTCTCTCTCTACTGGTGTATAGGCTGTGGGGGGATCTTTCATGAAATCGGAGAAGCAAGCCTTTTGAATGCGTCATTTTTAAGGTGTGTTACCTGCATGTGGACATTTTGTACATTTTCCGACGAAAAAGGTGATAAATGGGCTTCCTTTTACACTACAGAAATGTCCTTCAGCAACTTGTGCTGAGGTCTGAGATTGTCATGCTTCTTGTCATCCCCTAATCAGCTCCCCAGCACTCAGCCATGCACACACCCCCCGTTAATAATTTAGAGGGCCTTTCGCCAGCAGGGGAAGAGAATGGGCTGTGCACAATTGATAATAGACGACAGGAGAGGACAGTAAAAATAGCTGCTGATGTGCACTACTTTGAGAGTCCAAAAGACTTCAAATGACCTGTACTGAGGAAGTAATATTGTCAGGAATAGCATTGTGCAGTGAAGGTGCTGCCTTGGCGAAAATTGAATTTGCACAGCCTTGCCTGTTTTCCCTTGTTTTGGCTCAACAAATGATTGAGTGCATGTTGTAGGATAGATAAAGAATGCTTTAAAGCATTTTATTGGTGTTTGAAGGCCTGGTTTTTGTGTATAATTGTAGGACTATAATTTAGGAGTGCATCATAACATGCAGGCACATATAGTAATATTGAATATGCCAAGTTGTTCATTAAGAGCAGAGGTCTGACTGATTGGTTTTCATCTCTTCTGTGTGCCCAGGCAGTCTGCATGAATAGACTATTGGCACGGTCTTCAGACTCGGCAAGTCTATGTAAGACAACCAAAAGGTCAGCTGCTAGCTTAGTTGGCCAAGTGCATTTTGCTAAATGCTTTACTGTGGGTAACAAGCAACCAGAAATGCTTCTGTGTGTGCTGACTGTCACCCCAGCCTTGAGGTTTGAGATATAAAATCCTGTTTTATTAAATCAGTCTAGTTTAAAAAGGAGCCCCTGAATTCTATTGTCTGAGATTTTGAAGGAAAAGTAGCTGAACTCATCTCACCTGCAATCGGTGTAGCACCTACCAGAGTGATACTCTGCTGTCAGTGTTGAAGCAATCACGACAAGAGGTCACATCACAGCTGAGAGATGATTAATGTGCCTGCGGCAGTTTGGGGTATCCGAATAAGTGACTAGACAGATTCATGGTACGAGTGATGAATCACTAACTTGTCAGATTTCATGCTCAGCCCGCTAAGAAGATGCATTCCTTTCATAAAAAAGATAACTACCGTGTTTTTCGGACTAAGTCGCTCCGGAGTATAAGTCGCATCAGTCAAAAAATGCGTCATGAAGAGTAAAATGAAAGACCAAGAACAGACATTTAATCTGGAAAGGCAAGTTATTCAACTACCCAATGGCACACAGAACCATATGCTGAATAGGTGTCCGGTAGGTTAACGTAACACATTAACAGTTAATCAGACACACAATAGCATAAAGAACATACCTGGGGGGCTGAATAGGCTAAATTAACATAACAAGCTAGCAAGTCCAACAAGCAAGTTACCGGTAAGCTAGTTAACCAAGCTCCCGATCTCATTCCACATCACTGAAACCTTTTAACTCGTTGGTTCATGTCAGTCATCATAAATTGACATTTAAAAAACATGTTAAATTATATATATTTTGATATATAAGTCGCATCTGACTACATTTACATTTAGTCATTTAGCAGACGCTCTTATCCAGAGCGACTTACAGTAAGTACAGGGACATTCCCCGAGGCAAGTAGGGTGAAGTGCCTTGCCCAAGGACACAACGTCATGTGGCACGGACGGGAATCGAACCAGCGACCTTCTGGTTACTAGCCCGATTCTCTAACCGCTCAGCCACCTGACTCCACCTGGGTCTATAGGTCGCAGAACCAGCCAAACTATGAAAAAAAAGTGTGACTTATAGTCCGGAAAATACGGTAGTCCCTGTGGAAGAAATTGGGATTTCCTGTGTGCTTACATTATTCACTAATCAATAGAACTAGTCATTGGATACTAGTTAGTATTTTTTCATGTAAGCTTGCTATTAATAAGAGTAGATTGTGTCTGTGTCAGGGTTAATAGATGTTTGGGGTCAGGAGAAAGTACTGGATAAACGTCCCTTGTCATGACTACAAGGAGAGCGCCGACTATGATCTCTCTCGTCTGAGAGTGGTCATGGGTTGGGAGCTGTGAATCTCGTTCTCTGAGACTGTTGTAATGTCATTACTGCCTGACTGTCACTATCTATGTTTACAATTTTGTGCCCTATAAAAGATGGTCCTCTGGCCTTCAGAGCGGAGAGAGACATGATTGAGACCTAAGCCTGGTGTTGTGTTGTTATTTATCGTCAGAGGTCTGGTTTTCTCTCCCAATCTGCAGATTTATAATACTTATTAAAATCCATAACTCAACTGAATTTCGTCACTCCGTTTAGGAAGAGACGGAAAAAACCCTTTCTTCATCATCCTTTTTAAATGAGCTCTTACCTACTCTCATAGTGTCTTTCAGTCATCCCTGATCTACTCGGATCCAGAGAAAATGAAGGATCATTGTAGAATGTTGGAATTGTCATTTTAAATCAATGGCTATCTACCACTGAATTAATCTCCTAAATGGGATTTTTAGGGTTTGGGTAAAAATGTCACATCTGGCATCAATTGTACTTTTTATTAGCCACATGATAGTGACGGTTATTTAGCATGTTGTTGGTAGGAGGAGCTTCCTTCCACACTTGTTGAGAAAGACGTAAACACATTCATCATTCATGCTTCAGAAGCCCAGTTGAAAACAGGAAACGCCAAACGCATTGACTTAGTGCACCCACCCTGCCCTGTTCCTGGGGAGGCAGGAAGGAGTGTGGCTTTACAGGCTAGCTCTTGAAGAGGCCCATCCTGCCCAGTGAGAACATTGTTAAATTGAATGGCTTTGAGTGTGCACTTGACAATGAATGCCACAGTAAGACCTAGTTTCCTGTTGGACCCCAAACAACTTTAATGTCAGGCTAAAACCTTTCCGGGTCCCAAAAATATCCACACAAAGTGGAAATCTGTGCAGATTGCAAATCTCTACCTGTATTTTTATTTTTGCTAAGCCTCACTGTTTATTCTAAGGAATACTACTCTTCGCCCACTAGAGTGCAGCCTAGCCAGAGAAAAGAAGCACTACTCATATCACATGCATCTGGCAGGCTTGTAGGATCACCTAATACAGCTTTTACCACACTTTAGTAAAACCACAATATTAGCCTTGTTGCAGATTTTGGAGGATGAATGTTGTAAAATAGTGCTACACCTTTCTAACTATGAGATTGTTAAAATAGTTGATGATAAATATGGGGTTCAAACTGTGTGCCACCATAACTCATAATATAAAACTACCTGTAGGTATTAGGTTGCTAATGAAGTCTGAAGTGTCTGTTCTGTCCCCAGTGTACTCTCTCATGAACAACATGTTCAATGGGGGCCCGGAATGATCCGCAAACCCACTTAACTTTCATCCCCGTTAATGGGTCAATTTAGGTAGGTAGCCTAATAGTATTTGAAGAATACAAGGCACTTCTTTTAAATGGAAGAACCGGATCAATCCCAATCCCCTGTTCTGGTGTCCTTCCCCCTTGTGAGATGAAGGGAAATTCTGGATAGCATATGGATATGAGCCTTAATGAAAGGAGAGAATGATTTTTAGGGTAGGTCATGATTGTAAGCTGTCCAGTTTGTCAATTGAAATCTAAACCAATCAGGATGTTCCCAATGCTCTGATGCAACTCTCACCCCTCTGCTGAATCTTCTTTGTTCTTAAAGGCTGGCCTAGTTACTGATCATTATCAGTGATTGAAGAAAGGGGGGAAAGAAATACAACATAATTACCCAATACTGGAAACCCCAATCAAATCAATAAAAGCAAAAAGACTATTACATTTCAAAGGTTAAGTACTGCTCTGTTTGGCATCTTTTGATTTATTTAGCCGAGTTGGATCACTGGTTATGTAGTCGAATTGTCGGATTACAGATTTTTCCAATGAATTTGCTGGGCTACATAATTGTCACAAAGTGCTGGTGTGTCTTATCGATCTTTTACTAATTGTCGATCTTTCAAAACTGTAGTCTACACCCTAAGCTAAAGTCTTGGAATCCAAATAAAGCTTTACTTTAGAGAAGCGTTTCTGATTTGGCAGTTGTCTTATTGTGGACTAATGTAGTTTGTAAAGTTATAAGGGATTGCTTTTTTCTAGCATTATACACCTTTTATACAAACAACCTTTCTCTTGGGTTGCCTAATGTAGCCTATATAAATACACTTCACCATTTCCTGTTGCCGTCACACTCGCCACAGCTATGAGCTGTTACACACCACTTCTCCAGGAAAAACCCACCTGACAACACAGGATAATGGTATCTACATTTACATTTAGTCATTTAGCAGACACTCTTATCCAGAGCGACTTACAGTAAGTACAGGGACATTCCCCCAAGGCAAGTAGGGTGAAGTGCCTTGCCCAAGGACACAACGTCAGTTGGCATGACCGTGAATCGAACTGGCAACCTTCGGATTACTAGCCCGATTCCCTCACCGCTCAGCCACCTGATTCCCTGGATCTAGGATCTAACAACCTCCAGTTCATGCTGCCGTACTGGGCAGGATATATGGTTCATTGCCTCCCTGTATACATAATTCACATCCCCACTAGCAGCTGATGGAATTGGATGCATGTGGAAGTATGCATATCATATTTGGGGGATGTTCAGTTATCATGATAATTATCATCACACTGTCAGACACCACTTTTTTTTTTTTATAGCTTTCCCTGACTGCTCTTGAGTCATAGCTTTTGGTGTCTCTGCATGTTTTTGAATTGGATTAGCCGCCCAAGCGTACGCGGTTACAACTCAGGCTTTCTGACAATGTTGGGTTGATGAAGCTTAGGACATCCCTCAGCGTTGCTTGTTTTTACTATGGACCCACTTAAATGTTCACAAGAATTTCGTTTGTTGTCTGAGCGAGTTGGTCTGCGGTTTTGGACTTGGTCTGAATTCAGACAGTCGAGCTAGCTTCACGTTGTTACAGTGCCCAGTCAGTTGGTAGCTCCTGACTGTTTGCTGGCTCCGGTATTGTTGGGAACTATGGCTAATGGGCCCACACCGGTCTGACTTCCATATGGCAAACTTCACATGTTGCACTGACCACAAGCTACGAACCACACCCTGGCATGACCCATCTGCCCCAGACCATGCATGGAGTCTCAGCCCAGGATCAATGTAAACTGCATCCTTTTAATTGAGTTCCTTTTTGTGTTTGAAACCAGTGGAAAAGAACACAAGCAACCATGACGCAGCAAGTTTGAGTCTACTGTCTCCGGGGCGATATGAGCTCAATTATAATACGCCTAATCATCTAGATTGTAGTCTAACATGGTTTGGGTTTGTAATTGGATTCGAGGTCCATTAAAGCTGACCAGTGTCTCAGACTTTGCGCTCGCTGTAAGGAGGCAGGTTTGTATGCACACACTATACCGAGCAGGTTTCTCCACTCTACCGTCAGTGTAATGGCAGGCCTCACAAACACGCCACCTTTAGGAAGAGCGGACACCATCACCTCTACACACGCCTTCTAGCTCAAAGACCAGCCCATTCCCTGTGTAGAGGGAACGGGCTGTCTGTAGTGTGCTGGTCCAGACACACAATGGAGCTGTAATTGTATGGTGTTGGAAGCTAGCACATTCCTGATTGTCGGAGATTGATAACTCTGCCTGCGCCTCGCGGCAAACAATGGATGTTGTGGAAAAAGACCTCCGGTCATGACAATGCTCTAATTTTCAGAAGCTGCTGTTGCCACCCGTTGCAATGCACGTTTCTTGAAATGCATGCTTCAAAGTAAGGACCCTGAGCAACAGTGAGAAGAAATCCCTTTTGACTGTGTGGGTTCTTTTAAAAATAATTTTCAATTTTCATGCAAGTGTCATTCAAGTGTCAGCAGCTAGTCTTGCGGCAAGTCCTGCTGTTGCTCGCTAGAATACAATTCCCAGCTACTTACAAGCAATACTGATGCTCAAATGTGTTAATTAACTTTTCCAAAGTATGATGGCCCATAGTAAATTAAATGCTTTGAAATCAATCATTCAGTCACTGTTTGTATCCTCAATCCAGATGTTGGTAGGCCCCAGCCTTTTCTGTCAGCATGCTCATCATGGCTATCCTTCAGTTCATTTCTTTGCTCCTGAAGCCCCAATGGTGAGTTGTTCAGGGCTTCTGTTCGTTCTGCCGATCAATACTGAGGACAGAGTGAAAAGCAATATTCATAAATATTTAACAGTAAAGCTTTTAGCCAATCTTTAATTAGTCTGAAAAAGCAAATCCCGCACACACAAAAAATTAGTAGTATCATTTTTTTTATTTTTTTTTTACCTCTGACGAATGATTTTTGGGGGTTTAATTAAAACATATAGAATTAGTTGAACATTTGCCCAGTTTACTAGTTTGGCATGTGACTAGTCTAATACGAGGCTTGATTTGATTCCTTTGAGCTGTGGTTAAGGTTAGAAATTGTAGTTTAGTAGTAACAGACACCTAACAGTAGCCAAAATAAACATCTTATCAAGAAGACTCTCTCCTTGTCAGTCAACACAGCACACATGTGCCCCACAAGCCATCTCTGACATTGCTTGTACAAATACATTTTGATTTGACACACATCTTAAATTGCAAATTTAACTGTTCCAAAATATCCGTGAAGCTTTTGTGGTGAAGTTGTGTAAAACAACCTCCCTTTTGGCTCATCAGTGTTTCCCAGAGCGTTGTCATGCTCTGTTTGTTCCAGTAAGGGGAAAAGGCCTTCTAGAAAAGTCCAATGGCAATGAATCATTGTTCCAATGTGTCACAATGCAGGTATACGTGTCACCTGAGCTGTACTCGTCTGAGCACCATGGACCGCATAACCGCCTCTCTCTCTCTCTCTCCCGACCCGCTTTGCATTTCTCAGATGTCGATTGGTCTTGACTGTGAACATCCGTCGGTGGGTGGGTGGGGGTCCAATACAGGCAGAGACCAGAGGTGGGGGGGAGGAGGAGTAGTGTTTTCCTCCACTCTCACCACCCCACTGTCCGCTTCGCCCTCCTCACCTGAACGGACGCTAACTGCAGTAGATTTCCAATGTGCATCCCTCCTTATCGCTTCAGCGAGCACAGCTTTGGCTGACTGAATACTGAGCAGCCTGGACAAACTGCAGGTGCAGAGAAGCATCCTGTGAGGATCTACAGACACAGGACCTCACACAGGCCTAGTGTTCAGTCTACACCCCCACCCCACCCCATTCAGCATGAGAGAACTTGCATGTTATCCCATTATGTTAAGAACGGTGCAGTAATGTCTTAGATTTATTTGTCTTGAAAGGATAATTCAGTAGTTTAGTTCACTTTGTAATGAGGCTGTCAAATTCTCTCTGCCCCCTTTTCTCACTTGCCTTTATCTTTATGGAGTCATGATTTCATGATCTTGAAATACAATTTAGTGTGATTGTTCATGGGCTTATTATTAGCCAGCACTGTCTCCAAGTACAATGTCTCAGCCAGCTTTTGCCTCGCTTCACTACTGCTTCGGGTTGCCCTGTCATCATCACTGCCTCAGCTCATCATAGCTTCATGTTGCCCTGCCGTCATCGCTGCCTCCCCCTGTCTGCCTCGACTCGTCCGGGCCTGCTCCGCATTCCCATCCCTGGCTTTCATCCCTGGCTTTCATCACTGCTCAACACGTCACCTTTCTCTCAAGGCCCTCCTGGCTTCATCAAGCCTCATTACTGTTCACCGACGAGCTGAATGATTTCCCTGTCCTTCCACCTCTCCCTCCGCGGGGGACGCTGGGGGAAAGCTCCTTTGCTCAGGCTAATCTGGTGTAAACGTCCTCGATAAGGTGAGTGGAGACAGTGTTCAGTCTCTCGCTGAAGGGGGGAGGCGGGGGGAGGTGGTGAGGGTAGGATGTTTGATGCCTGAAATGTCACCGCCTCAGATGAGCTGACTGTATGCTCTCGGACGCCCACTCTTCTGTTCTCCTTCTCGCTCGGTTTATCTGCTTAGACTGTTGAGCTTTTATCTTAAGTGCTGGTAATCCCCCACCACCGCCACCACTCACACAAACACACACACTTTCCCAAAAACCTTTGACCATGCAGAGAGAACATCGGGTCTGATTTGCTGAAGATTACATTGACGGTTCCACAGAAGCTGATGATGTTCGTGACCCCGAGGAGCTGCGACTCGTTTGTGACTCGACCGCGGTGGCAGATAATTACTCGGAACTCGGCCTGCTTTCTGAGCCAAACAACTCCAGATGCAATCTTCCATCCCGTATTGCCCGGTGGTACGTCGCTGATGTCTCACAAAACTCCATACATGCAGACTGACAGGCTCGTATGTCCGCCATGAAAGGGTAACGTGCTCGTGTTGGCGAGTCGGACAGTGTTGTTTAAAGCGTCTTCATGGTCTTGAGTCGGATGCGGAAGGTACACGCAGCAGTCCTGGCAGGAACGTTTGCGGGAGATGTTTACTTTGCCTGACAGCATCAGCCTGGGGAGAGCGAGCGAGAGAGAGAGAGCATCAGCCTGGGTAGAGAGAGAGAGAGAGAGAGAGAGAGAGAGAGCATCAGCCTGGGGAGAGAGAGAGCATCAGCCTGGGGAAAGAGAGAGAGAGAGAGAGCATCAGCCTGGGTAGAGAGAGAGAGAGCATCAGCCTGGGTAGAGAGAGAGAGCATCAGCCTGGGGAGAGAGAGAGAGAGCATCAGCCTGGGTAGAGAGAGAGAGCATCAGCCTGGGGAGAGAGAGAGAGAGAGAGAGAGAGAGAGCATCAGCCTGGGTAGAGAGAGAGAGAGAGAGAGAGAGAGAGAGCATCAGCCTGGGGAAAGAGAAACACAGGAAGGGTGATGGGAGAGCCTGTATCGCAGAAGAGCCCAGAGACCGTATCCCTAGCATCCTTGTGACAGGGAGTCAGCGCAGCGTGGAGTGAGCTGGACTGAGGGAGGAGCCTGGAGAGGAGGTTTGTCTGGACACTGAGAGGAGAGCAGCGAGAGAAAGAGAGGGAGACCGAGAGTGTGTGTGCGTGTGGGAGGAGTGAGGCACCAGGGGAATGGATGGAGTGAGCGTTGCAGCCAACGGGAAAGCCTCCCCAGTTGTAGCGAGGTGGACAGGGGCCTCACACTTGACCACGGAGCTAGCTTCCTGAATCCTGTCGTTCGAATGAGCCTAGCCGGGACTTGTGATTGGAAGCTGGAATGACATCAAGGCATGACGTTTCCAGAGGACTTGTGAGCCAACACATGCACTGAGCTGAACTGAACGGAAATAGAGGCAGGATCAAGACAGCAAGCCCTTGTTAGCTTGAATTCTATATTTTTGTTTTATCTTTTTTTTTTACTCCGTCCCACTGGAACAGCCAGTCCACTTATGAGCAAGTCAATGTGTGGCTGTGGCTGCAGCTTCATCTCGTCTCTGATGAAGAGGCTGGGACGCACAGCGTGCTGCTCGGACCTTCTCTCCTGCAGCCACACCTCAGAGCAGCTGCAGCGACTTGCCACCGGCTGCCCTCCGCCCCCCAAGGTAATGCCCCCTCCCCCTTCGACGATAAGCGCTCCTGAGAAACCCACCCACCCACACCCTCGTCACTGCCAGGGTGTCCAACAGGAGCCTTCAGCCCCTTTTGTGTCTGGTAAATGCTTTGTCATGTGTGTATGATGCAAAAGACATCTTGGAGGTGGTTCTGCGGTATGATAACGGGATGGCTTTGCTTTGGTGAAGTGTTCCGTTACAAGACTTGCAGGAAAATATTAGTGCACTGCAGTTATCGATTCAGTAATGGAATAGATGATTTATAAAGGCTGTCTAGCTGCCTTGACAAACATTGTCTGGCTTTAACCCTACCTCCTAAATGGATGTCTAAAGACAGTTTACAGTGATTGCTGATATGCCTCAACTGGGGAGAAAAGGCTATTTTCTAATGAGCCACGATCGGACAGGCCACTAGTACATAACCTAGCAGTGCTGGTAGGGATCTCACTGTACCAGTATTCAAAACTAAGACTATTATACTAATAAATAATATACTACCAGCTTTATATCATGAGAAATATGTATAGGGTTTTGAATAAGTCTACCATCCTTTTTATGTGAATAGGAAAGGTTGTCAATGGTTGAATTGTGAAGAAATTGTGAACACATAGAATGTAAGTATTGTTTGAACTGTAATCAGTTTCATCAGAAACTTTCATCAGTTGCATTGGCAACAGTCGCAGTGAAAGCAAAACATGGCAGATATAAGATGATAGGTTCATAGTTTAAAGTTGAGCTTTCCAAGTTTAAGGAGCAAACGGCAGATCCGAGCTGCTGGTTTTAGTTTACCGCTTTGAAGCAACGCCTTTCCCCAGCTCTAAATAGTTATCGATTAATAGACTGTGGAAAGAAATGTAGACATGGAGACACTAGGGAGCTGTAGCCACTGGATAGAATTACCGGTCTAAAGAACGCCTGCTCATTTCCCGCCTGTGACCTCTGGCTGAAATTATAACGACAAAGATGACCATACTCTTTAATTACCAGTGATTATCCTGACACGTCATACAATGCCTTTAATCCATGCCGCCCAGCTGTTCTGTGCTGTGGAGGTTGACATTTAGCTGTCTGGAAATTTGAAAACATTCAAATGACAAACACTGTCACGGTTCCAAATGACTGTGGCCAGGGTGAAGCTCATTATTGACAAGTTAGAAAGTGAGTCCATCTCCTCTTTGGGGTGTACATGCGGTGGCCCTCGTCAATGCAGAGTGGTCCGGTATTGAGCTGACTACAACTCTAAGGACTTTTAGACCTGCTAAAAGACCATTTGATGGTGGATGTTCAGTTCCAAATCCCCACAAGGTCTCTGGGAATACACCGTCTTCGTCTAGGCAGTGTTTCCTCTCGGATTTCATTTCGGGGAAAGATGCAACAAACCTTTTCGAACATGTTTCGGGTCATCTGTTAGGGTCGTCTGTTAGAGTCCCAGTCTCTGCTTAGTCTGGGTTTTCCTCTTCTTTCCTCCTCCCCCCCTCCTCTCATCTTTCTGCCTCTTCTGCTCAACTCTCCTCTCTTGCTCCACTAAGCCTGCCTGTCTACTGCCTGGCCCAAGGACACAACGTCAATTTGCACGGCCGGGAATCAAACCGTCAATCTTCTGATTTAATAGCCTGTTTCCCTAACCGCTGAGCCATCTGACCACTTTTAAAATTTAATGTCATCCGTGTGTGTGATAGACCCAGGTCTGCTCCAGAGTGATGTCACTCTGGGTAAGGGAAGCAACCTCAGGACATGCTCTTGTGGTTTCAATCACTTAGATTCGGAGCCAGTATGTTATCGCCTCCAGCGATAACATACTTTTTTTGGGCACACTTATTCGTAAAAATGAAACCTGTATAAAAAAGACTGGAGGTGGCGGGCATTTCTTTTCACTTTTGTCACATATCTTTAACTAGCATGCTGGATTTTGCCAGAAGCCAAATGAAAAGCATGTTAATTAAAATATAATAACCATAATTTAGAAAAGCATTCAAAAGGGGTTGGGTGTTTTGAAACTGAGCCATTTTCTTCCTGGTTTGTTGCCTACACTGATAATCCCTCCGAGGTGTGCCAGCCTATCAGGAGGAGGGCCTAATAGTGTGTTAAACATGGGGAGAGGGCTCAGGGCTGAGGGCCACCACTTACACCTAAACCTAGCAAGCAAGTCTGGCCTCCGTTGCCTGCAGTGGAGAACATGGCATTCAGAAGCTTAAGTGGGACATCCTTCAAGTCCCAAAGTTCTTGGCTTGCCCAGAGCAGGCTTCCGGCTCGGGCACAGCCTCCGTCCATGAATGAGCCCATAGGAGGGAGGTCTGCCGGGGTGTAGCAGTGCCTGGGTGTGCCACAGCTGGGCCTTTGTCTCTGGAGCTCCGACTTGGCAGAGGCCACCGGAGAGGCCCCGTTATCAGCAGCTGCACTTGGTGCTGTCTGGGTCTGGTGGCCACAGGAGCGGGCTCCAGCGAATGAGCTTCCGCCAGCTCTGAACACACACACACCCATTCTAGTCTGTAAGATGAAAGTGGGGTTGATGGCTCAAACTTATGGCTTCTTTAAATGCAATTAAAGTGTGTTTTTTCAATACCAGCTGGATATGGACACCGATAGCATATTGTTTTCACTGAGTGGCTATTGAACCCTGGGCTTTGGTAGATATTTGAAAAAAGATTGGTCTGATTGAAAGGGTTTGATTTATTTCAGCGTGATGTCTGTGGTGAACTTTAAATGGTCTTCTTGTAATGTAGAACTTAGCACTTGATCCAAAAAACGTTCTTCGTTTTGTAATGCTACCTCTTATGTCCAAGGGATGGAGATGATAAGGAAAAAAAACTGTTTGGACACCAAAACACTATCGCTATGATGACAGCCTTCTGCAGGCCCATGTGATATCACCAAAGATTTTCCATGTCCCACTTGTATAGCCACTGTCATAGCCACTGTCATAGCCACTGTCATAGTCACTGTCATAGACACTGTCATAGTGACTGTCATAGTCACTGTCTTACCATTGCACCAAGTCACCCTGCTGATGGAATTACGAAAACCCATCTGCACTTCTTGCGTTTCTGATAACGCAACTTGGCTCACAATGTTTGTAAGCCTAAACGAATCATGTTGAATAGGAGACCAGAGGGTAAAATCACATTGGTTTCTCCCCACCAACCACACCTGTGGGCCGGTTACAACAGGCAGACAAACCCTGTTATTGTCAGTCTGACCTTCTCCTCTGTGTTTGGGAGGTGAGACTTTATATAGCCGCTGGGATTGAGTCATACTGCTTGCCAAAGGGGGGAAAACCATGCCTGCCCTCCTGCTGCTTTCTATGACTATTTCCTCTTGTTTCAGCCTCCCTAGCTTCCTGATCTCCAGCAGAGACCAGCGTCCCTGTTACACAGATGCCATTTTGTACCCAATACGGAGAACCCTCAGAAACCGTCCAAATTTAACCCTGAGGTTTCAGTGTTCCTGCTCTGTTAAGGATTATCTTTCAGACTTTTGTTTTTACAGGTAAAGGTATTGTTCCATATTCATACACACAACCCTTTTTTTCTGTGTGTGCATCCTGTTACATTACTGGGTAATAATAGCAGGCCTTTTAAGTCGCAAACTCCTGACTGATGGGCTCAGGGCCCAGGGCTCACAACTAACTTTTTCCCCTCACTCACCCATTAGTTTTGAGCCCTTCTCATTGAAAGTCTCTCTCCAAGACAGCTAGCATTGTCGTTTTGACAGCAATAACGGCAAGCATCTTTCAGGTAGCTCTAAGAAACCCAATTATGGAGCCTCTTGTTTTTCCAGAAGATAGTATGGCCTGTTCAGCTATTCATAGCCCTCCTCAACAGAGCTCACAGACCTACAACTGCAGGTCCCAGGAGAAGCCCTGCAATCTGAGATGGGGCTAATGCACAGCCTCAAGCCGCAGTGCCTGGGCCCAGGCCGGGAGAGAGACTCGGCCGAGTTTGGAGCAGCACTCTGTTCAAGGTCAAAGCAATGGGTTTTTACTGGAGCTAACACAGTGAGTCCCACACTGTCGTCCACAGTGGAGGTTCAACAAAGCCTATGCCCTCATTGGTCAGTTTCTTTTCTCTTTTTGGGGGGGGGGTGGGGGAGATGTATGTTTTGCCTTTCAGTGACAGACAGGAAATGTATGGAAGAGAGAGGGGGAAACATACAGAAACGGTCCGAGCTGAAATCAGTCACAGGCCGCTGTGTGTGGGCCTCAGCCTACATGGTGCGCGCTCTACCCAGTGAGCTACTGGGGAGCCCCGTCATTGGTCGGTTTGTAACCGTAAAAAAAAAAAACGAACAAAAAAATGTGTCTGAAGATGAACGAGTTAAAGTTGCATCTAAGGTTGAAAGTCAACAACAACAGAGAGAATGTCTTTTGAAATCCCTTCCCCCCCACCCCCTTCTTCCTTCATTATTGACCTTCAGCGTCAGTCTTCAGTAGTGAACCCCAGAGGGGATTGCTCCAAGGCTTCTTTTGGATGGCATTCATGGCAACGTAACCACGGGAACAGCTTTTTCTTCCTTTTGCGATGGCTGTTGCTATGGAACAGGTGTGAAGTTGTCATTTGGAAGCTGGGCAATACCCCCCCCCCACCCCCCCGTATCATGGGAGTGTGAGGAACAGACAAATGGCCTGCCAGCAAAGGACCGGGCGGAGCAATAAGTAAAGAACTATGATGCGCTGCTTTCATTTCTGCCCATGAATATTCCCCCTCTATCTTTCTCATTCTTTCTCAATCCCTGTCTGTCTTTCTGTCCTTCTGTCCATCTCCCCCTCTCGTTCTTTGCCACAAAGCCAGACAGACCACGTTAGCCCGGAGATTTCCGCTGCTGGATTCGAAAGCCGATGCGGAGTCATCCATTACCAAATGATTACGCTTCAGGAAACTGGATATGAGGCCGTTTTCCGGATGTCTCCGTTCTTGCCACCCCCACTCTCCCCTAACATGTCTCTCAGACAAAGGATCTCTCGACCGGAATATCAATGTGACCATCTGAATCATACATAGCAGTGCTTTCTTGAGAAGGAGGTTTCTACGATTTTAGACCTTGGTCGAACAACAACATTTTCTATAGAGAAACAGTGGGACCTAAGTACAGTAGTGTAGACTGCCATACAGTATCAGGCCAATTCCATGTACATTACTTGACCAAATATACAATTTGAGTAGTGTTTGAATTATAAAATATTTATTAAATACAATTTTATAAATAACCTATACTGTAAGTAGAATTATTTGTGTTGGCATCCAAACTGTATAGTCAGTAGTGCGGTGCTAAGCTGCCCCCTCACAGCAATATTTTGTATCTGGTCTGTATATGGGAGACAGTTGTGTTACTGGTGACACTGCCACAAGAGTGTCTAGTCCCCAGGCACACACGCACACACACCTTTACCGACCATGAAACCTTCAGACCATGACACCACAGGGACCAGGCAGGTCTTACTCTTAGGGGGCTGCCTGGCTAGATAGATAGCCTTCATGTAAGTCTGCCTTTTTCATCCTTGAAACCTCTGGTGCAGTAATGTGATGCCTTTCATCGTCCTGAAGATTGTCAGTTGGTGATGGACTGAGCGTGTCAGACTGCTTGTGTGTCTGTGTTGATTTGAGCCTGTAGGGCTTTGTGTGTGTGTGTGTGTGAAGTGAGTATTCAACAGCAACCAGACCCAGACAGGCAGTGTTTAGTGTGCTGGAGGCATATTCCACCTCAGTGTATTTTTTGTTGCAGTGCAGCGTTTGCAGTGATTAGTATTGAGAGGCCATGCAATCAAACCAAATCCCTACCAGGTAATCAGTCATCAAGGTCATCACTCAAAGAACTTGGAGAGAGGCAGCAAACAAATGCCACGTTCTCCACCCTTGCTCAAAATGGCTTTTAGGTCCAGCTAAGTCTTTCTCTAAAGGATAGATAAATTGTGTCTGAAGAATGCCCCCCCCCACACCACC
The DNA here is from genome assembly GCF_963692335.1 of Osmerus eperlanus. NCBI lineage: Eukaryota > Metazoa > Chordata > Actinopteri > Osmeriformes > Osmeridae > Osmerus > Osmerus eperlanus. The sequence goes on from NC_085031.1 coordinate 13,536,239, forward strand.
AGCATTGGACTGGCAGACCTGGACTGAATACTAATAGTAACAAATTGCACTGGCCTTGCTATCCCCATATTTGGGTCTCTATTGACCCAAATTGTCATCTGATAACCCTGGGCCCAGGATATATCCTGGTCTCGCTCCCAGTTCAGTGGAATAAGCCCTGCCCCTGATTTAGCACTGTACATCCTCTCATATCCATTTTTTTCCAAACAGAGGATTCACTGAAAGGAGGGCCCATCCTCCCCCCCCCCTCCCCCCGTGTACGCAAGGTCATTTCCCAAGCCCTGACACAGGACGTCTTTCCGCGCTGCTGGTACTGAGGGGGTGCCTGGGGTCAGGTTATATTGTGGGACAGGGAGCCTTGCCCCTGTGCCAGGGATTTCTTCAGAGCTGGTCGACGTGAGACAACACGCCAAGACATATTTTCCGACGGCGTGGCATCAAGTGGCAGGCAGAGCAGATAAGGTGAGAGGATAGAGGGAGCTGGAGGAAAAGGAGTGGGACTTGAACTTGCTGACACGAAGTGGAGTGTGTGGTTGAGTGTTATCACTGTGAGTGAATCTGGCCAGTTTCTCTGTGCGGAGGTGGTGTGCCTGGGAAAGATCATGTCAAGTCTGGTCCTCTGGATTTAGGTTTGCCATTTTGAAAACGAAAAACAGCACAGAGATATCATTGTACGGGCGACTTAAAAATAAGTTATTCCCAATTAGACTGCTGGTCTGTTGAAAGCAAATACATGTTTTCAACTTGTATTTACAGGCTCAATATTTGTGAGGGTTGTACATCCTAGCCTTCTAGGGCATTCATACAGGCAGCGTTGTGGGGCACCAATGTGGAAAGTTCCAGGGCATTGTTCATGGAGAGGGGCATGTGGGCGCTGGGGGGGGGGGGGTGCATGCGGAGAGTACTCTAACTTTAAAAAGAGAGGGACTATTGAACATTTTCGTGATGCTGGGGGTGGATGCCAATCAGGGAACCCCACATGGTAACATGCAGGCGTGACCTATGTTCCATGTAATCCATCTTTGTACGAGGATTACGGTTTCCAATGGTTGATGTCCCTGCCTTGCCTTTTTCACGTTATTGAACGACAACCACCTCCCTATTCGCAGCATCCCAATCTTCCATACCAAAAAAAAGAAAGCTAAAGTTAAAATAGCCGACATCTTGGACTCGTTTGATAATTGCTGCAGTAGTGAGGAGTTTCTCGACGGCGCTTAATAAACACCCAATTATATTTCAAGGCTGAACATTTTTCTAGCGCTTTTCTTCTTAGCGCACACATGCTGATTGAACGCGCGGAGGAGGAGGGGCGTGTCTGCTAATGAAGCCACCCAATCAGGAGAACCAAACTGAAGGCAAATGGAAGGTTAGACGCGGGGGCAACAGAGGGCTGCTGTTACCGAAAATAAAGTAGACGTACCGAAACGGGTTTGTTCATGGAGGTGGCACACCATTTGAGTCTAATGAGCGAGAGACTGGCAAAAACGCACACATACACACACACACACGCCTTTTCTTGGAAGGCTGACTGCTTGTGCCTGTAGGAGTGATTTGAAGGACGGCGTTAACCCACCATGCTTAGCCTGAGCTCCAGAGGAGCTGCTGTGTCCTCCCTCCCTCTAAGTACTCTCTCACTGGGAGAGAGAGCCTGCCCAGCCTGCTGCCCCACTACTCATCCTGGGTGTGAGCTCCTTTATTATTGATAACGTGTTATTGAACACTGCAGCCTCCTCCCTGTGTCACTGACCCTGAGGGGGGGGTATTCCTTCAAGACTGGTCCCACCTGTCTGATTCACGGTACGAAGGATCTTCCATTGCCCCTGGTCTACCTTAACAGCTAGAAGCCTCTAGGATAGGCCTTTTTACCTTTTACTGTACTTGAATTCGATAGATGCTGTGCTGTTCGTCTGAGACTCGCTGCACCTGATCTTTAGTAAGCAAAAGTAGGCCTGGTTATTCATATTCGTGTAGTATGTTCATCAGGGCCATGCTGGCAAGGTTTTATCCTATATATTGGGTGCCTTGATAATGACTGGAACTCTTTGCCTTCAGTGCATGGCCCTTTAAACTGTAAGAATGCCCTCTACTGGCTGTTGACTGGAACTGTTCTCGAACAAGACTACGAGCCGTTTGTTCCGCTAAGCTAAAAAATAAAAAAGATTTCAATTGATATTCCATAACTATGTACATATTGTCTACTCACAGCCTCTCATCGGGTGGGCATTAGTTTGTTTTGGTGGAAGGCATGAACTTTGTCAAATAGACCAGCCCCTGTATTGTACATGTTCTGACTATCAGAAGAGTGAGTCAGGACAGCTGCTAAGGTGACGCGGGGCCTCGTCTACTCCTGCCCCAACAGAGGTCCTCTGCCGTCCCCATGGAGACGGTACAGTCGTCCACGCCGTCACCTCTCCCAGGGGAATTGTGTCAGTATGTGACGGACATCACAGGTCATCTGAAGGGGCGGCCCCCCCTCCCCCCCCCGGCCCCCCCTCCCCCCGCCCCCCCCCCCTCCCCCCGGCCCCCCCTCCCCCCGGCCCCCCCCCTCCCCCCGGCCCCCCCCTCCCCCCGGTGATGGCTTTGAACGAACAGTTTTGCTGAAGTGTGCCTCTCCCCTCCGCTGTCTTAAAAGTAAATGGAGTTTGCCCTTGTTGTGAGGCCCAATGATTTATCTTGGCCCATTTTGAGGGTTTTTCTAAACTCTGACCTGGCAGTGGCTCCGAAGATTGGACTGTCTGAGAATAAACAGATGTTTCTGTAGTCTTCTGTAAGAGAAACAACTTAAACATTCAAGATCTAGACCCTTGTCTCCTCTGTTTCCAAGTGTGCTTGCCAACTCCCCCCCCCCCCCCCCAATGGATAAGAGCAGGGGTTGGACTGGATTCAGACGCAGGCCATCGCGAGTGAGGCGTTCATGCTTTTATATTTGACAGATGGGGCTGTGTTTATTGCCCGTGTCAAAGGGCTGGAAAACCAGTAGCACTCAGCCTCCCTGTCTGGCCTCTCTGTCTGGTCTCCGTCTAGCAAGTTCCAGAAAACTTCCAAGGCCCTAGGCCAGGTTGTGTGATCCAAAGCCAAATATCTTAAACCTCCCACCCCATACCGAACGTCATTTGGTGCGTCTTCCAGTACAAATGTTAATGTCCATTGTTTCATGCCATGAATAAAAGATGAATCCAAGGGTTATTCCTACTTTTGTTTTCATGAAGCTTCAGCAATCTGGCTCAATTGTTTACGTGGGAGATGGATAACTGTAATATTATTCTCATCTCCCGTCTTCCTCCCCCCCACCCCCTTTTTCTCCCTCTCTCTTTCCCCTCTCCACAGAATGCCAAGCCCTTCTCCTCCTCAGACAGCCTAGCGAAGGTGCAGGAGGTAGCAAGCTGGCTTTTGGAAATGAACCAGGATCTGCTGTCGGGGGGCAGCAGCAGGCGGCGGCGGGGGGCGCCTGGCGGGCCAGCGGCGCCAGGTAACGCCTCCTCCTCGGCCCAGACGCCCCAGCAGGGGGGCGAGGAGGGCGACGAAGAGGACCAGATGAACCGGGTGGTGGAGGTGGACGAGCAGTGCCGGCACCAGCAGCAGAGGGTAAGGAGGGAGGGAGGAGGAGGGAGGAGGGGGGAGGGAGGGAGGGAGGGAGGGAGGGGGAGGGTGGGAGGGAGAGGGAGGGAGGGAGGGAGAGGGAGGGGGGAGGGAGGGAGGGAGGGAGGGAGGAGGGGGGAGGGAGGGAGGAGGGGGGAGGGAGAGGGAGGGGGGAGGAGGGAGGAGGGGGGAGGGAGGGAGGAGGGGGGAGGGGGGAGGGAGGGAGGGAGGGAGGGAGGGAGGAGGGAGGAGGGGGGAGGAGGGAGGGAGGGAGGGAGGAGGAGGGGGAGGGAGGGGGGAGGGAGGGGAGGAAGGGAGGGAGGGAGAGGGAGGGGGGAGGGAGGGAGGGAGAGGGAGGGAGAGGGAGGGAGGGAGGGGGGAGGGAGGGACGGGGAGGGGGAAGGAGGGAGGGAGGGAGGGAGGGGGAGGGGGGAGGGAGGGGGAGGGGGGAGGGAGGGAGGGGGGAGGGAGGGAGGGGGAGGGGGAGGGGGAAGGAGGGAGGGAGGGGGAGGGGGAGGGAGGGCTCACAACCACCCGTGTAGCGGACATGGTTACAATTGGCCACCAGGGCTTCGAAAATGGGGTGAGGCAGCCGTTGATGAGGGCAAACGTTAACAATGAGGCCGTGGACCTTCCGTTCAGAACGTCCGCAGGCGGAGTTCTTTTGTAAACATTTGAAGCAGTGGGGTTTTGCGGTCAATGTTTTGCCTAGAGTTTTGTCAGCGCGCTCTTCCAATCTATTTTGGTTTTCGTCTCCGTCCAGCTGGAGGACACGGAGCGCGATGGGGAGAGGGAGGAGCCGTGGGCCCACAGGGAGCCCGGGGCCAGCAACGGCCCTCGCAGCGGAGCGGAGGACGAGACGAGGAGGAGGACGAGGAGGAGCAGAACGAGGCAGGCCGTCCCAACGAGGTGAACGGGGGAGAGAAGGGCGCCCGGTGGCAGTGGGAGGCGGAGCAGCGCTCACGGGCCCGGCAGCCGGAGGACGAGGAGGACGAGGAGGAGGAGGAGGAAGAGGAGAACAATAACAGCGGCAGCCAGCACGGCGAGGAGGCTGAGGAGAGGACGGAGGGAGGGGGGGAGGAGGAGGAGGAGGAGCGGGGGGAGGAGGAGAGGGACGACGGGGACGAGGAGGAGGATGAGGAGGAGGAGGATGATGATGAGGAGATGGACCAGGAAAGCGATGACTTTGAGCAATCGGAGGAGGAGGACAGGGGGGAGGAGGAGGAGGGGGGGGAGATGCACTTGCCCTCGCACAGAGGTGTGTCTGTCCCCAACAACAACCTGGACTCGTCTGCAGGTTGCCCACACCAAAGCTCACCCAACAAGAAAAAGGTAAGAACTTGGTCCACCTATGGTGAACTTCAGTACTGGGTGATTAAACTGCTCAATGTTGACTTGTGTAAAAACTGTTCCATGAACTGCTGGGATGAGACGGGGGAGGGGGGGGGGGGGGGGGAGGAGAGACACCTCTCCTAGTCACACATCACACTCTTATCTCAAACAAGCCAACCAAGCAGTTCATCATCATGTGAGAAAACCGTCTACTTCCCTCAGAGAAAGTGCTGCTGGCTGGTGAAACTGGCTGATTCGTAAACCAATAGCTCCCTCTTCTGGTCACAAGCCTCAGAAGCGCTGGCTTCACCCCGTCACCATGCGTCGGGTTTTGCCATGTTTCATTTGCATAATACTGGCTACATGTAAATGATTTGAGCACAAGAGCCTCTTATGGGTCCTATGGAAAACCTCGTAACTATGTACAGTATCCTATTGTAACTCTGAGTGTACGATTAAGTGGCGAGTGACGCCTCGTTTTCCGTGGCAACCCCATCCACCGTTCTGGGAGTCGATGATCCCCCTGTGTGCTATTCCACACAATGACTATGTAGCCTCATCGTTTGAGACTCTGGTTACCATGTCTGGTTACCATGTCTGGTTACCATGTCTGGTTACCATGTCTGGTTACCATGTCTGGTTACCATGTCTGGTTACCATGTCTGGTTACCATGTCTGGTTACCATGTCTGGTTACCATGTCTGGTAGCGGGCTGATGACTTCAGCAGTCATCCACTTCCATGTTCAGGCTTCAAATGGAGATCTCGAGTGTCTCGTGTTAATGAACACTGATGAGAGACGTGTCTTTCTCTGTCCTCAAGACCAGCTGGGTCTGGAAAAGGGTCCCCTCAACTTGATACGGTGTCTAAACTCTACCCTGGACACGGCTTACAGTTATTGCTGGAGCACATGCATAGCATTGGCATGGCAAGATCCATTTGTCTCTATTTTAATGGCTGGCGAGAGCAGTTGAGCATTTTCATCTGAGTCAGTCAGATGAAAGTTGGTCTCTTTTCCGAAGGTCAGTGTTTCCCCTACCATTATATTAGGGGGGGGGCACCCCCCCCCCCCCCCCCGGAAGGTCAAGTTAATAAAAAATAAAAATAAATCTTTATTTAAAAAAATATTTTTTATATTTATTATTTATTATTATATATTTATATATATATATTAGCGCCAGATCACAAAATAAGTCATTTAAGGTTACCTTTCCTATAAAACAGGTCTATAGAGTGCGCTTTTATTAAACAAACTAAATGGCCTTATGTTATTTATCTTATTTACACGGCGGCATGTCATTTCTGTCTCTACATGGTCGTCGTCGTCCCCCCCCCAAAGCTGTAAACCTAGGGGAAACACTGAAGGTGGTGTGCTGGGGGTCATGGGGAGCCTTGCGTGTTTTCAAAGATTTCGATTTTTTGGGGCGGGGGTGGGGGACTTTTGGCTTTGTTTCTTGATGGGACAGTTGGGGGGAGAGAGAGAGAGAGAGAGGGGGAGATGTACAGGAAATGGCCTCAGCTGGATTTGAACCCAGGCCCCCACCTGCGTTATATCCTTCATGGTACGCGACTAGCCTACCCCCAGTGAGCCCAGGCTTGCGTGTGTTGTGAGGTCAGGACGGTGAACCAAGGACATGGCTCTCTGCCTCGCTGCTGTGCCCTCCCTGTGAGCGGGCATGAACACCTCTCCGTGTCAGGGCTGTCTGTGTTTGATTGAGCATGCCTGAACACCTCTCGGTGTCAGGGCTGTGTGTGTTTGATTGAGCATGCCTGAACACCTCTCGGTGTCAGGGCTGTGTGTGTTTGATTGAGCATGCCTGAACACCTCTCCGTGTCAGGGCTGTGTGTGTTTGATTGAGCATGCCTGAACACCTCTCCGTGTCAGGGCTGTGTGTGTTTGATTGAGCATGCCTGAACACCTCTCCGTGTCAGGGCTGTGTGTGTTTGATTGAGCATGCCTGAACACCTCTCCGTGTCAGGGCTGTGTGTGTTTGATTGAGCATGCCTGAACACCTCTCTGTGTCAGGGCTGTGTGTGTTTGATTGAGCATGCCTGAACACCTCTCGGTGTCAGGTCTGTGTGTGTTTGAGCGTGCCGTGGTGATCTGGCCGCCCCCGGGGCATCTGTTTAATGAGGCCAGAGGATCCAGACGACAGGAAAGGGACGAAGGCCTCGACCCTGCTAGATTTGAGCTGGCGTGGCCTCCGGTTTAGAACGCTGTGAAGGAACAGATATAAATACACACCTTGTGGCACTATCTCTATCTATCTCTGTCTCTTTCTCACACACACACACACACACACACACACACACACACACACACACACACACACACACATTAGAGGTCCCGTAGACCACTTTACAAAGCCAAATTTAAGACACACACAGAGAAACAAATGTTTGTCATGTGCGCCCACCTTAACCACAGCCATTTGACATTTATCCTACCAAACAGCCCCGGCCTCCAATTAGACTGGGGCCTCGAGCAGGCCAGGCTGTGTCATGCCACGCTGAGGCCTCCAATCCCCCCCGCAGACAGCCCAGGAATGTGTCTTTTGTGCTGAGCCATGTGGCTTCCCCTTTCGCATGTGTCAGGAGGGGGGGGAGGGGGGGGGCTCGGCCTCTGCCGTGGAAATGTGCCACTTGTTATTTTGCCTCCTCGAATTCCTCGCTCAGTCTGGATCTCTCTCTCTCTCTCTCTCTCTGGCTGCCTAGCTGTCTTCATCTCGCTGTCTCTGTGTCTCCCTTTCTCTTTCCCTGCGAGACGGCGAAGGCTGCTAACCCGGAAACGTCCCACTCAAACGGTGCAGACGAGAAAGAGAGGGAGGGGGGGGGGGGGTTAGAGAGGGTAAAGTTAGAGACCGTTAGGTCTAGGAGGGCGGGCGAGGCGAGCCGCAGCTCATTCTTCTGTCCGGCACCTCGACGAGCCGTGACACGCACTCGTCAACAGCAGCCAAGCGCTTCTTTGTCAGCCGTCGCTGACAGACCCCGCTTGTAGACCTCGCTCCTTCGCCACGATCCAGCCATGGGAAACCGCGCCATGAAGAAGGTAGCCCTGCTCCTGGTGAGTCTGGGAGACCTAGGGCCCCCCCCCCTTGTGTTTCTGGTTAGTACTCAGCGCACGCATTTGATGTGTTTTCTCCGTTCATTCCGAACACGGGGGAGGTCCGTGTGTTGCCGTGGAGATGTGTCGCATATCCGTGTTTGTCGATACACGCGCCACTTTGTTCTCTTGTTTTTTTAGTTCTTGTTAAATGTGTGTTCTGGATTCTTTTTTAATGCGCCCCCGTCAAGTGTGGGGCGCGGTGTGGGAGTGTGTCGGTTCACATGCAGACAGGAGGATCCTGTGGGTGAAAACTTTGGGCTTTGACAGAATGGTATGGTGCGTGTGTGTGGCGTTTCTTATGCTTGTGAGCTTGTTGATTCGGTGAATGTGTGACTTTGACGAAGCTTGTTCAGATGTGTCCATGAGGCAAGCGAGTAGCATCCATAACCCTGGACACCCAGGCACAGTCATAGACCCTGGTGATAGTGGATGTGTTTAGAATTGTTCAGAAGATGTTTGTTCAAATGTTTACCCCTTTTAAGTTATTTGATCTTTTTTTCCCCAACTTATAAATTGATGAGAAAGTTGGGAAGTTTAGCTTTAGAATGTAGAATGCCCCAGAAGGTGAGAATCCGTCCGACAGTGCCGACAAAGCGATTTAAAAACCTGCCGAGGGAAGGCTTCCCTGCTTCCTCCGGTGGAATGTGTCAGTATGTAGGCCCCTCCCCCTCATTGCATGTCAGGGGAGGGACAGGTGGCAACACTCTGAGCCCACCTGCCAAGTTTCTCCGTAACAGCAGTTTGCATGTCCTATGCAAAAGCAGGATCATTTCCCCGGTTCTTGGCAGGCTCGTGTTACTGTGCCGTTTCTCGGTTGAACCCTTCAGAGTCCCTCTTCAGCTCCTCTCATCTCGACACCGATAGAATCCACCGGACGCTCTGCGCCAGAGAGAGTGACAGGCTGTGTCTCTGTCTACGTTTGTGTGTGATTTGTGTTTGTTCATGCACATTTGTGTGGGTGTCGTAACCTTGCACGCCATACAGCATTGTTCAGATCCATTTTAAACCTGGCTCCCGTCCGAACAATTCCCCCTGACCATCAAAGCCAAGGCCCTTCCGGCTGTAGAACGCCTCACTGCCGGGGCTGGTTGGATACTTTACTGTATATAGGCTTTGTAAGCTCCTTTCACCCAGACCTGGCGTCAGCACACTCCGGGAGCACAGGCGGGCAAACAGGAAGACGTGTGTAGCTGTCAGGACTCTGTGGAAGAGGAGGAGGACATGGGCACTACTTCCCTGCTTATCTAACCATCAGAAGAAGTCTAGCTGAGAATGTCGTTTCAACTGATCCTTAATCCAGCATGGAGTCGGTGGGGGGGTGCAATTAACACGCACGGTCACGCCAATCTCCTGTCAGGATCTGTGATATCGTGGCTCTCTGATGCAGTGAGTCACAACACGAATGTCCTCAAATGGGATTTGGGAGCTTGCTTAAGGTCCATCCGTAAACACTTTCGCTTTGTATCGCCCCACTTTTCAGAGCCCCATTAAAAGCGACAGAGGGTAAACAATTTGAATAATTAAGCACATTGCGTAACAACGCCCCCAGGATATCCACAAGTGTAGCAACATTTGTTTACTAACTCTCCTCTTTAATTACTTCAAACTAATGAGCATTGGCTTATTTTAAGACGATTGCTTTTCTTTATATTGTTTGTTTTCTGTTTGCGATTTGAGTTTTGTGTATGCTGCGTAAACTGAATTTAACACTTGTTTACTAGAGCACAGCATAATTCCTTTCAAATGTTTATTTAAAAGAATTCTAAATGGCTGGCAATGGAATTCCAATTAGACCCTCACCCCCTAAAAAAAGAAAGCAAAACTTTCTCCTGAAGTGAAGTTTCTGTAGATATCCAAGCTTTTCGTCCGCGGATCACAAACACAGACACGTAGCCTGTGGGACAGTTCCTCTTCTCTAGCATCGGTCTTTACTTGGTGAATAAAAGCAGAAGTCCATGCTACTGTGACACTGTGTGTCTGCAGGACCTTGATAGAGCCAGGCGGAGGACAGATAATGGCCATGACAAGCCTGAGCGCGCACACACACACACACACACACTGATAGAGCATGCAGGATCCATGGAGCTAGGATGTCCGACATCTAGAGACAGGACATGGAGAGTAGCTGGATGCTTCCTGGGATGGGAAGGGTTAAAAGGAGCTTATGTGCTGCATGGCTTTGAAGCTCTACTGTTCAGTCCAACAGAAGTGACACGTGTCTATTTGTAAATCTGTGGAGGAAGCCTGTTCCTATGAGAGTCACCCTGTGGCTTCACCACACACTGTGTGGGTGGATCTGCAGGTACTCGCCGCAACCCACAATAGTCAGTTTCCTCAAAGATAAAGGAAAACAACCTCCTACATTTTGAAAAGCAGCTCTTTTTTTCTTTGCTTTTGGCTTCAAAAGCACTGATGGCTCAAAGCGTCCTCAAGAAGAATTTGTTGCCGTACCGACTAATATCCTTGTTGACAGAGATTCTCGTTTCCTTTTCAAACTCTCTTCCTGCGGCGGAAAGTAAATCTTACAGCTGCGTTGTCCATCCGCACCGTGCAGCACCTTCAGAGGAAACGTTTGATTAACCCCGGGGAGGGGAGGCCAGACCTGAGCTTCTACCCTTCTACGCAGCCTGGTCCTCCATCTTCTCTTTCTCATCTGGTGGCAGAAGACCTTGGAGCAGCTACATCACAGTAAAAGGCCCATCTGAATATTTCATGGCAGCCTAATTAAGAATGCCCTTTTTTGCAATCCGCCGAGCTATACTCCCGAGTCAGGCTCCCTGGCTTCAAGGCTTTGCCGGGCTGTTGTTCCTCACTGATCTTCAGCTAGCTTGGAAGCACGTTCTTCTGTTTGTGTTTAATATGTAGGTCGGTCTTTGAAAAGCTCAGAGACCAGTGTTGATTCCGTCTTGGTTTTGTGACGGGTATTCTGTGTGACGTCTTCATGTGTCCCAGACAAAGTGAACGCGTCTTAATTGGAGGGAGGACACGGACTGGGAGGACACGGACTGGGAGGACACGGACTGGGAGGACACGGACTGGGAGGACGCACACATCAAATGAAGCAATCCTCAAACACCCCAACCTCTTAATTATTAAACTCAAAAGAAATGTCGACATAAATGTACATTCATTTAGCAAAGGCTTTTGTCCAGAGATGTGTGAAAAATGTATAACATACAACCTCTGTACTTACTATATAAGGTTAAGTGCAGAAGATAAAGAAGGATGTGAATACCGATCCCCGGTGCGAGTCAAACCAGCTGCACCTCCATCTCCTCAGGGTCTTACCGCCTGTCTCAAGGAATGTCAGCCTGTCCAGCCAGGCCTCCCAAGAATGGCTGGAGAAACGGTTGAGGAAAACCTGGTGATTGCATGCATCCTCTGGGTTAGCGTTAGCGTTGGTGTTAGCATAGTGATTGTCATAAATGAGTAGCCTTGTAGTGGTCGCATAGTTCAGGTAAATCAAAAAATAACAGTTCAATTATGGCATTTTCACTCTGACCTCTTAATTCATCTGAACGCATGAAGTTGCAGTTTGACATGAGGAGGGTGGTGAAAAGTACGATTGCGTCTGGTTACAGTTAACTCGCCCAGATATGGTATTAAAACATGTTCTAGTCTATTCTGTATAGTACAGTAACACCGCTGTCTTTACTTTCCTCAAGAAGGAATTTAAACAGATTTTTATAAAAAAGCCAAATAGTTTCGGGGGGGGTGGGGGGATCCTTTTTTGGTTTGGTGCTTCCAATTTGTCCTGTTGGTCTTTCCCCAAGGATTCAACCAAGCACACAGCCTTGAGAGCTTTCTCGGTACTCATATTTTGTGCCTATGTAGACTGCTAGTACTGGCCCTAGATGGCAGTGTAATGCTACTCCGGGAAAAGGCGTAGTCAATGTGTTCAGAAGTAGGTAGTGAACGTGTTTCTTTTCTCCTCTCAGTAAGGGAAGGTGTTGGTATAGATCTACCTTATAAAAGCTTCTTCATAGGAATTCAAGTGGGAGTATTGTTTAGCAGTCATGTCAGAACACCATTTCCCTGCAACAGCACTCCAAAGAATCAGTTAAACCAAACACAGGGCAGATGGTGCTCTTTTCTGTCATTGGTTCTCTCTCTCTCTCTCTCTCTCTCTCTCTCTCTCTCTCTCTCTGTCTCTGTCTCTGTCTCTGTCTCTGTCTCTCTCTCTGTCTCTCTCTCTGTCTCTCTCTCTGTCTCTGTGTTCTTACTTTCTCCTCAGATTGCTCTTCTCTTCCCAGCCTCCCTCCCTTCCCCTCCTCCACTCTCACTCTCTGTCATCTTCCTCTTGTCCTAGTTCTGTCCTCCTCCCACTGGGTTGCCAGGTAACGGGGACGACCCAGTCTGAACGGGGGGCGGCAGGTACGGAGGGAGAGGGGGATGCATATCACTAATGCATTACACATCCATCACACAGCCCCGTGATGGGCAACCCCCCCCCCCACCGATGTGTGTGACGTGTGGCCTTGGAAGCAGCTGCAGGCGAAGTCCGCCCAACAGTAGCGGTGACATAGTGACAGCATCATGACAGTATCAGTTAGCATTACACCCCCCCCCCCCTCTGTCTTTCTTTCTTTCTCTTTCACTTTGTTATTTCTCTGTCTCTCATTCTTCTTCTCTCATTCTCCCTCCCTGCTGTGTGTCTGTGTGGCGCCAGCCACCTAATTACATTACAGCTGGCTGGAAACGGCCTCCATTTTGTGCTGCCGCTCAGAGACAGGTGGGGGGGGGAGCGGGGCAGAGCTCCCGGTGAGGGCTTCACTCCCCGTGACCTTGGGGAAGCCATTACAGTCTGTCACCCTGCCTCTGTCGGCCTCTGCCATCTTCTCCCTGACAGCTTTATTGGCCAAAAGCTGTAGGAATGAAAGAACTGCAGCCGTGGCAGTGTTAGACTGTGTGTGTGTGGGTGGGTGGGTGTGTGTGTGTATGTGTGAGTTTCTAACGCCTCCTATAGTTGTTTAGGACAGGATATGCCTGGTGTCAGTACGTACGCATCGTGCGTACAGTGACCTTTCGATTTCACAATAGGCTCAATGTACTTTTATACCAGGGCTGCCCAAGAGAGACAACATATGTTTTTCTTGCATATTTCGATGCTATTTAGATGCTAGGAAAGGACTCTTAAGAATTTTGCTGCTGATTTGGCTGTAAAGTTACGACGCCCTCACAAACTTCCGTCCACAAAACTCCAGACTACACGTCTGTTCCCCGGAGGATTTCCATCCGTCCTTGCAGCCCCCCTCCCACCCACTTTGAAATGAAATCAGTGATTTCAGCCCTGTCGTATCCGTGTCGAATCCCCCCACACACCGTTGCTCCAGAGGATACTAGCAAGGCGGAGACGCAAAGGTCAATGCCGAGCGCTCCGTCCGCCCACGCATGGCAATCAGCCTGCTGTTTAGCGCACCACCACCCTGAGGCTCACCGCTGACAAAACACAGCTTCGGTTCCCGTGGTGGAAGCCTGGACACGTGTTGCTGAGAAGGAGGATGATGATGATGATGGCCACTTCGTCCTTCTCTAAATAATCCAGAGCCAGCCTTTTAAAATGTTGCAGTGTATTGAGAATATATAGGGATACACTGTGAGTTATGTTTCTGATGTAACGGACGCCCCGCTGCTGCTGTGGGGGTATGATTGGCCATGGCAACAGGTTACCATAACAACCATGCCTGCCGACAGCCATGTAGTAGTCTGTAGTTGACAGCTGGTTTTCTCTGTACTTTCTCTCTTGCTTTCCCCTCAGCAACCGCCATCTCTCCTTGTCTATCATCTGCCTCCCCCCCTCCAAGTCTTGTACCTGGCAACTGTTGCTAAGCGAGAGAATGCCATAATAGTCCTCCTTAAACCGCATAAATACTCCCTGATACTATATCATTTACCAAGATATATTCACAGCAAGCACTGCAAAATAATGGGGAGGTGTTGCAGTTTCAGCAGTCGCCACTAGAGGGAGGCCATGGAATGACATATGTAGTCAACGGCCCAGAGGTAGTTGCCAACTGGACTGCTGCAGCTGTGTGGTTTTAGGGTAGCATCTCAGGCTTGGCTCACTAATCAGCTGTTTCCCATCTGCTCTAAGCCCTTACTGGCCTCACCCAGTAGTAACTTAGCGTGTGTGTGTTCACACACAGGGAGTTAAGACATGGAGCCACACTGGTGGAAAATGCAGTAAAGGCTGGGAGGGGCTGGATATGATGAGAAGGCCATAAAAAGCTTTCAACTTTTATGTCAACTTCGTTTTGCCGATTTAGAAAATGGGCTAAATGAAAAGGAACATCAAGTCTTACCTCACTGAAAAGGACATTCAACTGACTCCAAACACCCCTCATCCCATCTCAAACCCCTTCTAGCGATGCCAGCTCCAGGCAGTATAAACAAGCTTGAGCAGTAGCAGGGAGTGAAGCCAAAAAAACGAGGGTTCGCTGACTAGCCGAGATAAACATTTGGCACACGCGGCGACACCTACGTCTATGCAAACTGACATCAGGGATTTCCGTGTCTGTTTTTTTGGGGGGAGGAGCAGCGCTTTCCATGGATCCTCACCTCGTCCCTCTGCCTCTCACCCCGTCCGGCTCCTCAGCTTTATGACACACTTGCCAGGATTACGTTGGAATGGCTCCATCTGCCATTGTCTGTCGGGGAACGCTCTCCGGTTTATCGAGGCAGCATTAGGGTAATTATAAGGCCCCTGGAGCCACCAAGCTTTTATTTTTGAGGCTGTTGCGTCGAGTGCGGGGCCAGAGGGGGAAGCTGCATTTTTTTAGCCTTGAAATACAAACTTTCCATTGTTGGCAGTTTGGTTGGTTTATTTGTGATTGGGGGGGGGGGGGGGGGGGATACTTGGTACTGAGCCAACTCTTTCCCTTAAGAACTCCATTTTGGCGTATGTCTCTCTAAACAGCCCCTCAACATGAAATATGAATGGCCACACAATTTTAATGACCTTAAGTTAGTTATTATTCTCTCAAAGGAGCAGTGTGCACCGAGGAGAGTGTCTAGTGAAGGAAGGTCTTTTCATGTTGCGAGAGAGAGGATAGGATGTTTTATTGATACATTGCAAGGTTCACTCCATTGACAGGGTTCTGCTTCAGCAAATAATTAAATCCCTGCCCTGGCAATTATCCAGTTGATTTAGTGTAGCCTACTTGGTTTACACACACATACATCTTCAGACTGTGTTGAGGCTTGCTTCTGTAACATTTTTGGTTTCTGAATAATACAATTCGTAACAACATGGTCTGGCTCTCCCTTGGTCCGTGACGAATGTCTTGTTGAATTAGAGAACCAAACTTTGGAATAAGGTTCTCTTTATATCATACTGCATCCAGAATAGGCTGTAAGGAAGCGTCCGTTTCCCATAAAAGCATGATGCCAGCTTGTGTTGATTCTAGGCTGAGATGCACACACACACACACACACACACACTCACACACACTAGAGCTGAGCCGCACACAGGGCTCGCAGCCGAAGGCTGACACGTCAGTGATGGACCGGGAGCGCTCATTCATCAAGTGTGTGCCTGCCTGCCTCGCAATGAACAGAGCACTACGGCTAATCACTCACGGTTGGAAGGGAGGTGTGTGAAGGCGAGGGTTATAATAAACAGTGAGGGGGGGATGTCTGTGTGTGGTCCAGTTTTGAGCCAGGCCCACTGCCACCGCCACCGGGGATCCAGTCACACAAGCCTGGAGGAAAAACCTTTTTTGCCAAATGTGTTTGGCTGTCAAGATAATTTTTCTGATAAAAGTGTGTTACTGTGTTGTTAGGGTTGCGTGTACGCTCTCTGTAGGGAAAGTAAGCAGAATGGCCTCTTAAGTCCAAGATTAAGTTTATAGACCAGGGTTTGGCAGTTATATTTAGACAGAAGGGTCAAATAATAAGCAACAAAGTCCATATAACAGAAATCCAATTACAGCAGTACATGCCCTGTCAATTTGTTTATTTTTAAATTCTATCCCACTGTGGCAGTTTATTTGATTAAATAGTTTGACACCAGATGAGCCTGCTGACTAGTTCTAATAAAGCACACACAACCCTCATTTAAGATGTGAAACCTGTGAAAGATTGGCACTGCGCCAGTTAAATTACATTTCTACAAATTCCCATCTTTAGAAATTCAACTCGTGGACTGAATCAAAGTTACAATTGCCAACCTTAAGGGGTAATTATTTGAAAGAACTGGTTTAAACTAGACGAGACTGCCTTGTCCTAATAAAGCACACATGACCCTCATCCAGATTACAAGTTTCCATCGATGGCCAACATCTAGAAATCGAGTGAAAAAGTATGACAAGGTACCAACTTCAAAATTACACCAGTTTTACCACAATACCACAATTATCAATACTTCTTTCCTGATATGTCACACTGGGCCTTCTGGCGCCCCAGGTTTACTGTGAGACAATGCTCTTTAAGTAATTAAGACTTTCCACAAACAGACTTTGACAATTATAAAGCAGAAGGCTTTGGTGTACGTTCCTCATGTCCAGAGGTTAAATCCCTGGCTTACAACTGACTGACATTCCTGTCAATTACAGTGGCTTGATCATGTTACAGATGAGCAATGTCATAGCAATCAGTCTATAGCATATAGTATATGTAAATGTGAGATTAGCCTAAAGGTTGGTGCATTTCATTGGGTTGGATTGTCACAAGGTTATTTTAGTCTTATTTGGTAAGTACGAGTATTCAAGTATTCAAAGGGATCATTAATTACATAATTTGATTGGCATCTAGTCAGAATTCAGGTGTTATGACTCCTTATTTATTAGATTTAAACTTGGCCAGGAAAGTGTCATGCATTTGGTCAATGCATGCTTTATCTGCCAGTCTCACTTCCGGTGTCGAGAACTATTTTGCAGTGTTAGCTTGCAATTTAGTCTTGCGAAACAACAAAGCGACTTAATTTAGATGTCAGAATCAAAGTTAAATCCCTTCTCTTGGCTTTTGAATTATTCAGAAGAGTGCCAACTCCACAGGCAAAAAAAAATAAAAAATTAGGGGCCATTGGTTCATGAGGACCAGGACTTTTGTTTTCTAGTAAATGTTTAATGATCAGGAAAGGGCAGCGATGGGGGCTTCTCTGCGTTCTTGGCTGTCGGGCAGAAGAAAAAGAACTCAGTGAGATGTGAAAAAGTGCTTTTTTTCTTCCTATCTTCCACTGATGTTGATTCTCCTGAATCAAGTCAAGATGTGGAATGTGCAGAAAACTTGGATTCTGACTCTTCAGGCAGTGTATCAACACATGACGATTGGATGGTATTGTGTTCAGAAGCCTCATTGGCAGTAGAGTACACGGATGGTATACAGTAGCACACTGAATCACCCCACACATCAAGCACATACCGTATACAGTAGGACACAGAGCACTCTGTTCCACAACAGAGCCCACAGGAAGCAGACTCTTCGTCCCCAACACGTCCCTCTAAAAGAGATATTCAAGCTCATCCATCCTAACACCAAGTCACATTAATCCACGCTGAAGTGATCATGTCACATATTCCAACACTTGTCGACTGTGTGATCAGCTTCCGTAAATTTCCACCAGCATACACAAGGTTATTGGGATGCCATTACAGCCTGGACACATGGGAGAGCCATGGCAAGAGTATTTTCACCTACTGTTTAAACCCCCCTCCCCAAGCCTTCCTAGGACTGCCATACCATGACATGAATATGTATTTGTGTACAGAATAATCTCATACTTTGTGAAATGGGTCCCCGTTAAGGTATAAAGGTGTACGGGTGCCATGTGTGACTGATAAACTATTCCAGTTGCTGTATGCACTGCTGAACTTTACTCAGACATGAGGCTAAGGGGGTTGTTGATGACTAGTCCAGGTGGTTGTGTACAACAGCTGATTCCTCTGGTAAGTTCAGAGGGATCAGCCAGGGTGCTTGGGTACGGGGGGTTAAGGAAGCCCTACGGGTGAAATGTGCAGTGTCGGGGGACCAGTAGGACACATTCCATCCCCGCGGGGGGGCGGGGAGTAGATTTCACTGTGACTCACCGTGAAAGGTGGGGCATCCTCCCCACAGTCCCCGACACCAGCTGCTCCGACTGGCAGGGGTGCAGCAGTGACATCACACCCCTGGGGTATTTTAAAGAGGGTCGAATGCCGGTGGAGCGAGCTCAGTGTTCAGACAGGGAACGGCTAGTACTGGAGAGTCTGTGTCAGTGGTTCTGAAGTCCAGGGAGAAGGTTAAAGATTGCGTATGTTAGCACGACAGCACGGTTATCGAGTGAACAAACCAGGCCCCGGGATCCCCCTTCTAGGATATGATATTTTAGCCTACTGTCAACATCGCAATGCTGCGGCATTGCCCTATCCCTCGATTCTCGTCGGCTGGAACCCGCGGGAAGATGCCTAAAGCTTCTTCCGGGAAGGAGAAGGCTCCCCAGGTCCCACTGGAGAGCAAGGGTCGGGATCTGGCAGACACCAAGGAGGTGGCTAAAGAGCCACTGCCCACCCAGAAAGTACTGAAGATCTTTAGCATCAACATCATTGCACAGGGGCTGCCGTTCTGCCGCAGGCGGGTGAGTGACGGTCTCTCCGGGCAGCAGACACGACAGAATCTCGCTTGTCACCCGTCTTGAAATGTCAAGGGTCAATCTGCACTTTGCTTACGTGCGGGGCTGCGCTTTCCAAAGAAATGTGTGCGTGCTGTTTCAGCTGGAATAGTATTTTGCTGTCAGGAAAACTCCCATTCCCCATGCTGTTACTTGTACATGCACTTCCCTTGTTTTCTAAGAAACATGCTCCTCTATTCTAGTAATAGTCATACCCCCTCCCATCTACACACATGCGGTGTTTTTTTTATTATAGGAGGGATATACAATGTTAACTTCAACTCTTAATGTAAACATTATTCACTTGGTTTCAAACCCTGTGTTGCTGTAGAGCGGTGGTCTGATCCACAAGCTGGTTTTCATGAGAACGGGTAGAAGACTGTAGATGGGCCTCCTATTCATGATCTACCGTCCTCCTTTGAATTGTGAGATTTTGTCCTTGATGAAAAAGTGCAGAGACACTGTCGGTTTTTGCTTGTCCTAGATTAACTGTTTGCTGGAGTATTAATAATAGACTAGTCGATATATCTATATATATATATATGGACTTACTAATGGATGTATCATAATATTTTGTAAATATACATTCACGTTATGGAATTTGTGATTTACTTTACTAATGTTGTTATAGTAGAGTATCGCTAACGTTTTTCTTTTCTTTTTTATTATTATTAATTGCAACACATCAGGTGCGTTTTTTTTTGAGAACACCGTCATGTGCTCGTTCTAGCCCCGCCCAGCGGCCTGAAGGACCCCGACGTGCTCCTTAAAAAGCCTGTTTGTGTTGTGGCTATTTTTAGGTAACATTTTCAACCAGGTCATTTAAATGTATTGATCTGAGGAATTAACTTTGTCCTGGCTAAGTGATATGCTTAGTTTACAGAAACATGTTGCGTTATTTTATTACCTAATAATATGAACGCTCTGATACTGGGCATGCTACATAACAGGCCAGGCCGTAGGTCCAAACGTGGTTTACAATGGCATAGGAACACATTGTGTAAGTCAGTTTCCGATTTATTGGCCATGATTTGTCTACTTTTTCAGGCCATGCCCAAATGTGGTACATTTTGAAACAAAGCAGTGCATAGCGGTGAATGTGTACACACGAGAGAGGCTGACCAAGGTTTGATAGCCTTGTTGAGCTGAAATCATATTGTACTGGAGCTCCTGTTAACCTTTTCTATGGTTGTCCACGTATAGGGATGTAGACATAGCAAATGTTGTTCTTTGTAAAGAACAGGAATATTGGCAGTTCTTCCGTTCACTGCTTATCATTTCAATGTACATTTTGGCTGCATTATTTGTTTTTGACTTGCCGGGAGGCATAGAATTACATTTGACGTCAGTTGGCTAGGTTTTTTGAAGATCATTGACATACTTTTCAATGTAGCTCATTAAAACGGTAATTCTAGAACCAAACCTATTTGCTACAGAATAAGATTGATTGAAAATAAAATGGCAGATTCTTGTTTCTCACAAGATCCCCCAAATAATTCATGCTGCAGAAATACTTGGTTTATAATTGGTTAATGGAAGACAAAAGGGTTGAACCAAGATTTTCAAGAAAATCGCAGAAAAATGCATTCTTGGAAGCAGGAGGAAAGCAGGGCGGGGGAGCACGGTGAGAAAGGAGGAGGAGCTCTCTCTCTTTCTCTCTCCCTCTCTCTCTGTCTCTGTCTCTCTCTGTGCTCTTGAAGATCAAAGCCTGCCACTGGGTAAACCAGCCCTGAGACAAAGGGATCATAATGGTAATTTGGTCTTCATTAGCACTGTTTATGCGTTAGCAGCAGGTTCAAAGGCCGAGCCGAAAGGGATCGAAAAGGGGGTTGGAGAGAGGGGAGGATATCCGCCCAGACCTCCCCAGCTCCAGAGTGAAATGAAAGTTATTTCTCTGTGTGAGTCCATAATTTTCCAATGGGGCCTAGTCACACCTCTCATCACCATGCCCTTGATAATCAAATAGGCTATGAACTTGAAGCTTTAGATTAGGGTACTCCTGTAGCTCTACTGCTCAGTTTTCTGTCAATTTACAGAGGATGACAAACGACAAACCCTGTAAAAGGCTTTTCTTTTGAAGAAATTCTACCTAAGGATGTCATATATGTAGAATGGCTTGACCTTGACAATCTGTGCTCTGTTGTGTGTACTTAATAAATGCGTTGTGGATTATAAACTGTCAATTCTCACATTGGCAAATATTTATTCCCATAGGAATCCACCAACTTCCTTAAGGTGTGATCTTTTCCTTACCTTCTTCATATCTTGTCTTTTTTTATGAAGGTTGTTCCCCTGCGAACCTCAGATTAAATATCTTATTACTCCAAATAATTCAACTGTAGCTCCTATACCAAATGACCATCGAGTTTTAAGCATTGGTTCAAAATGGGCAACGTTTTTGACATCACATTGGGCATGTCAGACTGGACGAAATGGAGCACCCTTGGTACCAGGAACAGGAGTAAGAGGGGAAATGGTTGGTTAAGCCCTCATCTCTGGCAACCTCCGGATGGTAATTGGTTTGACTGAGTTGTAGGAAAAAAATGGTGTTTAGGATTACGTTACGGTGGCCAGGCCCATTAAAATCCCAGACTGTCTGTAGCTGGGCCACCGTCATGTCACAATCCTTACACACTCGCTTCCCTTTACACTTTTCCCAACTGTGGAACACACAACACAAGCCCCCCACACACACACACACACACAGTCTATCAGCAGTTAGCACACATTCCTGCAAGAGCAATGAAAAGACATGGCCTTCCTTTTTTTCTGTAGCGTCCAAGCTCAAGTGCACTTGAGCTTTTTTTTGGTGTGTCTTTGATGTGAAAAAAAAGTGGTTTCTTCAGCAAGGAGAGGGCTGCAGACTATCTTTTTGTTAGTGTTGACACTACTCCCCCACTTCCTTAAACTTTTTGCAGGATAAACAAGAAGGTAAACTAGGTCCTTCATGGCATTTCTTGAATGGGTCAACACACAGGCTTGGCCGTGGCAGCTGACTCCAGTGAATGAAATAGCTGAGATTTCTCAGGGTCTCAATAGGGCAGTAGAACTTGAGTCCCCTTGGAGCTGCTGCTTCACAGGGGGGTGATTCCTCACAGTCTAAGAAGACTTCTGAGATGTTTGACATTCCAGATGCTCTCAGATGTTTTAGCTAGAATAAAAACAAAAATCAAAAAAGTTTATAGAGTTATTTTAATAAGGATTAACTTGCCACCTACCTAAAGTTTGCTAGTGTTTCACCCACCATATGAAGGCAAATGTAAGACGGATATCTACACCATGCTGTATCACACTGTGGGTGGAAATGTAATCCCCCATGCCCCCCTCCACCCCCTATTTTCAATGTCCTGATATAAATAGTCCGGACTTGAGTTTCAGATTAAAATGTGTCAAAGAGAGAGCTTGCTCCCCAGGCCTCGAACGGGCATCCAGCTGTTGCGGTAGATGGTTATCGAGCATAGGACTTACACAGCAGTACACTTGAGAGGCGGTTCTGATTTCCTCGCCCACCCCGCGCTGCCATGCACACGGGGGTAAGGGGATCTGAACCTGCTCATTAATGCCATGTCCCCCATCACCAACCATCAGCAGTACAGGTCCCAGCTGCTGCTGCTGCTGCCGATGCAGTCTGATGGTGTCATCATAGGATGGAAAGTCTCTGAATCTCTTGAGCCAAACTCAAGCAAAGCAGTCCATTGCAGCTACATGGCAATACATATGCACTTGATATATTGAATATCCTGTGTGCTACAGTTTAGACTGTGTGCATTTTGTGTATCAAAGTCACCAAAGTAAATATTAGTTGCAACAAGAATATTAGATGTATTACAAATATTAAGTCAGGGCCTGTAGGCCTTGTTTTTTTTTTTAAGTGTAAGCATGTGTGTGACAGGCAGTGCAACTCTCCAGTTCTGGCTAATGAAGTTCCTTGAAGCAAAGAAGATTCACTGTCGTGTCTAGTCTGGTCACATTTCAAAAACAAACTTCTCACCTTACAAACTCCTCCTATATCCAAGAGGTTTGGATAAAAGCTATATTACACTATTTTAAAAGTTTGATTTCACCTGGAGTGCTACTCAAGACTGAGTAGCAATCCCTTAATTTGGCTACTGTTTAGTTTAGTTTGACTGTGCTCCAACTCTCAGATGATGGAGTGCTGACTAATATCCCTGCTGTGCTTGTTCATAATAAGTTCCAAACGACATACTTCCTCCCCAAGTTCATGGAAACAGTGAAGGTACAAAGTTGCTAGTGGCTAATGTACTCAAGCTCCAATCTCATATTCATGCCGTTTCATGACTTAACAGGTCAAGAAAAGCCGTACCAGCCAGGAAAAATCAATTCACTGTCAGTGGACTTACTTAACCTAAATCCCACTTCTCCAACTTTCAATCTCTGCGGTGGATTATTTTTCAAATCCATCTTGGGGTAAACAAATCCCTCCCCCATACCTCCTGCCTGCCTGCCTGCCTGCCTTGCCTGCCCCTGCCATGCATTAACGTGCCTGTGGCGGAAAACCAGATAAGCGGGTTTAGCCTGAAGGAGCAGCACCCTGTACTAATTCGGTCCTTCGCTGATAAACATATGAAATGGGACGTAGTCATCCTTTGGGTCTGCTTCGTGCTACACGTACGGCATCCTGAACGGCACAGGCGAGCCATCGCTGGGTCGGCAGGTGTGTATGGGATATTGCGGCCGACAGCCAATTGTCACCACAGAAATAGAGGTCCAGAAAGGACTTGTCGAAGTGGTTTGTAGATTGTGTTTCACATGCTGATGAAACAGGGCTATAAGACACGCACATGATTTTATGCTACGATTTTTTTATGTCTTATATCCCAACTTTCTCCTGCTGAGTTGATTGTGTAGAGTATATAACAGTCCCAAAAACTCGGTTTTCCTCCACTTTCTGCCGCAAAACGGCATCAGCCGTGGACAACATGTAGAGCATTAGTGTGATGCTTCAGCTTTGAATGCTTGTTATTTAGTGTCAGTGGCCCTCCTCCACTCAAAGCATGCCCTTGTCTACGGGGTCAGCTGCTAGGCACTTAGACCTGTCCTATCTCTATTTCACCTCCCGCACAAGGTCTCTCGAGATGAGTGCTATCTGAAAGCTTTATCTGCCCGCTCGCTCGGCAATGAATTTGTCAATTTTTGTGGAACCTAAATGGTAATGAACATGGCCGGCCTTGCACCTTGTTGCCAGACAAGGATTCCAGCCATCCACTCATCTCTCCACCTATTAATAACCCAACATTAGAAACGACTCATCTCTCCACTGCATGTCCTAGCAGCTGATACTCCCAACGCAAACCCGGCAAGACACAGCGTTCTGGGTAATACCATATGTATCTTTACATATACGTAAAGATATCTTTGACATCTGTCTTTATGGTGTATATATATCTAAAAATATATTTAGATACTGTTGTACATTTCATATTTTTATATTGGCTCTTACAGGTTGCACCTTCCTGCTGTAGTAAATTCCTTGTTTGTGCAAACTTGCTTGGCGAATAAAGCTGATTTTGATTCTGACGTCAGACACCATCAGTGAAAATTCCTTGCCAGTGACTGTGCCTTTGAAACTATTTAGACTGTGACCTCGTGCCACCTAACCTCCGTGTTTTCCCCATATTTGTAATGACTAATCAAGTGTCTGCCAATCCCACGTTTGGAGGACAGCTGATGTGCCCCTTCCACCTTTTCGACCCCCCTCAAACACCGCAACGACGAGTCCCGCTCCCCGCTGCAGGGAGAGCTGGGATTCCGTTGCCCTTGGGCTCCAAATAACGCCGGGGGAGGAAGGCATCTGCCTCAAGCTATTCTGAGCTGTGAACCCATTCCGGGGTAGGGAAGGGATAGAGGTAGCCAGCCTGCCTGCCAGCCAGCCAGCCAGCTAGTCGCCCGCTCAACCTGTAACCCTTTTCGATCCTACATTGAACTACACTAACGAGGCTGCAGACACAGAGCACTGGTTGGTTGGTTATAGTTGGTAGAACTTTGAATAATTATTTTCCTTACGTTTGGTTGCGTTGTTTAATTGTGTTGAATTAATTCAATTACATGATATTTAATATTTATAAACAATGGCAACATTCCTATTTTCCACTAATCCCAACCTTGCTCTCTCTCACGAGTCTTGACGCTAAAGCTCACCTCTCTAAATACTTGTCTGGGCCGACGTGTAACCCTGTTGTACTGCGTGTGTCGCAGTGCGGACAGAGCATGCTCAGTGGCGCTCGGCCTCGGGGCCGGGGTCCACCTGCTCCAGGGGCTTGCTGAAGGCGCTGACATTTCCCACACTGCTTGGCGAGGCCTGGAGGACTCTCTCCTCCCTCAGGAATGTGTCACAGCTCCTCGACATCTCCACACTCCCCGCTGGGAAGGAACCACAACATGCGCACACGCACACACACACTGTGCCTATCAGTTTTAACTTTCCTCAGGTGTGTTCAAGGTCTCGTCTTCCCAGCAGTGATTCACCCCTGAAACTTAGCAGCAATCCTCAGCATTAAAAGAGAGCCTCAGGCCTAGAAAGCCATGATTGGCAGCTTATGTTTTTTGTTGTTGTTTTGACCTCAGTATCGTGTTATTTGTTATCATTTTGCTGATGATGCAGTGATGGCTGCTCAGGAACTTTAAAAGTCTAGCTATCAAGTCTAGCTGTGTTAGCGCCAGCCACTCAAACCAGCTTCTGATCGAGTCTCGCCGAGCGTGTTTGTCAACAGACCTTTTGGACAGGGCTGTTCTGACAGGTTCGGGATGTTTAGGTTGTGTGTTTCGTGGGGGTCTCCAAGCTGCCAGTCCGATAACCTAAAGCCGATAAGCTGCCACATAACTCTGTTACCCCCTGAAAAGAACTGTTTATTTATAAACCTGCCCGTTTCCAAGTAACTAGCGCAATACAGCTGGCCTCCTCTCACACACCACATAATTAGCATGTTTTATTTTTGGAGGGGGGGGGGGCATGGGGTGGGGTGCATCATATAACTAATGATCAGTTATTTCTTGCATGCATGGCATCACAATGAAAGTTGTTATTTTTAAGATCTTTTTTTGTTGTTCTAACGGCTCCTACACAACCATAGTTCCCCCACACACCATAACCTCTCTCTCCCTTTTGTGCTCTGGGCTGGAACCCCTCTCTGGAAATGTGAGCTGCTCTAAACGCTATGGCTGCTCCCCCTTTCCCCTCCTCTGGAGCTGCTGCCTCTCCCCCTTCACAGACCTGGAAGCTGCGCTCGGCGCTCGGCGTCCACCCTGCCAGCTGCGTCTTAATTGGCTCCTCAGTGGCACAGGCAGGGTTAGCCACTGAATAGATAGCTGGCTGGCTCTAATGGACGCGGGCTGTCTGCATGTTTTGTTTAATCTCTGCATAACTCCCCCCCTGCCTCTGGCCTCTGTGTGTGGTCCCCCTGGCGCTGCTGCGTCCTGGGGCCCCATGCCCTCTGACTGCTCGTAGCGGAGCAGGGGGAGATGGAGATGTGGCTGTTACTCAGGCCGGGGACTTTGGATGCAAGACATTGTAGCGGTCACAGGACACTGTTTGCTGGCAGGCAGTGCCTACTCTCCCACACACGTCTGTCAGCCATTCCACCCACCACTGTTTTAACTCACTGCCAAGTGCAGCCATGCACTGCATAATTACAAAGGTTGGTTGAACCGTGGAGGTTATTATCAAGAACATGTTGAGGTAAAAGTCCCTGACAGAGTCTCGATTTATCATTGTGTGTACATGCCGCTATCATTATTTAGTACGAGGAGTGTTTTTTTCCTCCTTCAAGTACAACTCATTGTCTACAGTATTTCCTTCAGTATTGCCACACACGATAACTGCTTTACCCTTTAGCTGTCTTTATGTAGTGTCTAAACAGTACCATGTTTGTCATGGAGCCGCCCTGTCACCAGGCCTCGTGTTTTCATGTCCATCTCTGGCAAGCCACGCCCTTCCTCGCCGTGCCAGACATTAACTATTGCTGTATCCCTACCCCCGGGTGTACAGTAGTACTATCCAACAGCACTTAACTTGTCTTGGAACATTGGAGGGGGCGTTCGAAAAGCACCGCCTTACTTCTCATGTCTCAGCCACCGTTGAAACCTTAACCGTGGCTGTGCCTGGCGTCCTGTCCGTTGACTCTGGGATGAGCTCAGTGGTCAGAGACAAACAACCGTGTCGTTTTCCTTTTGGTGGTTACATGACATTTATAAAAATAACAAAAATAAAAAAATAAAAAAGGTTTATTCCTGTGAGGTTAATTAACCATTTCCAATACCACTGCAGCACTGCAGGCAGAAATGTGTACTGTAGCTTATTTTGGGGAAGATACTGTCCACAGGGGCATAAACAGTACTCTTAACTGTGGGTCATTTTGAGGCTTTATGAGAGCACAAGGGGGCTTGAGCTGACCTAGTGCCTGGGTGAGTACATGCACGGCCACCTGTGTATATGTCTGGGTGTGAGCGCGCTCAGTGGTGTTGTTGCATCCCCTGTAGAGCAGGTATCCAGCTGCACTGTAGCTCTCCCTCCCCCCCAGAGGTGAGCCATAGTCTGAACAAAGACGAACACCTTTCGGACTCTGCGTGTCCTCCATGCGTCACCTAGCCAAAGGACTCGCAAACAAAGGCGACCGTTTAACATGCTGTTTTGAAAACGGCTGGGCGTAATGTTTGTCCAATGTCACACTCCATTCAGCTAATATCAGTGG
Organism: Osmerus eperlanus; assembly: GCF_963692335.1. Taxonomy (NCBI): domain Eukaryota; kingdom Metazoa; phylum Chordata; class Actinopteri; order Osmeriformes; family Osmeridae; genus Osmerus; species Osmerus eperlanus. The sequence continues at coordinate 13,563,548 of NC_085031.1, forward strand.
GGGGGAGCATCCAGTTGTGTCCTGATGAAGAGGAAAGCGATTGGAAGCGTTGACCGTTTGGGGGCGGAGTCCTAGACGGCGTACGTCGGAGATGCGTCCGTGTTTAGAGGACACGTGGATACCCAGCTAGCCTCCTCACATTGATGAAGAGCGTGTTGTACCATGTGGTGAGATGGAACGCCGGCTATCCAGGCCTCAACTTTCCCCCCCTATTTATAAACCCGGAGCAGTTTATAAATGTCCTCCTAGGGGCCTGCTGTCCACCTTCCCATCTGAGAGAGAGACCAAAAGACCTTCGTCATCGCCCCCAGCGAGGAAAAACTTGTCACTGCCTGAAACCCCCCATCTCCTTTGTCTCTCTAACAAATGCCGAACTTTGTCATTCCGTTGCCCGCCCACTCAACTGGGTCTTCCAGCACGTCTCCAAGCTTGTTACCGAGGCTTCCCTGTCCAATTAAGGCGGTCTCCCCGTGGCCCATTCTGACTTGGTGCTCTTAATTACATACAGCATCCAAGGCTGTCAGACAGGGGGGGGGGGAGGGGGGACACACGTTTTCAATGTAGCAGCGCTAGCGTTAATACACAAGCAGTGACTTGCTCCACTCGTCTATTTTTAGTTTGGTTTCTTTTTTCTTCTTTATTTTCTTGTCTGCCCCCTCAGGCTTTGTGCAGAGGGATACAGTGATGCTGTGTCCCAGCCACTCTGAGAGACCACACCAGGAGAGACCACGGCACACTGTCCTTTAACGGCCGTTTTTAACAGTTTACGTACCTGTTCTTGCCTACCTTAATCACTGTGGTTATTGACCTTCGACCTTTCGTGTCCGTTGCAAAGTTAAGGACTTAATTTCACATGAACATGTGTTGGTCGTGAACTACAGTGTTCTGGGTGATACTTGAGGCTAACACACAGTTAATTTGACCCTGCTACAGAGCATGGCCAGCCAGCACCAGACTATAGTCAGCCTTGGTTAGTTAATAATATTCAAGGTGCAGAACATTTGCTAAGGCGAAAATGCCTTGAGCCCATCATCTCTATGTGCAAAGTGGTCCCCGGCCCTGACTAGTGCCCCGTCACTCTCATGAATTCAGGTTGGAACACTTACAATCTTCTTTCAATCCTTCACACTGACACCTCAGCACCATGTTTTCCATGTTGGAAAAAGCAGGAATTCCCTCTGTTTATCAAAGCCCATCAACACTGGACTCGCTCCAGTGACTGGAAGTGTTCACGGCTGTCCTCCGGCCAGGGTTTAAAGCAGTCCCCCCCCGTCGTCAGATTGATGAGGCGGAAGCAGGAGTTCCGAGGCCCTGCCTTGCGCAGTGTTTACCGAGGAGAGACTCCTGGAAGATCTCCGTCTGATGGATAAACACACGGGAGAGAGGAAGGAAGGACGTGTTCTTAATGGGACACAGCTGGACCTCACCTCTCTTTCTCGCTCTGGTCTCTCTCTCGCTCTGGTCTCTCTCTCTTACTCTGGTCTCTCTCTCGCTCTGGTCTCTCTCTCGCTCTGGTCTCTCTCTCGCTCTGGTCTCTCTCTCGCTCTGGTCTCTCTCTCGCTCTGGTCTCTCTCTTACTCTGGTCTCTCTCTCGCTCTGGTCTCTCTCTCGCTCTGGTCTCTCTCTTGCTCTGGTCTCTTCTCTCGCTCTGGTCTCTTCTCTCGCTCTGGTCTCTTCTCTCGCTCTGGTCTCTCTCTTGCTCTGGTCTCTCTCTCTTGCTCTGGTCTCTTCTCTCGCTCTGGTCTCTTCTCTCGCTCTGGTCTCTCTCTCGCTCTGGTCTCTCTCTAACTCTGGTCTCTCTCTCGCTCTGGTCTCTCTCTCTCGCTCTGGTCTCTCTCTCTACCTCTGGTCTCTCTCTCTCGCTCTGGTCTCTCTCTCTAGCTCCGGTCTCTCTCTCGCGCCGGTCTCTCTAGCTTTGGTCAAAGTACAAAAGGCAGCCTGTTTTACCTTAAGGGAGATGAGAAGATACAACCCCATCTAGGTGTATCCTTTCTGCTTCTCTCTCTCCCCTGCGCTCATGCTCTCGCTCTTTCTTTCTCTATCACACACACCTCCATCATTCAGTTTACCTAGATTTGACCATCTTATCTCTTGCGTGCAGTAACCCTCCTCTCCTATCTCCCTACTGTCCTCCTCATCCTGTGGACTAGGTGGTCACTGCTCGAGCCCAAGGGGGGTGTTAGTTCTCCTCCAAAAACGAAACAAAAAAGTTCTCTAGAGAAGGGAGACTGCCGTTGGAATGAAAGGGAGAAAACTGGCGGAAACACAGCGAATATCGCTAATTAAAACAAAACAACGTAGTTAAGGCGGCAGGCGTGTGTTGCTAAGGCCGCCGCCTTCATAGCAAAGTGCTGCGGGAAACCCCAAAGGAAATGGATTTTCGGTGAATGCCCCAACTCTCTGCTCCCCAGCGGTAGTCACATCTTGCTCTCCCTCACGCTTGTGTAACCTGAAGGAGCATTCACAGAGCAGGACGTTAGGGCAATTAATATTGACCCCTTAAGTAGTTTCTGGGCTGTTACCGCCTACGCTACGCTGTGGAGGATTAGGCCTGATAAGTCTGACAAGGTGGACTGTTTTTTGGAGTCCATTAGCTCTGAAGAACGTAAGAGGCTAAATCTACTGAATGAGCTCCCGCTCAACTTTGACTGAAACGCACAAAACACTGTGTGGTGCAAGCAATATTTTTTAAGATTCATATAATTTGCCATTTTATGACTCATATGAATCATTCATTGCTGCTCAAAAGGCCTTTTTTTCACCTCAGAGAATCCCAGTCCACCACTAAATCTTGACCTGAGCCTTGAAACGCAAAAAGCCAAATAACAATCCTCACCTTGTGGATTCATCGGGCTGAAACATTGATGTTGCTCTGCATCACTAGGACTGGAGCTGGGAAAACAAGCAAGCATAACTAAAGTTTGACGCCTCCCTTGATTTTAGTGTCTGCCAGAAGCAAATTAAAATTGTTACAAGTTTTCGATGGAAAGAAATTGCCATTTTTGCATGAACACACTGGGCCAGCTAAGATGATCAATCAGATTTATTAATGGGGGACACTGGTCCTGCAGAGGGCGATCAGTCGTCTTAATTTATGGATGACTGTCATCAGTATTTGCAGATTCAGTGTCAGTCCATCCCCATCACTTTTGAGAGTACCAGTTATCATTGGGAGGAGTTCATTGTAAGGAGTCCTTGTACTTCATTACAAAACATGGGATAGTTGATTCCTTATGGATTTGATTCAAACAGATGGATTGAAGCATATCTCAGAGAGCCTGGTGACACAGTTCTGAGGAGTTCCAGCTCTGGTCAAGTTTGACTGATGCGCCCCTGGTCTTTGTGATCAGTCCAACTGTATGGACGAAGGTTACTCTAGTTCGCACAAACTCTTTTATAACTCCAACATTAGAACGGAGATTGCTTTTTCTTCTCTTTTTGTTCCCTTCTCACAGTCAGACAATACCCCGCAAAAAAAGTCCATTAAATCTTTTTCTTGTTGCCATTTAGTGGAAGCTGGTTTGTAGAGTTTACAGACGGTAGGAAGCAGTGCTGAAACTGAGTGTTCAGACCTGATGGACAATTGGCTTTCCGTCTGTGTCCTCGTTGCAGCAGACTCCATCACTCTTGTCTGCCTTTGTGGCCGGGCTAGGTTTCTCCCTCCCATCCACCACCGCCTCCTCCTAGTGAAGCAGTGTTGGGTAGTTAAGAAGCTTCAACACTTCCTTTTCCTGCTTTTAATACCCGTTTCTCTGCCACCCAAAAGAATAATGGTTACCTGGTTACCAACTTGGTCATTACTGTACGGTTAATGCTGCATGTTTTTGTAAATGGAAATGCTACTCTTAAAAATGTAAAAAAGATTAAAAAAAAAAAAAAAACATTCCACACGTCCGAAAAGTTTCCCACACCCCAGAACTCAAAAAGCACGTGCTTAACCTTGATTATGGAGGTTTGGGTTTGTTCATTCTCGGCGTTTCCTCGAGTGGCTGTGCTCAAGGGGCACTGCTTCTGACGCTCAAACACACCAGCGCCTTCCCCTTCCCCTTCACATTCAAATCTTGCCATTAGTATGGAAAACAGCACTTCCCCTTGTTTCTTTGGATCCAAGCTGTTGATATCCAGCTTGCCTCTTCCTTAATCAATTAGATGAAGAAGCCAATTTACATCCAAATTACCCAAAGCAATTTTTACCCAGGCTTTGCAATTAGTTTTATTAAGGTTAAAGCAGCAATGCCTATTCACCATTGCTTTACCCTGCACAGAATTATTGATAGTCATGGTGTATCAAACAAACATGATGCCAGTTTGACTTGTATGTCTCTTACTACATAGAATCAATGGGTCAATTAGTCTGTTTATATCCGAAAACAGTAGGATGGTCCGCTTCTATTGAGTCTATATTGCATAAGTGCCATGTTTACCAAAGCATTTGGTTTCGTGGGATACATTTATGCCTAATGCAAACATGCAGGTGTCGTTTTGGGGAAATGTATCAAAGAAGGCAAATCACTGTGATCACAGCATCTGTGGGTCTACCCTATTACCTGTAGCTAACCACACTCTTTTCTGTTTTTCTTTCATATTTGCTTCTCCTGCCTCTTGTCGGATCCTGCAAATATAGGTAAGCAGAATCGCCCATTACTTTATTACTTGCCCGGCACACAAACCATGTATTTTGTTATTCTTATTTTCTATTATACGCTCCAGATTACTATTTGGTTATGGATTAACTTGACCCTAAATGCTATACTTATCAAAAAGCACATTGGGAGTCGGGGTATGTTCACCCCTACAGTGACTGTGCACACTGTCCACTAGGGGGCAATATACTCTTAACTACGTGGTCAAACAGGAGCGGGTTTTTGAAGGCAAGCTCTGCTCTGTCACTGTGCTAGTAAGGCCTGGGGCTGTATCATGGCTAAATCATGCACAGGCAGAATTGCCTTCCGCCATCCTATTCACCAGCGTCCACAATTACAGGGGCTTTGTACCTGCCTTTTTAACAAGGGGGCTGATGGGAATCCACATGCAGGCTGACTAAACGGCTGCAGTTGATTGGATTAGGGATGGGACACCCTTAAGTGATCCCCTCGGGCCATCGTTTGGCTTTGTTTGACCATGGACCTTTCCCCCCTGCCAGTTTTGTGTGTTTAGAAAGTGGTGCTATATACTGCTGGACAATGGTCTCTCTCTCTCTCTCTCTCTGTCTCTCTGTCTCTGTCTCTCTCTTTTTTTTTTCTATCTTTTTTTTCTCATTCTTCTCATTCTTTTTTTTGTCTCTCATTCTCACTTGTGTAAATACGCACACACATTCATGGCCCATTCAATGTTCAGGTTGTTATGGTGACTGAGTGCAGCTAACAGTTTATCATTAGGGACACAGAGTAGAGCTCTCACTCTGCTGGATACTGTAGTGAGTGCCTAGTAGACTCTGTATTCTGTAAATCTCCAAGAGATTTAATGCACTGGCAATTGTGCGGGGAATTCTTGAAACTATTTCTGACCATTTTCCGCACTCAGAATGTAAAGCCCAATTTAAATGTCTTGTTTCTTGTAATAGCAGTTTAAATATGAAATACAACAAGACAAGCTGTAAGGCTGTAAAGAAGGGAGAAAAAGCAAATGTTACCCCTTAACCCTCGTGCTGCCTTCGGGTCACATGACCGAAAGGTTCATAACGAACCATCGTTGTGTTTACCCAATTTTACCCAATACAAAAACAAATTAAAATAATTTTCTTTTAACCTTTGCAATGTGGGGGTCTGAGACAGCCCAACGGTTAAAAGAAAATGCTTCACTTTGTCTTTGTATGCGGTAAATTTGTCGCAATACGACGGTGGGTCACAATGACTGATGGGTCAGAATGACCCGAAGATAACACAAGGGTTAAAAGAGGGCTTGTATACATCCTCTCATTGGTGAATCTGGGTTTACCAGAATGGACAATAATGGACTGGACCCCTCTCTATAAACAAACTTGGGAATTGTATCGAGGGGGTCATTGTGTGCACATACACCACCATGATGGATGAAAGGTTGTCTTACCCCGTAGCTATCGGTTACCCAGCAGAGGTCAGGGGAAGTAGTCATATTGAATTTATCAACCAATGCGATTAGAGCAAAGGATCCAAGTAACTGCCCCCCCGCCCCCCCCCCCCAGCACAAACCAGACGGGTGGTCGAGGTGAGTTGGGAGGGTAGACGAGGCTCCATGGCTTTGACTCCTGAGCACAGCATGGGATGGAGAGAGGCAGGTACAGAGCCTCGTGCAGAAGCCTGCCTGGAAGCCTCACCTGGAGCTGTGCATGGCAGCACAGGCACTCTCACCATGACTCACCTGGAAGCTGTGCATGGCAGCACAGGCACTCTCACCATGACTCACCTGGAAGCTGTGCATGGCAGCACAGGCACTCTCACCATGACTCACCTGGAAGCTGTGCATGGCAGCACAGGCACTCTCACCATGACTCACCTGGAAGCTGTGCATGGCAGCACAGGCACTCTCACCATGACTCACCTGGAAGCTGTGCATGGCAGCACAGGCACTCTCACCATGACTCACCTGGAAGCTGTGCATGGCAGCACAGGCACTCTCACCATGACTCACCTGGAGCTGTGCATGGCAGCACAGGCACTCTCACCATGACTCACCTGGAAGCTGTGCATGGCAGCACAGGCACTCTCACCATGACTCACCTGGAGCTGTGCATGGCAGCACAGGCACTCTCACTATGACTCACCTGGAGCTGTGCATGGCAGCACAGGCACTCTCACCATGACTCACCTGGAAGCTGTGCATGGCAGCACAGGCACTCTCACCATGACTCACCTGGAGCTGTGCATGGCAGCACAGGCACTCTCACCATGACTCACCTGGAAGCTGTGCATGGCAGCACAGGCACTCTCACCATGACTCACCTGGAGCTGTGTGCATGGCAGCACAGGCACTCTCACCATGACTCACCTGGAGCTGTGCATGGCAGCACAGGCACTCTCACCATGACTCACCTGGAGCTGTGCATGGCAGCACAGGCACTCTCACTATGACTCACCTGGAGCTGTGCATGGCAGCACAGGCACTCTCACCATGACTCACCTGGAGCTGTGCATGGCAGCACAGGCACTCTCACTATGACTCACCTGGAGCTGTGCATGGCAGCACAGGCACTCTCACCATGACTCACCTGGAGCTGTGCATGGCAGCACAGGCACTCTCACTATGACTCACCTGGAAGCTGTGCATGGCAGCACAGGCACTCTCACCATGACTCACCGCTAACTCAGGACTGCAGGTCGAGCGTGTATAATCACAGAGAGACACTATCAGCGCTCCTCTGATTTCTTATCTCCGTATTGCTGCTTCTCAAGCGGGGACCACACACTTGAAACATTGGCTCAAAAGGAGAGTTCTTCATTTACATCTTGCGTCAATTAGATTGCTCTTTTTACGAGGTTAGGGGGGGGGGGGAGGAGGACTGTGGTCATAAGACTGTGGTCATGGCTCTGTAGTTTATATTGATCTTCGCCCCAGATCAATAAGACAGTTTAATTTGTGTTGTAGCATGTGGAAATCAAGCTGTTTGTTTAATATTTAGCTAAGGAATTAGACGGGCATAAATCTGGGAAGACTGGAGTACATGGGTGTACGTGTGTGTGTGTGCACCCACGCATCTTTTCATTGAGGTCAAATGCACTTTCGAGATGTCAAAGACAGTTGCTATTAATAGCAGATCTTTAATAAAGCCAGGAGAGTGGTACTGTACTGGCCCGCCCCAGAGAGAGCTGGTAGGTGTACTTAACATCTACTCACCCTGCCATTAGAGGCATATCTTTCTCTGTAGTAACTGGGCTTGGCACCTGACAAACCCCGTATGAGGGATTATCATCAATGATGAACAACAGCAAAACCGACCGCAATCAATACCACACTGATGGTCGGCTCTCTAGGTCAGACAGGTCAGACTGTAACTTTCACGGGGTGCTTCTAGAGTTCAAAGGTTGAACTGTGAAGTTCCTGTCCAAGGTTTCCAAAGGGGGTCTTGACGTTTTTGAGATTGGCGCGGAACTGTGCAAGAGCAGTGACTCTCTCACCCCCCAGAGAGAACCCTCATAGCGCCCCATCGTGTCCCGGGTTTCAGCATGCATTTCGACCTGCAAGCAATCCCACACTGGCACCCCACAGCTCCCATCAAACCACCCCGGTGTGCCAGACATTCAGGGGAGCCGTGATTGCTTTTCCCCTCCACTGTTCCTGCCCCTTTCAGCCGCGGCCTCGGGAGAGACGCCGTCTCCTCCATGGAAAGAGCACACGGCACACACACTTCCCCGTGTCCTTCTGACGGCGTCTTTAGCGCGATCTTATGGTGCGCACACACGCTCACACACATCGGGTTTGGGGGGATTGTTAGGGGGGAGAGAGATTTCCGAGGTGAGGGAGAGGAACAGAGGAATACCAATGAGAACCAGGTGTCTGTAGCCGCGCTTCAAACGGGCTCATGTTCCCTGGAGTTGTATCACGGTCTAAGAGCACTCCCTCAACCTGTCAATGGAATTCGAAGAAGAGGAGAGGCAAACTAAAACCGTTTCATTGTCGGCGCAGTGTACCCCCCTCCCGTAAATTTGCCACAATACCACACTCCTCGTTCACAGTTTATTTCTTTTGTCTTTTTTTCCTCATACGTAGCCCGCCATGCAACTTCTACCACATTGTTCAACACTTTGTAACTCCGTACCACCCACTAACATTGTCCATCTGTTTTCGCTTAAACCATTGCTTACTTTTACAAGTTTTGCAGTGAAAATAAACATAGTGCCGGATCCTGTAAAATATCAAAGATATTTCCATTTAATGGTCGTAATTATAACTTGTATGTCGTGTTGACCAGTAGAATTCTGGAAATACAATGGAACAGATGGACACTGAACAATCTAAACCTAAAAAAAGAAATTGGACAGGCCCCTCCCATTGTGTCAACGGGAGTCTTACGTCCAGCTAGTTACTGCGTAATTTCAACCTGAGTTACTGTGAGAGTGCTGTTGCAGCTCAGCATCTGCGTTTGGTAACCCACAGCAGTAATATTTAATTAGCTGCAAGGCCGACCTTCATTATTCTTCTCCCATTCTCTCCCTGAAATTGGCAGCTCGCTCAGTTGCCCTTTGCAACCATCCCCCTCCTCCCCCCTCCTTAAAACATGGATTTCCCTCAGATTTGAGGATGTTACCTTTACTGAATTGGAGAAGATGCAGAAAGAGAGAGAGAGATGCAGAGAGAGAGAGAGACACGCACAGAGAGAGAGACGAGAGAGAGATAAGATGTGTAGTTTTCCAAGAGTTCCCACAGCCACGGCAAAACTACTGTACCCACAAACCCCAGTGTGTTCAGAATGTGTTTATTTCTAAAGGAATGGAGAACGCCATCTCGTACAATAGACAGTTCAGACAGAAACCTTCGGTCAACCGTGACATAGTTTTAGATTAACCCAAACAAAACGCAAGGTCACAGCTATTGACTTTTGACTGCAATTTCTCCCCAGGCCCCCAATCAGTTTAGCGGTGTTTGTTTTGCATTTGCCAGAATTGAATATTTAGCTGCAATTGTATTCCCCATAGAACCTGGATTTTGATAAGCGATGTAGGGGGCCTCCTTAAGGCAATATAACCCAGGGATCAATATCTTCTCCTCCACTGAGGATTAAGGAAGCACGTTGTAGGGATTAATTTACTAATACAAAATGGAAAATCGATGACGGCTCGCTCGCCTCACACAAACACACGGTGTCCACACAGACCAGGTGGATCTCCCCACTGCAGCTGGTGTCGTCCCCACTCTCCTCCCATCTTTCCCAGCCTTAAATAGCCTGGGGGCAGTTAGCATTGTTATGAATACGAGGTATTATACGACACAGGGCTGTCATGAGCCCGCTGTATTGCATTAGCGTGATGGATGGCAACACGGGGGATTCCATGGCTACATTTGATTTGCCAGCTTCCTCCCGTCCCTGGCAAGGGCAGCATCAGCAGGCCTCCCAGTTAGAAGGAGATCTGATGTGATTAGCCAGGCCTCATTACTCCCTTCATTAAGCCTCCCACTTATTTACCATTACCCTAGTGAAATACGGCAACCATTTTAGGGGGTTCAACTTTTTTGAGGAAAGTTGCTCTTCTGAGTCTGAACCCACCTATTTCCGTCATTTTTCGGTCAGATTTGGAAACTCTAAGCTAGTTAAGAACTACTGGGTTTTACATTTTTGAACACGCTGCATTCTTCTGTAATCTTCGCTGACTATCCTCCCCCTTGATGGCAGGGCTGTGGTTGTTCGCTGTAGGTCCTTCTCTGTTGGCGTGCATAGCAGGGGGGGGGGGGGTTTGAAACTGGCCCATGCTGTTGGGACGGTGCCTCACGGCAAGGGTACCATCCAAAGCTTCCTGGACTGTGACCAAGCAGCTGCTAATGAGTCGGATAAGTCTGGAAATCAGACTTGGGCCATTTGGGAATTTAAAACCCTAGTGTGATTTGGCCTGCTTTCCTTCCTTTCCCCTCGCAGAGGATTACCTAGAAGATGTAAACAAAGGGAGGGCCGACTGCACCGCGGATCGTTTTCTAGAGGATTCTTGACGTCTGAGGGCTCGTGGGTCGCTTTGCTCTGATTGGAGGATGAAGAGTCAGTGGAGACCGAGTGGTCCTGGATCAACGTGGAGTCAGTGGAGGCTCTGACTGCCCTCTGTTTGCGCGGAGGCGCTCGCACCATCTCTCTGGGTCTCTTAACGCTCATCCTTACGGCAGCAGCAGCATTGAGGAGGAGAAAGTGCTGAAATGGGCCGACTGGCCTCTTTAATTTGTGATGAGTGTGGGAGAGTGGGACCCCGGGGGGCCGACTGAGAGCCTTGTGGTACCCGTCCCCCCGCCCCCACATCCCCCCGCTCTGAGAAGCCAGATGTCGAACACCCCTGCAGAGTCAGCTTCTGTTCCCCCAGGTCACCAGTGTAGGCAATGTGCTATATTAGGGGAAACCTGAGAGACTTTCACTGAAGCAGTGGTGTGTAGTGTATCCCACTTAAAGCCTTTACCTGCAGCAAGTGTATCCCACTGAAAGGCACCATCCATAACTAGTACAGCAGCACTACGTAGCCCCATTAATTTTCGCTAACCGCTTCTCGAGAACGAGAGGTGCACTATCACAATTAGCCTGACTGCAGAAATGCAAATAGCGGATCATGACTTGAAGTATAGTGTATGTTCAGAACGTTCCTCTCCTGGGTAGGTGTATGTTACCGGCTTAATGCAGAGGCACTCAGCCTGCACCAGTATGTATTGCACATAGTGTTGTTTACATTGTAGACCCCCTTCCTAGTACAACCCTTCCCTGTTGTTTACAGCGGCCCACTCTCACCCCTTCCTATGACACAACACATTCAACCCACAGTCCTTTTGAATAGAAACCTCTTCTCCTCTTGTTCTTGCTTTGGGTTGCCTTATGGCAGACAGCAGCCCTCTCCTGAACATATTCCCCAGCCGGTAGTCTCGGGGAGGTAGTCTGTCTTGGTTTCCTGCCAGAGACATCCTCAGGTGGCAGCTGTAAACAGGAAGCACTCAAAGCCTGCATTCACACACTAACAGACCCAACCAGACCTTGAGCAATAAAGACTTCTATTCAACTATGCGCGTGTGTGCGAGAAGTCCTCTCTCTTTAACTTTTTCTTTGAACGACTGCGGCAGGTGAACGAGGCAAGTCGTAAAGAGAGGCGTGCGCACCTCAGTGCAGCTACGCTTAGATGCAGATCCTCAAGTTATTGTGTTTCTTCATCCATAGAAGATGTGAATACAGGCTCCTCCCCTGTTCTCCATCAGTCCGTTTTGCAGCACTTCACTGACGTCGGAGATGTTGGGCCTGATTTATGAATAAAACATTTGCTGTCTTTGTGTGAGTGGGAATGCTCTTGAAACCCAACTAGAGTACTCCATATCTTTCTACTAGTTTGCTTTCTCTGTTGGAGAATCAGAGAATATTATAGTAAAATTATGCTAAAAATGTAAATCCCTCCATCTGTACAAGGGTGTAACATATCCCTTAGGGAAAAGGGAACCTATGGGAGCTGGTTGTGAGAAATACAGAGAAATTGTACTGTGAAAGTGAGGCTGTGGCGAGGATTGAAGGTGTGCACATCGTCAATGGGTCATCTGGGAACTAAAATAAAGAAACCCCCCTTGAAGTGATTAGAAGAGAGACTAATTAATATGTGGGACTTCTGTGGGGAGTTTGGTGCATGAAAGCTTTTGCTCAGAGCTTCGAAGATTAGGGTGTGCGTTTTAATTAAAAGCGGGGCTTCCGCAGGTCCTCGAGAGAGTTTGCAGCTCATCTCCAAAAAGGCAGAGGGATTGTTCCGGCCTCCGAGAACCTTTTGACATCCCCCTCATATAAGACTTTCTTCCCTCTAATACTCATTAGACACCAGAGTCGAGGCAAATCTTAGCTTAAAGCTATCCCCTATCACAAAAGCACTTTACTTAAACTTTTTTGGTTTGTCAGCACATTTTATTTCTGTGGTAAATGAGCAAGAATAGCTGATGGCCCAAAATGGTCCAAATCAACCTCAACTGTTCCGACTTTAATGAGCGTAAACACAGCCACAATTATATATATATTTTTTTCTTCCGCAAAACGCCATTGTTTCCTCCGGCTGGTGCGTACTTGCTGCAGCGCTCTGGAGAGGAGAGATGGCCAGGTGTCAGGGACTTGCTGGCGTGGAATGAGGGGGGGGGGGGGGTGTTGATGAGGCCCGACCTCCCCGCACTCTTCCATCCCAGAATGTCTTTCTACAAAACGCTCCTTGTTCTGGGGGGGCTGACAGCGGCTCGCTTGTGTCTCCTTCGTAACGAGGACACTCCCCCTTCCCCCTTTCCTCCTGGCCTCTCCCCTCAACTTGGTGTCAACCCCCATCCTTCACCCAGTGGTGTGTCAGCCCCATGGAGAACCCCTCCTCATGCATAAGCAGTAACCCCCCGCTGTCCTATAGATCTCTTTGATGCATAGTCCATGTGTTCAGCGCACTCGTATCCGTGACGATTTCCTATCTGCATCCTGTCTTGTGGGCAAAATGCATTTTGAGCAGGGGAAGAGGTCACGCCAGAGATTGTCTGGTGCTTGGTAGAGGTTCAATTGTTGTACACGTTCCTCTCCCGCATAATAATGAACCTACATTATTACTAGATTAAGTCACAGACAGATGGCAGGCCCATGACAGAGGAAGGAAGGACAACAAGAGAGAAGAAAAAAAAGAAACTTTCAGGATTGGCTGTTGCTCAAACTATTGCGCCCAATGCGTGACAGCGTGAAATGGCATAGAGACTGAAACAGGCATTCCATGACAAAAGTGTGGATTGTGTATGTACACACACACACAGAGTTTGATGCGTTTGGGTCTCCCCAGTTTTTTCACACCCGTCCATTTTTTGGTGCCAAAGTAACCAGTGTCTGTTTGTTCTACTGTATGACACGGTCCCTGATAATAAAGTGATACACTGCAAAGGAGGACTTCATTACTGAACACCCCCCAGCCCCACACTGCACCCGCCCCCCCCCAGAATTCATTTCTGAATGGCGAGACTGGAGTCCCTTGCCAAGACTGGGGCTGTTTCTGACTGCAAACAAGAGCCCCCCTCATCCCTGGCTGCGGCCAGAGGCAGCTCCCCGCGGTCCGGAGGCCAGCCAGACCTCGGCGTGTTGCTAAGCAACCGTTAACAGATGAAGGAAGGCTGAGCGTCAGGGCCCGGCCCACCCCGGCATCACCCCATCACAGGCTCGTCAGGATCAGACCAGACGCTCCACACATACACAGCCCAGCGATGAGGGCCCCCTGCATGGCAGGCACCGGGGGGGGGGGGGGGGGGGGGGGGGGCGGGTAGGGGCGTCTCCTCCCTCAGCACCTCCTGGTAACCTGAGGGCGACTCTGATTCCTGCTCAGCTAGACGGTGTCTCCCACCACCACCCCTTCCAAACCGATGAAGCTTGATTCCCTAAATGAAGTCAATGAAGATGTTTTCTGCTTCCCCGGGCCCCTGCACACCCAGAGCATGTTCCATGTCTTGGAGAGGAAGAGGAGGAGGGAGGGAGGGAGGGAGGGAGGGAGGGAGGGAGGGGGGGAGGGGGGGAGGGAGGGGGGGGGAGGAGGGACCGGCAACATGGTGGCAGGCAGAGGGGGTTTCTCTCCTCCGGTACAAAAGGCTTTTGGAGAAGAAGAAAAAGCTGGTTCTTTCCAGGCGCTCTCTTGTCCCTGGCTATGAGCGCAGAGGTTGTTTTTGTTCATTTGTGGTGGTGGTGGTGGGGGAGAGAGTCTGTCCTGGGCCTTATTTGTTTCCTGAATGGCTAATCTGCCAAGTTCATGCCTGTGGCTGGTCACTGAGAAGGGGGTCCTTGTTCCAGCGTTGCCGGGCGGTCCTTGCGACTGCGCCGCTAGTCCCGGCTCCTTCTGCCTCTCATTACCATACAGCTGTCCAGAGGTAGGGAGACCAGAGCTCCGAGAGCGTGGGTCTGTTCCCCTCCGCCCCTCACAGACCTCACCAGAGCGTGGGTCTGTTCCCCTCCGCCCCTCACAGACCTCACCAGAGCGTGGGTCTGTTCCCCTCCGCCCCTCACAGACCTCACCAGAGCGTGGGTCTGTTCCCCTCCGCCCCTCACAGACCTCACTAGAGCGTGGGTCTGTTCCCCTCCGCCCCTCACAGACCTCACCAGAGCGTGGGTCTGTTCCCCTCCGCCCCTCACAGACCTCACTAGAGCGTGGGTCTGTTCCCCTCCGCCCCTCACAGGCCTCACCAGAGCGTGGGTCTGTTCCCCTCCGCCCCTCACAGACCTCACTAGAGCGTGGGTCTGTTCCCCTCCGCCCCTCACAGGCCTCACCAGAGCGTGGGTCTGTTCCCCTCCGCCCCTCACAGACCTCACTAGAGCGTGGGTCTGTTCCCCTCCGCCCCTCACAGACCTCACCAGAGCGTGGGTCTGTTCCCCTCCGCCCCTCACAGACCTCACCAGAGCGTGGGTCTGTTCCCCTCCGCCCCTCACAGACCTCACCAGAGCGTGGGTCTGTTCCCCTCCGCCCCTCACAGACCTCACCTTAAGCACGGCAGCATCCATGGCAGATGGACTCTGGGGCAAAGGCCATTAGGCACATGGCACTCATTGTTGGCCCACCGTTGTGACATGAAAAGGTCATCCCCAGGACACCTGAGGTCAAGTCTGTTGCCAAGCCGGAGCTTAGCCTCCAGCGCGATAAGGAAGGCGGAGATGAGCCAGACTAGTATGTATGCAAGCCCTCAGACCTGGCGGGAGTATTGATCGCTGAACGGAGCGTTAAATGAATGTGCAAAAGAAAAAAAAAGGCTGGGCTTCTTTGAATGTGCTGATGTGATTTAGAAGGATCACAGCCCCCCCCCTCCACCCCCAGTAGTTCAGCAGCTTTGTCAATCAGCAGAGGGTGGATCCTGCAGTGCACACACAGGCAGGGGTGTCAACGCCCCTCTCAAGGACTGAAGCCCCCTGGGTCGGATGAGAGGAAGAAGGAGTTAAATAAGAGAGCAGGAGGAGAAAGAATTGAAGGTCTGCCACATAGTTGTGAGATGGACCTCCAGCCTTTGAAGTCATTTCAGTGTTTCCTACTTTTTCCTAACTTGAAAAGGACTCCCCACACCCTCCTCCCCCCAGGCTCTGTTCCACTGGCCTTGAAATGCTGCCCCCCCCCCCCATTCAATAAGAAGGCAGAACCTCTCCCTGGTGGAAAAACCACTAAATCCTCCAGAAAATTGACCGCTACCGCGGTGTGAGGACAAGACACTCAGTCTGCAGAGGAATGTCTATTTTTGGGAAGGCTATTCCAACCTCTTTTCCCATGTTCCTTCACTCTGTTGCTCTTGTTCTGAGGAGAGTGGCCAGCTGACTCGCACGGCGCCAAGTGATGTTCTACTTCCTGTCTGCAAAGGGAGTTGGTGGGGGGGGGGGGGGGGTTCGAAAAGTAGGTGGCTCTATCTGTCAGAACTATATGTAAGCTGAGGCAAATTTCAACAGATGTGTTTAGACATCTGTATCACATCTTTCCTGCTCAATGGAAAACGTGTGCTTTGTATAAAGGGCAGCGTTTTTGCAACAATAGATTGAAAGCATCAATCTGTGATTTATCTAAGCCACAAATGTTCTTGTTTTTGTGCCGCACATGCCAAAAATAAAATAAAAATAACATGGCAGCAGCGATGAGGTCTCCGAAGTTGACTGAATCTGCCTCTTCGGATCTCAACATTCCACAGAATCCCTGTGGATAACAGGTATGCATAGGGCAGAGTTGAAGAGTTGAAAGGGTCACTGGAACCGGTTCTGTGCTCTTTTCCTGTAGGTCACTGCTAAAACTACCCTGAGGTCACTTCCCAGCTTGGTGTCCCCCTGATTGCGTGAACCATGGGGCCAGAAGGCCAAAGTGCTACTGCTACATAAAGCTCTCTCCACAGTGCAAGTGCTTTCGTTTTTAGCGAGGAGAGATTGCTACACAGAAGGCCTCCCAGCAGATACCCAGCCTCCCCGCCATGATGCAAATACACTGTGACACAGAGTGTCATTAGAAAGCTTTAAAAAGGCTTTATTTTTAGAGTGTTTCGGATCGGGTCCACCGACCTGCCTCAATGCCGGATCACTGATTTTTTTATTGTTGTTTTGGAGCTGTGTACTGTTACAGTGCATGCTCAGCATTTTTCTGAAGGACACTGTGTTCTGAAACGGGGGTTGTTCTCAGAAAAGTAGCTTTTGTCGTCACATACAAAGCCTTTTCAATCTGGTTTGCAGACTCACCTTGCAATGGGTAGGAACATAAGAGACGAGTTAAGTCAAGACGAGTGATGTCTTTTGAATCAACGGCATCCCAGAACTTGCCTTGCTACAGATAGACAGCACCTAGGAGGGTAGAACAGGTCAGCACCCCATCAAGCTGTGTTCAAACTCACAGACGTGACGTGACATGTTCTGACTTCACTTGTGAGGCTGTGAGGAGATACTGGGTGACTGGTCGTCATGGCCGACGCCTCACACCTCGCTGTATCCTGTGCTTCTTCTGATCACAGGAGAGCAACGTGCTGCCATGCCCGTCTCCTGTCTCGAGTGGCTGAAGAGTCGACAGTGTAGACTGGCTTTGAACAGGTCTAGTTGCAGTTGGAATTCATTTGGTTTTGACTGTTCGGTTCCTGCTAAATCAAATTGGATGTTTTCATCCTACTGAATATTTAACTTTTTTAGCTGTAGCTGTCAAATACAAGGTGGTATTCTAAATTTTGCTTTTAGTCAATGCAGTGAATACATTCGATTTTGTTTAGTTCTTTTTTAGGTTGCCAGTTACATTGAATGGCTTCAGCAGAGTAGAAAAAAATATTTTCTTCTGTAGAACAGGTGACTTAATGGCCAGCTCATCTATGGAACAGGATAGTTGCCAGCACTCTTTCCAAACTAGATGCCCAATAGTTGTTCTTGTTCAGTTTGTCTTACAGTACAGTAGGCAGGCTTGGTGCTTCCACAGTTACTGGTGCTGGTTGTTGAGTGGAACACAGTGGAAAATGCATATGGAAAAAAGGATGTTGCACACACATGTATAAAGAAGAACGAAGGAAAGTGAACTCAACATCTTGGTTCTAATGCCAAGGGGCTTTTTACCTCGTAAAGATGTGAATTGCCCTCTTACCATCGTTTTTTCTCCATCCTGTTGAAAACGCAAGATGGAGTGAGTAGGAGGGTATCCCGACAACAAGCCCGGCTCAGGCGCTTGTTCTGGGGAGCAGTGTGTGGGCAGCGTACAGGAGTTCCGTGAGCTAGCAGGCGGACGGCGAAGGGAACACGGAGGAGGGGGCGGCGGTAGTGTTGCTGTTAAACCATGCGTGCTAACACGGATACATGACCGCCACTCCCTCCGGACGCCCGTTTAGACGGGTGAGGTGACTCAACAGCCCGTCTGGGCTCTTTAAGAATACATGAGCACTTCACTTTCTGTCTGCAACCACAACCCTCCCACATGTATAAGTGATGGGTACGGTGCCACGCTGCACAATACAAGATTATCATTATAATCCCCCCCCCCCCAAAAACTTGCTTGCCCACCGCTACCAACACACCCCCACACACATACCTCCCAACCCTTATCCCTAATGATTTTCTACAACTCAAAACTTTTTCTAGTTTCCAGTTTTTAAAGAGACTCAAAAATCTATTTTAATTTTCTGAAGAGCCAAGAAGTATCCTTGCAGACACTTGTCCCACTGCGTCGAGTCACGGTGATGGGAAAAAACTGATGGTTCTGAAGTTCTGCTGTTTGGCAAAGCCTTACTCAGATAACGGTAGTGTTTTTTAAGGAGTTATCTTTGCGGTTTTAATTAGAAAAATGTCCTACCAGTGTCCCTACATAAGCCCCCAAAATAAATAAAAAATGAATGAGCTACATGAACATCTCTTGTTACCAAGGAAAACAAAGAAGTAAGGATTATCTACTCTTCTCAATACTTGTAGACTTGAAAGAGACTGTTGGAGATGGGGAATAATGTATTATGTAACAGTTTCTCTTCTTACTCTATCAGCATCTATTTCACAAAATAATGTATATTTTAGAAAAGTGTTCATTTGAAATGTTATGTTCTTGTGAGCCAATCAGTTATCTCCAATGCTTTGCATCCAAGCCACGCAGTGAATAAACCTTCATGGAAATGATGTTCTTTCACTCACTGACCCTTCTTATTCACCCTTCTTTGTCCTTGCTTTCTACCAACACACGTGTGTGCGTTTGCGTGCGTACCGGAGGTTTCACTGCTCCTCTCCCCCCTGAAATAAAACGGTTAGGACTTTTGACCCCCACTATCACAACTAACACTCCAAATCCCAGGAGGCACCTCTCTAACTGCTGTTCCACCCAGCTGACAGCGGCACAGAGAGGAGTGCTTCCATATTCCATTACGGTCTCATTTGTGCTCTCCCCGAAGAACACCCCTGATCTCGTCATGCATTAGCTGTCACTTTTTTTTATAAAAACTTTATCTATGGTCTTCTCAACCAGTGCGTCATAGTCTAGCTAAACCTCTGGAAGATTCAAAACATTTTCTCGGCGTAGTACAGACCTTCACTGCAGGCTCAAACATGTTTTGTGAAGGTGACATGTTACAACACCAGGTCATAAGATGCTTTAACATACCCTTTTTAACAAACATTATCTACGTTTGCCCTTCCTCCCCTTGCGGTGGTCTTTTTGCCTCAACCAGTTGTGTCAACTCCCCACCCACCTCCCCCTGTATGTAATTGACTTGCAGTTGTTTGCGCTTGTGAAGTGTTTAATTTATGAAACGGTCGTCTGCAGCGTCACAGCGCGGAGCGAGGAGCGCCCAGCGAGGCCCCCTCTGATAAGTTTAACTTCCCGCACTGCAGTTTAGAATTCCATTATCAGAGTTAATAAAAGGGGAAGTGTTTAGAGCCAAAGGGAACACAGTTCCATATATTTCCTGCTCTCTGAGATCAACCTGACTGCGATGTGGGGTGGGTGAGGCAAAAGGCAGATTGTTAGATCTGGCAGATCTCCTTTTTTTTCTCCAGAATTTTTTGAAGGTATGACTGTAGAAGACCTTTTATAGAGTTGTATTCAACCTGATACTACTAATACCTGTCGAGGTGAAGAGCACTTTTGCAGCTTAAGGTGTGTGTGTGACAAATGGGATGGACCAATGAGAGACGAGTATTCCCAGGAGACAGTCCCCCGTCTCGTCTACTCTAGCATATTTCCGCATCAGTGCCACTCAACCAGTCACGCAGAAAGACAACATGATTCCGCAACTTGAAAATGTACGTTACAACCCACAAAACATTCATGTAAAATGTACTTGTACCCCCCCACCATCAAAACACACACACAGACAAGCTGTTTTCACCCATACTAACCTAGCCTCACAGTATATAGCACAGGCTTACACACACATGCCCCGGCCTTCTCTCCCCAGACAGACGTGATGTACACACACACTAACCAGCGCACACACACACTCTTGTTAACCTCCCTCCGGTGTCGGGTGTATGTTTTCAGACACAACCTGGCTACAGTGTACACACTGTAGCCCAGCGCCAAGCTATGGCTGCATTGCTGTTGTCTTGCGTCAGTCACATTACTCCCGCTATCAAATCCAAAGACACGCACCCATTTTTTATCCTTTCATCTTGCTTTCAAAAAGACAAACTTTTATGGATCTGCGTGAACACAGACACACAGCAACTGATGGCAACATTCTTAGTGGCTGACTCCAGCCCTATAAATTAAAGTAATTCACACTTTAAATGTATTTGCCATTGATTTCAGGACCAGTCTTGCCTGTTAAAATGTGAATTGGTTTATCATATACAGTCTGTAATGTTCACAACGCTATTCCACTTCAGCACATCCTCTAACCTTCACCTTTAAGTTGCTGCTTCGCCTGACTTTTGTCGATGGTAGATGTTCATACATATAATTGATTGAGCCCGAGACCGAGCCTTAGCTTGTCTAGTCAGATTCAGCAACAACAGCCAAACATTTTTGTAACGTGGCTCAACCGAACGAGTTCCTGCTCCACACATGAAAAACCGACGCAAGTTCTGGATCAGCAGGACGCCCATGTTCCACCTGCATTCCTGCCACACTGGCTCATCCTTCAGGCTCACCTGTGGATGTGATTCATCTGGCTTTAATCTTCAAAAGGAGAACTGCAAGGGGGGGGGGGGGGGGTTACGTATGTTTCGTCTTCTCTGCTCCCAAATGATCCCTTGTCTTCCTCTTCAGCTCCCTCGTCTGAGTTATAGCTCCTTCCTAGCTGGTGAAAATGATCTAGCTAGGGTGGCTCCAACTTAGCTTCTTGAGTGGATAAGGAGGTTGTTTTTTCGTTTAAACTTTGTGTTTTTTTTATTACTTTTAGACATACTATCTCTGGGCTGCATCTTCCTCTGGCTCATTTCTCCTCACCCCCTCTAGTGCACATGAGAATGCAGATTAAGGCATTGTTAGCAGAGCGTCAGGCCTATAATTTGGAGCTATTTTTACAGGAAAGTGGTGTCCTTTTGCTAAAGTGCAAGCGTGGGTGGTGGAGGTGTGTGTGTGTGTGTGTGTGTGAGTGTGTGTGTGTGTGTGTGTGTGCACACAAGCTGTCTGCCCCGTATGCATAGTGGCCACACGTTCCTCACTCTGAAACAGCCAGTCGTGTTTGGAAAGTGCATCACACACCACTCTGTGTTGAAGGTCATCCTTTATTATAGATGCAACCGGATAATAAGGAAATTACCAGAGCCTCAGCAGTAGCCATGTGCCATGACATTTTCGACGCCTCAGTGCCTGCATCGAGTCTGCTAAGCTTCTTGAAAATGGCCCCTTCAAAAGTAAGGTAAATGTCTGGGTGAAGGAGGGGAAATGGCCAGCATGCACGCTGCTTCTCCCTAATGTTTATCCCAAACAAAGTGCAGTGGATGCTTGGTTCCTGCTTCCTATCTTTCACTTGCAGATGTCTGGGTTGAATAGCATGGCCTCTGATCCAATTAGAGGAGGGCAAGAGCTCCCCTGGGAGGCTGGGCCCATTTCCTCCTGATCCAATTGGCTTGGAACAGCCCTGTATGCAAATTGGAGCCCAGAGGTTGCGTAGGGCTTTCAGGGGATATAAAATATGTGATAGATGGACTCGGAAAGTATATAAGAAGTAGAGAACAATGCAAGTAAACTGCTAGTAATGGGGTCGGAAGTGGCACAGGTTTTTAAAGATTTCACTTTAAATGCTCCCAGATCCTTCTCACAAGCTCAAGCAATCAGAGATGACCTCCCCCCCCACACACACACACACACACACACACACACACAAAGAAAACTCTGCTGCAACTTCTGGTCTGCGTTTCATCTTTATCTGTTTGTTAAGCCAAACAGACACCCCATTTAACCCAGCTCGCGTCTCTCAATTACATAACTCTCATGTCTCATGTCTTTGTTTGTGAATGAGATGAATGAGTGAATATAAATATGCCAAAGCTGATTTAACTGAGTTGCTGAATGAAAAGCAGATTTTCAAAGTTCCAGACTTCGAGATGGACTTCCAGATCAACTTTACAATTATCGCAAATAGGATTTCCCGTCAGTCTCCCTGATAATCTGTCTGTAACAAAAACTGCCCCCTCCTCCCCCTGTTCCATTTAAGCAGAACATCTCCATCTCAAAATATCTGTCAAATTTCCTGTGATAACAAAGGTCAACTTGGCCTTAAAGATTCCAATCTTTCATTGCTCAGCAGAAGTGCCCCTCTCTGTACAACCGCAATGTAAACAATAAGGCCAATGGGTTAATTTCAGCCATCCATAGCACTTCCTGTCAGCTGATTTATTCAGGCTTTCCAGAGAGCAGCTCTTGGACAAGGTTTGTACAATATCTCTGAAGGAGCACTACCACACACGCAACTCCCTTTCGCTTTGACATTGTCACTTCCTCCAGTAGTTCAGTCCTAGAAGTTGACTGCTGTTAAAATCATTAACGCTACAGCTAGTGAGATACTAGGGTATCTCTCTAGGGAGAGATACTAGGGTATCTCTCAATAGGGTGGCATGTTAATAAGATGCATGTAAGATGTTTCTTTATTTAACTCTCATTTCATTGACATTGTTTCTTGACTGCCTTTTAGCAGGCAGGAGAAGGGTACTATAGCCTCAGAGCGTTATCATAAAGTGTGACCTTCACCAGCTTTCAGCTGAGAAATATATAGCTCAATTTAGATTTTGCTGTGTGATAAACAACACACAAAGCCTCCATATTAGTTTAGTCACAGTAATTTATTGTGCTATTATCACCCGACATCACCCGGTCCTAGTGCCATGGGTTTGACCGTGTGTGGAGGAGGGTGGCTGGACTCGCTTCTACACTTTGTATTAACCTCTCGTTTTGGAATGTATTCACTTCAACACATTTCAGAGCATTGCAGTCGTCTTTGGAACTTTCTTAAATTTCCCTCGACCTTGCAGTATGCCAGACCATACAGTACGCCAGACATGTTTTCGACACAAGTCGAGTTTGAGAGCCAACCTGTAATTTACAAGCCAGTAAAATGTTACCAAGGCGCTGTCTTATATTCCCATGGAGCCAGGAGATATAACAAGGAGCCGATGCTGCTTCTCGCTTTCATTGCCTGGTGGGACCTAACCCCCAGCCCTGGGGTCAGTGTCGCATGCGTGGCTAAAGGCTATGCTAATGACGCCCCATGCAGATGATGTCGTTATCGCGCTCCTTGGAATGCCACAATCGAGTCTAAATTCATCAAACCCGGCCCCGGCGCAAGCAAGTCATCTGTCCCCCAACCAGGGCCGTGCCTCGATCCCCACCTCCAGCTGGCCCGCTATGGGGAAGAGGGGGGGGCTTCCCCCGGACCCCCCGCCTCTCTCACGGAGAGGACAATGACGCACAATGACATGCCGGCTTTTTAGCAATGCGCCACTACCCACGAGGCATTTGGTCCCCTTCAAGTTCAGCGCCCCCCGTGTTAAACATTTGCTTAAGGAGGCCCATGTCCCTATCCACATCTGTTACGCGTGAAAAGCACACCATGTTCAAATCCATCTAATCCTACCGAAGAAGGTTAAGAGCATAAACTTTTTACCCTTTCTTCTCGTATGAATTATCTGAAGGGGTAATTCTACTTCCTTGTCATGTGTGCATGCTTTACTCCCATTGCTTAACTCAAAACATGATTCTGAAAGTCTGGCTCAGAAAACCATAAACCCACATTGCCTACTATTTGTGTAGGGAAGCTTTACTGTATAGAGCAAGCCAGAATTTGCATTCGCCCCCCAGGTATGTGTACAACAGTGCTACAAGATAGTACTTTTACACTTTATCTGCTGTTCCAGATATTACGACACAATGATCCATTCATCACGGATCTGGCTGGTTTTACTCATCACTCAAGAATGAAAGAGAGGTGGAAAAAAGGGGAAAAAAGCAAGGGTCTGAAAGGAGTTTGCTCCCAGAGACACCTGTTTTGAGAAGCCTAGTGTCTGTCTGCTGAGGAGAGGAGTGATGCTGGTGGGGGGTGACGGGGGGGGGGGGGGGTTGATAAGCAGGGCGGTTAGTGCCAGGAGGAGGCCTGCTAATGCTTTAGCGTGCGGCAGAATGGGAACGACAGAGAGGTCACCCCCCCCCCCCCCCCCCTCAAAGGGAGGGGTGCCACAACTCCTCCTGCATGCCAGGCATTCCAATGTGCTGTGTAAAGGTTGGGCTGGTGGGAAGCGAGCAGGATTCTCAAAAGACCCCGTCCCACCCCCCTCCCCGTTCCCATCCCTGAAACTCACTAATACAGTTAAAACTTGGCTGTCTCAAAGCCCATCTCTCGCCCACCCTCTCCTTGCTTGGTGTTGCTGTGGCAACAAAAGAGAGAAAGCGAGGAGAGAAGCTTCGGACAATCTGGCAACCCCTGCACCTGCACACCCTCTTTCCTCTCCGGCAACGCCATACACGGGGAGCAGGTGAACTCTTTCAGAGGCACCAATTGTACCCCTTTCAAGAAATTGGTTGACATGAAACATTACAAGCCCTGTGTGGGGGTGGGGGTGTGTGTGTGTGTGCACCTGCGAGTGTGAATGTGTGTTTGTCCTTCAGATCAGAACTGGTTTGTACATGTTCTATAATTATCTGCACATGACCCACAGTGTGTGTGTGTGTGTGTGTGTGTGTGTGTTGACAGATATGGGCTCTATCATCCTCCATAATCTTATTTTTGTTGATGACTCATGACTGACACATGCAAAGGCTGTGAAGTGAAGACTGATACGACAAAATCAAACTACAAAGGCAGGAATCCGTCTGCAGCTCAATTATCTCGAGAACCTGCATAAAGTTGATAATTGCCGGGTGTATTGCTCAAGACCCAAGGACGTGTGTCTCGTGTGATCAATGTTGATGCTTAGATTAGCAGGTTGCGAGGAAAACATTTGAAATATATAAACGTGTTCGCTACTATGTTGAGCTGTAGTAAATGATGGAGCCATGGGTTCTTGCGAGGATTGCGTTCACCGCCAACCGGCATTGCACCAGTAGGTCCTGATGTGAATGTATGGCACACTCTGAATGACATTGTGAATCAAAACCTCATCCTCAAGAACAAAAGCCTGTTTGACAGTATTTTCAATAGACAATATCATAGTATGCATCTCTGATGCCTGTGAGGGTATGTAGAAAGTCATCCATGTTTCTACAGTCCATTTATTTGAGCGACTTTGTTGACATGATACATGAGCTTTAAGACTTGCGTTGTCCTCGAAGGAGAAGTCTCAACATGTTTGGTGGATTCTAGCCTTGCAGACTGTTTTCATTGCCAGGTTGTTCCTGAGCGTAATACTAAATCCCTGTGATCCCATTTGTCTGAATAGATCAAAATAAACAAAATACCTTATTTGAATAAGACAGGGCAAGCTGCGCTCCTTACCTGTAATGGCAGGTTACCAGATTCCCTTTAGTCCCAGCTATTTCCTTAGGAGTGACAGTAATGCTAAAAATGGGTTTTAGACAATGGCCCATATATGAAGATATCTGCATTAACATAAACCATAATATTGGTTTTCATTCGCAAGTTCTTGTTTGTTTTTGGACTGAATATGTGGTTCGAGGGCTGCTAATTACTTCTCACTGGCAGCTCTTTGCTTCTAATAAAGCCTTCCCGGTTGTTTGGCCATCACTTGGGCTCTAGTTATGTTAACTAAGGTGCTTATAATTGTTTGCCACATTGGAGTAGGAATGCCATCCAATTTATTTGTACAGACCAGGTGCGCCTGAAGTAGTCCTA
Organism: Osmerus eperlanus; assembly: GCF_963692335.1. NCBI lineage: Eukaryota > Metazoa > Chordata > Actinopteri > Osmeriformes > Osmeridae > Osmerus > Osmerus eperlanus. Next base: position 13,589,375 of record NC_085031.1, read on the forward strand.
GATGTTATGCACCACGGCCAAACGGAGCATAATGGCCGGCCGTTTTCCAATTTGGAGTCCTGGCTGAACTACGTTGTTAAACTGTTAAAAAAAATCAATTGTTCACTTGTAGTCTATTCGCTGAATTTTACTGTTGGCTTCATTAATATCGTTTCCTCCGTCTGTACACGGAACAATTATACAGCGTTTGAAAAGCAAGTTGAGAGGAACACCTGCCCGATGAGAGAATAGAACAAGAGGGGTTTGGACGTTCTGTTATTTTGGGCGGGGTTTCTTACGCAGACCGCAACAAGTGAGGGGGTCCTTTCGGTTCAGCTTAAGCTGTGGAAAAAAAGCATAATATCCGCCCTATTCCCTCCTGCTTGTCCGTCTGCTGTGTATTCGTTCCCCGCTCGTATAATTGATGCGCTGCGCATACTGTTGAATCTCAGACTGCACCATTTGCCTCCTCGCCACCGGGGAAGATGTAATTTGACTCCTGCGCAGAAGCCAGTGTTGTAAAGGCAGTGGAGAGGGCACGGTCTCTACTCGCCACTCCTCCCCTCTTTCTATCGAATGCTGCGTCTCATTTCCCCCCCCCCCCCCCCCTCATCTCTCTCCCTTGCTCATCCACCCGCAGTCCTGTGGGGTCGTCGGTAGCGCGAGCTCTCAGAATCGGTTGAATCGAATTGATACTGAGCCTCATTCTCTGTGACACGGTGGAGCTTTCCTTTACCGGAATCTACTACACGCACGCCCGTCCGGTGACGTGCCCGAGCATGTCCACATCGGAGATAGTGTCGGATCTACCTGAGAGTACACTGCCCTCGCCTTGTCAGAGCGATCTTTTAACCCCGCAAAGATATTATTTCGGCTTCAACATTTCGTTGTGAAAAGAGAAACCTACATCGGATTACCACAATGGGCTTCTACGGCACTTTAAAGATGATTTTCTATAAAGTAAGTAGGATTTATATACATCTGTTGTCAATATGCACTGTCATCCGCGGCAAATCCGGCTGTAGTTTTGTTATAGTGATTGACATATTGACTCAGCGCTCGGGAAAATATGTTTTATCCCAATGGCTGCATAATACGCTCTTCCGTAACATCAGATGATTCTAGTCATTGCGGAGGATAACCCGCCTTGATGCGAACTCGGATGAAATGTGGGCTGTCACAGTCCGTGTACCTTGTATTCATTAATATCATTGGCTTTGCTTACTTATCCTGCCGGTCTGGGTACGGAACAGAGATTTGAGATTGAGTGATAAATGTCATGTTTTATTTTTATGTATTTTTAATAATCTTTACGGGAATATTTGCAAATGAACAAGAAATGAACCGCTTTCATGTTCGTGTTCTCGACGTCTTTATAGTCACCATATCTGTTAACCGAATCAGTGGATCTGCACCTTGTGTAGTAAATCAGTATATTTGCTTGCTTTGTAGTGATATTATACTTTATTGAAACCTCCCTTTAGTCATCTTTCGTTTATTCTCCACAATGATTTTAGCAACCAAGCAATGGTGGTCTTTGTTTTGTGTGACTTGGTAGGAAAAAAGTGACAGATTATTGCTAATTTCACTTAGTCATTATTACAGGTTGTCCTATTATGTGTTCAACTGACTGCATAGTGTAGCTCTCTGGATTGTCTAAGTTTAATGTTCAAGGGAGTGTTACCATAATTTTTCTTACTTAAAGCTTTGAACACTAATAATAGGTCACTGTGTCAGGTCTTTGTACAAGGCAGAGGATGCCAGTGAGCTTTTTCCCCCAGAATCACACACTGTATTCCAGAAACATAAACAGCAACAAAAGCAGACCAATTATGACTTAAATGAGATTTGGAGCACACTGGAGACACTGGGGGGTGTCTTTCAAGACCGAACATGGTTTTTGCTGCACCCAACACAGCTCTCCAGCTAACGATAACATTGCAAAGTGTCGATGACTTAATGATTAACGCTGCTGATGATCTGCTTAATCACTTGGCTCGGCGGAGAGTGCGAGTCATATGAAAGGCAATCAACCGCCAGGAACGGCACAGCAGAAAATCAGCCTAATAGCCGTTAACGGCTACCCCTCCTCTCTTCGGCACCCGTGTCCACGGTTACGCAGGTCCAGAACGCTCCATACAACACAGGCGAGTGAGGGCAGCTGCCGAAGATTATGGGGCTCATGTTAGGTGCGCCAATCATTTAATACCTTCCTGCTCATTTCCCCACACCGACGGAACATAACATGCTGCAGCGTGGCCAGATGTTGGTCAAACGCATTGAAGACGCCCCCCCCCCCCCCCCCCCCCGTGAAAGTGGCCAGCTTTCCACCCTCCAATGTCTTAGTCCATAGTGGCAGTCAACGGGATTTGAAGGAAGTGCACAGGGTTTTGTCTCATTTCAGGCTTGTCTTCCCCCCGTGTTGCTCGTCTGGTTCTGGGTTCGTGTTATCGCTGCTCTCCTTCCTCCCTCTGAAGTCGGTGCCTGGAGCGTGTTCTCATCAGAATTCTGCCCGCTCTTCTTTACAGCACCCACGGGCTGAGACTGAAGGCACACAGACTTGCTCTTCAAAGGGGGAGATATGATCCAGTGTATGGCTTCCGTTTCTGAAAGGAGAATAGCCCCGGTGCTTACTCCCCTGTCTGGATCTGGCAGATGGATCTCTCTCCCATCACTCTCTCCCATCACTCTCTCGCATCTCTGTCTCCCATCACTCTCTCGCATCTCTGTCTCCCGTCGCTCTCTCCCGTCGCTCTCTCCCGTCGCTCTCTCCCGTCGCTCTCTCCCGTCGCTCTCTCCCATCGCTCTCTCCCATCGCTCTCTCCCATCGCTCTCTCCCATCTCTCAGGCAATGATGGGCAATTCCAATGGATGTTTTTCTCATTTAGAGATGTTTATCAAACTGATTTCATGCCTGTTTGACACAGCCATTGAATAATTGGCCTTTCACAGACGTCATTCAGACGGCTCCTTTTGAAAGACCTCGGATTTCAATGTGATGATCCAGCCCGTTGGTTAAGCCAGACTTGACACTCGTTGTGAGAAAGAGCAGATCCTCTAATAGGCTGTTTTGTAGCAACATGTGATAACACGGGGGAGCTGATGCCACATCGTTAGAGAGGCCTGCAGCCTCTCACGCCCACTCACGACCTCTCTGTTTCTGTCTCCATGTCCAACTCCCTTCTTCTGTTGAAGCTGAGCGAGAGAGACCACTACATTACATTTAGTCATTTAGCAGACGCATTTTATCCAGAGCGACTTACAGTAAGTACAGGGACATTCCCCCCAAGGCAAGTAGGGTGAAGTGCCTTGCCCAAGGACACATTATTTTGCACGGCCAGGAATCGAACCGGCAACCTTCTGATTGGTAGCCCGATTCCCTAACCGCTCAGCCATCTGACTCTCAGACCAGGCCAGCAGGGCACGGTGTGACCGAGTAGAAGGTCCACAGACACAATTTGCCCCTCTCGTCTGGGGTTACCCTTTCCCATAGCTGAAACATGAGAGACGGGTTACACGCTCTGTTGAATGCAGGCACTTAGGAGGACTGCCCTACCCCTTAGACACACACACACACAAACAAAAAACACACACCACACCCTATCAAACAGCACCACCCTTTCTTACTTTCTATTTCACCCACCTACACCACCACCATCACACACACACTTTCTCTGGTGCAGGGACTGCCATTGCGGTGAGATCATCGCTCAAAGAACAGTTAGGTTTGCATACGAGAGCCCAACCAGCACAAACATCTTATAAAACTCAACCACTTCCCTCTTCACACGAAACGGCTCCTAATTTCTCAAAGAAATGGAAAAACGCGTTTGTGCCCTCAGCAGCATACACAATGTGTTTATCATCAAGTCTCTTTCCTCTGCATCTTTCCACGCTTTTTCATAGAATTTGTCATCCATTCACAGTGATCCCGAGAATCTTGCTTCCCTCACTCATTGTCCCTCTATATAAGGAGCTGTTTCTCCCCCCGTTTGTTTGGATGGGCCTTGATCAGTCGTCCGTCTCTCCACTCTGTGAAATGAACCTCCCCACATGGGGTCCTTAATCGAAACCTTCAGCTCTTCACAGGGAAGCCCCCCCTCCCCTCTCTCGTCTCATCACCAGTCGGCCTCAACTCTCCTCAGCCAACCGGTTTTGTCATGACAACCTCAATCAGTAAAGGTGTTTCATTATGGTGCGACGGAGAGCTTGTGCCACTATTTAAATATGCCCCCTCCCCCCTCCTGAAGCATCAGCGTCAATCTATTCATTGATTAGCAGTCAAAGTAGCATATTGGGCGGTTCTCTAGTCAGTCACTATTGTGATTGGGGAATCTAGTGATTATTTCCCCCTCCTCCCATTCAGTGGATCAGGTATGGGCAGAAACATCCACATCTGAACCTCCTCCTTGGCTTCCTCTTTCTCACCCTATCCAGTGGGCCTGATGCACAGTGAGGCCTAGTAAACCTGTTTACGTATGCGAGGCGAACCAAGCATAATGTAGTGTTGTGTTCTTGGCCTTCTGTAGCGCCATGCTCGGGTCCACACGCAAGAGCTCTGGGGGTTTGATGAGGAGAATGAACCGGCGTCACGACCAGGCTTGGCCTTTGGCTTACTGGAGACGACACTGACTGGCCTCTGAAACATGACACAGAGAGAAATGGGTCTAAATGCTTTGAAAATCCCATGTGCCCCTCCCAAGGAGGCCCTTTTCCATTCATCCAGGGCACCAATCCATTTGAGACACTGTACTACCCCCCGCCCCCCACCCCCCAAAATAGTTTTTATTCAAATCAGCTTTTTGGTGCTCGGTGTGGCGAGTCAGTGGACACTGAGTCTTTTGTTTTCGCTGTTAGATGTTCCGTATCCAGGCTCCAACTATGCACTAAAGCAGGACGTGTGTGTGTGTGTGTGTGTGTGTGTGTGTGTGTGCGTGCTTGCTTGCGTGGAAGGACAGTAAAGAATGGGGTTGCTCTATTTTCCTCTCCAGCCATCAATATAAATCACACTATTCTACTGCGGAGGGTGTATGCTTCGGCGTTCCTGGTCAGTGTCATGTGTTTGTGTCCAGGCCCTGTGTACGTCAGCCCTGCTGAAGACGCGTCGGGGCTCGCGTGTCCTCGGGCCCTTGGTGGGATCTCTCAGTCCTGTCAAAGGGCCTTCAAGTGTGGAATGCATAAGTGAAACTCATCAACTTACAAGCAGCCTCGACACACAGCCTTTCAACTCAGCCGGGCTCCCAGGCCCCTCAGTAAACACTGATGAGGAGAAACACTCAAACGTCAACACCCTTTCATTCCTGGGCTGACTGAATAACAAGTGAAGCATTGCGCTTCTCATACATGTATTCCCGTCCAGTGATTACTAAAGCGTTATGGGTAGAGAGGGGTCCCCTGTGATGTGAGATTGCATATTAGAAAGTCGTGATTAAGACTCTTCATAAAGTGATATTGGGTTGTTTGTTGTGGGCATTATTTCGCGGTGTGTTATTTTCACATTTCCATTTCATTTATTTCCTTAAATGAGTACCCTGCCTTGTGCACTTCCTGAGAGCCGCTTGTAAAGGTTGATACCAAGATGACGAACATCCTCTGACTTTGAACGGAAGTAATCTGTATAATAAGCAAATTAAGAATCTACACACTTGCCAGGTTGCACAGCTATAATAAAGAAACAGTAACAGGAGGCCTCTGAATTCGGTGGTGTTTGTTTGTTCTTTTTTGCTTGATTGCTTCTAACATTAATGTATTTTTTTTGTTTTTTTTTTGTCTTGCAGATGAAGAGGAAGTTGGACCATGGCCCAGAGGTTCGAACGTTCCCTTCTGGCAAAAAACCCTGCAAAGGCCCCGATTATTCAAGGTAAGATGTTCCCCCAGGCTCTCCTACCTACCTCTCAAGGTAGGAGAGCGACCCTCCTTTTCCTGCTGCTGAAGGTGAACGCGTGGGAAATCTCTCAAGTGTTCATTTGGAAGTTTGGCCCCATACATGGAAACATAAGCCTGCGCATACAGACAAGGGTCCGTGTGTTGTAACAATAGACTGCTTTGTAGGAAATGCATCGTGACTTATCTCCCGACTCTCCTAAACTGACAGCCCTGACATCCCCTAAACGGACATTTGCCTAAACAAAACCGTATGAATCGACACATGTATTTCCATGGGAACCGTTCCATTATACAGCAGAGCCATGGCATGGGGAAGATCTGCCCCCAGTCGAGGCTCAGGACATGTCTACTGTATGAATAATGAATGTCTACTTGCACTCCTACGACACCCAGCCCCACACTCCCAGCGCTCGCCGCTGCATGTTTCTCGGCCATTAAAATGTTCTGGCCTTCCCTCGTACCTTTTGACTGAGCGGCAGCTCCTCAGGAGCACCAGCTCCCAACTCAATCCCATTAAATATGAATCCATTATGAGGAGTCAGATGAATCAGGTGGCTGAGCGGTGAGGGAGTCGGGCTAGTAATCAGAAGGTTGCCAGTTCGATTCCCGGCCGTGCCAAATGACGTTGTGTCCTCGGGCAAGGGACTTCACCCTACTTGCCTCGGGGGGAATGTCCCTGTACTTACTGTAAGTCGCTCTGGATAAGAGCGTCTGCTAAATGACTAAAATGTAAAATGTATGAGACCGAGCTCTCCCCCCCCCCCAGCTGGCCTCCCCAATCCTCCCGTCGCCAAGGAGGAACTGGAAATTGCTGAGCGTCTTACCCCCCCCCCCCCCCCCCCCGTTTTGCCTTTGAGGGTGGTTGACGTAGAATGCAATTATTTAGGGACTGCTGTATTTGCATTCTGTGGTCTTGTGGGAGGGGGAAAAAATCTAAAGAAAACGTTATTATTGTACCTGTGGTTTCTTCTCATAAACAACATCAAGAACCATTGTAAAATGTTACTGTGCTACTTAAGAACAGACGTGACTTCACGAAACTCAATCAACTATGTCCAGAAGTAGGCTGTTGTTGACTGTGGAAACACACACACACACACCAACAGCTGCTTTTTCTTTTTGAGGGAATGTGGCATTAGGAAGCCTGCCGTCTATTCTCGGCTGAAAATCATGACTGCGTGCCTCATTAGTACCTGCTCTACAACTTTCTCCACACTTGTATGTTTGCACTGCCATCTGTAATTAGAACCAGGTGGAAAATATATGCAGACGCCAGAGCTACACCTGCTCGTTTGCTTCTACTAAAACTCTTATCTTGTGTGTACATCATGTCTAAATCATATCCTCGCAGTGCCCTGATATGTTTTCATGTTAGAAATGAGCAACTCACTACTTCCACAAGTTTCTATTTCCACCTCAGTTCTTGTTGCCCTTTGGGTTAATCCCATGTCTGTTCCTGCAGTCCAGGGCTGGTCCCGTACCCTGGACCCACAACCTTTGGGCACATCCGAACCTCCAACGGGCAGGGTCAACAGAGGCGGCGCATCACCTCCATCCAGCCTCCCACAGGGCTCCAAGAATGGCTCCGAACATTTCAGGTGAGTTTTCACTTCACGGTCATCCATCCCTCTCCCCCGATGCCTGGGTGCCCTCAGGCAAGCACTCATCACCCAGCAGATGCTCTACCCAAATCAATGTTCATCTTGGAGTTAATTGCTGCCTTGTTATTTTGGCCCCCTTTCACATTATGCCACGCAGTGTAGCATGGAATTGGAATTAGCCTACCTATTTAGACTCCAAGATGTTGGTTATATTATTGTGTTTTTGAAGTCTCATCTGGCATACTGGTCTAGAAACAGGACTTTTTCTGTGTACTCCTTGAAATACGCCTGTTTTTGACCGCGAACATCCTGTGATTTTGACGATGGGGACAATGACCGACTTCAGCAACCACATCTGGATGGCCGTCCACATGGTCAATGACAAGTTGGTCAATAAGTCTCTCTCTGTGTTCATGGTGGGTTTGAGTTTGCAGCACTGACATGCAGCTGCCCTGTTTGCTCAAGGTTTTTCCCCTCCTTGTCTTATTACAATCAGCTGTGCCAGAATTGGTTTTGCCACTTATAAACGCAATCTTGAGGGAAATAAACAGGAAGCGAATAAGAGCCTTGGTCTTTGCCTTCAAAGCATTGAGTAAAGATAATAGATTCTTTAAATGCAGCCTAATGTCAAGACTCGTGTTTATTATTTGCACATGGCTGTCTCTCAGGGGATTTAGTCAGCGAGATCTAAGTACATTTGCCACAACAAACTTTCATCACATTTCAAATTTTGTGAACAATGCAGCTTTCTGGTGTTGGTGGAAATCAAATTTTGTGACAATTACTAGCAATGAGAAACAGAGTGAGGCAAAGGAGCCTGTGTTTCTAGTGTCTTGACGTAAATGATTTAATTTACAAGTTGGGATGTGGTCAGATTGAATTCCTTGACGCTGGCTTAAGATGACATTGCATCAAGACCATCATACGAGTCTGTAAAGTCCCTCTCTGACATGTTACATAACGCATTGATTTTAACGCTCAGTCATCTCCCCAAAAAGCAATAATCTTGTGAATGTCTGGCTGGTCCTGTGGGAGCTGGCTTGCTTACTGGTGTTTTAGTCAGGCCTGTCCTCCACACCTACACCTGACGGTGCCCCATAGGGCTTAACTCTGACAGCGTACTATACACACCACATCTGCATTCTGTACATTCCCTATCCAGTCAGAGCATGTACAGTCAGCCCTGTGGCCACAGCGGATGATTGGGGGGAAAAAGGAATTTGGCAGTTAAGAATCATAGGAATAATTTGTCTTATCTGGAAGGAATGTTACGCTGGCTCAGCGTCACTGAGGGTTGATTTGTGGTTTGGTTGAGATGAGGGGAAAGAAGTCGGCCTGTGGTTATTATGGCAACGTCTGTGTGGTACAAACCCTTCCTGAAGAGCAGAGGTCACTGCTCCTGTGGTGAATCTCAACTGACAAATTACAGGTGCTTAGCATTTCTGTCAGCCCCTCTCACACACACACACACACACACACACACACACACACACACACACAAGCCTGTAATCGCAGTCTTACATTTGAACGCTCTTTCAAAAGCAAAACACAGGGCCCCCCAGCCACTTGGTCCAGAACATACATGGCTACGCTACCTAGCATCACCCTCAGCTTAACATTTTTGTTCAAGCATTCATGCTAGAAAATTCCCCCACAGAGCTATAATTACTGCCTTGATGAGGGCCAGCGCTTGATGTGAAAATGGTCCTTTAATGTGCCTCTCGCCAGCAGAGGAGGGCAGGTGCCTCTGGGAACTGGCTTCTGTTGGGGGGAATGTATTTGTTGTGCGCACACACTCACAGGCAGATAAACACACATTTACAATTATGCACGTTAGCTTCTAACCCTGGAATTCCAGTACATACTCTCCAGTAGGGGCTGTTCTCGCACTTGGGATGAAAGTACTTCAAACGAAAATGACAACATTTCCTTAATTTGTACTCAAGTTCAATCACACACACACAACTGTGAGCTCTCACTACTTCTATGTGCTCCTCTCACCCTGTCCTCTCCTGCATGTGTGTTTCAGAGCTGGAGTGGCCCAGAGAAGCTGCTGGCACTGGATGAGTTGATTGACAGCTGCGAGCCCACGCAGGTCAAGCACATGATGCAGGTGATCGAGCCGCAGTTTCAGCGGGACTTCATCTCCCTGCTGCCCAAAGAGGTACCAGTCCTCCGAACCTCCCAACACTTCTCCTGCTCCTCCTCTCTTCCATCCCTCTGGTCCACCCTTTCATCCCCCTCTTCACAGCCTGTCCACCGCTCTGTGGTTCTCACAACGCTGGCCTTTTCCTAGTTATTGTAAAGTGAATGCAAGAAGCCATTTGTTTTAGGTGTCACCTGCAAAGCAGCATGGGAGATTTTGTTTAACCAGTTTGGCCTCTGCTGGCCTCATCAGGCGGCTCTCCGTGCATGCTTCTGGCTCTGCTGCCCGCCCCCCCCCCCCTAACTTCCTCACATAACCAAAGGTCTTCAAAAGAGTAAACTGAAGTAATTCCTCTGTCATCTTCCCCGACAGCTGGCCTTGTACGTGCTGTCCTTCTTGGAGCCCAAGGATCTGCTCCAAGCCGCACAGACGTGTCGTTACTGGCGCATCCTAGCGGAAGATAACCTGCTGTGGAGGGAGAAGTGCAGGGAAGAGGGTAAGTCCACTCTTTAGCCCCGGTCGTAGGCACGTCTTCAGCCAATGAGAGCACTCCGAAACTCTTTATAGCCATGACAGGCATCAGTGCTGCCCCTGCCGCTGATTATACATAATTACATGCGGGATCTCTATCAAAATAACTCCCTTGAATGAACCTGTGAAGCAGTATTCTTGTTCCTTCGTTTTTTCCACTGGTTATTTTATGTCAAGCAAATGAACAACGTACGCATAGCGTACGGTCAAATCTCCAGCGTCCTTGGCTCAGACACACGTATCTCACATGCAGGTGATCTCTCCACAGGCATCGATGAGCCTCTACCTCCCAGGAAGCGGAAGATCGTCAAGCCCGGCTTCACCCACAGCCCGTGGAAGAGTGCCTACATCAGGCAGCACAGGATAGACACCAACTGGAGGAGAGGAGACCTCAAATCGCCCAAGGTCGGTCTGGCGTCTTCTCACATCGCAATGCATCTATCGTTGATAGCCGACAAACGAACTAAACATGATATTGATCCAAATTTCAGCATCCCGTTTAGACCTTTTATCTGTCGTCGATTTGATGCAATGCAGTTTTGAGCTGCCCCACCCAATACAGGTCTTGAGTGTTCATTTAATGGAAAGTCAGAGAAAGGTCAGTTTCCCCACTCTCCCGTACCGGTGTGTAATTGCCCTTCGTCCAGGACACCCCAGACCTCGTCTCCTCCTCTCCTTGGCATGGAGGCGACACTTACCGGCTCCATCTGGCTCCTGCCTTCGCTTCGTAACTGTACATATAAAGGGGACTCTCAATTGAGCTCTACTAGCACGCCAGAGCGATCATGGTAATGTGCCTCGTATGCTACCGCTAATTTTGTAAAAGCCTGCGGGGTCCTGGCGGCTTGTCTGTGACGTCGGCTTCACAGTTGCCACGTTCTTCACACTCTCCTGCATTCCTGAAGCGCGTAGCCATTAGCGTGGAGTCAGCACTTCTGTGACCCAGTATCAGCTAGCTAAATCTCTCTCTCACATACACACACACACACGCGCACAATCCTTCAGTCTGCCTGTTTGTTTGTCATTTGCTGACATTCTCTCTTGTTCCTCCTTCCCTCTCTCTGCCCCCCAGGTGCTGAAAGGTCATGACGACCACGTGATCACCTGTCTCCAGTTCTGCGGCAACCGCATCGTGAGCGGCTCCGACGACAACACGCTGAAGGTGTGGTCCGCGGTCAACGGAAAGGTACGCGTCCCCCGTCCCCCCTGATCCATAGAATATATCAGTTGTGATCACCCCATGGTTAATGGTAGCATGCAGGTTTTATTGCCAGAGCTTCATCTTTGAAGGGTGGCATGTTTTTGATACAGGGTTCGCTACATTCATGTTTCCCCGGCGTGATCGTAATTGATTAGTACGACCACACACCAAAACACTATTACTGCCGCGCAATATATTCCCAGGGACTCCATTTTGTCCTTCTACCCCCCCCCCCCCCCCCCCCTCCTCTCTCCTCCTGCCCTGCTGTCCTCTCCTACGTTTAGGCCTGGCGTCCTCAGGCACTGTTAGTATTCATGACTGCGGCCGAGGCGTGACATGCACCTCGCGCGGCTGCTTTATGGGGCCTGTTAGCGCAGGGCTACAGGGGCCGTGTTTGGTGGCGGTCGCCAGAGACGGGCGCTCCCACAGCCTCGTAAATCACCTCCCCCACCCCCGACGCCGGACTCCCTTTTCACAGTGGACTCTCGATACAATTTCTCTTTTTCTCGCTCGTTTTTTCGAGAACGCGTGACTGGAATGGAGAAATGCCATTGGCATGCCACCACAGCGGGGTGCATTAAACGTCAGTAGCGTGTGCGTATACCGTAGCTTGGATTCCCCCCCCCCCCTGTCTCTTATTCAAGAGCCAAGATGCAGAGTACTGCAGCTGCTGCTCAGGCCAGGAAGCTGCCTCTTCAAAGAGAGAGAGGGTTGGGCACACAGCCAAGCGGCAACACACAGATCACCAGCATTGAACAGATATGAACAGATCCAGCCAAGGTCATCAGATAGCTTCGCCACACTGACTGGCGCCGTGCCACCATCGGGTGAATATCCGGATGACATGGCAGCTCGCTTTGAAGCTCACGCCACCTTGCATGAGATCAGGACAGATGTGCAGGCCCACACTGTGATTAGTCACACCACGAGAGCGAGAGGTTTTGGGCGTTTTGATCCCAGAATGCACCCGAGCTAAAATATCAACTGCCATGTTTCTATCGTACGCCCCATAACACTTGGTGCTGGAATTGGTTGGTTTTAAGAGGGAAGTCTTGGTGGGGTTGTTGCAGGTAGTTACCATCACGTCTTGCGTAGCTCGCTGTCGGCGAACACTCGCCACCTGAGGGGATGCCTCAGCGGAAGGAAACGGACAATTAAGCAGTCGGCCATCTTGTTTGAAGCGGCTGCCGATGCCAGAGCAACATGAAGCAGAAGACCGGGAGATGACGCTGCAACTGGGTCTCCTTTTCATCACGTCTTTTCCCCCCGAAAATTCTCCTTCTCTTCAGTAAAGGATTTTCTTTCGGATCATGCCTCTCTCCCAATCCTTTTGAGTCTCCATCGGACGGAGATCTTGGCTGTGACCATCCGTCACCCCTCCGTGTGACATGTCTGCTTCATTCTGGAAGACTCCCACGAAGGGAGCACTACTGTCCATTTACTGAAGAAAGCTGGCGGCCATAGAGGCACTCTGCAGATTCTTTCTCCCCCACCCCCTTCCGCGGCCTTCCTGCTTGTCTTGTTTGTCTGACCTTGGCCTGTGTTTGTGGGGGTGTTGGTCCGCCTCAGTGTTCCGCTCCAAGGCCCAGCTTAAGTGCAGAAAACCCTGAAGTCTGAAAGGGGAGCTCAGGGAAGCCATTTCCCCCACAACTCCAGGACTAACAGACTTACTCACCACCAGGATCGATACGAGATGCAGTAGAAGAATATGTGCTTTTTGGAATCTTCTATAGGGAGGTTGCAAAGGACTTCAAAAGTGATGTCATCTAAAAAGGGCAGTTGGACATGGTCCATCAACAGATATGGACAACATCTAAGGATTGGATGGCATAGTTGACACCTGTCCTTCCCTTTTTTAATTGGACGGCATCATTGTAAATAGTAAGTGTTGCCTCAATAGTATTTCCTTGTTCCTGGAACCAATAATTAAGGAAATATGATAATCCTTACGCATGAATCTTATTTGATTCTGCATGTTCAGAGAATGTAGGATAGATTTTATAATCTTGTAAGATCAATAGTGCTTCAAGACTGGGAAAAGGCTTGGATGGGTTTTTTCATATTTGCTTCCTGAGTTCCTGTCTACCCTCAAAGAACCTGTACGGCACTCTAGTACAAGACTGAACTGGACCCCTGCTGTCTCGCAATCAGTGAACAATTGCACCAGCAGATCGTTCATAAAACCACTCTGCTCATCTCCTCGAGGCGTGAACTCTGGTAAAGTAATGAAAACACGAATTTGGTTCCTACTTACAAATAAAAGAAAAACGGATCCATGGTTCATGCCTTTCGTAGCTCATTTTTTCTTTTCTGTTGCATCAACAGCCATAATGAATCGTTTTGGCAACATCCACTTTGCCCTAATATAAATTAAAGCATTAATTTGACGAGGAATGCCCCAGATGCAAGATAATACTTGATAGCACTGTCCTCTCAATCTGAGGCACTTTGTGTGCCCACCCCCCTCACCCTCGTTCGGACTCAATGAAAGCTGTCGAGCTTCGATCTCACCACACACACACACACACACACGCGTTCACACACACACACATACACACTCAAAGCTCTGCATGGAGAAATCCTGAGCTTCAAAGGCAGCTGCCTGCTGCTCAGCGGAGCAAGTCCTTGGTGCCAGTCAACATCCTCCCTGGCTGTCAGGCTGATCTAAGATGGCAGACGCCCACCATCACACCACGGGCAGGGCACATACCCAGGCTGTGTGTGGGTGTATGTGCGTGTTTGTAACACACTTTGTAACACAAGTGTAACACTTGATAGGATCAAATATAGAATTGGTATGACTGAGAACTTGGATAATTGATCATTGGCTGTGATCATCAATAATGATGGGATACAAAAGGATTTTAGTTGTGTTGTGAAGGTAAGGTAGAAGGAGGGTAAATGGAATTATATTCTTGGCTCAAACTCATGTCTTCCAAGGGGTCCTGCTCTCTCTGACGCGGCTTGAGTAGGCTGGAATCACCGGGGAGCTGAAGACGGCTTCCACATTCTTAGAACATCAAGTTGTTGCCAGAATTCCAGTAGTACGGATTTGCTTCTGAACACAGTGGCAGCTGCCTACATTGTATGCTGAATTGGACTTAATTCTATATTGATCTGTGTATGCCTCTCAGACAAACATGCTATTCAACAGGTTCTGCCTGTTACAAACTAGGATGTTTGCCAGTTCACTTAGAATCATTTGTCACCTTTCCAAGTTGGTGTATATTGAGTTATAACTGTTTGGGAAAGAAACTTGCGGTGGGTCTCTATAAACAAAAACAAAAATCTAGATGTGACTGTCCTCAGTACCTTCTCTGCGATGCGTGTGTATTAAAGCCCGGAGTTCAGGAGGACTGGAGTGTAATATGGCCGAACAGGGGCACCCGTAAACATGGCCGAGGGGGGTCAAGACAAGGGTCGCCTCGCTTCGTCCTCCAAGTTTAACGAAGCCATTTCTTTTATCACCAGAGAGAGAAGGAGAGTCGTGGAGACGGAACCTTGCTCTCCGCCTTGAAAATCTCTCTCCCTTCTGCCTCTCGCCATTGGCACTGTTCCTCAACTACCGCTGAAAGCTCACAGGGCGGACCGTCCCTTTTACGCTTTTACACCACGCTCACGTCACCAATAATAACAAGCACCATCACCCGATGGATGTAGCCGGCTTCCGAACTTCGCTTGCCCTCAAACAAAGAGAAAAAGTTTAATTAAATACACTTGGGGATAATTAAATTTTGTGAGACTATAAGGGTGGAGGCACAAATTGAATAGATGAGAAAGATTTCCATAATCACGGTAATCAATAGCTAATCTACCGTTCCAAATGAGGAAGAATGACTCACTTTCTTATTACCACCATCCATCCTTCCATCCTTCCTTATGAAACAGGCCCCTGCATTCTCTTCCAGATAAGTAAAACCAATTACACTAGTTCAGCGAAAGGTCAAAAAGATACTTTGTCCTGGGTGTCGTGGTAGAACGTATGGATAGACTGAGTAGAGATTTTTATAAAGGTCATAGCAATTTAAATCCCTTTTCCATTTCCTTGAGTCACTAGGAGGTTAGGGTATATCCGGTGTCTTAGGATACATATCCACTGTGTTCATCGGTGCTGTGAAACATAACACAACGTTATACAGCACCGTATCCCGAGCATGATTCAACTTGAGAGAAATGTGGAACGTCCGTACTTAAGGGTGCCTTTGTTTTGCTCGCTTGCAGTGTCTGCGGACGCTGGTGGGCCACACGGGGGGCGTTTGGTCGTCCCAGATGAGGGACAACATCATCATCAGTGGCTCCACCGACCGCACGCTCAAGGTCTGGAACGCTGAGACAGGAGAATGTATACACACCCTGTACGGGCATACCTCAACTGTACGCTGCATGCACCTGCACGAGAAAAGGTAGGTCGGCTTCCTCCTGAAGGTGGACTGTTTCCTCTTTTTGTCTGAATGCAGAATCGTTTTTGAATCCGATTCGAGAACAGACAAGCCCCACCTCTCAGGCGTCCCCTCTGTGTTCCTATCAGTGTCGTTTCTTACGGTTGGGTATCCTGAAAGGCTATCTAGGTCAACACAAGCCCTTGGTCCACTGCATGTTTATTTAATGTAGGTTCCCATAGAAATGGGACTTCCAGGCTTAATTTTTTTTTCCTTGAAATTCGGACCTAATCCCCGACCTTATCCACCCTAGATGCTCAAATCAATGACTGTTCACTCGCTGTGTTATAGAGATAAGCCTTTTCTTTCCTGGAATCTCGCCGCCTGCGGAACGCGCCGCCGCACTGTCAAAAGAGCAGTACGTTACCACACATTAGAACTTGACAATGTGTCCTGTGAAGTGTACAGAGCAGCTCATAGGGACTGAATAGAACAGAGCTAGCCAGCCCGAGCTGTCCTCCGCTCGCTCCAGACTTCACTAGCTCCTTCCTCCCGCCCCGGGGGGATGGGGGCGGGGGGGGGGGGGGGGGGGGGGACGTTGGTTTTGTGTAACATTTGATTAGTCACTCAGCGGAAGAACCGCCAGGCAACATGGCCGATGGTGAGAGAGCGCTTCTGCGATTTCCATCTTTGTTGCGCCAGGAGCCATTTTATAAATGATATATACCCCCTGTTCTAAACAGTTAGAACAGGGGGTATTGTGTTCTGTGAATGCTTTGTGTTGCCTTCCAGTACAGACAAGAGGACAACTGTCAAGTTTTCACCTGCAAAACGACTTAAGAAGTAAATGTTATTTATCAGGCTCTTTTGTGTGCAGTCAGCGTGAGAGAAAGACTTGCCATGGCTATTGAATGCACTCTTGCAAAACGGACTCAAGGGAGAAGGTTTAGTTCATGTGCGGCGTTGAGAAACTACTTTCTATTCAGAATCAGTGCCGCTAAGCATAAAGAATTTGAGGCATATTTCGACCATTTACAACTTAACCGCTCAATACAAATCTCATTAGAAAGACAGTCGTTAAGTCGACCGAGGCAACGGGCGTGGAGTATCTCTGCGGCTGTTTGACGGGGCTGTGCACCTCCTCTCCCTCCCAGGGTGGTGAGCGGGTCCCGCGACGCCACGCTGCGCGTCTGGGACATCGAGACGGGCCAGTGTTTACACGTCCTCATGGGCCACGTGGCGGCGGTGCGCTGCGTCCAGTACGACGGGCGCCGTGTGGTCAGCGGCGCCTACGATTTCATGGTGAAAGTGTGGGACCCGGAGACGGAGACCTGTCTCCACACGCTGCAGGGTCACACCAACAGAGTCTACTCCTTACAGGTGAGCTCACCCTTCCCTTGGATTCCTTTTGATTGGTTTAGAAGACGCCATTATTCAAAGCGACGTGCAAATAGGGCATCTAGAAAGGACTAAAGATCAAGGATCGGAAGATCAAGGATCAGAAGTTTATAGTTCTAACAGAATTGCAGTTGTCAGACTTTCTAACACGACACTATTCATCACAGGTATCCTTGTACACACAAACACACACATACAAATAGTATACTCAACCAGCAAACATTTTTCAATGCCGTTTAGCATATCCCCTCAGCCTACCTGAAAGATATGATCAGATTTTTCTTTTGAACTTTAAATTTAGGTTCTTGCAGTAAAAGATTAGAACTAATGCATTTTACCAACTGCAGGACGCGAGTCCTTAACATTAATCGAGTCCCTTTACAGAAACCACTGAACGCAGCCGTCTAAATTATGATAATGACAATCTCTTTGAAAATGTGCAACTGGGTTGCTAGTTTGCCTAATGCAGCTGGAAAGCTGGATGGACATTCCCCAGTAGACTAGGCAATTATTTATAAAGGGTGTGCGTCTATTCAGCTCTTCAAAACGCTGTTCCTCCTGTGAGAAGATGCTCGCCATGTAAACACAGGAGCCTCGGTTATGTTCAAAGACAAGTGCGTGTGGTGGGGGTTACCCCCTGATGTGATCTCCATGTTGACTTTATTCATAAACTGACCTTTTGAAGTGTGTGTGCATGTGAGAGAGCCGGAGGTTAGGAGGTTAATTGATGGTTTAAGATGACCCTGTCACACTGTGTTGACTGTGCACTTACTCTGCTGGCATCACCTGCAGAGAGGGGTCATGTCTGTCGGGGGTCATGTCTGTCTGTCAGGGGTCATGCCTGTCTGTCGGGGGTCATGCCTGTCTGTCGGGGGTCATGCCTGTCTGTCGGGGGTCATGCCTGTCTGTCGGGGGTCATGCCTGTCTGTCGGGGGTCATGCCTGTCTGTCGGGGGGTCATGCCTGTCTGTCGGGGGTCATGCCTGTCTGTCGGGGGTCATGCCTGTCTGTCGGGGGTCATGCCTGTCTGTCGGGGGTCATGCCTGTCTGTCGGGGGTCATGCCTGTCTGTCGGGGGTCATGCCTGTCTGTCGGGGGTCATGTCTATATATTTCAGTATATGAAATATATACTGTATATATATTATGTATGTAATAGTTTATTATATTATCTATATAGTATGTATTGTAGTACAATGTATTGGGCTGTATTTCAACATGTAACCCCCCTCCCCCCCCCAGTTTGATGGGATCCACGTGGTAAGCGGCTCGCTGGACACCTCCATCAGGGTCTGGGACGTGGAGACGGGCAACTGCATCCACACGCTGACAGGTCACCAGTCGCTCACCAGCGGCATGGAGCTCAAGGACAACATCCTGGTGTCGGGCAACGCCGACTCCACCGTCAAGATCTGGGACATCAAGACGGGCCAGTGCCTGCAGACGCTGCAAGGTGAGGTCAACCCCACCGTGACAGCGACCGCACAGTAACCGCACTGCGACCACACTGCGACCGCACTGCGACCGCACTGCGACCGCAGGGGGCTGGTCGGGGGAGAGGGGGGGATTCTATAACTGGGGGAAGACACGATGAGGATAATTAACAGGATTGGAAATTGGGTAGGTGTGAATATGGAAGTTGGGGGGGGGGGCCCAGGCAGGCAGGGCTGGGCCCCCTATGAGAGGGAGAGATGGGCGCAGTGCCCAGCTGGGTTATGGGTCCGAGCCAGGACGTGGTGCGCCAGACTCCAGCTCCACACGGAGATCCTTTCCCCTGGCTCAGGCTCCGTTTGCCTTCCACATTCCTCTGTCGGGGAACGGAGAGAGACGACTGGCTGTCCAGTTTCTGCAGCATCCACCCAGACTGTCCTCCACTCCGTCCTCCACGGAGACCTGCAGGCCGCCGTCACCACCTCACACACACACACACAGGACATTGTCATCACACATGCCCGCCCCACCCCATCTGCACAAGAAAGGGATGTCCCCTTTTTGTGAGGGTGAAGTGAGAGGGGGAGGATGGAGGAGGGGCGGGGGATGTCTGTCTTGTTCCGGAGCCCGTGAGGGATGTGGTGAGCCGGCTTCGTTCTGAGAGGTTGTGGTGGGGTGTTTGTAGGTCACCTAATTGGGTCAGTGGGCAATTTCCAATGGTTCATTAGTGCGTTTAGATAAGACAATCGTCAGACCGTACAGTTAGCCCTCGCTGTGTGATGAGGGTACTCCAGGGACAAGGTAGTAAGAGAGATCGCTTTGTTGTGGAAATGAAGAAAAGGGGGATGGTGAGGGTGCGGGGGCAGAGGTGGGGGCTGGGGCACAGAACATTGTCATTATTATTTTTGTGGGGCAGGAAAGCAAAGAACAAAAACGCAAGGCTTGCGATCGCACCAGAGAAAGACAAAGGCAGGCACCAGGGCCCACGCAACTGTAATATTTCATTTAGAAAAGAAGAGATGGCAGGTGCTGTGTGTGTGTGTGTGTGTGTGTTCTCCCCTTTATATGTGGTTTCATAGGAAATTAACTTGTCTCATATCTTGATAATTACTATGAGTCCAGTTGCTGCCATAGCAACTTCGTTAAAAAGCGTTAATGTTTAATGCCCTTGAAAGTCTTGTTTGTTTGGTTTGTACAAATTGATTTTAATTTGTTATCCGCATTTCCCAGGCACAAGCGCACGCGCGCACACACACACAGTCTAAGGTGTTTTGCTGAAAGGAGTGACAACGGCCTCAGACACCAAGCATTCAAGCCGGCTGTGGGCGTTTCTGCCGCTGTGGGTGTTTCTGCCGGCTGTGGGTGTTTCTGCCGGCTGTGGGTGTTTTTGCCGGCCACATTGACAGACACACACATCACTGCCATTCCAGCCGTCTCAAGAGTCAGACAGCAGCTGTGTGACTGGAGCAGCCCCTGAGCCCTGTGTATCTCCCTCTCCTCTCTTATCCATGCTCTTCCATTGTCGGCCGCCCAAGATACGAGAGCAGGGCTTTTCCGGCCGTATCACGACTATAAGTCTTACCCACCTCTAGCCAAATGTGCTCTATCTGGGGGTGGAATGTGGAGAAAATTGCTAACAGGAGGCTGTAGAGTGAAGGGCTCTCATCTGGTGTCTGCCAGGCATGCACAGCTGTCCACATCATGGCCTGTGGGAGCTTAGGGAGGGCTCCCATTCAAGGATCTCACAACTGGAGAGCTGGATCTCTCCTCCTTTATCTCTGCCTCTCAGGGCCCTTTTCTCAGTCCTGCGTTTCGTTTAAATCATCTTCTGCCAAGGGTGTACTTTCTCTGCTTCTTGGATTCTGTCCGTCTCTGTTTTCCCTGTTATTTGGTCTCGTCTCTCTTCTTAAATCTCCACCATCTTCTGCTGGCTTTCTACTCTCCGTCTGTGTTCTTGTCACTATGTACTCTCTCCTCTCTGTGGTTCTCATCCAATCTCTTTTTTTTTCCCCCATCCCTCTCTCTCCCCCCTCCTCCACCCCATCCCTCTCTCTCCCCCATCCCTCTCTCTCCCCCCTTCCCCCCCTCCAGGCCCACACAAGCACCAGAGCGCCGTGACGTGCCTGCAGTTCAACAAGAACTTCGTCATCACCAGCTCGGACGACGGCACGGTCAAGCTGTGGGACCTGAAGACGGGCGAGTTCATCCGCAACCTGGTGACGCTGGAGAGCGGGGGCAGCGGCGGCGTGGTGTGGCGCATCCGGGCGTCCAACACCAAGCTGGTGTGCGCCGTGGGCAGCCGCAACGGCACGGAGGAGACCAAGCTGCTGGTGCTGGACTTTGACGTGGACATGAAGTGAGGGGCGACGAGAGCAGGGGGGGGGGGGGGGACAGGGAGGGTGGAAACGAAAGGTGAGGCCCCCGAAAAGGGCGGAGAAGAAGCAGACTCTCGAGACACTCGTTCCCCTCCTCGTACCAGTGGCGACCCACAAGCATTACTACCAACGAGCCACAGGCCCCTACTCCCCGTCTGTGTCCTGTCCCCCACGCCCCCCACCCCTTCGTTAGGGGAATGTTACTGACGACAAAGCAGACGCGGACGCCCACGTCTTCGTCTCGCCTCCACCTCGCCCCTACTTTGATCCTTTGGTTAAGTTGGAGGGTGTGGTGGTGGAGACGGAAGGGGCGTGGCTTGTACGCGGCTCTGCGGTTGGCTGGGAAAGAAGGGAGGGGGGCGCGGCTAAGGGGGGGGAGAGAAGAAAACATGGCTGAAGTCGAAGTCTCCACGGTAACTCTTCACCCTCACCGGCTTAGGGGGCAGCTTCGCACAGAGACTTGCTCGCTCAAGCCTGACACATAAACATTCAGATGTATAAAGATATATTATTTTTTAATCCCACCCAACATAAACAGCCAACTGTCTAACGGAGGGAAAAACAAATACACACTGTATACAGTACACGGCAAAAGATGGAGAGAAAAGGTTTGTCACGAGAGGGTGAGTTCAGTGTTGAGCTTTTCTTGATGTGTGCCATGTTAGGGGGGCTCATTTTGAGGGGGGAAGAGAGAGAGAAACATGCAAAGCTTGTCCCACGAATCAGGAAGTG
Organism: Osmerus eperlanus; assembly: GCF_963692335.1. Classification (NCBI taxonomy): domain Eukaryota; kingdom Metazoa; phylum Chordata; class Actinopteri; order Osmeriformes; family Osmeridae; genus Osmerus; species Osmerus eperlanus. Next base: position 13,611,031 of record NC_085031.1, read on the forward strand.
TCGGCCTAAATTCAAACCCGTTTATTGTCGTTATTTTACCGTTCACTCCACTCCTTTTTCTTTCTTCCCTGGTTTGATTTTCTTAGAAAAATGTGAATTTCACCTCAAGTTCGTTTTGTCAGCTCACCTTAAGGGTTTCTTTCAGATTTTTGTTTTGTTTTGCTTACCGGCAAGTCCCAGTATTACACTTTATTAGCTCTCATAGTTTCTTTTTTTTGAGTTTTAGTTTCTTTTGTTTTTTTCTTTTTGGTCTCTAGCTGGAGTGTGGAGCGTAGCCTCCCAGATAATAATGCTGTCCTGAAACTGCATGGGATCTGTTCCCTAATGCTGGTGTCACGGTTGGCGGCAAGAACCTGTTTTCTCTACTCCGTTGAACAGCGCCCCCTCTCTCTCGATCCCAGTACTGTTCTCCCCAGTGGCCAAACTGTATTTATGCTGCTAGATGAACAGGCGAGAAAAAACTAAAAAGATGGAACTTCTAACTTGCTGTGACGTTTTAGTCCCAGACTAAATTCCAAAATCAACTCTTGATATGACTAAGTTTGGACTTTTTAAAGACACACACACGGTAAAAGAGCTACGTGATGACAAATAAACAACCAACATTTTTCTTTTTTTTCTTCTTTTTTTGTCTTTGTTTTGTTTTTGCCACTTAAACTTGAGCCAAACGTGCCTCTACGAGGCTGAGAGGAGGGAGTGTGTTTGACAGACAAAGGTGTCTGCGCGCATGTGTGTGTGTGTGTGTGTGTGTGTGTGTGTGTTTTGGGCAAATCGTAAACACATTCCTGGGGTCAAAGCTCTTTCAGCTTGTTCTTTGGGGACATGTACAAATGTTGTATGAACTGGCAAAGAGAAAAAGGAAAAACAAGCAAAACATATTGGTTTTAACAAACTGTCCATGCGCGATTATGGTTCTGTTCAGCTCTATCTGAAACAACAGGCACCGATAAAAAAAATTACGAAAAAAGATAAAGAAAAAAAAAAAAACAAGCATACTGACAAGTAGTGAATGCCAGGAGAGTCTTAGTGCTTTGAGTATTACATGTTACAGTTGAAACCGCTGGAGCTGCTCTGCTCTTGGCGGTAGCAGTCTCATGGTTTGCGAATGGCACACAAGCAACCAAGTGAACAGACAAAACATTGTAGCCAAACAAAAATCGTCTCAATCTCCAAGAGTCACACAACTCAAGCTGAACTGTGAAAGTGGTATAACACTGTATATACAAAAAAATAAGAAAAAAAGAAAAACAATCTTGCTCTATCATTGTTTTTTTTTTGTTTGTTTTTTCCCTTCTGTTTAATTTATGGTCTGGTTTGAGAAATCGGACATCGCAGGTGTTTTATTTTTTCAAATTCATGTAAACTGCCTGGCAAAAAAAAAAGACAGAGGAGAAAAAAAAACTTAAAGGGATTGCGTATTTGTTTGATTCACTTAGAATTTTTTTATTTTCTTATAACTTAAGTGCAATAAAATGTGGGTTTTTCTTTTTTCATTTCAAGCATTTCGGTTGTCTGTGTTTGTCACTTGTGTGAAGGCGTCTTGTGTGTTCAATAAAGCCTCTTCAGTTTCATTACATTCACTGTGGAAATACTTTCAACATGCTCAAGTTGCTGTTCCAGCTCACACATTTACATGTACCTAGTCATTTCACACACACCACAGAAACAAGCTGTATTCTGTAATCGTCTTTGTCATGCATGGTGATCAAATCAAGATCTGGTGCAGGGCGGGTAGGCTTATGTTTTAACAATACCTCAACACCCTGATCGCAAGCACACACTACCACTGCTAGTATACATAGCCCTAAAAGTTTACATTCGCAAGATGTTTACACAGTGTTTTCATGGACCTCCATTATGACAGCATAATTCAGCCTGTGTGCAAGGGTGTGTACTCAACTACTTGTCCAGTTCAAATCCAGTGATGCGACGTGTGCACACGCACACACAAGCAGCAAAGTCTGTTGCCTAGTGATGGACCCTCTCTGCTATAGAATGGTGCAACTGAATATCAAGGTACTGTATTGTCAAGAAGCAGATAATGTCAGTTCTCGTCGTCATTGCCTGGCTTCTGAAAAACGGGTTATGTATTCTCCGTGTCTACAAATCTACAGTACAGGTCACCCAAAGTATATGCTTGAGGAAGTTATGTGATTTGTATTGATCAAGAGACAACAGCACAAATAAAGACAATTCTTAGAAACGGACAGTTACTAGCCTATGTTATATTACAATATAACACTTTTAGGTAGAAGTAGTGTCGTAAGGAGAAGATTTAGTACAGGATTCTCCTCCGCCACAAAAAAAGGTATCTAGAGGTGTGAGGGAAACGGACAGCTTAACTGAGACACCCTACCCTCTTAATGCAGTTCATTTTGGAATGTGATGAATCGTCCAGTTCCTCAGAACTTACTGGCCATTAATCTACCTCACATTACCTCCCCCCTTCCTCTCTCCGTTTCCTCTCCCCTCTCCAAGACGTGATTCATTTCCCTGGCTTATTCACGCTAGTTGCATTTATGTATTGCAGCTTTGTGTGATGGATATCCCCTCCCCCCCCCCCCCCCCTTTCAAAGCCTGACCTAGTATTAAACCTAGGTATAAATGAACATTATGCCAAGAGATATACAGGGTTGAGAGACGAGTGAGGTTGGGTAGTTGGCCAAGGGGAATGTTTGGTTTTACTCTTAATGATCAACACAGCTTCTGTCATTAGGTGTAGTTTGTATGCAGGGTGATGGAGGAGTGAAGTGAAAGGGTCAATGTGAAGGAGGAACCGGGAACCCCGGATCTTCATAATCCTCATCTCTTGATCCTATAATCCCTCTGTAGAAATATCGTCCTTTTTAGAGTGCCAGGAGATGCCTAGACTGTCAGCTAGCTGTTGCTAAGCTAGCTCCCCCTATGGACATGGAAGGAGTTCCAGTGGATACAAGGTAACATTAGATGCTAATCTGACTAGCATGTTGCAAGTTAGCATGTTCTTCACACCCTTTTGCACCCTTTTGACTAATCGCACAGGAGAAGCCAACCACGGCTTGGCACAAAGCCATTTATAAATTTTTCTGTTGATTGGGATGTGGGAAAATGTCCCCCATGTGAAATTAAGAATTTTTGGCACTGTTTGACAAAGTACCCTTAAATGGTGTGCTAATTTGAGCAACCTGGCATGGCTGCCTTGCGGGTCTGTCGGGAGGAACCGCAGTCCTGTACCTCCATCAACTGCAGAGGGCAGAGCCTCATGGGCATCTGAAAATGAGTTGGTTGCATTGCTTGTTTTACATTTCTCAAGAGGGTTAACATGCACACACCTTGTGACATTCAACACGTTCAGAGACCTCAAGAAAGCTAGGAGTTCTATATGCATTAAAAGTGCTGTGGGCTCATACAAAATGCACTTTCCATAGCGATTTGGTGTCGAAGCTTATATTTATGGATTACTCCCAAAAGTTTGACAATTAAGTGCATCCACCTACCTTTCTCGTAGGTCAGTAGTTGATATGGAGCAGAAGATGGAGTGGAGGTGTGTGTTTGTAAAGGAGAGAGAGAGAGATAGAGAGGGGAGTGGGGGTCTGTAAATGAGCATGCAGATTCAAGCCACCACAGAGCCCATCTGTACAACGCTAGTGTGCGTGGGAGGAGGAGTGTGGCAGGGGAGCGAGCCAGGACACACCGCCACGGGAAGGGGCACACACACACACACACGCCAGCATCCTCTCAAACTGACAATAAAACACCACCTGTCTCACAGGGGAAACTATGGTAAGGTAGGCGTGTGTGTGTTGGTTTGTGTGTCTTGGAGGAGGAGATCCGCAATGTGATCAAACCAGTATATCTCTCCTCCCCCTCAAGTTTTAATAATTTGGCCTGTATCAGAGAAGACTGGGGAATGTAGTGTGTTTGCGTGCATTTTGTATGTTGACTGCAGTAGTGTGTGTTTGAGTGGCATTTATTTCTGTAAGTGCAGTGCACACAGGTGTTTTAAGTACCTGCTTGTGTTTGTGTTTGTGCCCTCTGTGGCTTGGCAGGGTGCCACTGACAGATCCTGAGGAGAAGACCGCAGCAGGCAGGAAAAACCCTTCTGGAGCCATGCTCACGACTCACTAGAGCTGAGAGAGAGACGGCGGGCGAGAGAGGCTCAGTCAGAGATGCAGAAGCAGAAAATGTGACGGCAAAATAGAGAGAATAAGAAGATTGGGCCTTCGTGTAATTACTGAGAGAAGAGATTCCAACAGGAGGATCATTGTATTTACCATCTGCTAAATATTGCAAGGTGAACTGGTATGTTGTGTCATTGTATCTCATAGAGAATAAAACATGTTTTATGACTTGTTTCAAATATAAGATAATACACTAAAGTGTGGTCAAATGCACCATTATACTCTATACCTATGAAATACCCAGTTTTTAGGGAGCCTAACATTTGAATTTTTAGATGCTACCCTTACATCCTTTCTGGAGCATTATGTAGGATGCTGCTGTTCATTTAGTGCACTTTTTCACTGGCCATTGTCTGTTGATGAAGACCACAAAATACATTTTCTTTCTCATGTTACATGCTCTTTGTTACTGTCTTATGTGAGTTACGTGGACTTTCCCTTCAAAGAATTGTATTCAGGTATTAATATTTAACCTTTTTCTTATACTTATACTGTAGGGATTTGATCAATGATGGTGAGTCATAGTAACTAGTACTGAGGGTGTTTGATGTGCTGAACATGAGAATTGAAAACCCCTTTGCATCAAAGGAAAGAGGTAGAGAGACGGCAAATAAACCTGAAGCTATTATGTGTCAGAACTAGTTTTAACAACAGGGTCTTGTATGCACCAGGGCACTTGGAACCGACATGGAGGACGATGATGAAATGGCTTTGAATGCTGTCAGGGAAAATGAAGATGACCTCTACACCTGTCAAAATACATCCAGTAGCCATCCATCAAAGCTTAGGTGTTTCCAACTTCTTTAGAAAAGCATACATGTCAGCTGGTCAATGCAGTTACTCTCCCGTACAACAATATCCAAATCAGACGCTACCCTGTAAGATTGAAGGTACTGTAGCCTCTGGCTATGTACAACGACTAGCATGATAATGTGCACTCCGTGCCTGACATCAAAGGCCCTGTGCCACAAGATGTGAAAGTCGTCTTTTGAAGTGCAAGTAACGAGGGCAGGCGGAAGGAGCTCCGCTCTTGACTGGCTGTCTCTCCTCCTAACACGTACAGCACATCTCTGACCAAAGCCGCCCGTCTCCAGAGGAACATCTAGAGAGTACGTGTGTATACATTTCAAATACATCATGGGCCCTTCAGTACTGTACGGTAACTTTTAAAAAATAGATCTGTGCTTTTCCCAGGGGCAGCCAGTATTCTTGCATGCGATATAAGGCATTCCCCGGTGTATGGGACCGTGGCAGTGATGTTCTACTGTGGTGTCCGTTTCCTTTACACCTAATGAAGACGTGTCTGGGTTGTTCCTGGTGGATCCAGAGGAATTCAGAGTGGATCTCTGTCCCTGCCTGGTAAGTGGCTGAGCTTTGGGGTAATGAAAGCTGGGGTGTGGGGTGTTGTGAAGGATTCGAGAGGCCTAGTTGGATTGTTGATAGGCTTCTGCTGTCTGACATCTTACACTTGCCGAACAGGTGTTAAGGGATGTGAGTCTGAGAAAGACAGGGAAGGAGAGAACACCAGCCATGGGATCGTGAAAAATCGCAGTTTCCCTCCAAAACGTGTTCTACAAGGGCGTTCCATCCGGTTAAAATGCCCGCTTAAGGAGAGACCAGAGCAAACACACAGGGTGTGTGTCAGTCAACCAGACGGAGTTGGAGGGATGTTATCTGTCAAGGTGTTCACACCTCAGCCAGCACACCGTCTTTTCCGATGACAGACAGAATTCTATTCTGGTTTAAGGTATTTCTTGAGCATTAATCATGATGACTAACTCTACTGGAGAAAATCGTGTGTACGGTTTGGGTGAACGGGATTATTACTGGCTTTACTCGTTCACTTTGACATGTGTCAGTACATCAAGTATCACAGTATCTGGTGTTCCTAGCGCAAGCAGCTTTCAAATCTGGTATTATTACTGTAATATTCTTCATAGCATAGATGGTAGTCCTTGCTACGTATAGAAAAGCAGGCCGCATTAAAAAGTGTACTTCCAGACACACCCTCACGCATTAAGCCACACCACATTACACAGAAGCCCTGTCAATCCTAGTCAACACGTTACTAGGAACCGGGCAAATCCACACTCTCACACAGCAGTCTGTGGCAAACAATATCCAATAATAATACCATAATACATATGTCACCAAATCCTATGTGTAGAAGGACTACTGCCACTTGTGAGGCTCTTTCACTGTACAGCCCTGGCATCATTCAGCAGCGGCCCTCTCTCATTCACGCTGCTCGTCTAAGCTTAATTAAATGATTAAAGAGGGTCTGATTGACCAGTGAGTTCATTCTGTGTGTGTGCCCCCGACTTCAATCACTCACTAATTGGAAGGTAATAATGAAGTTCACCAGAGCTGGGGCTGAATCTGGATTCACAGTAGATTGAAATGCTCCAGACAGAAAAGATTAGCATGATGTATCTGTAGCGTCAAAGTCCAGAAGCTTGAGTTGAGAACCGAGTTGAGAACTTCCTTTGTGATTGCGCTAAATCGGATCGTTCTGTGTGGCCTGCTGTAATCTGACACAGGGCCTTTTGTTTACTACTATTCTCTGTTTCCATTTCACCCCCAAAACAGCTGCTTCCAGAAGCATTTCAGACATCAAGACTGGCCCTTGTACAGTGAGTAGTCCCATGGTTATGGCCTTTCAAAACTATTAGGTATGGTAACTTTGGTACATCATGTGGTGCTCAAATCTGGAGTCTAACTGTACTTATTGAAACCATAACCATTCTAAAATCTAACACAGAGTAGACAAATATAACACAAATCTGTCTTAACTGAACATTACTTCAGTACAGTACTTCACCTGTGCCTTATCGACCTCCTCTTTACTTAACGGGAAAAAGGCTGGTTGCACAGAAAGCTTGAAATCTTCACAAACTATTACTGAAAAAAGGAGGGGGGGGATCTGTCTGAGGCCAGCTCTGAAGATTTGTTGGAATTCAAATTAGATGCAAATTAGAGAAAGATGTTTATTTTATGTGTTTTATTTCCTGTTGTTCTGGATGGTAGGTGATGAGTTGCTATTCATCGTGGGCCACTCAGGTAATAGACAAAAAAACAACACATTAATATGACATTAAGCTACAGAAGTCTTTCAAGGAAAGTCATTAATCAAAGATCCTATGCAGTGTAAACAAAACTTGCCTCGTAATACTTATTTAACGGGTGTTACTTGGGCAGTGTAATGATATGTGTTTGTTGTGTTATCAAATAAAAAGAAGAAAAAGTTTGTCTAACAGCACTACACACACACACCATACAAATTTGTTCTCTGCGTTTCACCATCCTGCTGTCCATCCTCCGAGGACGGCCAGGAGCAGTGATCAGCCACAGCAAGGTGACCGAGGACAGCCAGGAGCAGTGATCAGCCACAGCAAGGTGACCGAGGACGGCCAGGAGCAGTGATCAGCCACAGCAAGGTGACCGGCAGCCGAGTCCAGGGGCTTACCTCATGCCTGGCCAGGGACACGGGCTGGAGAGTGATTGTTGATTGTAATTGAAACATGTTTTATTGGGTGTTCTTTGCAGAGGACCTGTGAGCAGTGGGAGAACCTGACCTGACTATACACAGAGAGGCCTGGCAGCCCAGGGTGAGTACAGGAACGGCAAACCAAGCAGGAATAGAACCTTCTTGCTGTGAGGCGGCAATGCAAGGCACTGTGCCACTAACTGTGCACGTACTGATACTGAAACACGAAGCATCAAATAAAGAAAAAGAAAGAGGGAGGAAGAGTTGGTGCAGCAGACGACATTGTTAAATTATTGTTAAATAACCACAATCAAACCTGTTGTGTCAATATACAATGCATGGCACAATGTACCGTGTCCAATATACAATAGTGTTTGTGCATTTGATGGAATGCAAATTCAATTGCCTGGGGTCGAGGCACGGGAACTATAATATTCACGATTCATTCAAGTCTGCTGCTTATGCTTGGAGCAGTATCTTCATGTAGATGGATGTTGTTTGAGTGGAGCTGCTTCCTACTAACGTTGACTGTTTTCCTGTGGGTAAACGGGAGGCACACGATCAATCGGCACTCGACTGGATCGCTTGAAATTAATTTGCCAATGATTGTGTGTCTTCGAATTGGGAGTCACTGCTGTTTCTGTCCCTGCACATCTATAACATCAAACAGACTGCAAGCTCTGTGTGTGTGTGTGCGTGCGTGTGTGTGTGTGTGCGCGCGCGTGCGTGTGCATGCGAGAAAGACGTACAGGCAGGCAAAGCAAGTCTGAGCTTGTTGAAGTAAAAACCCTTGAGCCTTAAAACAAGAAACAGTCTGTTGAGAACACACACACACACACTCTGATACAGTCTGTTGAGAACACACACACACACTTTGATACAGTCTGTTGAGAACACACAGACACACTTTGAATCCCCCGTATGAAACAAGACATGATCTGAAAGGTTCAACTACTGCAGGAAAGTGGCCTTCATAATACCATTAGTCAGTGATAATCTTTGATGAAGACTGTTGTGGACAGGCTTGATTGAACATAGAGAAAAACTGCCTCTCCGTCCCAAGACTGGAAAATGGATCTGCAACCACATTGCTTCTCCCGTGTCGAATTGCATCGAGGAGCAGTTAGAGGCTACGGCAGGATTTATATTATGACATTTCTTACTTATCTCCATTACCTCAGTGCGTCGACCTAGTCAAGCAGAGAGACTCAGACGAGGTAGTAGCCTTAATGAGACAGGCGGTGACAAAACGACAGGAGAGAGGGATGGCATCAATGGAAGTCAGAGAGGCGGTGAGTGGAAGTGTCCTCAGCGAGGGGGAAGAGCTAAGGAGCTAAAACAGAGTAGCTTCATTTCTCACACATGAATGCTCAGTAGGAGAAACGCCAAGCTCACCGGGGAGAAATTGCACCGGTGGAAAATGACGAGTTTCACTGTACCGGGCCTGGAGAAAGTTGTCTCTTCTTAAGAGGGGCTGTGAAAGATACCTGGAGCTTTTCGTGACATGCGACATATTTTTTTGATCAAACGATTGCCTCCTCACTCTTTTTCTATCAAAAGAACATAAGCTGTCTGGTGTGTCTGCGAATTTTCTGATTACGAGTGTCTTTCCCTAGGTCACACAGTCTGTTCTGGCCTCGCAGTCGATGTCTGCAGTCGCAAATCTGTTTCTCCTGCAAGGCTGCGAATCAGGAAGTGGCTTCCCTTGCCAAGCTGGGGGGTCAGAGGTGAATCTCCTCCGCACGCTGACAGAGGGAGGGCAGTCTGTCAGTGAGGACGTGACGGGGACACAGGAAAGCAGGAGCTGAGTGATTGCATTAGGGGTGTGTATCGGAGCAGAGACTGTACCCTGTCCTCTTTTGACAAGGTCTGTTTGATTTGCTGGAGGACTTCAAATCAACAACCCCAAATTCGATGTTGCAGAAGCTCGAGTTGGCTTGTGGTGGCTTGGCGGGAAGAGCTGCAGTCGTTCTGACCAATGGAGCCAGCACAGATTAGGCCTGGGAGTGTCTGAATGACAAACTGACATGCAGCTGTCAGGGACAGCGCTCTGTCAGGAAGGAGGAATGTCATTTTAATGGAGAGAGCTCAATGGTGAAACTAACAAAGCAATAGAATTTGGTGCAGCCTGGCACAAATGAATCTTTTAAATGTGGCTTGCTTTCTGCTTCCTCCAATCAGAGACGTGAATCAGACTTGAAACAGATGGTGACCTATTGACCCCGTATACATCAACCCAACAGAAACGGTGATTACGGAGTTCAAACGGCGATTCCGGAATTGACAACCAAAATGTGTCCCTTTTGATTTATATTTGCTTGACTGAGCACATCCATCTTGAATCTTTGAATGTGCCTTCCTTTATTTGGACTGAGATTTCGTTTAGATTTTGTCGAAAGCCATAAATATGACATATTTGAGATTGTGTGCCGTGTGTGTACTAAAATAAAAGTTCAATTAATATCACATACCCAAACTTGCGTATTCCTTCCTACCGAGAGATGCCATCGCTGTTTGTACAGGACCTGATTGAATGACCCATTCCTCTGATGTCAAACTTAATCAATGTTAGGACTTATCCAAGCTTTGCTTTTCATATTGGGCCCCCAGCTCCTGCCATCCTGTACTCTGTTCTAATCCACTGTCTAGACAAATGCATGGGCTGTTGCGTCCCTCGTCATTTGGTCCGCTGGAATCACAAGCAGGCAGACAGCAATGGCAGGCAGGCATTATTGGGGCCCTAAAGTGGAACACGATGGCTTCGCCTGCTAAAAGCTCACACTGCTCTCTGAAACTGATGTCATTAGAAGGAGAGATTTCTGTTTCCTGTCTGTCTCTCGTCCCTGCCTGCCTCTCATCCCTGCCTGCCTCTCATCCCTGCCTGCCTCTCATCCCTGCCTGCCTGTCTCTCATCCCTGCCTCCCTGTCTCTCATCCCTGCCTGCCTGCCTCTCATCTCTGCCTCCCTTTCTCTCATCCCTGCCTGCCTGCCTCTCATTCCTGCCTGCCTCTCATCCCTGCCTGCCTGCCTCTCATCCCTGCCTGCCTGCCTGCCTCTCATCCCTGCCTCCCTGTCTCTCATCCCTGCCTGCCTGCCTCTCATCCCTGCCTCCCTGTCTCTCATCCCTGCCTCCCTGTCTCTCATCCCTGCCTGCCTCTCATCCCTGCCTCCCTGTCTCTAATCCCTGCCTCCCTGCCTCTCATCCCTGCCTCCCTGCCTCTCATCCCTGCCTCCCTGCCTCTCATCCCTGCCTCCCTGCCTCTCATCCCTGCCTCTCATCCCTGCCTCCCTGTCTCTCATCCCTGCCTCCCTGTCTCTCATCCCTGCCTGCCTCTCATCCCTGCCTCCCTGTCTCTAATCCCTGCCTCCCTACCTCTCATCCCTGCCTCCCTGGCCAACCGTCTGCCTCGATTTCCTCTCACTGCATCGACAGCTGTCACTTTCTGAGGCCTCATTACACCTCTCTCACTCTCTCTGTCTCTGTCCATACACCCCCCCCACTCCCTTCCTCCCCCTTCGTTTGCTTCCCCCCCCTCCTTCTCTGTATCTCATACTTAATCACTCTCTCCTTCTCTTACTCTTTTACTCTCTTCACATCTGCTTTGCTTATTGTTTTTTCATCTTGATCGTCTCTCAGTTCTGCAGACGTCTGCAGACGCACTCTCTCTCTCTCTCTCTCTCTCTCTCTCTCTCTCTCTCTCTCTCGTTCTTTCTCCCTCTTTCTCTCTCATCATGTCTTTCACTTGGTTTCCTCTCCCTCCTCCACAAGGCGGTCTAGTTATCTGATTGGCAGGTAATTACCAGTTTGGTGACAGCAACCCATTTCAGGAGTTGAAAGGTCATTATGGCCGCCATCCCTATTTATGGCTGATCAAGATTTTTTTCCCCTTTCCCCCACCCTCCCTAGCCCCCATTGGAAAGTTGTGTTCCTTTTGTCCTCACTTTGTAAAAATAGAACAATCGGGACATGTTGCTGATGTTGAAAGGGCAGGCTCAGGGTATGGTTCTGAAGTTCTGAGTGCAGTGAGGAAAGAGCTTTCTCCACCTCAAGCCAATCCTCAGGCCCATTCTGCTTGTCTTAATACTGACAGCAAAGGAGAGAGGGGAAAATTGTTGTCTGCCCAGAGATGGTCTTAACTACTATTATTACCAGAGGCTCAGCCAGGTAATCTATGAGATTTAAGGACCCATGTGAAGGGGTCACTTAGAGACATGCCCTGGACAAAAGAAAGTTGGATGAGGTCACATTGAGAGAAAGCAGAAAAAAACTGCCTATTAACTATGGATAAACATGATATCCAATCATTTAAAAAACAATTGACCAATGTTGCTTGATATGTTCAAGATCTGAATATCCATGCAGCAATATCTTCTCGTTTTCTAACTTTGGGAGGTTAGTAACAGCATGACAGTAACAGCATGATATACTTGTTCAAAGCCCGGAGAGAAAACAAATTATTTTCACCTTTAGTTTAAACCTTCTGCCCTTATGAAAAGCTAACTGCTGTTTCTGTGATCTTGGACAGTGGATCACTGGTTCTTGTTGCCAGTCACCCTTGTACCTCTCTCTCGTGCTTGTCTCATTCATAAAATGACCACATCAAATCAGCACCCCACTGCTAGCTTTGTTGTTCAAAGGGCATTTTTGGCCTCCCATTTTGCATTAACACCCCTGCTCTAAAAGTGACACACATGCTAACCAGCAAAGCTATTAGCATAGTCTACGGCATAATTTTCTTAATGAGTCACAACACACTTAGCATTGGGGGTTGGACAACAGACTGGACAGCTAAAATGTTGGCTTTTTAATGATAAACTGATGTTGAACACTACTGTTTTCAAGTGCAAATTAAGCTGTTTTGGGATGTGAATCACATCAATTGCTTACTCTTGAATAGTATTTTGGTTTAGATGAAAAAGTGGAAGATCAGTTTTTCTTGCCATTCTCAACCCAGTCCAAATCTGTAGTCTGTAGACCCCATACAATTGTCTTCTTTCCTTTCTCAAGCATTTCGTACTTTTTCGGCTTTAGTCCATACAAAATTATGCAATGTCAATACAGTCTTTCTTTAGCTTCTGAAAGCTTTCATTTGTGGTGTAGCTTAAATGATGCAGGGCAACAGGACTGACGCACGCAGACACAGCCGTGCCGTGGGTTTTCAACAGCAAGCTCATGTTGGGATGCGCGAGGTCGCGGAAACCAACCGTGGCAACCCGGCTGAATCACGGACCAGGCCACACAGGGAACGCCAGCCTTTTACATCGCAAAACCACACAAAGAAAAACTCCTCAAAGTCTGTTGACAGTACAGTAAACATCAAATTTTAGAGCGACCAAACCAGATATATGTGTATACAACCGGATTTAGGTATTCATGTGTCTCGACAGTGTCGTTAAAAATTCCGACTACGTGTAACAAAAGTAATGTCTGTGTTATAAATCTTAATCTGTTAGCTTGGTTGTTTCCTTTATTTTGACTCAAATACATGTTTATGCATCCTGCTTTTGCAACTGCCGGCAAACCACAGCATAATATAACATCATTATGACTGACTGAGAATTTACGCATTAAAGTCTTACTCCGTCTAATCAGAGATTAGATGGCCAATCATTGGCAAGGGAAGCCAAGTAAAAGTACAGATACTCATTTTCCAGCTAGGACAGTTGGCAACCCTGGTCTTTTTACACACAACAGTGCAATAATAACAGTGTAATAACAGTGTAACAACAGTGTATTAACAACGTAATAACAGTATAACAACAACATAATAACAACAACAATGTAATAACAGTGTAACAACAGTGTATTAACAACATAATAACAATGTAATGACAGTGTAACAACAACATAATAACAACAACATAATAACAGTGTAACAACAGTGTATTAACAACATAATAACAGTGTAATGACAGTGTAACAACTGTGTAGTGATGGGAAAAGTACACTCATACTTCACTCAAGTAGAAGTACAGATACTTTCGTTTCAAAAGACTCTGGTAAAAGTTGAAGTGATGACTACACTTTTTTATAGCCAGGAAATGAAAAAAGGGATGTAATGACAAGAAATAATATTGATCATGCCACCAAATACAGATGAAAGCTAAAGTAAAAAGCCTGGCTTTAAAATGTAAAAAGTAGAAAGTACAGATATCTGTAAAAACAAAACAAAAAAACAATAAGGAGTGAAAGTAAAAATAATTAGTCAAGCAAAAAAATATACTTAAGTACTGTAACAAAGTATTTGTACTTCCTTCCCATCTCTGCTAATCACAATCGCACTTTCTCCAGTCAGGCCTGGAGTCAGACCTAAGGGGAATACTAGGGCGTGGTGTCCAGAGAGAGGCATACCTAACCACAGGCCAACACCACAAAACAGTTTGTGCTGACTTCTAGTTTCTGGCTGGCTGTTTCTGCCAACGTAGTACACCAAATGGGAAGAGACCTACATTTAATGTAGCCATGACTCTCTAGTCCAACATTACTTCAACCGATGGTCATTTTAAACATTTGCCTTAGCTTGTCTTTAAATTAGACCCCTTTCTTTAGATATTTTTTGGCTTTAATTATATTGATAGAGACAGTTGGAGAAAGACAGGAAAGCAGGGAGAGAGAGAGAAAGACGTGCAGGAAATGGCCCAGGCCGGAATCTAACCGGGGCTCATGCATTATATGGCCTACAGCTTAGTGGTATGTGACCCACCAGAGTGCCCCAAATTAGACCTTTTTCTTTGTCAGCCCAGATTGAACCAGTAACATCAATCTGGCTGCAAGGGCCTTCATTTTCCCACTCAGCCGGTGCCAGACAGAGGAGAGCGAGACGCTGTTACGCATCATCAAAAGGCACCCTATTCCTGATTGATATGCACCTACAGTCCCCATGCAGGCTGCTGCAGTAAAGAGGGGGAGTGGCAGAGAGGGGGGCGAGAGGCAGGGAGGAAAGGGGGAGAAGGAGAGAGAGGGGAAAAAGGAGAGGGAGGGGGAGAGAGGGGAGGGGAAAGAGAGGGAAGGAGAGGGTAGGAGAGGGGGGATGATAGGGGCAGGGAGAGAAGGAGAGGGAGAGAAGGAGAGGGAGGGGGAGAGGGAGACAGCTAGCCAGCACAGAGAGAAACATAAAAATGAAAAGCCTACAGTAAGTCTCTATGATCTCTCCTTGCACAGCACTGAGCCTACTGTCTAGAAAAGCACTTCTGCGCCGAATATTAAGATAATCATACAGTCTCCAATTGCTGCTCTACTAACAGCCAAATTAGCACGATCTATCGTCTATTGATTTTCTCTTTGTACAAATGTGTGCTTTTCGAGGTGCTTGTCTGTGGTGTGGTTAAAAAGGTTAAGCATATCAAACACAGGTTATGGTAGTATTCAAAGGCAGCATTGATATAGGAATGATAGAAGAAAAGGAGATTACCCCTGGAGATGAAGGAACAGAAATACAGTGATGTCTCTATTTCTGCCTTTTATTAGGTTTCCCCGCTGCTAAAGGTCAGAGCTTTCCTGCTGTTGGGAGCACAAATGGAGATGTAGAGCACATGTTCCACCACAAAGACTCCTCTCTTACTGTGTAAGGAATGATAGTAGTGTTACCTCATTTAGTCCGATTAGAAGACATTCTCACAATGGCTGTTATGCACAAGTTCTTGTGTTCTACTTCTCTCGTATGCCCTCTTTCCCTTCTGTTTGGGACTGTAGCAGTAAGGTAGGACACCCGCGGGAAGAGAAATGAAGGAAATAATAATAAAGAAGTGGCTTCAGGGTTCTCTCCAGTGTTTTTTTAATTCTGAACCCATCACAAGACAGGTATCGTTGGCTCCATCTACAGAACAATGGTGTAACATGGTGTAACAATTGGTGTAATAATATCATATCTGTGTCATAAAAATAATAATATTATGGTTGAAAGGATAGCTTGTTAGTTGAATAGATTGATTTTACTTTTCTTTGTGATGATGTTTCAAACTAGGAAATTCGACTTTCATGCCTATGACTTCAAGTTCACCCCCCCCCCATTGTGTAGCCTGGTTTCTATTGTGGTTGACGGTTGACAATGATGGCTTTGTTTATAGCCCAAGCGAGTCTCCGCAACCATCTGGCGACAGCAGGCCAAGCTCTTTGAAGCGGCGGTGGCCGTTGTACCGACATGAGGTCTGGGCTTGGGATCTGGCGTGTGCTAATTGAATTTAGTATATTAAGGCCTAGACAGAACCCTGACCACCTCACACACTTGTGCATATGCAGACACACACACCATCGTTGGCCTCACACCAGTATCACTGCCTCCCCACCCCCCACCCCATTAATGCTGCACATACAAAAATCCATTACCCTTGTCTCCCCTGCAAAAAAACCCACACGCTTACACAGTGCCTGCTCACACACAGGGAAACACACTTCTTGGCCCTACAACATCCTCGCTTGCAGAAGGATGTGTTTTGTAGTGCCAGATGGCCAATGCCAAGGATTTCTCATTGCGAATGTACAAGACAAGAATCTGTCCAACAGATCGTCCTCACAAGCCAAACCATGTTTAAAATACGTGCAAGGATTTAATGAGCACAACCCCTCTCTTTTCTTCCCTGTTTAGTGAGCCACGCTCTCTTTGGTTTAACTGAATACCAGTCAACTAATCGATTGATTACTCACTGGATTACTCATGAGATCACTGTCCTCCATTTATTCCACTCTCCTTATTCCCCTCCTTCTCTCTATTTCAAAGGCTGAGGCAGAAAAGGTGTTATTTTACAGCAGGGAGTGCTTATCTAATACAATTCTAGGTTCTGTTCCAAGACTTTCAGTATATATTCACATTTCAATTATTTTCCCCCCTCAGTTATTTCAATTAGTGTTGTGAACTATTTCTGCGTATTTCCAAAAAGTTCAATCACTAGCAGTGACACAACTGTTCCTAAGGCTTTTCTGGATTCATTTTACAACTGTATGCACTGTAAGTAATTTATTACTCACTGAGATTTATTCAGACGTGCTGAATTTACTATTTTAAGAAATATGGAATACATAAAGTGCTTTCATAAAACATTAAGAGTCTATTCACAGTTTTTATTGATACCAAGAGAAAATAAACTGAATACTGAATTACTTTCCAATAACAGTAAGTCTTGGCCTCGCTTTTATGAAGAGCTGGCTCATGTGACTCATTGTCCTCGCTCCAGTGGTCCAAACAACATCCAATTCCCTGTGCTGTTGTTACACTCCAACCTCCCTCCACCAATCCCAGTCGGGGGCCTAGACCTGTCACATCATCCTGCCACTCCTTTCAATCATCTGGAGTCGGTAACCACCAAAGTCCCTCCAAATAAGTTATCTCATGAACCCTGTTTTCTGGCTGTGGCCTGTCTACCACAAACCACATCAGCTTGGTGTGTGGACCCTCAGATCATATTAGTCCACAAACTACAATAAAACTGAGTCAGATTGCATCGATGAAGAAAAAGGGTGGGATGAAATATAGGGCATTCCAATGTGACATATTGCACTTAAAATGAACTAGTATTACAAACTGTTAGATTAGATGACATTTGTGTCATTAAGTTGATAGATTTCAGGGTGTGTGTAGACAAATATGTGTAGACATATTTAATGCATGGTTGTCCTACAGTACATATTGTGATTGATAGTTTAGAACAATCTTGTGATAAATTCCTTTGCACAAAAAACAAAACAATGTATTTGAAGTCTCAAGTTAACATATCCCATAACTGTAGGAATGCTGTGATATTGTAGTGGAAAACATGTTTTGGCATACATAAGCACTCTCTGAATCCCTGTAGAGTAGTAATCCTGTATAAAAAAAATGAACACTGTTTAATACCTGTAAATAGATATGAAAGCTTGTGTTTAACACCTATGCATCTTGCAGGTTTTTAATTAAAAGATAAACACAACAATTGTTGTTCAAGGTGTAGCTAGGGGCTTAATTTCAGTAGAAGGATAATGTTGAGCTGCAAGTCCAGGATGTTGGGACATGGATTAGTGTTTGATAAGACTGTTCAAAGTCTCAGCAGGTGGGTAAACATCCTGTGAAGAGAACACACAGAGCAGTGGTGTATATGCTGTACAAAACACTGTTACAGTAACTGTTCTAACTGTACACTGTTAGTGACTGTACCATAGGATTTTGTTAAAAAAGTAACAAACTGTAATGTATTTGTATTATGTTCAATACTTTTTATATACTTAAGCTGTAAAGTGCACAGCCAAATTGATCAGACACACCGGTTGTAATGGTTCTATGGGACAAACATTGAGTAGATCGACAGACAGCTCCTTTATCTACTTTTACTATACAACTAACAAATTGTACTCTACTCAATTCAGAAGAATGCATACTTGATAAAATATGTTTCATCAAAGGAGCTATAGCATGTGCAATATGGGGATTACTTCTATGTATTAAATAATGCTATGTTTGTTTACTAAAAGAAAAGTGCCAATCAATTAAAGTAATCAATCCTCAAACTCTGTCCAATATTGCTGTTTGACATAAATTGCCATATACTGAATCTATTATATAGTTTTCTACATCGCTTGTCTCTGGTTCTTACCAAAGCAAAGAATAGGGAATTAGTATTTATTATCGTTTATTATATATTACTTATTTGCAAAACATAATTATGCTGCTAATAAGATGTGACCTCCTGTTCATGCTCAGTGAGTTGGATTAATTCATTATTAGCTCGGATTAGCATATTTATTGGATAACTTTAACTGAATTCATATTTCCAGGAGAGGCAAAAGAAGAAAAGGAGATGGAGAACTCTCAGAAGGAGGTGAAAAAATACTTTTAAATCAAGTGTCCCAAATGTAACAAGACCTTGATTTAGCTTCTAGATATTTTTTTTCCGCAAGGGATGTTCCTGTGCGTCATTTGTACAGTCGATACCTGCAATTAGACAGTAAGTGAAAATCCAACACATCCTACTGTATAACAGGTGATGTAGCAGTGAGGCTTGTTTAGGTATGATTGTACAACCCAGCAAGTTCATCTTTATCACGTCCCTTGCATAATAAAGAAATCCTGAAATGGTGACAAAATCACAAGATTATTTCTGCTCATTTGTTAGAAGGTGACACAGATAAATGCACAACCTGAGAAAACTTGGCAGTGACGCAAAGGAATGGAACAGCTTGTATTATGATTACCACTCATCGCTCCACTTAAAACCATGAATCTGATCATTGTGACACTGTTCTATACGAAATACAATCTGAACAAGCTAGATATCAAAGCAAAAAAGATTTATATTCTACTGGAGTGGGATCTTTTGATGAATGGTTTGTTAAAATTGAATTGTCCTACTGGCAAGAATTGTTCTCATTTCAGAAGTAAACTATCCTATTATCTACAATTTCATAGCTAAATTATTTGATTCCATTTACAAGACTGGGAAAATGGGCCATGTTATTAATCTTACAATTATGATTTAAATTGAAGATTGTGATTAGAATGCAGAAGTCATTATCAGGTTCCATTGTTTCTAATCCCAGCTATTATTAAGCTTGTTATCAAACCTTGATTTTCTCAAGGTGGATCACTGATGATAACAGCAAATATTGTCTTTCGGTGAACTTCAACAAATAATCATCACAGTAATAATTTCTCTAGGGCAATTATTTGTCCTTGGACTAGTCACATCTAATTGTCACAGTACATAGTATACTATACAATCATAATCAGACAAGATAAGCATCTAGCTAAAGTAAAAAATATGATAGCACCCACTGAGGCACATACAAATTCAAAAATATCAAGTTAACTGGCATACTGCCTACTATGTAAGTCTGACTATGCATTATGCATCTTAATAAAATCATCAAAGACAGAGAGTTGAATTTTAATCCCAACATTCATAATCAACTCCTTTTGATGATAGTTTCCGGGACTGAACATAGAATTTAGGATTTAGAATCAGAATCAGAATCAGAATGGGATTTATTCGCCATGAAAGTTTGCACAGACAAGGAATTTGCTTTGGCAGGAAGGTGCATACAATAAACATATACCTAAAATTTAAATATGTGGACTATCTATACTAAGGGTACATAAACTAGCAGTACTAAGTGGGATTAGAATAGAATTAAATATACAATAAAATAAAATATAAGTTGCCGTAAATTACAATATAAAAATACAAAAATACAAATATTACAAAAAATACAAATGTACAAGATACCATTTTGTAATGCAGTGCAAAAAGCAGTGTGTTTTAAGCAAGAAGTCATTAGAGTCAGTGTGGTCCCTTGGCCTTGTTGAAGAGGCCAACAGCGGAAGGGAAGAAACTGTTTTTGTGGCGTGAGTTATTGGTCCTGATGGACCGCAGCCTTCTGCCGCAGCCTTCTGCCTCAGGGTCCTCGAGGTGTGCAGGTCCTCGAGGGTAGGCAGATTGCAGCCAATCACCTTCTCAGCAGTGCGGATGATACGCTGCAGTCTGCTCTTGTCCTTGGCAGTGGCAGCAGCGTACCAGACGGTGATGGAGGAGGTGAGGATGGACTCAATGATGGCTGAGTAGAAGTGCACCATCATTGTCTTTGGCAGGTTGAACTTCTTCAGCTGCCGAAGGAAGTACATCCTCTGTTGTGCTTTCTTGATGAGGGAGCTGATGTTCAGTTCCCACTTGAGGTCCTGGGAGAGGATAGTGCCCAGGAAGCGGAAGGACTCCACAGTGTTGACTGGGGAGTCACACAGGGTGATGGGGGTGAGTGTGGCTGTGTTCCTCCTGAAGTCCACAACCATCTCCACTGTCTTAAGAGCATTGAGCTCTAAGTTGTTCTGGCTGCACCAGGTCACCAGGTTGGCCGCTTCCCACCTATAATCAAACTCGTCTCCACCAGAGATGAGCCCAATAAGGGTGGTGTCGTCCGCAAACTTCAAGAGTTTGACGGACGGATGACTGGAGGTGCAACTGTTGGTGTACAGGGAGAAGAGCAGAGGAGAAAACTGAAGTTTTGAAATAACGTTAAAGTTTTGAGTATATTAATCAACGCACAGTTCTGCAACCTGCAGTATGTCTATAGTAAATCTTATAAGGCCCTACTTACTTCTTACTACAAGGTTTGTATTACTAGTACAACACGTGTACAGTTATTTATGTCTCTATGCTAATTATGACTATGTTTACCATTCCGAGGCTGATCCTTTAATCAGCTACCTGGATCTCAGTCTGTGTCCCTTCCAGGCATGAGATGGCGGCCGTTCCAACGTCTGAAAACAAGCCAGACTAATCAATAGCTGACATAAACAAATAATGGGCTAGAGGCAAGACCATAACCTCTCTGCGTATTGAAAGGCATAGCTGCCTAAACATGGTGTCTTGATGACAGACTGAGCCACAGACAGGTGGCTTACATAACGAAGCTTCTGGTCCTTAATCAATGTTTGAGATCGAAATGAATCGCCTGAAGCACGTTTGCCATGTCGTTGTCTAAGAGCTCAGAGAGAGGTTGCTTCATGCAGGCATACATTCATATTTCATCACGGGGGCATAGTTGAGAAAATATAATTATAATATTTGCTGTGGAGGGCACAAACATATGGACTCATTAGGATTCTTCGCTATCAAGCCCGTCTGGGTCTCCCACTGGGGTGGGTTGGTTTGACACAGGCCGTGTAGGTGAAAGGCGAACTGTCTTTCTCTCCCATTTGCTGACCTGGTTTTTCTCATTAAGGGGGGACGCTATCCTGCAGTGTCAGGTTTTTTATATAAATGCTAATGTACTGTAGGCACTGAACAGAGGCAAGAGTGCATTGTGCATCTTTGGTGGCTCTGTGCCCTCTGAATGAAGTGGTTTGTGATTCAAATACAGCCACTTGGGACGTACATTTACTGTACAGTAAGTCAACTCTTTCCCCCCCTTATTGTTTGGGGAAGGAATGTGCCATGTTTATGGTCAGGCACTTTCACTGGACATGTATGAAAACTTGACCAGAACAAATGTATCGCTATGTTAATTTTAGTTAGTGGTCTGATTAATCTAATTAAGAATTGAATAGTGAGGGAAGTAGAAAAATTGAATATGAATGGGAAATATACTGCCAGTTCTAGAAACTGAGGTTTTTAATCTTCAATGACGTGTGGCATGACAGCCATTTTCATTTATGATAGAAAATAATCATAATTGTAGTTGTTCTAGTGGGTTTTATATAATTTTCATTGATGCATTTCAAAGTCTAACTGTTGCTACTATGTGGACATAGCATTGTCAATCTCAACGATGGCTCTCTTTCTCCGTTGTGTTGTCAGCTCCGCTTGCCGAAGGTCCAGTCCCAGGAGACACGGGGGGGACATTGATTTTGTTAGTTTGGTTGCTCTCCATCTCATCACCAGCCTCTGTGAGTTTTGATGAGTTCAATTCCTCCTGTTGTGGCTCCTGCTAGGACACCTGTGGGCTGGGTAAAGGAGACGAAGGGGAGAATGTGCGGCTGCTCTAAGCACAGAGTTCTTGTTCTCTGGTTCGGGTTGTTAGCCTTGCCTTTTACCATCATGCTGAGCTTGTAGATTTCCCAGGCGGCCACAGGCATAATGACAAGGGTCCTTACGCCATCTAGTCCTCTGCTTGTACTCCATCATGCTCTGTGTAATGTATTCTCTCTCTCTCTCTCTCTCTCTCTCTCTCTCTCTCACTCTCTCTCTCTCTTTTCTCTTTATTCCTCCCTCTCCCCAACTCTCTTCCTCCCTCCAGGTTTGTTTCTGAGATACCTATCCTAAAGTGTGTGGTGTACAAGTCTGCGGAGATGCTTGTGAACCTACATCATTTCATGAACACATGCTGAGATTGATTTCCATACAATCACACTGCTTGTATTTCTAAACATACACGTCTATTAAGAACGGGTGAAGATGAAACAAGGGAAAGAGCAGAAGGTAATTGAATTCACTCTCTCAACTAACTCATTTGCCTTCATTAGATTTTTAATATTGGAGCTTGGAGCAGCCATTTAGGAGTGTTAATGAATAGATGCATATTAATGATTACATGAACTTATGAATTTCATGCATAACCAAGCAGCCTTGTTATGAAATAATATTTTAAACCTGATTTACCAGGACAGGGTGAGGATCAGGTATGTCTAGTGATGGTTCCTTATGAGCAGTCATTTTACTGAAATATGTTTTTGGGAAACTTTATTTAAAAAAAGCGTTTAGAGGTTTTAAAGGTTTAGATTTGTTTCTAGCCGAGTTAGCCATTGTTGGATTGCAAATGCAGTTTTGCATTGTACATTACATGAACTTCACCTCTTTATTACTTCACTACTACAAGAAGATGGAATAGACCAAGTTTGTTCTGATCTGACTACACGATAATCCTGTCATGGCTTCCTGTCCTGCTTTTGTCATTCAGTGATATTTTCTCCACTCACAAAACCGATAGCCCTACATGTCAATAGCCAGGTTCTTTCCTATAGTTCTCACGTTCTTCCCTCTTGTGTTGAGGTAAGAAAAAATGATGTGAAGGAGTGACAAAGACTTGTCAGTCAAATGGTATTTCTTGCTCACTTGAGATTCTCATCTGGTCAGAAAATGTCAAAATTATGTCTCAGAAGCCAAAGTCCTGTCCTGAGACAGAAGACTGAAAAACATGACCAGACTAAGAATGGGCCAGAGGGCTCAGCCAACGTCTTCAGGCTTCAAATCCACTGTATTCTTCATTCTTTCAGTTTACACATCTCCTGAATGCCAACCATGCTTATGCATATAGGTTATGCATCTGTTTAAACATTAATATGTACAATGTACAGTATACTACAGTTCCAACTGTATATACAAAAACATTGTGTTTTAAATGTCTTCACTACCAAGCTCTTTTTTGCCTCGAATGTCTGAGGTTTATTATCCAGACTTTTGCATTCTGGGAGAGGAAGAAAGTGTGCAAGAGTATAAAGTTTGGGGACACACCTAGTTTGTTTCAGTTGTAAAACAACAGCAGAATGACAATAGTTTGAACTTTACTCTATCTGGTTGTACATCTAAGCTACTGGCCAAACCAGCCAAAATGGAGAACCTTGTTGATGACATTTGGTGACATTTAGAGTTGGAATGTGAATGCCTGAGTGAGAATATAAAAGGTCCAGACACTAGGGATACTTTGTCCATTGAATTTGATCTGCAGCCAGACGTCTGTGTTTAATGTGACTTAAGCTGTTTTGTCCTGCTATCGATAGTAATGTCCATTGATCCACTCAAAGTGAAGTTGTGAGGTGATTAATTTCTCCCCCCCTTTTTTATTACATTTTAATCATTTGTGTGTCTATGATCATCAACTAAGTTTTAAACATTGGGTAACTTGTAACAATCATTGGTCTATTTACAAGTTCCAATAGTGCCCCTTTGGAGCCAGATCATCTCAAATCTCTTTGACCCTTTCTACCATTGATGGTGACAGACCCGGTGATTGGCCACTGTTAGTAATACTTTCCCATTTCAAAGAAATGCACTAGCCAAACTTACCTACTAGCCACATCTTTACAATCACAGGCAGTGGTTGGAAAAAAAATGTTTTTCTGCCTTACTGAACTGTTCCAGTATCCTATATGCATTATGGTATATTACTAAAATCAGCTGTGTACTGGCTTCACAGTGTGTTTGAACCTACCTTTAACAACATTTCAGTCAAGACACTCCCGTATTAGATTTGACCATTTATAGATAACCATAGACATGGAAATAGGTTCGACTTTGGCAGAGTGGATCATCTAAGGGAAGCACACTGTAATAGAGATATAATCCCCCTGATGGATAGAACATACATACAGCAAGGGGTAAAAGGGCATGGTGGAGGGTGGCAGCAGCACAGATCATACAGCAACCAGGGGTGATTGAGTACGTATCTGCACAGCCTTTTAATGCCGCCTTATCGGACGTGGCCCAATGGGCTTGTGCTGGCTAACACAGGTGTAGTTAATTAGCGGATGGCATGCGCTGCCCGAGTGCCATGCCTGAACTAGCTTCGCTCATGTACTTTAACAAATTGTTTCATTCATGATTGCTTTATGTTTTGTATATTTTATAGAAACCAGTGTGGTACCATTACCTTGTTAGCCTGTTGATTGATTTATGTTGCCATAACTACAGTTCTATCAGATGAATAATCTTCATTATGATCCCACCACAAGGTACAAAAAACCATCACTCGGCCTCATTATAGAGACATGCAAGTCAGGCCACAGTTTCCTCACTGGCATTCAAAAAATATTCTGCGCCCACTCAGTGGCATTGCCCCGCCAGGTGCCCTTGCCCCGCCAGGTACTGGCCGTCCCTGCGTGAACCCGTCCTGCTGAGTCCCGGAGAGCCAGCGGGGAGACAGTGTCATCACTGACAGACCGGGATACATCAGGCTGCTCCCCCACAAGGGGCCGCAGCCAGGTAGGGGCCCATGGCTGTCCACACATCCTGGGGAGCAGCTGATGGATCGGAACACGCTGTGACAAGACAGAGCCCAGCGGTGGCTTATAATTACAACACACAGCATATATCACAACACAACACCCTAGGCTTGTTGCAGCTTCAGAATGGATTCCCATCAGTAAGGTAGCACTCTCAGTCACTCAGAATGTGCCATAATGGGTGAAACGTATGATTATACGCTGCAGGGACATCGATTATGAAATTATGAGTGTGCAGCAGTTGGGATCAAGGTTGAAATGTTCCCCAGGATTTACATGTAAACACAGCTTTGGGAATAGGAAGGCAATGCAACATATTTCATCTTTCAGACTGAGATTGCATGCCTGTGAAAATAAATTAGATGGTGTGGAATTAAAACAGACTTAAAGTATTGGCAAAAGGCTTTCTGTCATTGGTTCTTGTACTGTTGGTACTGTAGCTACCTAGTGTATTGTAGCTTCTGAAGTCATAAAAATGTCAAAAGAATACCAAAAGCCAAAGAATACCAAAGAATTCTTCAAATTACAGACTGAAATGTGTTCTAAAAGGTGGTCATTTGAAGTACTTTAAATTCATGTTTTTCCTTCATGACATTTATAATATGATAACATGTAAAGTGAGACTGTATCTCTACCTGCCTGACTGTGTGCAGTGCATGGATCCCTGGGAGTTTCTTCTCAAAGAGAAGTCTCTATTTCAAGACAGGCAGTGAGACTAAAACCTGCTCTCTCAGGTGGGTCGGGGTCCTCTGTGATTTCTGCTTAATTAATGGCGTACCATCTGTCTGTCTCCAGGGGGTGAGACCACCAGCTGCTCCTGCTTTGATCGTACCTGCCTGTCTATCGGTCTGTCTGTCTGTCTGTCTGTCTGTCTGTCTGTCTGTCTGTTGTACAAACGGTCTGTCTGGTTGGATTTCTGCCTGCTTGTCTGTCTGTCTGCCTGTCTGTCTTTTCCTTGCTAATGCCTTTCTCAATGCTGTTTTCCATATAAAGAGTTAACACAATCACCCACTACTTAAAACTAGGAGAAGTACCACTTAAAACTAAATTTGGAGAAGCCTCAAAACAAACTGGCCTGTAAATTTTTAGCCAATTTTGCAACATGAAAATCCATTTGTGGATGAATAAAGGTCTTTGTTATCCCATGTTATCTTAGCTCTGCTGTCTTTATCACAGCACATGAGCACAGCCCCGCTCTTTTCTTTCTTTCTGCCCAGCTTGCTGGCTGTCTGCTTGTCTGTTTTCACCTGTTCATTGAAGCAACACTTCAATCCTCTGTTTTTAAAGAGTTGCCCTAAGACAAGGAACTGAGGTCAAATAAGACGCATACTGCATATGATGAGGGTCAGTGATTAACAAGTGATGAACAGCTCGGGGTATGTGTATTACATTTGATTAAAAATTGCTTTTCATTTTCATTTATATAAATTATGTATATCTGACACTTAGGATTATTTAATTATTTCCCCCTTCACACAATATGGAAACTAATTAGAAAGACATTCTTTTGAATTTGTTTTTAAATTTCACAAACACGCTCCAGTAACCAGGTACGTCAATCTGAAGACACATTTGCTGAATAAACGCTGACTTGAAATTGTATCTACGTTTGTTTGAGGATCCAGTGTGACACATCAAACTGATATCTCATAGCGCAAATCTAATCAAATTAGAATCAAGTGTGTCAGCTTCAGAGAGTTGAAGAAGCAGCCATCTACTTTGGTACCCTCTTAGTTATGATTGAGAATGATTTAGCTCTCTCTCTGACTACAATATGAATGATTGTTTGATGTTCACCATAATGTAAGTTCTTGTAGAGGCAGCAACATATTTCATATGTCCACAATAGAATCAATTTGTTCCCAATATATTTGTATTTTTGGGGATAAATTACTTTTCGGGTTTGTTTGAAATCAGAATGGAATCTGAATGGAATGGTATCCTCAGTCCTCACTAACTCAAGTACTGCTTTGCAACCCCTACGTCAAGCACTGTGTTGACTGTGCAATCTAACCCATGACCTTTTGGGCTCCATGCCCAGAGGTGGTCCACGGACAGCGGGGTAACTTACAGCTCCACTATGGCCACTGGCCCATCCAATCATCTCTACCATTACATCTATTGATTTATAGAAAGACAAAGACCCATGACTGCCTTAGAGCCAAGAACCCGACATGGTTCAAAATCATAGGATTGTTTTATACGACATCGTATCGGGTGCGTTTGCTGGAAGAGAACCCGCTTCCTCTAAAATGACTGAAATGAGAGCTGTAAGCAATCGCAATAAAACGGTTGTGATAAATGATATATAGCTTTTGCATTGCTGAGTGCAGCGAATTCCCTTTATGGTTCCATAAGCTGATTTCAGCATCAACATAATGTTGGATTGTACAGTGAGTTACTGGAAGTATTCTTGTTTGGTTCTTTCAAAGCTCCCGAATGTTTTCAACCACTTACAACTAAATCATACCAATTATGCAACTTCTCATAAGTGAATCCTACTGTTTCATGACAAAAATACCCCTGCATACTGTACTCATCATGGACACACAAAATACAGTCTTTTAAATAATGGACAATACCCTACTTTTGTCTTCTTATGACTAGAATGCTACGGTAAAATATACCAGTTAATCAACAGTTACATACAGTTTGACACATCCGCCTTACGTCATCTGTATTGATCCATGGAGTCACATCGATTCTGGAGAAGTGCTTGGGTACGAGTGAAGGAATGACCTTCTGGAACAACCTCGATGAAAATACACCCTCAACATATCCAGAGCTTGCTCACAAAAAACACCCTGGAAGCAAAAAGCCCATCATAGGAGGGTATCATTGAGTATGCAGATGTTTATCGCCATCAAAAACTGTGGAACAGTTTTGTCATAGAGAGACAGACAGGCAGTGATGAGAAAATCGACTAAGAAGCTCCATGACTTGCTGACATTTGTACTCAAGTGTATACGCTTTATAAAAGTATGCCTTATACTACAGACCTCTAATATGATACGTTTATGCTGTAAGTATGGGGAATATGAGAGAGGCAGGGGTGGGGGCAAACAGCACCATATCCCAGTTAGATGGTGTGTTACCAGAGATCAGGTTTGAGTCTGGTGAGGGAGAGAGGGAGAGAGAAAATTGAGGATTTAGTCTGATGAACACTGGACCTCAGTGGGACTTCACCAAGGCAACAGAGCAGCAAGTCAGTGGTGCAGTAGCTGCCCCTAACCCCTTACCACTCCCTCCATTTGCAGTCTCTCTCTCTCTTTCTCTCTCTCTCTCTCTCTCTCTCTCTCTCTCTCTCTCTCTCTCTCTCTCTCTCTCTCTCTCTCTCTCTCTCTCTCTTTCTCTCTCTCTCTCTCTCTTTCTCTCCTTAGCTTTTCTATTTCTACATCCAGTTGACGTCCACATGCAGTCATTCTTCCTCCTGCTATCATACTGTCCTACTGAGTCAACCTGTCAGGTGCTTGGGCTTTTATTTCCTCTCCATATTCATCCCTCGTTCTCAGCCATCCTCTGTAGGTTTGAAAGGCTCATGTCTTGTTTGTAACATGGTGAGCTTCACAAAAATTGATCTCTCTCTGTTGTTTTTCCCCACTAAAGATTTCAATAATGAATGTTACATGTCTACATTTGTTTCCTCTCTTTCTCTCTCTGCCTCCCCCCTCCCCCTCTCTCTCTCTCCCTCTCCCTCTCTCTCTCTCTCTCTCTCTCTCTCTCTCTCTCTCTCTCTCTCTCTCTCTCTCTCTCTCTCTCTCTCTCTCTCTCTCTCTCTCTCTCTCTCTCTCTCTCTCTCTCCCCTCCCTCCAATTCTTTTTCGCAATTTTGCCCTCTCCATCCACAGTACCTCTCTGTATACCTGTGATTATGGGGCTGGTGTTGAAATATGAATGGGTGACAGGTGAGGAGAGTAGAGGGCTCACAGGTTCATTATCGGCTGCCAGAGTGTTTCACTCCGGGGCAAACCCTCCTGGGCTGCAGGAGTAATGGAACAAACTGCTCTCTCCCACTCCTGCCACATCTTTCTCTGTACAGGCTGGCTGACTAGCCATAGTAACTCTTATTTGTTATGTCTCTTTTTTTTTAATCGGCTGAAACCAAAAACCATACTCTGTGTTATTCTATACGTGTAGTTATGAAATGCAGGTGAGTTGTAAAGTGCATTAATCAAGGCAGTCACCTCCTGGTGTGCACATTAGGTAATAGGGTATATTATTCATATTAGGTTGAACATAGAGCACCAAGAAGTGTGTGCTTGCATGTGCTTATGAGAAAATGTATGCTAATATCTTATTTGCCCTTCACCTCCTTTTATAGTTATCATTCTGCTCTTATAATCCAATCAGAATGATAGAGTGATTTTACCTGACCAGTATTCGTTCACACTTTCCCATGTGCTGATAATATGATTTGTGAAATTATGTTAGCTGGTCATTTTGGGCCAGGGCCCAAAAACAGCAAAATTACGTTTTTGTTTTTGTATTAAATTATTTGTTGTCCTATGAAGCATTTATTGAAGATGCATCTGATCACTCTGCACAATTATCTAGAAACAACGTTAATCAACACCACAAAAACTGAAGCAGAAAACGTGTGTAAAATGTGTGTCACTGCCAATACTTTTGGCCATGACTGTACAGTTGTCCTCTGTCGCAAAGAGTCAACAATCAAGTACAAATGTAGTGATGCAGAGTATTTCTCAAGTCTTCAGGAAGTCATCCAGTCTGTTTCACCGGGTGTGTGTACTTTCTGTTATCACAGCGCGAGGATAGGGAAGCAAAGCAATCTATTTGAGGGCGGTTGTTTGTGTGGATTACCTCTACACTGTGCCCTACTGTCAGTGAAGGGAGGAGAGAGAGAGTGTGTGTGTGTTGCAGAGGGTGAGAAATAACAGGGCTTGTAATTGCTTTGGAACAAGTCAGGATGGTTTACACACAGAGGGAAGTTTTTTTTCTTTGGTATGAAAGGGAAAGGGTAGATAAGGAGGGAGAGAGAGAAAGACGGAGGGAGGGAGGAAGGGAGGGAGGGAGGGAGGGAGGGAGGGAGGGAGGGAGGGAGGGAGGGAGGGAGGGAGGGAGGGAGGGAGGGAGGGAGGGAGGGAGGGAGGGAAGGAAGGAAGGAAGGAGAGGGCAAGACAGGAGGCAGAGAGAGAAAGAGAGGAAACAAATGTAGAAAACAAATGTAACATTCATTATTGAGAGAGAGAGAGAGCGAGAGAGCGAGAGAGCGAGAGAGAGAGAGTAAAGTAACACAGATTAAAGTTTATGACAGTTTTTATGTGGTGAGGTTGAACAACTGTTTGTTTAAATAGAGCCTGTGTCAGGGGAAGCTTGGTACACTAACATGAGATCAGGCGGACGGGAGAGGAAAGTTCATATTTCCATGTCTTTCTGTCTTATTTTAATTCAAACCCCAACATAATTTTCCATAAATTTTTGAGGCACTTATAAACCAGCTAATGACTTAGCTAATGGTAAATGTTGTTTTTAGATTTTTACTCAGTTAGGAGCAAATACAGCTTTGGCCATTGATGCCATTAACAAATGTGTTTTTGCTCCAGCTGCTTTGTGCTCAAATGCTTCAGTAACGCGCAACGTGAACACATCCAGTGCCAGAGGCTGCAAAACCACTTGAAAACATTACAAAACATCCTCCATGTTTGATTCCAGTTTTGCTGTTTCCTTTGAAGGTGTAATTTGGTCTCATCTGTCCACAGAAAGATCTTTCCATGTACCGGTGTGCTTGAGCAAACTCTAACAGGGCATTGTTGAGTCTGTCCCTCAGCAGTGGTTCTCCTGGGCCTCTCATACAACCCCCTCTCATTAGAGCAGGGACGGATGGTGCGAGATGAAACTCTGTACCTTGTGTCTAAAGGTCAGCTTGAATCAGTCTGGCAGCTGTCCATGGTGCTTTCTCCATCATTCACACAATCTGCCACTGCAATCTTCGATCCAGTTCTTCCTTGTGGTCGCATCCAGGTAGGTAGACTACAGTTCTACAGTACTTAAACGTCCTAATGGCATTACTCACAGTGGCAACAGGATCATCAATGTGTCTGGAGATGAACTTGTAAGGCTTTATTGTCCAAGCTTGGCTAGAATCTCTGACCTCTTCAACAATATTTTTCTTCAGGCTGTACACAATGTAAATGATGTCAACTAGGATAATTAGTCATTTTCTACATCAAACCGTTTGAATGGTGAATTTACAAAAGAATATCACTGTATGGGCAAAGACATCACATTTATATATTTTTAATTATTTCCTTCCTTATGCATAAACGAAAAGTCAACTTTTAAAACTTCCATTTGATACAACGAAAATAAAAAAATAAAAAAAATGAAACATTTGAAATATGTTGATAACTACAATAACAAAATATTTAATAAATAAACTGTGTAAAAGGCTATTTTACAAAAAAAGAAAAAAACACTAAAATAATATCAATAAAACTCACTATCTAGGATATATTAAGACATAAAATATATGGAATACAGTATCGAAAATGAAACAATTATCTTGGAGGGCTAGATTGCCCTGAGCTGCTGGCACCATACATTCATCACCCCTTTGTTATTCAAGCTTTTTCATTCTTCTTTTTATTCTTTCTTTTCTTTGTCATTAACCAAGCACCAGTGGGTCTGCATTTGTATTCATGTGGAATCAACAACATTGGAGCAGAGCAGGTGCTTCTATAATCACATTGAATCACATTGTCTCTCTTCTTCTCTTTTTTCCATCACATCCACACTCAACACATCCTGTTCCTACCACGATTCCCCTCCAATTCACCCAGTCAAGCAAATCACTAATATACATTTATCCACATCTCCTCCCTCTCCTGCTCCTGCTTTACTTATTTCCCCGAATGCTCATCTTCCACAAGAGGTAATTGAATTTGGTGGTGGTGTGTAAAGTAGAGGGTCTTTAGCCACAGTTGTATTCCCACAGTACACTGGGCATGGGACTGTAAGGTCTGGAGAGTCAGACTGAGATGGAAGGGCTGGTGGAACATTATGTTGCCTCGTTAAGTAATCACTGATATACAGTAGGGCTTTCCATAAGGATAATGGATTGATTATTAAAGACACTGAGGGGAAACTGAAATATAGAACAACAGCTTGACCTTGTTTTGGTGAGTGGAGTAAAATCCCACGAATCTTCTTTGATAGTTTACCATTGAGTGTTGAAAGAGATTGAAGTCAATTCACAAGGCATGTATTCTCTGGCATGTATAATTCTGATCATCTGCACTTAAGAGGGAAGGTCTTTCCTTGTGTGAAATATTTGCATGTTTCAATTGTATATTATTTATGGTTTCAGCACTATAACATTTGTATTACTGTCAATCTTTCCTCATAATTTTCTGAGAGTGATTCTGTGATGACTCCAGCTGTCCTGACAAACAAAAATATTGTAATCTGTGAGGACTCCTGCATGCCACTGATATCCAAGGTGGATTGAAATGATTTCATCAAAGGGTATCAATCTTTGAAAAAAGAAATGTTGCAAAGGCTTGCATCATTTATAATGTGTGTGGGTTAAGAGAGTCTGCATGATTATTTTTATGGACTCGGCTCTTTGAATCTTGTTCAATCAGACGAACAAAACTTAATTTTAGACACATTTGAGCTGTTCTGGTTAGAACAAATAACGAAAAATTGAGTATGTTACCAAATCATAAAGTTCTTGCTAGAAAGAGGAAACACATTTCATAAGTTTATTTATTAATCAATTTACACATTTATTTACAATTTACTATTGTCACAAAAATAATGGTACTTGAAAAACTTGACTAAAAATGGCAATGCTTTGGCCACAGAAAGCAATGTGGTATTATATTTATACTCAAGCAAAGACTCAGACACACACACACACACATACACACAGAACAGTATTGTGACCCTACAGCTAGTAACAGGAATAAGTAAGAAGTAACCTGAAAATTATGTTTATGAGAAAAACTAAATTTCAGGAGGCTATTGCTGCATCATTTCTGTGTTTGCAGCGAGAGTCAAGAGAATTTATCCAGAGTCAACGACAATTGGCTGTTGTAGCGCCTCGTTTAGGCTACACAAGAGAAATGGAAACTGTCAAGTCCTAGACAAATTGCTTCACCTAGCGCCTAATGATAGAAGATTGATAATCGAGCCGTAAATCCGCAGATTTAAATTCATCCGTCATTCTTGGTTGTCACTAAAACTGCCATTTATCCAAGGATGAAAAAACTAAACTAAATAAAAACAGCTAAATGAAAGGAATGACAACATTCTTGAACCACTGAGGCAGAAATTACTGACTTGCTGGTAAAAAAAGAGTAAAAAAAAGAGTAAACTGTCACCTGCTCAGCTCGTGAATATCCTTAGACAAGCCTGGGCTTTCACTGTAGCTTGGTGATTTTGCATGGCGATATGATGTCATCCTCAATAAATCTGCATCTTCGGATGTACTTAGACATCTACTAGTGTAACCTACTGCTGAAATTATTCCTTCATGTGTTGTGTAGATCCAGCTAAATTATATCTGTTATGTGAGGATATGTAAAACCTTTTTTAATCTTTTTTTTTTATATACTACAAGTAGTTTCAGATGGATTGAGCTGCACATTGGCAATATAAATTGACATTTCCGTTAAATTATAGTTTAAATATTTGTCTCTCAGAGATCCGGAGTTGAAAAACTTTAGCATGCTTAGGAAGGGTGGTCCAACTCCCTCATAAACTCTTCATCTGATTTGGGGAGTGCTTCCTGCTTCAAATGTTAAGACAAAGATGAAAACTTAAACATTGCACATGGAGAAGAGGAATAAAAAGTATGCTTGAGAAAAAACTGTATACATTTCTTGTATGTCCGTTCCCTCCACTATCTTGGCACTTAAGAGAGCTGTTCTTTTGCATTTTTTCCAAGATAAAAAACACCTGTCTCAGGTCCTTTGTAAAAACAGCCACAAACACTTCATATAGTTGCCCACAGTGTATTTAATAAGCAACTTCCTTTTACTTTCAATCACTGTTTTATCTTTCTATGCTATTTTTTAAGTGCACGAATCATAAAGCAATGCCTTTTTCAGCCAAGCTACACAAGAGTTTTGAAGTAGAACTATAAATTTTAGTTTTGAGATTATGCCAGCTATAGTGGCCATGTAAACCAATTTCTCTGTCTCTCTCAAGATGATCCATACAAAGCCAAGTGTGTACTCTATGACGAAACTATATTTTGAGTATTTTATTCATGAATATTGCCTTGAAGATTGATTTTTTTGTCTTCTGTATCTGTGTGGCAGTATTCACATTTACATTTAGTCATTTATCAGACACTCTTATCTAGAGCGACTTACAGTAAGTACAGGGACATTCCCCCGAGGCAAGTAGGGTGAAGTGACTTGCCCAAGGACACAACGTCATTTTGCACGGCTGGGAATCGAACGGGCAGTCTTCAGATTACTAGCCCAACTCCCTCACCACTCAGCCATCTGACTCCAGTATAAACATGCAATGTGGAGAAAAGTGTTGTTTTGTCTTTTCATTATTTCTTAAAGCATTTTGACTTTTGTTTTTTGTGCCTAAAACCTTTGCACAGTACAGTGTTTTATAAAACTACTGAACCCTGACAGGAGTATTGGACGTCTATGATTGAGCACAGGGAATGTGTTTCCAGTGTCACTACGTAGTTGAGGGGAAGTGGAAAGGGCCCCTCGACTGGCCTGAAATTAGAGGTTTCTGGATCAAAGGCAGTATGGGGAAGCCTCCAAACATGAAATGTCTGTACTTTTTCAAATAATCCAAAAATGATGTCCTAGCACTAGAAGCACTTCAGACAACTGCAGCACTTGGAGTTGATGATGTTTGTAGAGGGAAACTTTGTAGTGTTTTTGTATTTTTTTTGCTTTTGTTCATTAGTGACATTTTATTTGACTCCTTTTAACAATGATTTGATAATTCCCTTTTCCCTTGTGATAATCCCATCAACTCTAATCTTAATTGTGAGTTACAACTCAGCCACATACATTAGAGGCTGAGGCTAATTTAATTATTTCAGACAAAAGCATTTTGGAAAATTAGGATAAATAATGGCTCAGTGTTTCCGCAGTATTCAGCTACAGTGCCAGTTTCACAGTAAATGGGTTTGATGAGGATTAACCCTTTGTGTTTTATTACAGGCCTGACTTGAGCTTAAAGGCTTAGGCTAATCATATTTATTTCCGTATTAGGGGCAGCTGTGTAATCAAACACAATAAGTAAGATATTTTGGTATTGAGCTTTGTGAAAATGTTGAATACAGTTGTTTGTTATCATATTCAAATTATATCTGGACTATAAATATTAACAGATAAGATTGACATCTCAACCGATGTGCATCTGTTTTGTATGTTCATTTTTGTGCTTTCTAAACCATTCAGTGTTTTCCAAACCCACACTCTACTGAGGTTTGGCATGCCAATATAGCACCATCATGTTTTGGTTCTGCTTGAATGTTTGTTTTGATAACAAAACACGATGATATTTGAAATCAGACTGATTGGTTTGGCATGAAATCTTTTCTAGTAATACTGTTTGCAGGACATAAAACAATAAAAACTATGTATGCTAATTGTTTGATAGCTTTCAGGGCAGACCAGTCCTGTTGTACTGCACAGTGTTGTAAGTGTGAAGACATGTCTTACCCTTGTAAATGAGATGAGTCCCTCATCTGGGGCTGTTGTAGCTGTATTGATCTGGCAATCTCTACTGTCCTAACCAGACCACATTAGAATTTGAAGGCCTTTTAATTATACTCTCTCCACGTTGTGTTCGGATCATGATAACAATGATAGATTGAGATGCTGATGGATGACTGCAACTAATTGTTTACTATCTTTGTATTGTTGTTTGTGTGACTCTTTGTACTTGGTATGCTATGACAAATTTACATTTTGGCAAGTCCAGCTAGGCAACATTTCAAAGTAAATTAACTTAGCTTAAATTACCGATCAATAGGGTTGAGGAAGAATCATTTTGTACTATAGCAATAAAAAAAAGATATAACCTAGCACTTTGGGATCTCTGGGACTTTCTCGCTGTGGTTGGTTTGATGATGCCAGTGGGATGAGTCCAGATAAGTGACCTACCAGTTGGGTGAGTAGAAGTGTATATAGTAATGTAGTAGTTAGTTAGAATGGTACTTCCTGCAGCAGTTGGTTGGGTGGTAGTACTTCATGTAGGAGGAGTATTTCATGATGCATTCTAACGTTATTTTACTGTTTTTGGGATTGGGTCAATGCTTTTAGCAGGTTGTTTAAAAGTGCATGACAGACAGGCAGATAGACAGACAGACAGGCAGACTAGACGTAAGGATGCCTCTGTCTTGAAGAGATACCCCTGAGATCTGTGTGAGTATTTGACAGCTGGGAGGCCAGATGTGAATTTGATGACTGGGCTTGTGTCATCCAATTGCTGCCCTAATTGGGTCTATCTGCCAATCACTGTCAAGTTTCCTTAGAATAAAAGGATGACACAGCTCTTCAGCCCAGCTGTACACAGCTGAATCGACAATCAGAAAATTGGAAGAGAGGCACCCCAACACTTGGGGTGCCTTTTCTTGTCCTCAGACAAGAAGTACACAGTTGGAAAAAATGGTGGGGTGTGTAAGGGGTTTCATTTAACCCTCGTGCTGCCTTCGGGTCACATGACCCAAAGGTTCATAACGAACCATCGTTGTGTTTACCCAATACAAAAACAAATTAAAATAATTTTCTTTTAACCTTTGCAATGTGGGGGGTCTGAGACAGCCCAACGGTTAAAAGAAAATGCTTCACTTTGTCTTTGTATGCGGTAAATCTGTCGCAATACGACGGTGGGTCACAATGACTGATGGGTCAGAATGACCCGAAGATAACACAAGGGTTAAAGCCCCAAACATCAAAGTCGTCCTGAACACTACAGTCAGACAGATGGAACACTGTACGCCCAGTAATTCTACCTGTGTGTTAAGTGGAGTCAACTAGCAAGTTGTAGTTGCTAAACTAAGTTAGTAAATTAAGTTAGTAAATTAAAAAGATTTTAAGTGTTTTTAAACCCCTTATTAACCCCTTACAGGTTAGGTTTACTCAGACAGAACATTCAGAAACAAACCAAGCCTGAACCTAAATGTGTCCAGCGAAAGACAGCGAGTCCACCCACAAGGGCCTCATTTTGATGTCTTCTGGAGAAAATGAGCCTGCCTCTGGCACCTGGAAGCCCCAGAATCCCATCACTCCTCCAGACTGCATCAGTGAGCTCAAGCTAAAGCTTCAGTTCTGCTCCTGGAATCAAGAAGATGCTTTTGGCAGTGGAGATGACTGTCTCTGGCTCCTACAGGGTGACTGTCAGCCATCTTGGAAAACAGCGAGTCATACTCTTATGAGTCATGATCCTTGAGATCATGACACCGATGGTACTGTAAAGCAAAGTTTGATTCAAGTTTGAAGTCTGGAGACTGAACACTTTTTAGTCTTGTTTCACCCCGAATAACGCAACATCAATATTGTAGATATATTCCGACTGTGTTTGCTGACTGTGCAATTTCTCAAAACATCTTTCCTCAAAGGGATCTGCAGTCATATCAATATCATTAAATCTAACTTCCCAGAAAGACAGTTTGTGTTGAAACAAAGTGCAACACACTTTCGTCTTGTCACTCTGGCCTATTGTAAGGGAACAACATACCAGCTGTGCCTGTTTTCTGTCTAGCTTCCCGGGGCTCCTGCCAGCGCTCCCTATCTCCCCAACTGCACATACAAACGTGAATACATTTACTCATAAAACGAACAAGCAGAAGGGGGATAAAGATAGACAAAGGCAGAGAAAGTGAATGAGAGCGGGAAATCAAGCAAACACGCAATGGCATGGGTCGCCCAAAGAAATGATCCGATCATGGGATCCGGATGCTGGTGGGCTCTGGGCTGGGACCCAACATATTTCACCATGTTATGACCAATGGTGCGAGGAGCCGCCAAAGAACCAAGCCAGCTGATATATAGTCTCCCTTCAGAGGACATGGAGAAGGATGGGAGGGGGGGGGGCTTCATAAAGAACTCGCCAGTAATAAAGAGCCAGATTGTTCAAGGGATCCACAAAGACATAGGCAGAGATTTCTCTGCCTATTTCATTTATGCTGTATGTACTGACCTTTTGTGCAGGGACAGCATCACATTCAATGCATGATTAGCATCCAATGTCATTTTTTTCTGTTATGTTATAGCTAAAAGTTATTTGCAGCTTGCAGCTACCCCTGTTTTTAAACATGCCTAAGAAATGTTTATGCACTGCAGCAATGTGTTAACAGTGAAAAGCAATTGTTCACAAAGTGAGACACACTGAGACAGTGTGTGTGATACATTGTGTGCAGAGGCACAGGGTGTGTGTGTAGTGATGCTTGTGTTGTGCTTTGTTCTTGTTCAGTACTTTGATGGGAAGAAATGTGATGTGACTAGACTCTGAGATCCAATATTTTCTGTTTGAAACTATGTGTAAATGTGATATGAGAGTATATGCAATGAAATCAATCATGCAGGAATAATGTATAACAATGTCTTTATGGAGTCATAAGTCTGCCTGAGAATTTGTCCGCAAAAAAACAAGTAATTTCCTGTTGTGGATATATCTCTCTTTTCTGTTGTGATGAACAGTTTTGGATCAATCTCATTTCCGAGATGGAACAATATCCGAGTTCAATGCACTTTCAATGAGCCACCAACCAAACCTGTGAAAAGGG
Source organism: Osmerus eperlanus (assembly GCF_963692335.1). NCBI lineage: Eukaryota > Metazoa > Chordata > Actinopteri > Osmeriformes > Osmeridae > Osmerus > Osmerus eperlanus. The sequence continues at coordinate 13,649,811 of NC_085031.1, forward strand.
AAAGTTGAAAAGACCCAACATCTTTGTTATATGATAATCTTCAAAATGCAAATCTCCTTTCAATTACTGAAGGATAACAAGACTCTTTGAATTGGGAGTTTCATTACTTGACCGATAACATGTTACATAATGCAATGTGTTAATTATTTATCAGTCCTTTTGTTATGTATAAAAAGGTGTTGGGGGAAATGCATGCAGTCATTTCATAGATGACTGCTCCTGGTGTCTGTGGGCACAGGCCCATGCAAAGTTTCAATCCTGGTGCTTGTTGCCCTTTTAAAAGTTAAAAACTACAGACGTAATTTGTTGAAGAGCATACAGGTTTTTAATATTAGCACGTCTGCTATGCACACACAGCAGTGAGGGTTTGAGACGACGAAAGAAAAAATGGAAGAAGCACAAGAACAAAGCACAATACAAGCATCACTACAAACACACCCTGTGCCTCTGCACACAATGTACCACACACACTGTCTCAGTGTATTTAACCCTGTATTTATCACAACCATCAAGGAACCACACACACACACACACACAGCATCCAGGGAGCGGTGGAGCACACACACATGTAGGAGCATCTACCGTAGAAAATTCGCCTCTAAATCTTAACCCATCCTGCCGTCTGTCCTCCCAGCCAGGAGCAGTGTGCAGCCACATCAGCAGTGGCCGGGGGCCAGGTCCAAGTGCCCAGCCTCATGCCTAGCCACGGACACGGGCAGGAGAGAAATTATTGTTTTATTGGGGTTCTTTGCGAAGGGAAACCCTCAAGAACACGGGTAGGACATTTCAAACTCAGTAGCCTCAGTTGCCTATATCCAGTATACTGATGAAGTGAAACATGTTTATTATTCTAATGTACACCATTTAGGTGTGAAGATTAGCTAATGCACACTCAGGTTATTTAGTCAGTTAAATCCTAAGAATGTTGCTTTGCTGCAATGCATCACAAAGAGGCAGAGGAGCAGTTTTTACTCCTCTCACCCTCTACCACAACAATAAACCAATTCACAAAGTGCAGTGCACACTCTACTACTAAGTAAATTCAGATCAAATTCGTAGAGCTGTTCCAGGATCTCGACAAAACCCCTCAAATGTAATTATATTCTGTCATCTTGTAAACAGTGCGGTATTCCTTACTCTAATCTCTTCACTGTTTATCTGTTTCCCTTTGTGTGCCTCGGAGTTCCTCAGGTTAATATATTAATGCAGATGAGTCACTCCTCTCCTCAAACACCTGTTGATAAAGCGCTATAGCTGTTTGCTCCTCTTTATGAGGTGTGGAGCGACATTCGCCGTTTTGCCGCTTGAGGTGGAAACGCTAAAACCGTTAACATCCGAAGCCTGAACTCAATTGGAACGGACGCAAGATGGAGGAAGTTTCTAAGTTTGTGTGTGTAATTACATTCTTGCATCAGAGATACACGGGTCCTGGTTTCTGTCAGTGGGCTATGCAGGCTGATTTCAGTTGACTATTTTCATGCGAAATCTCATTAGAGGCATTATCTTCCTGTAATGAGAAAAATCCTGTCAGAGAGGAGAATACAAGTGATCAAGTAAGAAACATAATGACTACCGACCCAAGCAGCACAGATCATTATTTTCCTGAAGCCAATTATTTTCCGACCTCAAAAGAATTGACAAGAATAAAAAGAATAGAGATCCACAAAACAGGCCAAAGATGGAGTCTGGGGATAGCCTCTCTTTCTTTCTTTGAGAGAACAAGTTATGATGAATTTCCAGTTCTGTTATTAAACATTTAGGTCAAAATTGCAGTTATACCCCCTGTATCTAAATTTGAATAAGAAATTGGCCCCATTCATTGATGTCAAACAGTGAAAGTTTTTGTTATTGTCACAGTCTTTTTTCCTTCATATCAAATACATAAGAAGGGAAGTTAAAGCATTGTTCCATTGCAATCCCTTGCCATGTGTGTATATTATATTATTTTTGGAATTAATAACTGGCCGTTATGTGGCTTTTCAGCTGTTACCATCAAAGCCAATTCTGAAATCCACACTGCAAAAAAATAAAAGAATCCTAAACCAATCAATCTAATTAAACATCTGTTTATTTTAGCCCTTACAGCCTATCTGTCAACAAAAGCCTACTTTGGGTGGTCCGTGCTCAGTCAGTAAAAGCTATTTTCATATCTGCTGTTTTTGATAGAATTACCGTCCTCGTCGCATTCTAATTACGATAAGCCTTACAAATATATACATTTTTTTGAGAGATGGCAGATAGTTGCGAAAGGATGCCTTATCACTCTCTTGATGGAGATTAAGATGGCGCCTCCACTAACTAGATAGCACAATGCATCCATTACCAAAGGTCATTCAATTAACATCCTGGGTCTGTGAACGCTATTGATTGGAACTCTATTCTGGGAGGCCTAAACACGTACTGCATTGCCCAATCATCCCAGTATAACAAGATGCAGCGCTCAATAAATCTAGACAAACAACAACAGTGATGGTTCGTGAGTCGCTACTGACCTATATGCAGGCTTGAAAAGGTGTTGTTTTGAACAAAGAGCCATTCAGTTCAGTAAAGGTTTGGTTCAAAAGTAGATGGACATCACGGAACTTGACCCCAAGCAGTATCAACCTCAACATACACCATAACCAGAGGCACAATCTATCCATAACTTTCGCTAGGAACTGCTTTCCGGTATATGAATCAAATGGGTCTTTAAACGGCATGGTGCTCTGTTGATGATCTGAAGTATAGCCAGTCTGATTGTGGTTTTATTCAAAATAAGAACATATGTGATCTACATAGTATCCAAGTAGTAAACTGACATCAACTACATTTATATTCACCTGAGGCCTCTCAGAGTTGTTAACAGCTATTTGACATAATACAAAGAAAAAGTGCCTTGGAGCCCTCTTCTTGTAATGAAGTAGACCTGTAAAGCCTTTAATGACTTTCTCATGATCTCTTCTCATTATGTCAACTTCACATTTGACTGTTGACCTTGTATAGTATATTGGGAATCCTTGTTATCAGGCATCCAAAAAATCTTTGGTAAACTCCTTTGAGTACTCACGTCTGTTCTCCTACGCACCCACACACACCCACACTCACCCACACACATTTTACACAGAGAGACAAAGTTGCCTCCTTAACGTTCTCCCAGACTAGGGGAGGAGAGATGTGCATGCAACACGATGGCTACACTGCTGTTCTGTGGGGGAGACAGGGGAGACTGGGTAGGTAGAGGAGGGTAGAATGTCTGGGAAGGCAGGCAAGGTAGGGGAGGATAGAATGTCTGGCGAGGTAGGGGAGGCCGGGGTGTGCCATGATCCAAGTGTCGTCTCTGAAGCCAAGTGTGAAATGTGCTTTAAAATCACTTCCCCCCCTAAGCGCTCTCATCTTGTTGACGGCAGCCTCTGACTCCCTGAAAAAAAATAAACTGGGAATCTTATCGGTTTAGTGCAAACCCCTCCAAATTAATAAAGCAATTACCATGCTTTTCGCATTTTAAATATGGCTAATCGCAATCCTCTCAAAGAGCGAATCAAAGAGTTTTTTAAATGCGGCAGCGTGTAATGTAGGCCAGAGGCCCACAAATCTTGGCTTTGTGTGGACCAAACTTGTGTCCCATTAGTGAGCAAACACAAAACAGTCCACTCCACTAATTAGAATGAACTTGTTGATCAGTTTGATACCGTTTCATGTCTTTGAGAAAGAACAAACAGTACATGCATGAACACTTGTGTGTTGTTGACGCCTCAAGGTATTTCACACAAGTGCACAATCATGAAAGAAAATCAAGTGCAAAGAACAAAAAAAGTGTGTATTTGGATGCATGCCTGTCTGAAAATATTATACGTTTTACCCATAGAGCATCCCACATTTACTGGGCTGCATTACAGGATTCCGATGATGGAATATTCTTATGGGAGGCAATGACCTCAGACAAATTCAAAATGTTCTCCCTTCAGAGCCTGTCCATTTGTCTTTTCCAACATGTTCATGAAGGACCAGGGCTACAGAGCCACCCCAAAATAAATACTGGACCCATCTGGCCACCGCATATGAGATGACCTGGATATGCCACTGCATACATACTGTATTAACCCACACACAAAAAACTTCTTAAACTTCTTATGCTTTCAAAAACCCAACTCCACAAACGTGGCTGTAGGGTATGGATATGGATGTCCTACAATGGGCCAAATGTATAAAAACGGTAAATTCATCTAGGAAAAAAACCTGTAGGGAACTGTTTGCATGTCAAGTTGCTTTTAGATCAAATAACTCCACTATATGGAGTTGATAGTGGGTGAGTGATGTATAGATGACTCAATCCCTAATATCTACCCCTCAAACTAAATCCTACTTCTTGACAACCTTGATCTTAAGGGTGTATGATCCAATCATGTCTTTGATGTTGCACCTATGTATAAAATAAAAAGATGCATTAATACAGACACATACACACATTAAATAGGCTCTGGGTATGTTTGGAGCTGGACTTGTCTGCTGTCATTTTCTCGCTGCTCTTTTGATCTATTCTACACAAATGTTCTTCTCGGCAGAAAAGGCCTCGACATCTCATTCTATGTGTGTTTGTGTCACAGGGGCGGACAAGTATGGTGCCTGCAGAGTGGTTGAGAAAAGAGAGAGAAAATGAGATTTCAGTCTGGTGCCATTTGAACAATAGCCTTAAATTGCACTCGCGGGCAAATACACACAAAAACATTGTCCATGGTACACAACTCCTTTATCAATAACCCTACCCGCACAGACACACACGTACACTTCCACCATCTTGGATTTCAGACATACAGAGTCTAAATAAAACACTATAAAGTGCAGCTTTATGGTATGTATGCATGCACCTACTAGTACTGGTAAAAAAAAGTTTGACTTGATTTGACTTCTGCTTCTAATGACTTTCTTCTTATATCGACAGCTCATTTTCAGCGGCCACTTTAGCCAATATACTGTGCTCTGTCCCTTATCAAACACCACTCTGGACATACATTATGAAGGAAGATCATGATGAAAGATCTATTACATGAACATATATTCTGTGATGGCCTTGGAAGACTAAATTTTCTTAACTGTTGCTTTAGAAAGGCAAAATAAACAATAACTAGTTTAACCACTCTGTGTACAGTACCAAAAATTGCATACTTCCCTAAACATCCCTAAATTACATAATTTACATAACATCCCACACACTGATGCACCTGAGCCTTGTGAACACATCCTAAATTATTCACATCCTCTGTGAGAACAGATGAAGAAAGGTTCAGTCCGTCTCTTCAGGAACAGCTCCTCCACAGGATCCACTGCAGTGTTTTTTTGTGTACAGCTAGAAGTTGTTTAAACCCTTAACACAACCCTTTTTTCAGACATCACAAGTAGATAGTACTTAGTAGCTATCTTTTGAAATAATAAAAAACTGGTGTTACGGTATGTGGCTCTGGAATCTTGAGCATCATTCGGAAGCCACTTAAGAAAGAGTATTTCCCTCTGACAGTCATCCGTTCTGTTTTGCAACACCAAGTGAATATGCTAAATCATTCTTTCAAACGCCCCCCACTTCATATCTTAAAATGAGTAGGCAGGGGCTGCACTGGCAAATAGAGTACCTGAAAATATATATATTTTTTAAGAAAGAACAAATACTTAGTGGAGGGTGTGGAAGGGAGACTGAGGTGGCTCCCTGAAACCTTCTGATAATGCTTTCACCCCAAGACACCGATTTTAAACTTTGCACTTAATGTGTGCGAAACCCATTTAAAACTGTTTTAACTGGTGATATGTGATTACTGTGTGGCTAATAAAAATTCAGAAGGTGCACATCTGGGTCTTTTCACTAAAAGCATAAATGAAGACAAGCTCTTGAACTTTAACCCTGCCATTTCACCATTTGGACACTGTTCTTATTGGGTGACCACTTAGGCCATAGGAACTGTATGCGGATGGACAAACAAATGACATTCATTTCAAACTAAATGACTAATGAAACTAACAGACTCTTAAGATCTCATCTACAAGCTAACACATAACTTGCAACAAACACATCAGGATGACTTGAAAGGGTTCATTACTTGTGAATGAAGCTACAAAAGTGTCACAAATTTTAAAATGTACTTTACCATTGGTGGGTATACTTGTAATTAGAACACAAATTCACAAAGCTTGCACAATATTTGGAATGCAAGCCAATAGGGCTTGCAGGTGGCACCTGTGACCACAACAAAGAAACAGAGAGAGAGTTGGCCACAAGATTACTATGCCAACAACCCACTTGCTACTGCAGTTCAGCCAATCAATGCCACATTTTCAACTCGAAACTTTCTAAACCAACACAGAACTAAAAATGCCTTTGTTTTGTTGATAGGTTTTGCTCAGTTAGTGGAATAGCCTAACTTTTGCTTTACAACCTTTTCTTGGGACAGATCGGTGGTGCTCTAAACAGTCCTGTTCTCCCTTGAGGTCTGCACAGCTGGGAAGAAAATTATAGCCCAGGTAATATATTCAGAAACAAAGAGATGGGGGATGCTGACCATTCAAAAGCCCTGTAAGTTGAGCGCCTCTCAAAGCTTGAATCAGTATTGACTCCCACGTGTGTTCAGGGATCGATAATAATTGAGGGAATTGTAGAGTAGTTGTACAGTATTAAGTGCCAGAACAATAAAGGCAGCATTTTAGATGACGGCCTGTGGATTTAATTAAGTTTGTAAAGTAGGACCATGGACAACTTCACACAAGATAGTCCAAGTTGACCAAAACATTCAATCAAGCATTACAAAAGTATACTATATGCAGTTTTGTGGAAACACAGTTATTTAAAAAGATCTTAGGGATAAAAGATATGTTACTACTCTTATCTACTACTTTCTGGTTGTAGCACCCATCATCTAGCTGTGTTACTACATAAAATCTCTGGGTTTCTTTGACCTTAAAAATGCCCTGAATGAAAGCCTTCTTGTGAATTACATCTAAATCTGGGAGACTCGCATTGAAAGGAAAATACGTTCAAACCACTTTCAACTTCAATTTAGTATTTTATTGTTATGACGAAAATAAGAACATGGCGGACAACACACATCAGGTACTTGCAGACACTAGCGTCCAGGGCCAATAACTACTGTTTGAGCAGATCACGGTTCAGAAATAAATGACCAATGTTGTGCTAGGGGTGAAAGGGAATCAGTCAGCAGTCTCTGTGCCTGTGTTTCTTCAACATCAACATATTTGTCATAGCTCAGACAGACAGTTGAAATCAAGGATTGGGCCTTCCTAGAGCACTTCATGCCTTTGCCCATGCGGCTTTAATCAAGCACAGCTGCAATTATGTCATTAGTGCTGTGAGAGTTCTTCTCCTTCTTAATTTGGTTTGGAACAATAATGGCTATTCAGCATTCCCTGTCATCTCCTGTTGCTGGATGTAATATGCATGTGAGGTGAATACACACCGGGTCTTGGGGGTATGTGAGCACAGCCTTTAAACTCATTGTAACTGCCCTTTTAGATTGCTGTTGTCCCAGACACAAATGTACTAAATATCATATGATCTTTAATCATACGCTTATAATTAAATCGGTAATGTTTTTCTGCTCAGACGACAGCATGCTTGTTGCAAGCAATCGGTGTTTAGGGTCAATAGCTTAAACAAAACCTCATCTCATCAAAACTTAAGTATAAACCATGAAGATGTCATGTAACTGTGTGTTGGAGTGGTGTAGAAGGTCAATGTCCCCAGAAAGATAGGAAAAAAAACAGAGCACACATACAGTTCACAAACATCTCTAGACACAAACAAACACACACACACACACACACACACACACACACACATAGAGGGGGCAAAGCACATACAGATTGAGAGGAGCTCTAATGATAGTGCTAATTGTATCTGCTATCAGGAGAGAACACGCCATGAAGGACGATACATTTCTACATCACAGGACCGAGCGGAGGCTCATTAATGTTTAGCCGAGTTAACAGGCTCAACACCGTCATTAAAGCCCAAGTCATTAAAGAGTATTAAACAATGTGGCAGAGGGATCGCATTGATGGTCACCTTCCCAGCTCTCTCCTTTCGGATGGGACAGGAGCACATTTGATCGGGCTGTGTTCAAGGGTGTGAGTTTGTGACAGAAAAAGACGTTACCACAGGAATGTACCTGTGTTTTTCATCTCCCTTCTGGAGGAACTGGTTCTAAAGAGCTTTTGTGCCACTCTTCCAGTATATAGACCGAAAACACAAAACAATGCGGAACTTATTTTATGCATATTCATACGTTAGAAGTGGCTGAGGTGAGACTTTTTCTGACTTATGGAATCGATCCCCCGCCCCCCTTCTCAGAAGTCTCATTTGTTATTCTGCTCCTTTTCTTCTATCTGTCTAACTTCAATACAGCATCATGAAGAAGCAGACAGGAAGAAGGTTATCTGAGGACAAGTTCAAGTTCAAAGCCACGGCAAAAGCTTACGGATGTCTTTGATCTCACAAAAGGAGGGTTAGACTAAAGAGAAATCTATGAGGACAATTGATTACGCCTGACATGATACCCTCTTGTTTGGAAAAAGACAGAGAAATCTACCTTTGCCCAAAGGAAGGTGCATCACTGAGTCAAGAATTTAATCTTTGCCAAAGATAATCCTTTCAAGGAGGCATACATGTTACATTATTCATGGGGCTTGGTCCACTTCAAAGGTGAGATGAGATGGAACAGTTGTAGAATCTCAACACTAAATTGTCTTATTCTGCATTTCAGTTCCACAGTGGTGACATAACAAGATCTTGTCTTAGGAACTAAAGCTGAAAGCTCAGTGACCTTTTCAGATATTTATCTTTTTTTCCCATTTGACATCCATTATATGGATGCTCTCAACAATGCTTACATGGTTTTGGTAGGATCAGAGTGGCAGCATTTGGGTCCTTCTCACCTTATCCAGTGTAGACCTCAACATCCACCATGCCCCTCTTCACATTATACTGACCTTCAAGCAGTGGAACCAAGCTTGAAGGTCACCAACTCTCTCTCCTTCCATGGCCATAAATGAGTATATACTATGTGGCCTGCTGTATGACCTTGTCTTAAAAAAAAAAACTCATTTACCTGAGATGTTTTTCTTCTGGATACAAAACAGTCAAGATGAAAAAATCGTAGGTGCACACGATGTAGATTTATGTGGTGCATCATTAGAGTTGTGTCCCATAGCTGGAATTCTTGTCATAATTGGAGTGCAAGAATGAAATATTCATGACAAGACAAGGCAGTCTTTCCAGAGTGAGAGAGACAAATAGCACATAAACTGACTGGGGAAGAGGTATAGTGCGTGTGTGTGTGCATGTGTTTAGAGAATTTTAGCCTCTACCCCTACGGCAAAGATAATCCTTGCATCCCCTTGACTTCTGCTGTTCATCCAACATTCCTGAACTGTATTTTCCATCCTCAAATCAAAATGTATGTCACAGAGGGCTTCACATACGCCCATAGAACGGCCCCTCAACCAACCTAAACCCTAAAGGAAGACAAGGAAAAACTCCCAGAAAAACTCACTAGAGGAGAAAAAATTTAAGAAACCTTGGGAGGAGCAATTCAGTGAGGGATCCCCCTCCTCCAGAGACAGATGGTGAAAGAGAGGAGCAGAAAACAGGCTAAACATAGTCATACAGCAGGGGAGTGTCAATGGGTGTTGAAACACCAAAATCCATTGTTCAACTTGGGTCAGTTGGTAGATGTCAGTATAAACAGTGGTAGCCACAGGGCTACGTCTTCTATCAATCCAACCTGTTGAGGCCCTAATTAATGAAATGGACAGACAATACAATCTTTGGTTCAGTGTTAAATTATGATGGTTAACTGTGCTTCATCAAATCCTTCACCTGAATCTGGTCAACTTAAAGCATTCTTGGCTATGAGCACTGATATGGCCAATGTTTTTCTGGGGGAAAAGCATGTTGTGTCGTTTTGATCAATAAATAATAGCAATCCCTGCCTCAAACATTGGGACCCCCTGTGATGACCCTGAAGCAGGTCTCAGAAGGTCTGGAAGTTTCTAGAGCTCAATAGCCAGGGCAAATCACTGGTACAGAGCTAGCAGTATGATTTCTTGATACATTATTAAGTACAGTATTGCTTATCACTAAGTAGTTACATGTAGTTTACGATGAGTTAATTGGCTCGCTGACAAGCCCGGCTTCTAGCATTCCATCATGAGATCTACACAGATGACAAATGAAATAGTTATGGCTGATATCCTCTCAGCAATGCTCTATCCATCCTACATAAATATTGCACAACAGCTGCAGGTTGGTAAGAAATTCTTAGACAACCAGGCTCTGTATTACAATTTGATACTGTTCCCTGTATCGTTACTTCTGCCTGTAAATAGTAAGTGGAAAAATGGCTGAATCTGGTCAGGTCACTATTATAGGAGCTTTCCCAGAGAACAAATATGAAAATAAAAACTGTGCTTCATCTTTACTGCCATCAACACCCCAAACCCCCAAACATATTGTTGTCATTTATACAGTAGATCTGTCATGAACAAATGACCTGGGGCCTAATTTACAAAACGTTTACATGAATACAGGTTAACATTTTCGTTCTATAAATATATATATATTTTTTTTTTTCACCTTTGTTTTCCCATATAACAGTATCGGTGTCAGTTTTGAGAGAAAGAAAAAAAGTCTACTACAAGAGTCCACACTTACCATAGCAGATATTTCTGAACAGTAACTAGGCCATGAGCTCGACACCTCTCCAAACATCTATATTTCCCACCTTGACCTTCTTGAGGGTGAAGGAGTGAGAGAGGGGTAGGAGTGGTGAGAGGAAAGGGTGTGAGTGTGGGTGGGGCTACTTCTCAATGTGGCCTGACACCTTGGTACCTTTATTCCATTTATCTCACCACACGTGTTCCCTCCAACCATCCTGTTAGAAACAGAACACATTTTACATTTACATTTAGTCATTTAGCAGACGCTCTTATCCAGAGCGACTTACAGTAAGTACAGGGACATTCCCCCGAGGCAAGTAGGGTGAAGTGCCTTGCCCAAGGATACAACATCATTTTGCACAGCCAATCGAACTGGCAACCTTCTGATTACTGGCCCGATTCCCTCACCGCTCAGCCACCTGACTCCTTAGGATTTCTCCTAATCCAGTGGAGGGTGAGGATGTCTGCTCCAGCTGTCACCAATATCATGTTGTGATCTGGGAGTAAAGTTTTCACTTGTGCTCACTCTCTATCCATTGAAGGGCCCAGTAGAGAGACGGTTATGTCAGGTGACAGAGAGCTGCTTCAGTCTGGACTCAACTCAACTTGTGGATCCATCACAAGACACATTGACACCACCACCCCCCCCCACCATCACCATCCACCCACCACCGTCAACTCTAACGTGACCCAATCCTCCCAATCTCACCCACAGAGTCAGTGTTGCCTGGCCCCCACTCCCTCAGTCATGTCCTGGCCTGGCAGAAACCACTCGCAAATCTCAAGATGATTCTTCCAGCACGGCTCAGGTCTGTCCGACAGAGCCTTTGATGAGTCTTCTGCACCATGACTGAGGTGATTCTTGATGTATTCTCTGGCACCAGACTGCTTTTGCTCCACCAGCAGAGAAATGTGTCCCGTAAAAACAGGAAGGAGACAGCTCCCGTGAACGGGCAGCTGGTAACTAAAGTTGCTTTGACGTTTCAAAGGCTGGTGAAACCTTCAAGATTATATTTGTTTAATGTCCAAAAATGACTTTGGGCTGAATCATAACGCTGTGTCTTTGTGCCGTTTGGTAGTCCAACTGTAAATGTGCCAAACATGCTTTTGTACAGAAAGTTTGGATCTCTAAAGACTTTGTTCTTTATGTATGGCATCCTCATAATTCAGTTGCAATGGCAAAATAAATAAACGACAAATTTGCATTCGGGGGGCCATTAGCTCAAATAGACACTGTAAGAAAGAAGTAGGAGAATGTACTTCCCTTATCGCTCCAACATGGCAAAACATGCTGACACGTTTATTGCTGAATCCTATCCATTAAACGAGTAAGAATTGATAGAAATCACAGGGGGAGGTGATGAGGAAACAAGGGTAACGAGCAGAACTAACCCTAAAAAGAATCTGATGTGAATAGTCTTAGGGCACGATTGGATGATTTAGGAAAATAATTATTGTAAAATGTAACTATGCAGAGTGGCACAGATGACAACAAACACTGAAGGATTCACCCATTGTGGTTTTTCCATCCTGATTCACCCTTTTTTTCTCTGCACATTTTACTTGATTAACACAAATCATTTCACTAATCCTGGAACTTTGAGCATTCAGGGTGTCAGACTCTACTGACTGATGAGGAGTGAGTCTAACCAGCTCAGCTTGGTTTTAATAAAATCCAAACTCAGGTGTAGGACTGTTGCTGATGTTTGATTGTTTTTGATTTTTTGTCGTCTAATTTCTGTCAGAAAAGAGGGCAGTGATACTGAAGTGTGTTATTGAAACTTCCCCGACAAGAGGACGACCAAGGCATATCTATACCACTTGGATACGTTTCTCATTATATAATAACAGTAATTAAATGACTTCTAAGTTTCTGAAAGCAGTGATTGATCATTGTATTTATTTATCTGTCCATTTAACTAAGGTAAATAACATTGTAAAGGGTGAAGGCAGGGAGATGGACATGGATGACAAGAGGCATGAGAGATGAGAGAGAGAGATGAGGGGAAAAGGAAGTAGACAGAGAACGGGGAAAGGAAAGACGTGCCGCAGAAAGTGTTGTCTCACTTATCCAGTCTGGTCACACCTTCCTGCAAATTATACTGCTTATTATCCCTGAGCGCTCTATCACAAGCCTTAAATCAGGCTAAATTATGGGTGCACAGCTTCCGCCTGTGACAGAGCAGCCCGCCGGAGTGTGTGACAGCCGGAGAGCACATCAACACCATCTCTCTCTCTCCCTCACTGCTTCCCTACACCATCTTATTCCTTTCTGCTCTCATTGCAAACTCCTTCCTTTCCTCCCCTCGTCCTCAGTTTGTCATCATCAGACTCTCTGGTTGTGTCAATGTTTCAGTCGATGCAAGTTTGGTAGAAATCTAAACCAAAGAACACAAACAAATACAGTTTTAGAATACGTTTTGAGTGTCACTGCCCTCTTTACTGCCAGAAGTGTAAAAAAAAAATGACTACAGCATAAAATTTGCAACAGTACTCCATCTGAGCGTCTACCCATTTCTAAGCCATTGTGACGGAGTTGAGTTGGTAAAAATGACTCCAAAGTCAACTGACACCATGACCAATTGACATTTCTGCCAAACAGTAGGTGAAAACCCACAATGGGTGAATCCTCCCATTTGGTGTTGTCGTCATCTTAATTAAATATCAATGGGACTTGCAGAAAAACACAATACAAACATGCAGATGTTCCCACCAGCCGGGGTGCGAGCTCTTCTGTAAGAGCGATTAGAGCACAGCAAGCATTGACAGCCAGCCACGTCGTCCCTTAACGATCCCAGTTTAAGTTTACAGATGCCAATTAAGGGCAGTCATTAGTATCAAAATGTATTTCAATCAGGGTTTTTTATTGAATAAACCACAAAGCCCCACTTCTTCCCACTGTGCACTGCAGTGCAATCGAGCTGTGGTGAACGCAGCACTTGTTAGATTAATTAATGGGTTTGGAGAAGCATTCTGTCGACATTCAAAGAATGTCTGAAATCTGTGTTTTTTGGGTGGGGGGTTGGAAGGGACATAACTGCTAACTCGGGAGTACTGAAGGAGAGAGATGAGCTGCTTCATAATTAAGGACATTTCTCAGATCTAAACCCTATTGAGAAAACATGAGCACAATTGTGCTTATGAGGGGGCATTTAGGAAATAATTCAGACTGTCCTTACACAAAAACATATGAAACACATTCACATATGAAACGTTCACACACATTTATACCACTGAAAACTCACATCCACAAATGTGAAATGCTCATACAAATACATTTCATATGTATGTAATTTCTTCGAAAACCTTCAACCTTTCAAAACGTTTTTTTTCTTCAACACATGAAGTGAAAGGGGAGGAAAGGATAGGAGGAGAACAGAGAAGCCTATAGCAGAGCAGAGTAATGCAGAGTACAATAGAGTAAAGTAGAGTATAGTAGAGTCCTCATCAAGCACTCATCAATGATGCAAACCTTTTTTTAGAAACCTTTTTTGAAAATATTGTTTCAAACTTTCAAAAACTTTTTTTTTTTTTTTTTTACATTTATTAGAAAATATTTTTTGCAATTATTTTTTCAACCTTTAAAAACGTTTATATTCTAATGAGGTGACCACACACGGGCATGCAGATGAAGTTTGTCGTCTGCTGGCCACATCAGTAAGCACATCAAAATTATAGTTACTCACACAATTCAACATCTGAGTCCTGAACATTTACAATTTTGCAGTAAATTAGCTTGATAAAAGGTCCCCATACACAACAACTGGACTATTCTATATATACTAAAGTTAGTATAGTTAGAATAGTTCTATAAACTGTACACAAACATACAAATTTAGCAAATACACACATTTGCTTTGTCAAAATGACATTGGACTGAGACAGCCTTGGTGAAAACAAAGACTTGCTGTCATGTTTGATAAAGCAGCTTGTTTATGAAAACAAATCAGGGGTTCCAGACTATTGTAAGATGATAACTCATTGGCAGTCTAACATATCACCTGTTGTCTTTCCCCTTCAGAAGTTTGCTTGTGTACTATCACAGATGATGATGCCAACACAAGAAACAAGTGTGGCTGGCTTGTCAAAGTACTTTTGGAAGATATCCAAAGACACACACACACATATAACCCCAAACTGGGCCACATTCAACAGATGTCAATGCAATGCATGGTGTCTACCATAGTAGTAGTACTATGTAGTCATGACAGAATTTAGAAGCAAAACTGTGAGCTTCCATGATGGCCAGTGTAGTATACTGTAGCACCATAAATGTTAGTAAATGTATAAGGAACACGGAATACTGCGTGAGTAGTAAACTTCAGCTTTCTTTTAATGAACAAGAAAAACATTTTTGTTGCAGTCCTTCAGGGTGCCTTTGTCTCTGTATTGGTGAGATACTGCATGTTCAGTTCTCTTTCCTTACACCAACGACTTCCAAACAAACAAGACTACAGAATCTGTTGTTGCCATGGAACCAAGCCCTGAGCTTGGTGCAAGAATATTATTTGTGTGTCTTGTGTGTTAGTGTGTGTGTCTGCGTATAGGTTACACTGTGTGAATAAATTCAAGTGTGTTTATTCCTCCTCAACCATTTCTGATAGGTTGTTTGTATTGCTTCTTAGTGCCCTGGATGCAGCAAAGGAGCACTGCCTTAATGAAGTGTGTGTGTGTGTGTGTGCGTGTGTCTCCGTGTGCACGTGTGTGTATCTGTTTGTCCCTGAGTGTGCATGTGTGTACGTTTGTGTGTATTTTCTCCCTCTTGATTGCATGAGTTGGTAGGATCAGTGCCACTCCTGTGGCTGCCCAATATGGCAGAGAGCATGGCTCTTAGGCTGGCCTGGTCAGTTACATTCTCTGTCAGCAAGCCAGGGCCAGAGGGTGTGTCTGTGTGTGTGTTCACATCATCCATGGTCTAGGTGAACGTACATGTGTTAGAGAAGTGTGCGAGTTTTGTTTTTGACATCTTGACGGAAAGACTTGTATGTTTGTATTGGAGGAGTATGTGTGTGTGTGTGTGCGTTTGTGTGCAAGTGAGTCGAGGATTGCATGTTCTTGATCCCCTACAAGATCAGGGCCCTCAGATTTAACAATATATATTTATTTTATTTTATTTTTTTGTCATTTAGCAAACGCTCTTATCCAGAGCGACTTACAGTAAGTACAGGGACATTCTCTCCGAGGCAAGTAGGGTGAAGTGCCTTTCCCAAGGACACAACATCATTAGCACAGCCAGGAATCAAACCAGCAACCTTCAGATTGCTAGCCCAATTCCCTAACCGCTCAGCCACCTGACTCCAATACAGTCTGGGAAGCCTACCACTTGATAAGAGTTTACAAGTTCAGCCAAAAGTAAACAGAACCAGACAATTAGGCCAATTAATTCTTTTTAACACCACTGCAAAGACGGCTTGAGGCACACCTGGGCTGTCACTGTGTCTCTGTTTTGATGCTCGTGTCAAGGAGACCCGCACACTCTCACTAACGTTTATAACCTGCAGTCCAAGCAGCAAAGCTAGATTCGGTCATTGCTCTCCGGTACTCAAATTGAACTGAGTAAAGAGAAAGAAAAAAGTTAGAAAAAATAAAGAAAAAGTAAGTCGCTCTGGATAAGAGTGTCTGCTAAATGACTAAATGTAAAAGCAATATAGTATTAGAATAGAATAGACTTTATTTTATTTCAATTATTGTCAGGGTTCTCCAAGCCAACTCTGGAAAACAAAGGAAAAGTAACTCAAGATCAAACATGAGACTAACCCACCATCCCAAAAATATTCTCCTGACCACAGTTTCACGACAGCACACGCCAAAAGTCACAGATGAGCAGCACACCTGCCATGCATCTTCCAACAGGAACTCAAATCACATCTCTCCTCCATGGACTATTTCCTTTTAATTCCAGTGGGGGAACACAGACTGTTTTGAAAACGTGTGCGCCCGGCATGGTACCTAAACGAATGTAGCAAAACAGAGTCAGAACACAAATCCAATCTCTTGGAGTGATTGACCTTGGGGTCAGGGTTGTGCTTGCCTCTCTTTAGAAGGTGATGAAGAGTTTAGAAACAGTTAGTACAGAAGCTGAGGTCAGTGTGTCACAGCAGAGAGTAAGCTGGAGAATAATGGAAAAATATATAGTTTCTAAGACATACTATGAAGCGTAAATAACTTTAAAGTTTAGTTTATATATATAATTTTACTTGGTCACGCACTGACATTCTGTGCAGCACTAATACATACAACATTCAGCACTTAGTCACACACCTCGACATCAAACTCTTATCATGTCACGACAATCATCCACCCCCTCCTCCCGCCTTCAACCCCCACCTTCCTGCCTTCCACAGAGGTGTTTTACATCTTCAACTTATAATGCGAGGTAACATCTAAATGTATCTCCTTGGGCACAGGTGTCGGCTTCAAGGCTTTTAACGACGGCGCTGTTTGAAACAGTCGTTCAGCAGTTATCAACAGTCAACTACGATAAAAAAAACGTTGCACATTTTAAACTGTTTTCTCATTAGGAGCTTTCACTTCAGTCATACTGTTAAAGCCACCTCCATTCCCCTGAGTAACTAATTTCTGTGTTGTTAATTACCGCTAACACAACTAAAATGACTAATTTCATGTCGACAACCTTATTACAAATACAGTACGTATATAGTACATTGAGAACAGGCAATTAGTGCAGCTTAATAGGCCATTTGACATATTGATTCTGCTTAAACATATGTTAGGAACAGCATAGACTATGCTTACGGGAAACATTGGTGAGTGCAAGCATAATGGCAAGGCAAAACTAATGAATGTTTTCTTGGTGAACAAAATAAGTAAGTTATTTGTGTCTTTAAAAACCACTAATATTTTTACATTTGACAAAAACATTTTTTAGGTTTAATTCTTACTTGAAGTAACATATGAACACAGGAACAAATGAGTGGCATTTTGATAAAAGTTTTCTGATTAAGGGCTTAACCTTCACTTTAATATCTGAAAATCCTAAATTATTCAAATAGTTGTGGATGTCCTTGAATTTTTTATGTTCATAGAGCACTTGTACAGACATGTCACTACAGATACAAAGCACTGAAAAACAAATGTAATCAGCAGTCTTTTGAGTCCGTTCAAAACCATTACATTTTATTTCCTCCGTATGTGCTTTCTGTGTTACTCATAAGTACCACAGTGAAAAACACAAATTAGCATTTGAATTGATTTGCTGGAACTGTTGTCAGGTAATTCTGTACATGTTCCTCTCTGGGGTCCTATTTTGTTCACTGGGTACGCTTTCTGTGTTAAGAAAAAGGGTTGTGCTTTGTCCAATTTAATCAGAACTGGTCTTTTAGAACCTCTGTATCCTTCAGGATTGTGAGGACCAGGACGATGGGTGGTGGAAGAATGAAAAGTGGAAAGGGATGAGAGGAGAACGAGAGGAAAATGAGAGGAAGGCGAGGGCGCTTATTCTTTTCAGAAAGCGGGTAAGAAAAGGACCCTCCCTTAGTGAAACAAAAGGTGGCCCTGGTCGCGTCTAGCGCTGGGAACAGGCCTCTCCGTGGCATCTCCTGAATAGGAGGCCTTCGCTCCTTAGCACTCCCGAGTGGACCAACACACCAACA
Organism: Osmerus eperlanus; assembly: GCF_963692335.1. Taxonomy (NCBI): domain Eukaryota; kingdom Metazoa; phylum Chordata; class Actinopteri; order Osmeriformes; family Osmeridae; genus Osmerus; species Osmerus eperlanus. Next base: position 13,668,119 of record NC_085031.1, read on the forward strand.
CACTCGCTTTGGGTTCCCTACCAGTTGATTTCTCTCTCCTCTCCTTCACACACACACACACACACACACACACACACACACACACACTTTCCCCTTTCTTCCTCTCTACATCTCCATCCCTTCTTCCCCTCACTCCCCGTCTCTCCCTCTCTTACACAGGGAATGAAAAAAACAAGAACGAAAGAAAGAAAAAAAAGAATGAGCATTAAAAGAGAGGTTGCAGCCCATCTGTGGAGGTATAGTGTAATTACCCTTGTCCCCTGCTTCTGTCCCGAGAGGTTCTTTCCCATTGTGGAGAGCCTGGAGTTGGACCTACCCACCCCCCAGTCCTCCCTTTGCCCTCCTTCTGGTGAGGCCCTTAACCCTTGTGTTATCTTCGGGTCGTTCTGACCCATCAGTCATTGTGACCCACCGTCGTATTGCGACAACTTTACCGCATACAAAAACAAAGTGAAGCATTTTCTTTTAACCGTTGGGCTGTCTCAGACCCCCCACATTGCGAAGGTTAAAAGAAAATTATTTTTATTTGTTTTTGTATTGGGTAAAATTGGGTAAACACAACGATGGTTCGTTATGAACCTTTGGGTCATGTGACCCGAAGGCAGCACGAGGGTTAATGGCCCTGCGAGGCTGGGCCAGGTCATGCCGGGCCGGGCCAAGTCCATTATCCACAGTGATTTGTGTCCTAATGAAGCTGGATTTATCTCCCTTATAGATGCTCACTAAACCTGCATGGGCCCCTCGGGTTCTGGCAACCCTCTGCCCCCAGTTACCTCAATCAGCGCTGATAAGTGTGTGTGTGTGTGTTGTAGGGGGTGTGGCATGACACTGAATGCCAAAGAGGCATCCTGTATCATTTGAACATTGTACTAAGTGCCAATGTCTTGGATTGCCAAACATGGACGAAATGGCTAATTCTTGTTGTTCACAGAGAAAGGGATCGCCATGGTTAAACTGAATCTACCTGTTTAAATCCCGGTCATAGGTGATCTGTAGCACCCATTCACCTGGAGTAGTGAGTGGATGTTGCCTACAGAGAGAGAGGGGTCAGAACAGGATGGGTGTACCCTCAGATGAAGGTCACTCTACAGGCCATGGTAATCTACCACTGACAAGAAAAATCAGTGTTCAATCATTTGTTTACAGACAAACTTCCTTCAGTTACATCTAGCTCACACTAGAGTTTTGAAGAGTTATGAATGCAGAAGACAACTTGAACACTTGGAGGACAATATCACCCCCTTTTCGGTGCATAAACGATATGGAACACATTCATCACAAATTAATTATTCACAGATGAACAAGCTAATGAGCTTGCGGGTCCTGGATAGATGGCAAATTAATAAAAACAGCCTTCAAGCTGCGTGAAGCTTGCAAGTTGCATTGAGCAGAGAACAAAGCGGGGACAGGAGGAGAGCGGAAAAACGAAGTCGGAGGAACGGTGTTCCAGTGATCCGTGGAAAACGGGTCAAACGTACAGACGCATACGGTGGTTGTTTAGGGCTATTCTCTATAATCCGTGTGTCTTTAGATGTGGTTTCATAATGCAGTTCTTCACTAGCAGAGGAATCGAAAACATCCGTTTGTCTCTGTCTTATCACTTGCATAAATAAGACTTCTGGGGGATAAGCATATTAGTGGTTTATGCTTAGTTGTGCCTCCCTGGTTCTCTATTGAATCGAAGAGACAAATGCAGCACTGCTCTCAGAAATGTATAAATTATATTTTTGATGCCGAGCCAATCCCCTGAAAATGCTTCCACTTACATAAACCCAGGGGCGTATGAAGACATATAATCATAGAATATCATATATCATCTATAGCTTTTCTCTCTCTGCCTCTCTCGGTCTGTCTCTCACTCTCCATCACCAACATCGACCATTAAGTGCCAGTGCCGTGGCTTGCTATAATCGCTTGCGATCCAAGACATTTGTAGTGACTATGCAATTCCCAAATAACTGTTTGGTCATGTTTTCCCGCTAAACCATATCTCCCCACGATCCTGCTGCAATATGCATGGATGACATGGGGCCCACAGCGCAGGCCACATCCATATTCTATGAGCTTGAATGTTGGAACGGAGGAGTGGATTACATAGGGGATCGATTGGTGATGTCTGGCAAGGGCTTAATTTGGGAGCAGTGAGAGTAATGTCCCCAAACACAGGCCGGAGAAACGGAGGAGTGCCACTCGAGCCGTGTCCTATAATTCTCTAATTTCGCTCCATTCAAGGGACTGTAACAGTTGCAGCTAGGACATACCCCCACTGTGCCAGCTCCATGGAGGGGTGTATTGTGGCGGTGGTGTTGGAGTTGTGGTGAGGCTGAATGATGGCCCATCAAGGGGAAACACTGGGCCAGAGCAGATGGCCGGGTTTCTGGGCCAGGGAGACGAGGCCTCTTTAAGGCATGACTCAGATGGGTGTGGTGAGACATGGGAGTCGGGGAGCGAGGGAGGAGAGCTAGGGAGAGGGGGGGAGGGTGAAGGAATGAAATAGGACAGAGACAAGAGAGGGAGGGGATTGTTGAGAGGGTTTGGGGGGGATGTAATAAGGGAACAAGGGAGGAGGGGAAAAGCAGGAGAGGTAGAGGGCATAAGACACAGAGGGAGCCAGTCAGCCAGGGCGGGAATGGAGGAGTGGAAGAGGGGGAGAGGGTGAGGCTCAGAACAATGAGGGAGACAGGAGCTGCTGATCCATTCCTCTTTTTGGGTGAACGAAGATAAGGGGAGGAGAGATGTGTGTGTGTGTGTGTATAAAGCTTGTGGGAAAGAAAACAGGTCTCATTTGTATTCTGGGTCCGTTTTGCTAAGTGCACCAGGGGTTAGTACTTGTACACAGAGAACCAGCCCACGGGCCTGCTGCTGCTGCTGTTACTGTTGCTTACTGATTTATTGAGGACTCTGACACACTCTCAACAGTTATGTGGGAAACTTTACCGTGGGCAGTGACGGCGCATTAAAAGTCATTCTACTCAGAGAGGTATGAGTATGAGATGAAAAGACCCTCCCACACGCACACAGGCACACAACACCCTGTTGCGACAAATGCTACAGTGTACCCTGAAATTTACATTTACATTTACATTTATTCATTTAGCAGACGCTTTTATCCAAAGCGACTTCCAAGAGAGAGCTTTACAAAGTGCATAGGTCACTGATCATAACAACGAGATAGCCACAAAACATTGCGAGTAGCCAAAACATGAAGCACACATTGTGAACAACCAAAATAAGTGCCAAAGGGAAGAACCATAAGAGCATGTAGTTGAAAAAGTTACAATTAAACAACATGAACTGCTATAAGTGCAAGTGTACCTGTGGAAAAAAAGCAAGCAACAATAATAAAACAATATATCACAGCGAGTACAAAAATTTAAGTCAGTTACCACTAACCACAAGAGCAACAAGTCTCTAAGCAAGAGTCATTGTGATCCTTGAGGAAACTAACATCGGGTCAAGCGAACCATTCCTAAGTACCGTTGTACTCCCGGAACAAGTGCGTCTTGAGCCTTTTCTTGAAGGTGGAGAGACAGTCAGTGTCTCTGATGGAAGTGGGGAGTTGATTCCACCACTGGGGGGCCAGACAGGAGAAGAGCTTGTGTTGGGACCGGGCGGTCTTGAGTGGTGGGACCACCAGGCGGTTGTCTGAAGAAGACCGTAGGTGATGGGTGGGGGTGTAGGGCTGCAGGAGAGACTTGATGTAGACGGGTGCAGTCCCGTTCACTGCTCGGAAGGTCAATACCAGGGTCTTGAATCTGATACGGGCCATGATAGGTAGCCAGTGGAGAGAGATGAGGAGCGGGGTAACATGGGAGCGTCTGGGTAGATTGTAGACCAGGCGGGCCGCTGCGTTCTGAATCCTCTGAAGAGGGCGGGTTGCACATGCTGGGAGACCAGCGAGCAGCGAGTAGCAATAGTCCAACTTGGAGAGGACAAGTGCTGAAATGCCTCGTATTTTAATTTATTCTGCATTAAACCAGGGGGGTATTCCAGAAAGCAGGTTATGCAACCTAACTGGGTAAGTTATCCCATCAGCTGATTCATAATGTTGCAGCAACCTACTGGCAATGTTGCTACGACGCTGGGTTTCAGCTGGGGAGTTAACTTACCCGGATGTCACATGACCTGCTTCCTGGAATACCCCACTGATGCATTTACGTTTAACATTTAGCCATGTAGCAGACGCTCTTATCCAGAGCGACTTACAGTAAGTACAGGGACATTCTCCCCGAGGCAAGTAGGGTGCAGTCCCTTGCCCAAGGACACATCATTTTGCACGGCCGGGAATCGAACCAACAACCTACCAACAACTTTCTGATTAATAGCCCGACTCCCTAACCGCTCAGCCATCTGACCCCCCTATGATGCTGCATTCAACATCAATGGTTTGTCCATCACATGATTGACAGTCCTGCATGATAGCAAAGCAAGGACAAGGGTGGGATGTGCTCAGACCTCCCAACTGGTCAATCAAGCCATTAGCTCTAATTATATTGTAATCCTCAAAAGAGAAAATAATAAATAAAAAAGCAGCTATTATTTAATCTTACGCTTTTGTTCTTTGAATCCATAAAGCCATAAAGTAAACACATTTGTTGATGAAAGCCCATTTTTGTTGCTTTTGTTATAAAGCATAACTATATGCATAAGCTATATCATAACACATTTTAATAGCATCATCAGTGGTTCTGGTGTGTCATGGCCTGTAACATTAAGTCTATTGTATGGCAGACCACAAACTGCTTGATCCATTTTCATAAAATGTCTCTGTGAGAAGCAATGGCATATAAGCCTCATGTGGGTTTTTATATCAGATCTAGCCTACTAAACTGAACAGTCAGCGAGGAGGAGAATGAAAAAATTAAGACAAAAAAATACCCCAAAAAAGTGAGAGAAAATAACTCAGTGATGTTTTAGATTAAAGCTGTCTGAGCAGAATGACTGAATTGACCTCTAAATATACCCCCTTATAAACTGAAACACAGCAAACCCTTTCTCTTTTATATTCCTAAGTAAGCCCACCTCCATTTTCTCTGCTAAGGCCAGTAATCCAGCAGTTTTTGACCTGAGTCACGGATGAAAGAAATATCCCCTGAATCAACTTTCTAAATCGGATCAATTACCAATTAGAAACTTTCACAGTAAGATCCAGGAGGAGAGAGAAACAGCTTCTCCTAGTGGTCGTGAATTGCTCTTGCACCCAATCATTACGTTTTTTCCAAGTGTCAGCCTTCTCCATAGCAACAGCCCCACGTAGCAACAACTTCACATGAATCAAGGACATCTTTTATACACTTTCCCCACATTCAGATTCAAACTGGATTTGTCATCTTTCATACTTGGGTACAAAAGACACTTTGATGGTGCCACAATGGTTGCAATAGACAGCCTACCATGTATGAGACATTGAAGCAAATAGCTTCTCTGACCCTTCTTTGCATGGATTCACTACACAAAGAACATAGACAGAGCTATGTATTGATCCTGACTCATCTACATTAAGGTAAAAAATGAATCACTGGTAAGTTCAAGACAAAAGTATTTTCTTGAAAAAGGAGAATCAAAAAACACTAGCATTTCCATTCCTACTTTTATTTTTTTTACTTCATTGTCCCATGGGATGTCAGAGCATGAAATCAGTTGGACAGGGAAAGGCCTGGGGTAAACTAGTGTAATTTTAGTCCCACAATGCAGTGCTTTGATAAGACTGTGCAGTAGATTTAAAGAGTGCGTGTATCTGTCTACCTACCTGCCACTCCACAGGCCCTGCAGTACAGAAATGACTGAGACTGGGAAACCAAGGACTGTAGACTGAATTCCAAATGTAACCCCCTACAGACCTGTGAGGAAGAAAGGACACATTTCAAATATCCAGAAACCTTGATGTGCATTTGATTTATATGTCATTGCCTTCCCAGTCATCACTGTTTACAAATGAAAGGTAGGGCTGGTATACACTGAATAAAATACAATTCTCTGAATAAAAAAAACAGCATTCTGAGAGAAAAACATTAAGTATGAATTTGGAACACCCTAGCTTAGAGCACTCCTTTGAAGTAAAAAAAAAAGAAAAAAACTATACACACAATGCTGGCTACTGGGAAAAGAGGGGAAAATATGCATGTTAGCACAACTACTAATAGCACCTCAGGTTTCCTGAAAATCGATGACCTCAGACCTCTAACCTCAGCATCCTATGGTTTGCAATCGTGATATACACAAAAAAAATCACTTCTGATGGATCTAAAAGATTCATGAAGATCTCGAGAACATGAACAGATTTCAGATGCAGTGTGGGTCTGATGAAATGTGTGTGTTACAGTCTTTATTCCCCTCGAGCGACGTTGATGTCTCTCATAGGCACATCTCACTGAGAAAGCATGTCAAGTAGACCCTGATGACAAGCGTAGGCACCTGACTTCATGTTGTCTGATGTCTGATGACATGCCTGCATTTCCCCCACAACCTCCACACTTTGGAACCACTGTGAAACCTTTTATCCTAGCAGTTCTAACTCTTAAATAGCACATTATTTCCATTATTGGGTTCTTTCACACAATATTTAGAATGTCCTACAAGCTTCTTTGACACAGTAGTGATAGTGTTTACAATCCACAGTGACAACAGTTCTTACAAGTCAACACCGCTTTCAATTCATCCTTGGATTCACAATTCAACAAATCCAAGACCACAGTCTTTTCAGTAGAATGCATAATTTCTAAAGACATTAAATGATTGTGCCAAACGGGTTGAAATGTCTGGTTTGCTTTTGACAAAATGTCTCCCTTGGATGAGACAGAAAATGTCATGCTTTGACATGGGAACTTAGAGACAAATCAAAAGAAGGTGCTGAAGAAGGTGCCATGCTCAAGCAGGCGTGGTTCTCTGCCAGCATCTAACAAACCGGAGGGGGGGAGAAATCGCTGTCTGGTCATTACATGGTGAGTGGCATGAGAAATCACTCAGAGTGAGAGTCTGTGTGATGTGCTTCCTCCCTGGTGGGCATAGACAGAGACATCTGACAGATCCCACTGTCTCCCACAAAATACGTACAAGGAGTGTATGTGTGAGAGAAATATAGTTCACACCAACAGTCCAATGACAGAGAACTTGTTTTTTTTTGCCATCAAACTCCAAGTGCTACAGAACATAAAAATAAGTCCAATAACTTGTGAATTGGAAATGGCAGTGTTTGTTTGGTAGATTGTGGGTCTACTATATGTGTGCGGAGATTCACACAAAAAGTAGGCTATTCAATTATTCACAACAGTATCGCGGTTTGAATTGACAAAAGTGCCTTGTTCTTTCCAACTACAAAATCTATTTTTCGGTCTCTGTCCATCTACTAAATCAATCCATCTACTAACCTATTCATGCACTGAATCAATCAATCTACTGAATGAGTCACATTTGCATTCCATATATTTGTTACATTTGAAAACGTTTTAGAGCTTTTGTTACAGGGGAAAAAACAGGATGATTTTTACACACGGGAAGAGTCTCAGTCGAACTCACTACAACGCAGCTTCACTCCCATCCCTGCGGCTGTGTAAGCACGCAAATCTAGTGCTGGTTAAAGCATCGACTGAACATGATTGAGCAGAAGTCGCATTTTAAATAGTTGGCTTTCACTTGAAGTGCAGTTGGGAAGAATATTATTTTAAATCAAGTAGCCTACATATGTTGGCTGAGAGGGAGAGATACTTTTGTGCTCAACAACACAAATCCACAGACACTAGATGAAATGAGGAACCCTTAAATCCTGATTTAAAAGCTACAGAACAGAAAAGCATGCCCTCATTTAATTCAGTTGCTCAACCGAAGTGAGACACAGCCTCAAGCAAAAGTAGATCTTCATTTTCAATCCATGATCACTCACTTAGACAATGCTATGGGATTGGGGGAACATAATAAAAAGAAAAAAAGATAGCTGAGCCGCTAAGAACGGAGCACTAAATAAGTCACTATTTAAGAATGTAAGGGAAGAGAGACATTCAGATTCACCTCACTAAACTTGCACACAGGCGGGCCCGTCTTCGCTCTTACAAGACTAAAATGGTACCTCAAATAAGGCAGAGCAGCCACTGAGTTACAAAGAATGTGACAGCAGGAATTACGAAACGTATCATTCACCAGAGAGATGCATGAGGACTGAGGATGTCATGGCAGGCCTGTCCCATCGCAACTTGGGACATGACCAACGGAATGTGCTACAGGTTTGCAGATGACTAAGAGATATTTTGTAAAACTGGATGACCCATAACAAAAACAGCCAAGGCATGGAATCATGTTCTTACTGAGTTTTTGGTCTTGTATTCTCTCCCTCTAACAAAGAGCATTTGGAAAGCATTCAGACCTAGTAAGTGTAGCCTACAATAGAAAACGATGATTTATTCTGTGTATTGTTTGTGTGATTGAAAATATACAAAACCTGTCAACTCTCCTGTTCCTCCCTTCCTCGACCTGGATCACTCACTAAATATCTGCAAGGAGACAAGAGGAGTGACGGAAGCGAGGGATCAAGATTATCGGACTATAGGTCCATTGCAGTATCTATATTGTGATTGCCAAAGCAATCATAATTGGTGAGCTTATCTTTTACTTCTTACAATTCCCCCCCCCCCCCCCCCCAAACTTGCAACCTGAAATATGTAATTAACCTTTAAAAATTAGGCTTTACCTTTAGGCTGTATCGTTCAACAAAGGACAAATGTAACTTAACAGTTGAATTGAAGTATGAATTTAGAAGCCCTTGTCTTGGATAAGATACTTAAATTGATAAATACAAATGACACTGATTTGAGGCATTTTTACTTTCAATGGCAGAAATCAAAAGATGCAGTCAAAACAGGATTACTTGACCAATGCTTGCCTAATGCCTGCGCATTGAAAATGTGGCAATAATTGATTACATTCCAGTGAATTGTCAACTCAATGATTAAGGTAACTTTAGCTATAACTGACTTCGGGATGTAGCAACCTAAAGTGAAAAACAAACTTGCATAAAATATGCTACATGACCCATAAACATCTTAAGTTACCAACAACTTTAAAACACAATTTAAAAATAAAGGGCAGGGCTTTCTTAGCCTACAATACACCAAGTAGCCTACTGTAAAGAGCCTATGAAGAACCAAAACGTGATAACATTCTCCAACTTTAAAGTGAACTACGTTGAGCGTAATAGTATGGCAAAAGCAGGTAAAACATGCTCAGTCTTTATATTCGGTGTACTTCTTTGCTGAACCGTGCACCTTGCTGGCCGGGTACTTCAGCCGGTTTAGGGCCATTTTACGGAGTACCGCTTGGGGTAAATCCACGTGGCATTTCTCTGCAAGCTCCACAAGGTAAATGAAAACGTCACTGAGTTCTTGTGCGAGGTTCTCCCGCTCGGCATGGGTCCAGTTGGGCAGTCCCTCGTCCACCTCTCCACGCCACTGGAATAGCTCGGAGACTTCACCCACCTCTCCGACCATGGCGAGCAGAAGGTTGCGGGGCTTGTGAAACTGATTCCAGTCTCGCTCGTCTGTAAACTCCGCTTGCATCCGCCGAACATCTTCGATTGTGGGCTCGGAACTGAAGGAAAACCTCGCTGGTGCTGCTGTGCCCATCTCAGTCTGTTTCGAGTCAACATCCCCATTTGTACAAGTTGACAATGAGTGCAACTTCTTAGAAGTGCCATTTGTTAAGTTTGATGAGACGGGCATGTCGCCTTTCAACCCTTGCACATCACCACCATTCATTGCCATCGCGTTTTACTATATTTTCACGAAAGCCGAGCCCCAATGAAATATCACTTTAGCTATAAAACCTCACCTGCCTACCATGTGAGAAACTCCCGCCACAAGCAAGGATGTTTAGTCTTTTTCTTGTATTACTGTGGTTGGCATCAAGCTTGTTGGTGCATTACCGCCACCTTATGCTCCGGAGTGTGAATCAGTCATAGGCCTTAAAGTAAATCTAAATACCTTTAAAAATGTATACATATACGCTCAATCTAAACAATATTTTATCCTCCATCCTTTACAGCCTGTCTGTTTGTTTTACGATAAAATCCATATCCATGTCAGCAAGGCCATTTCAGTCGGAAATGTCGTAGATAAACGTCTCCGGAAATTTAAAGTAGGAGACGCTTTGAATTGTGGTTTGTGGAGTCCTTATTAACATCTCTTCCACCTTGAATGATTTGTAATGACTACAGTCGACTCAGTCCACTTTGTTACTGAGCAACATGGCTGCGTCCTCTGCAGGATCGAGTGCCCCACTATATATTATATCAAAACAACTAGCAAAGGTTTTTACAAAAATGATCGTTTATCGTAGTCAGAGGTGTGTTGTCAGGCAAATAGCCACATCTGTCATTCGATACCAAAGTCAAACACAACTCAAAAGAAAAAGGTAGGATGCTGTTGACTGCTAAAACGTTAGCATAACATAGCATACGCGTGTGTGAGCACTTGCGCGCGTGCATGTGCTTGTTGCGCGGAGACTGCATGTGCCACAGTCTCACATTCCCACACCGGCACACCCACCTAGATTCCGCTATAGCCATGATTCTGTAAACGGACGATGTTCTTTTGGAAGGTTGCATGATCATACGTCAAAAGGTCGACTGTGGGGGATCTGATCCATTCAGATTCCTCCCTTTTCCCTGTTTACACAAACCAATGTTTTCCTGTTTATATTTGTAGTGCTCCTGAGAATCTGGTTGGAGTGGTAGGTTTGGAGATTCACGCTCAGATACACTCCAACACCAAACTCTTCTCTGGTTCTCAAGTTAAGTTCTGTTCTCCACCAAACTCCCTGGTATCCTTCTTTGACGCATCCTTACCTGGCACCTTACCTGTGAGTCGAGACCGACTACATCAACACTGTTCTGTACATAAAACGTACTTTAAGAGCCCAATATGCAATTTAATGACCTTAGTTACACTCACACACGTAACATGCATATTTTCTCTATTTTATTTATATATTTCTTGTTTCGTTTTCATGAAACATTCCATTGCATTTGGTCTTCATCAGTTCACTTTTCTCACCATTTTTTATTATTCTAATAATAATGATAATGCTCATGCAGTTTGAGAATTACGTGACAGAGTTGGAATTTCCTTTTATTTCTGTCATTCATTATTGAGTAATATTCTACGTTTACAAACCAATACTTTTTTTCCTCAGGTGCTCAACAGACGATGTGTGGAAGCGGCAGTCATGACAGGCCTGGCCCTCAACTGCTCCATAAACAAGAAGTCCCTCTTCGACAGGAAACATTATTTCTACGCTGACCTTCCAGTGAGTCATGAGTGTTTCTCAGTAAATTGTTTTTCAGATGAACGTCCACCATCCTTAATCTTGTCTGACTATATACAAGAATAGGGACTGTGGCAAAGGCTCTGGGCTGGGTGCTGTGTCGGTTGTATTTTGTAATCATTTGTCAAACAATAAGCCCTCTCATTAGCGTAACCTTTACATTGAATTTCAGTTTCCACTGTCCCTATGCTTTAATTGAATAATGACAAGTATTACTGAAGCGGCAGAAACACCTAGTGCCACTGATTCAGATAAATGACAGCTTGTGCTCCTGGCAGCTGTTTACGGTCATGACGAGCGTTGCCAGGTGACGTTCACCTCAGTTCACCTTCACTATCCCTGGTGCTCATGGGTAATTTTACAACCATTACAACTGACATTTAGGCCATGGCACAAATACGAAATGTCAGAGACATACTCAGAGCAGCAAACACCGTCCTTTCACCCCGGAAATGTTATTAGATTTTTTTTGAAAAGGCATCTTTTGATCCACATTTGTTGAAATTGTAAACTTTAACAATCTAATAAACGGGTAAATTATGAAGGGATTTGTTTTTTTTTATCGTCCACTGGTTAGTAAAACATGCAGTAAAGCTTTAAAAAGCATCAGTTAAAATGTTCACGTGAAATAAAACGGTCACATGCAGTTGGCTACCACAGCTTCTTAATTATGAAGTTTGCTACAGAATGGTTGATTGGTGAGATTTCTATAGTGACCATATGCTGTAGTTGAACAATGTTCACTTTCATTCACTTTCAATAAGCTTTGTCTCTTTATACTTTTTATAATGAAGTAAAATCTAAAGGTGACGACTTACATGCCCTAATCATTCCAGTTGCTTTGAAATAAAAACTTAGTTGTGAGTAAAGCAGCAATCACATTAGTACTACAAGAATATGGCATGTCTAATTTCACAGATTAAGTGGTAATAATGTTATCAGGAAGCAACAGATGCATAATTCTGCATAAACAGATTATTTCCATTTCTGAGGAAGGTATCCGAGCGGGTTCCCAGCTGGAAGCGTTGCTGACTCTCAGCTCTGCATAGTATTTGTCCAAAGTTGATATTCTTACTGGGGATTGCGTCATCTCGCCTTTGCATTTTCTCTTGAGTGGGCTACAGCCTCAACGATAATGTCAGCTTAGAGTAAATTTTTTGTCTCTAATGCTGCCAACAGTTGTCAGAGATTTGGTTTTGTTGTCTCTGTTTTTGCTGCTGTGTCGGATATATACTGTCTGCAACCCCAAAAGTGATATTGGAAGGATTTACTATATGTGATGTTAGTTCATTTGAGGTGGGAAGGGAGATTGTGCCAGCATTGTGGTCAGGTCTGGACTGGGACTGAAAATTGGCCCGGGACTTTGAAACGCAGACCGGCCCACAACCGTGTATTATTATTATATATTATTTTTTTGGGCATTATGCCGCGGCCGTTTGACCGGACGTTCGGGAAAACTACCGAATCTCCTGACGGCCAGTCCGACCCTGATTGTGGTGATATTTGGTCCTTGCGCAAAATGTTCTTTAACAATGTGCTTGAACGAGAGCAGCATGGAGCAACAAGAGCATGTGAATGGTCCTATTCACATTTTCCATTTAAATCCTTAAACTTCATGGATAATAAAGTCGTATAAGGGTCTAGAAATAAACCTACATGCATTTATTAAAACACAGATACTCTAAAATGAGGTTGTACATTATTGATATGTTCCATGAATCTTTGATTTAATTTAGCGAACTCACAGTTACTTATTAAAAGATTAATGTGCCTGCCTGACCAACATTTCTTGTTGGATTTGAAATGGAAGGCTCGTGTAATGTCATGTTTTAAGGGTGTTTTATTTTAATAACATACACCAGCAGCAGAAATCAACCAAAAGTGGCACATAATTAACTTTTGCATTTAGGTGACAAATAGTTTAGACATGGCTTGGAAATATAATCCCCATCCTCTTATTAATGTTTCCAGTGAGAGAATCAGAGATACTGTTGTCTGATGGTTGAATCAGTTCTGTCTACACATTGATGGGCTCTGAGAGTCACAACCTTCCCACACTGGGAGAGTTACAGATTGCAGATAGCTTGTGAACGTATGATTTCACCCAAAATATGTTCAGAGAGATAATGGGTGGAGTCATTTTACACAGCCTATCAGGAGAAGCCCCCCCCCCTTTTATAGAGTCATCAACACATGTCTCTTTGCAAGATGATGTGAGAATTATGGAAATTAGCATCAATTTGAGGAATTCTATCCATAACGGATGGCATGCATATGCTCGCCACACTTCCTTATGCTAATCAAGCACATTTGCATTGACAGTGACAGAACTGAATGAAAGATTTGCAGGGAGAAACCAGAGGTTTGGGCTATGTGATAAACCTTTTCCCCCATGGTCAATTATGTTTGCTTTGTGTGCCAGTGATTGATTTGTTGAACTGGCACAATACACCGATGGCAATGGCTAATTGCCTTTTAAAAATTCTCTCTCTTTCTGGAATAGCAATATGTATGATGAATGTTTAGATTCTTAAACTGAGGTTACCATGGCAACAGAGTGAAGTGGTATTCCACTTGGTGTGGCTCATGCATGTTCCTTCCAAATAGAGAAACGGATAAAATATTTATCTGCTTATGAACGTATGGACTAGAAAATGGCGAAACAATAATATCTCAGCTGAATGATGATGAGATGACCTGTGTACCCTGAGAGAAACTGATTCTCAGTGCCTCATCTTTAATGCATGTGGATCTTACACTATGTTTCTGACCAACTTTGCTTTAAAAAAAGAAAAAGCACTTTTAATAAACTCCAGTAGTTTGGCAGTACTGGAGAGTTTGACCAACATCAGTTGGACATTTGTGGATAATAAACTGATTATCGGGGCCTCAAATCAAGTCACCAAGCCAACTCCAGCTGACCCGTTGCTCCTCCCAGGCAGGTTACCAGATCACCCAGCAGAGGTTGCCCGTCGCAGTGGATGGCACACTCACCTACAGTCACCTGGGGGGCCGCAAGAAGAGCCAGGTGGTCACCAAGAGTGTGAGGATCAAACAGGTCCAGCTGGAGCAGGACAGCGGCAAGAGTTTACACGACAACTACAGGAACCAGACCCTTATAGACCTCAATAGAGCAGGTAGCTCACAACGTCTTCCATCTTCCATCATCATGGTCTGTCGAAACTGATTTAGTTTACCCTTCCCAGTTCAGTGAAACCAATGGGACGATCCAAAGGAACTAACGTAGATGAAAATGACACTTTATTCAAATGCACAGTACTTTCAACATTCCATATGACCGCAGCGCCTTGGGGGAAACAAATAACAAAGCTCTTCTAATCATGTGACCTGTGGCTTTCTGTTTCTTGTGCATATGGGATTCATATCTTACTAACTGCAGTGTGTAGTTAGATACATGAGCAAACTTTAGGCTGGGCCCCAGCTAGCTAAAAACATCTCTAAAATGACATGCATAGATGGCCGAAATGTGAAACTCCTAATTCGATAATTCCTCAGAGACAAGGGGTTAGAGGGGAGAGAAATGGAAAGAGAGACATTTAAAGAGAAGGGAAAAGAGAGACCGACGTGGAAAGAGAAAAAGGGGTAAAAAAGAGAGAGGGAGAAGGGGAGAGAGTGTGTGTTTTTGTGACGGTGTGTGTGTGTGTGTTTCCCCACCAGGAGTAGGGCTGATGGAGCTGGTCATGGAACCAGACATGAGATGTGGAGAGGAGGCAGCTGCAGCTGTCAGGGAACTGCAGCTCATTCTGCAGGCTCTGGGGACCTGCCAGGGCAACATGGCCGGTAGGGACACGCACACTTCATGTGCACGCACACACTTCACATGTACACACACACACACACACACACTACACATGCACACGCACACACTTCACATGCACACACACATTCACACGAATACACACATTTGCACAAACACACACACATTCTCACGGACACACACATTTGCACAAACACACACACAGTCACACAAACACACACTTCCCCTTCGCACAACAACACAAGAGACATCAGTTCACACAAGCGCACACACATGGAAAATGGTCAGAGCTTTGTTTGTTGGAGAGATTCATGCAGACTCCACATTGCAGTCTTAAATAGCACACATATACACATATAATTTAAAGAGGAACAACATTTCCCAGAGCTCTATATTACAACTCAGAGATGTGCTTTACTTCCATGGCTCCCTCAGTCTGCACTCTATTCGTCGGTCAGTGCAATAAAGAAGAATGCGAAATGGGAGCTTCTCTTCCGTGTAGACTCTTCTTAACCCAGTTCTCCCCGGTGTTCCTAAAGAGGGCCAACTGAGAGTGGACGCCAACGTGTCAGTGCACAGGCCTGGGCAACCTCTTGGCGTTAGAACGGAGGTGAAGAACATCAACAGTGCCCGCTTCCTGGCAAGGGCCATCGGTGAGGGCAGCAACATTACATTCTTAATGCCATAAGATTACACCCTAACACACACTCCGACGTCCAGCAGAAACGTGTCCTTGTGAACGCCCACAGTACACACATACATATACGTACACTAGGCATACAGACATTTACACACAGCCAACAGACTTTAAAGTTGTTTCTGCTTCATTACCCACACAGTTTTGCTCTAAAATGGTCACACTTGGCTGAAATCCTGACTGATGGCCAACATGCATGTGTCAAACCCAGAGTCAAAGATAAGACACACATGCACACATACTATACACACACACGAGGAGTAATGTGCCTGTTTGAATGTTCTCTAAGTCTCTACAACATAAGTCAACCATAACGGTTTTACACCAGAACCATAGGGATATTTTTTCTGTCTTAAATCCCAAACAGAAAGACTTGTGAGATACATGAGTTTTTTTTCTCCACATAAACTCAGGAATATTTGACTTTGTGATGGAATTAACTAAAGGGAAATTGCTTTTGTACAGAAGTTTGTCAAGACACATAGATTCACTGCCACCCAAAATTTGCCGTGAACATATTAAGACCTGAGTTGACACTTTACGTTTGCATCATTTATGAAGTTTTGCAGCGTTTTATCTCCCAGCTGCAGGAACTTCTAAAAGTCAAAGTAGTCATTTGTCATTAGTTGTTTGAGTGCTAATGTAGCAGCCGGCAGAGTCTTCAGGCACGGTTGTGTGCCACAGCAGATGTTAGGAGGCTCCAACAGGATGCCAGTTGGCTGGTTGCTGCTCTCCGTGTTTGTGTGTGTTGCATGCACAGGTGTGTGTTTGCACTAAATGGTTGTTGGTTACACGTGTGCCCTTGTATGTGATGATTGTGCAAATTAAATTAGTGTGTGTGTTCTCATTGGTTCTGAACATCAGACTACGAGATCCAGAGACAGATGGGGGTTCTCAGGAGCGGTGGAACTGTGCAGAACGAGACACGGGCCTTTGATTCCAAATCTGGGTAAGAAGTAAAAAAAAAAAAGAAACATTGGCCTTTTTGGCACTTGATGCCAAAAATAAACTGACTGTAGAGACTAGACATCTGTCAGTCAGCTACCCAGATAATAGCATGTGAGACCTGCAACATACAAGAAGTCTAGACTTGGTAGTCATGCTCCCTAAGTGTGGATATCCTGTCGCATTTGTATAGTTTGTGGATATTTTGATAGAAAGCCACTCTGTCTGCACCTCTGTTTGAGATATCCCGGGGTAACGATGATAAATATGATCATTTGGACCCAGACAGTCGATTGTCTGGCGTCGAGGACGACCACTCACAGAGGAGCACGGATCCATGAAATGAGGCTCTTCACACACACAGCTGGGGCTTGAACTCTCATTCTCTGTCTGTCTTTCTGTCTATTTCCTTCTCTCTCTCTCTCTCTCTCTCTCTGTATCTCTGTCTATTTCTCTCTGAGCCTATTTGTTGTAAATCTCTACCCCCCCCAAAAATGGAACCAACAAATTGAATATTTAGGCCAGCTTGGTATTTCTAGATGCCTTAAAATGTGTATGATTGTGTTTGTAATCTTGTGTCACGCAGTCACACCGTTCCAATGAGAGACAAGGAGGGCCTCCAGGACTACAGGTGAGTCGACGCGTGTCAGTCTGCTTCACGACCCAGCCGAGGCTGCGGGAGATACAATCACTACATGTAGATGGACGAGAGGAAGAGAGACAAAGACTGAGGAGAGCAAAGTGGGCTCGCGGGAGTTTTTGTCAAGGAGGCTCGTGTAACAGATAACCACAGATCACGCTAGGCGCTCATATGCCACTTAACGGTGGTGGTGTGACAGCGAGTGTTCCTGATTAGAGGTATGCCAGGTATGACGCACGGCCTGAGGAGCTCTCTCGGACAGGCTTGCGGTGACAAAACACTCTGGCTTATCTCCCTGACGTTCTCCCTCTTTCGCCCGCCAGAGCTCCGTCCCCTGCTATCTCCAATCTCACTCCGTGTGCAAGCTTTCTGTTTTTAGACATGCCCAGACACACACGATGTTTATCGCCAACTCCCTGGAGAACTCAACCTTCTTCCTCCTCCTCCTCCACCCCCCCCCCCCCCCACCCCCACCCCTCCATCCTCCTCTGTGTCCATGTCCCCAGGTTCATGCCGGAGCCCAACCTACCCCCCCTCATGGTCTACTCCGAGGGCCACCCCCCGCCCCCCGGACTGGACCCCAGCCAGGTGGTTGTGGTGGAGAGGATGAGGGAGACTCTCCCAGAGCTGCCCAGCGTCAGGAGACTCCGACTGGTGGAGACCTACAGCATCCTCCCTGAACACAGCTTCACCCTGGTGGTGAGTCCTCCAGCCCCACTCTCCTACTACGTAGAATACATGGCCTTTCACAGAGTCATCCGTGTTAAAGGAGCAACTTTGACCTTTGTCACGAGATCCCCGTGTCCAGCAAGGAGCAGCTGACTGTAGGTGTGCCTGGATGATCAGCGTGTTGAATTGCTTAGAATTTGAGCAATCACATTTCCAGGATTCTTCCCATTTAATTTTGATTTCTTTTTCGTTTCAATATGTGATAAAGGCAGTTCCTTATCCTCAGATTTAGTCGTCCAAGGTGATTGGTGGAAGACATCCAGGGAAAACGTAAAAAAATGTAATTGATAGTGTTTCTTTACATTTGTAGAATGAGGATGGGCTCGTGGAGTACTTTGAGGCCGCTGTCGGGGAGACGAAGGCAGAGCCAAGGAAGGTGATTGGTTGGGTGACGAACGAGCTGCTTGGCCTACTGCATCAGCAGGGGATGAGCGTGAGCCAGAGGTGATACACAAACACACACAAACACACACACACATTCTCTTTCCACTGAACTGTCACTTTTTCTCATCCATATATTCATTCATTCCTCCCTCCTCTTCCCTTTTCTCGTCTCCTTGATCCTTTGTTTCTCCTACACCTCGTACTCCCTCAAACCTCTCTCTGACAGACTTAGATTTCCTTTCCTCATTCCCTTCCTCTTCCTCTCCACATCCTCATCCCTCAAAGGCCAAAGAGATCCTATCTAGCTAAGACCTGGCTGCTATCTTGTCTAGACCAGCAACAGAGGCTCACATGCGACAAACCTCATTTTTGGGTGGCATTGTCCAGCATGTTTTGCTATCTCCAAACATATTAAGACACGTTGCAATGCCAAATATTAGACAAAATGCTTCAATTGTGCATCCTTTATTCCACTGGCCAATGAATAGAGGGTACAGACTCAAGGAGTGATGGAAGTAGAGCACATCTGAGTCATATGCTATGAAGAGCTTTGGGGAATTAGTTTACTTTCTTTATCTTACACTTTGGTGATGATGTCAGAGGAAGTCATTTGTCATTGGTTCATTAACGCTAGATTTATACGGTCCTGTACACCTATGTTGGGTAAAAGGAGAAAAGGGATACAGAGAAGTTGGGAATGACAATGTCCGAGAAGGGATAGGGAGAGTAATAGACAACAGCTAGACAGGAAGAAGCAGAGCTAGACAGACAGATAAAACACAGGAGATGTCATTAAGTTCCAGTCAGACCTGTGTAGCGCAGCTCCCGATGTCTAGCCATCGAACCTAGAGTGACTCTCCACATAATGAGAGCCTTTTTAGCCCTATCGCTCTGTGCTACAGGGCAGTGACATCAACATGCCTGTAATCATCAGGCATGTCCCTCAGCCCCGGGGCCACACACACACACACACACACACACTGTCACTTACCCACTCAATGCCACACACACACACACACACTGTCACTTACCCACTCAATGCCACACACACACACACACACACACACTGTCACTTACCCACTCAATGCCACACACACACACACACACACACACTGTCACTTACCCACTCAATGCCACACACACACACACACACACACACACTGTCACTTACCCACTCAATGCCACACACACACACACACACACACACACTGTCACTTACCCACTCAATGCCACACACACACACACACACACACACTGTCACTTACCCACTCAATGCCACACACACACACTGTCTCTTACCCACTCACTGCCACACACACACACTCACTGTCACTCATTCCCACAAACACAAATGTACTCCCTTGGCACATACATAACATAAAGAAAATGAACAGTTTATTGGACGAGACAGACACACACACACTCACTCTCTACTACACAGACAGATACACTTACAAGGCACTAGCACAACATGAAGAAAATGAACAATTTACACAAAGATTGTTCACTGCATCCACTCATTATTTCTCCATCTCACTAGCTCTCTGTCTCACTAGAGAAGACAAATAAAACCCCTCAATGAGCTACACGTTCTTTCCCTCTTGCAGTCCAGTCTCTCCTCATGTCCTGGCAGATCTCCTGAACCTCCTAGAGTCAGGTCAAATATCCTCCTCCATTGCCAGACAGGTGAGTGAGTGTGTCCTCATGAAGACCTGAAATTCAAATCTACTATTGATTACATTTACCTTACCTTAAGGCTACTTGGTACAAGTCTCTGCTCCATACCTTCTTGTCAAAGTCATATGTTGTTTGTTATATTATGTGTATTTAATGAAGTAAATTTTAAACACATTTTTGTTGTAATGCATATGTATATGTTATTTTCATATCCTGCATGTATGGATTCCCAAACATTTGCATTTGAGCCCTGTTGTAACAACTACTGTTGTTATACAAAAGGTCATTTGAATTGGTAAACTTCGAAAGAAAATCTCAGATGGTAGCACACATTTTCTTTATTAGTATGTTTACAAAGAAAAACAATCCTGCATGTTCACTGTGCCAGGTGTTCCAGGAGCTGTGGGCAAAACCTGGTAAGACTGCCCAACAGATCGTCCAGGAGCAGGACCTGGGGCTGGTCAGTAACACAACAGCAATCCACAACATCTGCCAGAGGATAGTGGACTCGCATCCTGAACGGGTGAGACCTTTCTGGGCACAATGTGTCATTTTGAGGACCATGGAAAATCCCTAACCATTAGGGGTGGGAATCTTTTGGTACCTCATGATTCGATTCGATTCCTGGTGTGAATCGATCTGAATCGCTAGAAGACTGAATCAATTCAAATGTGAATCGATTTCCCCCCACCCTTACTAACCATTATAATAGTTTGTTTTTAAATACCAGAAACTGTAATGCCGTGCTTCTTCTTTGTAGGTGCAAGCCATAAGGGCGGGGAACAAGAATGTCCTGAACAAGCTGATAGGTCTGGTTCAGAAGGAGACCAAAGGGAGGGCCGACCCTGTCGTCGTCCGCGCCATTCTGGAGGAGATGACCTCCTGAGGAGAGGGCCTTAGGCTGTCGCCTGACTCGACAATAAACATTTACAAGAAGTTTAGACTGGACTTGGAAGAGTCACACGTACGTTTTATAATCGATTCGAAGATGCAATAAAGGCAAAGATGTTTTGTGAAGATACTGTAGAAGGCTGAATGGCGTCCATCTTCAGGGTCAGGGATCGTTCTGTCAAGCCTTTACCAGAACTGTCTGTTTGTGGCCTCTCCAAGACATATGTTTGGGTTGTTATTTCCATGTTTACAAAAGATAACCCTTCCAAACCTTGATAAATCTATTAGATTTACATCCCAAATAACACATACATCGTATGTGTATCTATTAGACTACTGTGGCTTGAGAGCAAGTGATGAGCCCCCTCTTGTGGTAAAAAAGTGTCAACATATTAGAGGATATGTAACAGCTGAAGTAGATACTATATTTCACCAGCACATCCAGCACATTATCTCCTAGATGTTATACCATATGCCACGATGTTCTGGTCATCATATATATTACTAAGGGCGAGTACATCAATTCTTCCTGGTTTTCAGAAATTATGTATTGATAGAAGCTGATTGACTAAACACATTCTAAACGGACTGATGTGAATTTCAGAGTTAACTTAAAAGCAAGCTTGATCTATTAAGATGTTCTACAACTTAATTCACAATATGGTAGTAGCCTGAACTCTCCCTTTTTGGCAATTGCAAGCAAATCTATTTCTCATTGTCACCTAGAACAACTGTAGCCTGTTTATTTTTGGTAGCGTTATTTTACGCAAGCCCTCTAGGTCCTGTAGAGGTTAGATGTTCAGGGGCTGCCCCAGTGGCCATATGGAAGACCTATATTTGAACAAAGGCTTTGACAGGATAAAAGGCTAAAAAGAAACTGGTTTCTGTAATTAGGACAAAGCAGTGCAGAACACAATCTAGTCAAGACTAGAACAATCTGACGTTATAGTGTATCTAGACTGATACAGGCCCACTTGACCTCTACTGGGGGGAAACAACATGTACAGTAAATACATCAGATTGAGAACTTTTAACATCTTTTTTTGCTTGTCTTGTTTTTCAATAGCAAAAAGACACGACTGAGAGCCATTTCTTTTAATGAATGAACACACATTCAAGAGACCTTCTTTGTTCCTCTGACACAAGAAACAGTAGAAACAGGACACTAACCTGACAGGATGCCATTCATGGAAAATATCGGGTTAGGATACTTTTATAAAGAAAATAAAAACAAGCCAGCTGATGTATTGTAGCCTTTAAGCACTTCGAAACAATTCCCTATGGCATCGTATCATACTGATGCTGATGAACATGTCTAATATTAAATAAGTGTGATTTGATTACAGTTAATTTACAGTTTTTGCAACATCACTCAGACAAGCCAAGTGCAAACAATGGGGACATCTGATTAATAGGTCAGGTCACCAGTTTTACATGTGTGTCCTGGACAGATTCTATAGATTGTAACAAAAGCACTCACAGGTAAAAATGTAGTTTAATGTAACATGTATAAAATGTAAGACCATGAATATCCAGGCAATTTATCTGATGCCATTTGGACCAGTTGACAAACCATTGTGCTCAATCACCAATGTGCCAGAAGTGATCCATCCATCCAATTCATGTACATGGCTGCATAAACATGAAATAAACAGATTTTTCCTAAAAGAAAAAAAACAGCAAAGGGAAAATCTTTATAGTAAAACAAAAACAATATATGGCAATAAACCGTCTCTATAAAAATACACCATACATCTTAAATACCCTTCCCCGTCTAAAAAACCCCCACATAAATAAAAGAAAATCGAACCCAAAAATATCAATATTGATTTGCATAGAATGTTGTTTCAACATTTTCCTTCCAAGAATCGATATACACAAACAGTACTAGAGCAAGTCTTAGCATGTATTCCTCTGTGTACCACGTCTGATATGTAAAGGCCCCCTTCAGAGAAGAACCCATGTGCTTTCAATCAGTTGTACCTAATGCACCCTGGGAGATTGAGTTTTTTTTAAGAGTTGGTTAAGAGTCAACCGCAGAAAACAGGTTACTGTTCACAGGTACACCATCAAACAGTAAAACCTACAACCAAAAATATTTACTATGTGAACAATGGAGATTGCTGATTTAGTGCACTAGCTTATTAATTTAAGTATCCTGAAACAAACTAAAATCATTCTGATAAGGATTCCTTAAAAAACATTGATGACACGTCACAAAGAACTGCCCCTGAAGGTAAATTCAAGCTCTGACATCATCATACATTTATTTTTGTTTAACCTGACAAATGTTGGAGAGATAGCTATATGGAAATCCTGTAGTGTTCTCTATGTAAGGCCACATGTTTACATTTGACTCATTTAGCAGATCCTTTTCACCATAAGTGCAGAGTTCTAATCCTGGGTTTTCCACTGTACTTTCTATATGCACTATTTCTATGCTGCTTTGGATGAAAGCTGCGAAATGAATGTTTGGTTCTTGATCCCAGGCAAACACTTAACAGTATAAAAGCTATGGCCATCATCCTAGTGCTGGTGGCTTGATGGAATCAAAACGAGCAGTTTGTGTGTATAAAATCCAACACCTGCCCACACAATTACTTATACCCACAGAGACAAATTATAGCTTGTTTGTGCATTGCTTAAACTTACTTCTTTACTTCTCATTGTCCCAAGTATTCATATGTCCTTTAGCTGATGAGCCCAAAGCTTCCATCTCAGTGTCATTGGCCGGTGCAGGGTTTCCCAAGTGCACTTTGTAAGTAGGTCATCGTCCTCCACTCACAAATCACATGACTCATTCAGTAGTTGTTACAATGTTTACGCATACAACCCTCCTTGGGCACTGGTGCCAAAAAGATACAAGAATCTTTCAAAGTAGATTTTCTTTTAAATAAAAAAAAGTCCATTATATAAACTGTATTTATACAGTATTTATCCATATATATTAAGAAAACCTCTAGGGGAGAATGAGAAACTAATTACCAAAGATATATAATCTTTACCAACTAATGCTGGAAAGACTTTTTTGTCGTTGTGGGAAAACACCTTCAAACAGAACCAAACAGGGCAACCCCCCGCTCTATGAGACAGTATCACTCCTCCATGGCCATGTACGACAAGATGGAGTGCTCCTGTGCGATAGCAGCCAGCTCTTTGAGGAACTCTGTAAAAAGGACAGTGGCGAAGACTTCGGTTCTGGCCAGAGAGATGGTCTTGGGTTGAGGCGGCGGCGAGCTCTTCAGCATGCTTCCTCCTTCCCCATTGGTGGAGAGTCCTCTGTGGTCTCCGCTGGAAGTGTCTGGGACTGCAACATCAGGACAGACGTTCTTATAAGGGTTAGTTGACATAACATTTAGATTACAATTGTTTTATTTTAGCAGTGCACACTACAGCACACACAACACGCACATTACAATGTCCTACACTTCTGGTTCTATTAAAATATTCAAAACGTTTGGTTTTAGTACCACACTTTCATTACCAGCTTCCCTTTATAGTTTGCATCAAGGACCTGACTTAAAATACTTCAACATTGACTCCCAAACACAGGTTTCCCTGAAAGCACACGGTCATATCTCACGCCACCCAAATATCCTGAAACGTTCTCTCTCCATTTCATCCTCCATTCATACATGTGATGTAAGAGGAGGAACATGTGTATTTGACCTGCAGCCCTGAGGGTGGTGTCCCTGGTGAGGAGGTAATGCTGCGCTGCAGTTATCAGGTCTGGGGAGTCCTTCCTGGTCGCCACCTGCTGTTCTATCTGGTTTTTCAGAGAGGCCAGTACCTGAAATAAAAGGAATGCCAAAACAAGATTTTTAAAAGGAGGCTGTTTACTTATTCAACTGACAATCTAGCACTCAGTAGCGCTAGTGGAAATGTACATGGCTTTTATCGACGCTGATGGTACGCACAGAGAACTCAAAGAGGAGCAACACAACAGAAACCAGAAATTTCAGACATTAAAGGACATGGAACGCAGTGATGAGGAGGACCGCGTTCATTTCCATTACAAAACAAGCTAAACTCTTTCAGTCTGCCGACCATGATATTAATAACACCCACTCACTTTAAGACTGATCCAAATGTTCCCATCAATGACGGGTTTCCATCAAAAGACCCAACACCATTCATTTGATTTATTTGTTTACATTTCGGCTGTTTAATAATACGTTAACGATACACAAATTACAAGCAGATGGTTGCTGTAATATTGCATTCGAGATTAGTCTATTAGGTACTGAATTTCGTCTGGTTGCCATGTTCAAATTGTAGTTTTCAGTGCACATCCCCCACCCATCTCTTCTAAGACATTCCAAGTAACCCCCCCCCCCACACACACACAATTTCCCCCCAAGCACCCCCACAACCTGCTCCCTCCACTTCAAACAGGTTCCAGGGATGTCAATCTCAGTACCTGGTATAGGGAGCGTACGCTGGGCTGGAACACCATGTTGGTGTTGAGGAGGAAGGAGCGGAGCAGGGGCTGGGGGTAGCAGGCCAGCTGGGCCAGGATGCCAGTCAGCAGCAGGTTGACGTGGAGAGAGTTGTCCAGCATGTTCTCCAGACGGGAGAGCAGGACACTGACAAATGGACCTGAGGAGAGAAAGGGGGGGTAGAGAGACAAAGAGAGACACAGAGAGAGAGAGAGAGACAAAGAGATACACAGAAAAAGATTAAGAGAGAGGAAAAGACAGGAAGACAACAGACAACAGACAACAGAGTCAAATAATATACAATGCAATATGTGTCATTATTATTATTGCAAGCTTATTCTTGTTATTTCAGAAATGCTGTTGCGTTCTCACAGTATCTTACATTGCCACCCCTGTCTTACCTGTGAAAGGCACTGAATGGGTCCTGCTCCCACTTCTCTGCTTAGTCCCAAAAGGCGAGCTGATCTTCTCTGGCTCTGGGGTGTCTGCAGAGAAGGCGCTGAAGTCGACCTCCTCTTCCTCCATGGCGGTGACGGCGTTCTGGAACTCCGTGTCTGTTTTCACTGGGCTCTCCTTTACCACCTCGCCATCCAGTGTACGAATCAGCTCCTCGTACTGAGACACGAGGTCGTCACACACCTCGGTGTGGCCCGCGCTCTGCTCCGACTGACCTTTGACCTTGGCATCTGGGCCAATCCTGTCGTCTCCTGTGCTCAACCTGATCGACAGGCTGATTCCGTTCTTCAGTGTTGCCTCTTTTTGCTGGAGGTTGGACTGTGAGGCACCGTGCTCCTCAGGGTTCCCATCTAGGCCAGCTTCTGTGTTCTCTGTCTCTACAGTCGGCTGGCCACCGTCCACAACGTCCTCCATGTCCTTTTTCGCCACGAGGTCGTAGACCATGACGTCGTTCTGGAAGTCCGACTCCTCGATGTAGGAGCCTTTCACCAGCATGATGGCGGTCCGTCTCATCTCCTGGATGTGTTTGGGCGGCTCAGCGGTGGGCGGTTGAGCAGGTCTAAACTCAGCCGGATCGGGGGAGACCACTGGACAGGCGTCGTAGCTGTCGTCCCACTCCAGCTCCAGCTGGTTGGAGGAGGGCGGCTCGGTGCTGGGGCTCGGGCTGGGGCGAGGGGGCCGCGCCTGCTGATGAGGCAGCCTCTTGGGCACGTGCTGAGGCTGGCGACCCCTGACCCCCACCTCCTCCAGGGTGCTGGGCTGGTACTCTTCCGGAGGCGGTTCCTCGCCGTCGTAAGGGGCCGACCACACCCGGCAGGCCTGCATGCAGCTGCTGATGCCCAGGCGGGCATCGTAGAGATAGTGCAGGTAGCTGACGTCCAGGTAAATCTCAGAGCCGATCACGCACGAGTAGCCGGAGGAGTCTTCCTCTGGGAAGTGTTCTTCGGTCTCTGTCAGACAGGCAGAGAACATCGTTAGCATGACGAATATGGAGAAAGTGCTTCATTGCTGAAATCACACAGAGCATAACTAATGGCTTTGGCAATACGGATTTAGCTATCCCTCTAATTTGGCAACACTAAACTGCACAACACTTTTGACAAGATTATGTACAATTCTTTCAGAAATTTAAATACTATATCTTAGCAAATTGAATTTGTGTGTACAATGTGGTTGTTGGATATCCCATAACAGTTCCAGCCTCTCCCAGAATACAGTTCCAAAAGCTGCAAATCCCATTTCACCAATGAATAAAAAGTGTGCAGGAGACTAAAGGCTGTATATAGCTGATTTAAATAGAAAGAACGGGGAAAGGAGATTAACTCGAACAAATATGATCCTAATTTGTTTGGGCTATTCTGACCAATCCGCAGCATATGAAGTTGTGAAACAAATGTATCCAGGTCACCCAAAAAATTCAGACCACTTTCACCCAAACCAGGCCACTTTCACCCAAACCAGGCCATTCAAGCCTACACTCTCATCAAGTGACAGCAAAACACACCAAAGTCCAATGACATACCCCGATGAAACCCAACCCCCTTACGTTCGGTGTGGAGGCCGAGACAGTCTGAGCCTTTAGTCCACAGGATGGAGTCCAGCTGCCGGAGGGGCGGCGGGCTGTGCTCTGGGGAGCAGCAGGAGGGGGTGAGCGCTAGGATCTTAGCAGCAGACGCAGAGTAGAAGTCCCTCTCCTTCACCACCCTTCTCTGGCTCAGCATCATGTAGTTACAGGGGATCAGATACCTGGATGAAGACAGATGGTGGAGGGGGGGTTGATCCTGTTAAGATTCCCCAGGAATGCGCTGGCTCTGGGGGAGGGAGGAGAGGGCATGGAGGTGCAGGGGTGGGACTGTGTGTGTGTGACATGAAGGCTGAATTTGTCACGTGGCAAAGCACACTTTCCTCACTAGCTTTTTAAAGACAACGAGACTGGGAAACTCAGTTGGACAGCGCTCACCTCAGGACGAGCTGCAGCATCACATCCTCACAGTACAGGCCAATCAGTGTTCGGAAGAGCGCTAGAGACACCGTGCCTAGCTGTAAAACAACGGAAACACAACAAATAACATACCTATATATGCCTTGGAGAACATCTTTGGACCACTTTGAAAACCCATCTCCTATTATCCAGGCTCATTTGCACTGGGTTTAAAACGAAAATATTTCAACGGATCTTGAATATGTTTTCATAACACACTGCAGGTGTGCATGGGTCTGTGTCCGAGCCGGAGGCCGCACACACCTGGAAGGGGGTGTTGATGCGGCTGACGAGCGTGTCCAGGATGTGGACGTTCTCGTAGCGGTGGAGGAGGATGAAGGAGAGGAAGGTCTGCAGCAGGGCGGGCTCCGACACGCTCCGGAGGAACAGGTCCAGATACGCCGTGGTGGTCATCACCTCCTCCAGGGTGAGCTGGCAGCACACACCCACGTCAACGGATGTGACATGAGTTTGTGTGTGTGTGTTTGTGTGTGCGTGTGAGTGTGTGGTGAGACACATGGACACTTACTAACCTTATGAAGGGCTGGGGCCAGGACAGGCACCAGGAAGCCGTTGTAGATGTAGCTGACCAGCTGGTCCCGGATGCTAGGATGGGACACCTGGAAACAGCCCAGAACAGCATGAAACTGTGTCACTGTACACTCTGTGGCAATGCCAATACGTGATCTTGGACATGCAGGAAGGCTGGTGATTCCATACTTAACGCTCCAGTGTGTGGGTTAAATCTTGAATACATGCAGCATTCGTTTTTTTTTCTAATGTGAACTGGAAACACTTTGCATAATAATGAGAATGAGGGCTTCAGCTAATATCGTCTTCCAGCACTGGGGATGGGATTGTCATCTTGAGCTTGAGAGTTTGCGAGCAGAGATGCATGTATATTGTGTGTGTGTGTGGTTGTCTTCGTAAGGGTGTGTACGGCATGTGTGTGTCTTCTCACCTGGATGACAGCATTGCAGAACTCCAGAGAGTTCAGGAACTGGACGAGGGCAGGCATCTGCTGCCAGTCTTCTCTGTGGAGGCAGTGCCAGTCGGCGGCGTTTACCTCCAACTTGGTGGGCAGGGACGAGTACAGGCCACTCAGTCCCGTGGCCAGCACCTACCAGAGGGGGTCCAGAGAAGCACCCATCAATGACACCGTGAAAGTTCGTATTTCCTAGCTTGTTCGTCCACGAGGGAGGGAACACTTTCTGAATGTAAGCTCTGAATAGTGTTCTTTGTGCTCCCTGGTAGTTAGGTACAGTAACACACTGTCTCTTCCCTGGCTCAAGGCCAGGAAGGGGAACAGGTGAGCCTATCACACAGGTGTACCGCTATCTTCCCCATTTACCTCTAAGGCTGTTACATAATAATCATCTAATCGTCTTTTAGTCCCTAAAGCAAGGACTTTGCTTCATAATTTCATTAGGTGAGATAACATGAAGTATCTGAAGTAAAAAACCCTGGATCATGCAAGGAACTAGACATGTGTCAATTACTATATGGGCATCCTGTCAAATAGAGGGACTAGATGAGAGGAACACCACTCAATTGAGGTGCGCAGACGGATCAAAGAACAGAGGTACATGATTGACCAGAGACAAAGAATGAGAGACAGACAGCCTCGCATCAGAATCCACCCGCCGCGACTGACCGGACAGAAGTAGGTGTTCTCCGCGATGTTCTGCGCCACGCGGCGGTTCTCGGCCGACAGCGACATGATGAGGAGCAGGGCGTCCCGCGCCTGCTGCCCCACCGTGCCCTCGCGGTGGATGAAGGGGATGAGGAGGGAGAAGATGAGGAAGTTGGCGGCGCCCTGGTCCTCGCTGGTGTGGAAGAAGAGCTCCAGCACGGACGGGTCCTTGGCGAGCACGCAGCACAGCTGGTTCAGCAGCAGCACCAGCTCCTCCTCCACCGCCGGCGCCGCCGTTCCCGAGCAGGACGACAGCAGCATCATGAGCGGGCGCAGCACGGGCTTGTGGTGGAGCAGCGGCTGCTGGGCCTCGCCCACCAGCATCTCGTACATCTTCAGCTGCTCCAGTTTCATGTCGTCGGTGAACTCCCGCCGCAGGCTCCACACGAAGAGGCGCTCCATCACGTTCTCCATCACCACGAACTCCAGGATGGGGCCCATGGCGCCCGCCTGCCCGCTGGCTTCCTCCACCAGCAGGAACAGCATGTGCTCCACGTAGTTCTGCACGGCGCTCGCCTCGTCGCCTGGGATGGTCCCGAAGCGCAGGCCGCCGCTAAGGCTCATGACCCCGAGGGCGGGGATGCTGGAGCTGCGGAGAGGGTCATGCTTCTCCAGGATCTTCACCACCTACAGGAACACAACGCGTTACGCTTGCATTCTACTCCTTTTAAATGTACTTAAAGGTATATCTTCTTAGAATTTCTGATATGACAGGATGTAGAGAGACAGGAAAGGTAGGGGAGAAAGAGGGGATGACTTGTAGTCAATGGCCCAGGCTGGAATCTAACCAAAGCCGCTGCAGTAAGGACTTTGTGTTTTACCAGGTGAGCCACCATGACAATCCTTAAATGTACAGTTTTGTTATGCAATAGTTCAGGACAGTAAGGCAATTTTGTGGCGCATTCAGTATTCACCTCACACGCTCTACTTCCTTGAATGAGAACAAGTAGCTTTTTATCTTCATCTAGATTGTTACTGGAACGAGATTAGCTATGAAAACATTAATATCTTCTAATACAATCTAATACAAGCTAACAACGTTACCACAGTAAATCCACAAGTTTCAGACATTTAGCAAATTAAGGACCCTATAAACTCTGATGTTCTGGCTTAATGGAAAACAACATTAAATTGCCTTCCAAGCTCACATTTTTTTTGTTGTCCTTTGAGAGACCTCATACCAAAGCTATTAGGACCCATCTCAACATTGCTGTTCTTACCAAATCTGAATGAAACAGTTTCTCTTAGAACAAAAGAATCAACCTAAATTAAACTGAAACCTTCAGGGAGGGGTGGTGGTGGGGGTGTTTACATAGCCTGTGTTCACAGTGTGTGCAAACCTTACAGTTAACCTTCACGGTTGAAGCTTTGGAGCAGAAACCTTCCCTCAAGTCACAACAATAGGTCGTCCCTGACCGAGCCCTGCTACCATGGCGATGGGGGTCATCCCAGGAGATGCAATCATGGCTGACAGAAACAAGAGCACCCAAGTGAACAATCCCGGCACGATGACTCGACGCCAGAGAGGACATGAATGATGGGACGGGGAGGGGTGACGGCACACTCATAAGGACGTTACAAGTTAAAAGTCTGCGTGCGTCCACTGCTGTGTGTCGATGGTGACAAATGGGATGGAGGATCAGGTTGGCTGATAGGGGAGAAAAGTAACAGATGGTCCACTTGTCCACTATGAGCACATTGGAGGCGCGTTTACAGAGAGATTCATCTGTCA
Source organism: Osmerus eperlanus (assembly GCF_963692335.1). Lineage (NCBI taxonomy): Eukaryota > Metazoa > Chordata > Actinopteri > Osmeriformes > Osmeridae > Osmerus > Osmerus eperlanus. The sequence goes on from NC_085031.1 coordinate 13,699,471, forward strand.
GACATCAAAAGGAAAGGATAAAAGTCATATCTGCTGGCATCTATGTCCCATCAGTGGGACCATTGTGAAGTCGAACAATATGTAGCCCCTGAATACCTACATGGCACGTCACTGCAGCGGACCCACAACAAAAGGACTGTGACTTCACTGAGGTCTGGTGAAAGGGAGATAAGACTAAAGGCCTCGTCTGCCAATAGAAGAGGTTTCTATTATTGTAAATCCACAACACCGCTCACCTACGGGCTAAATCATTGGGCCTGCTCACCTGGCCTGCTTGGCAGGTTTCAGCTTGCTACACATCAAGGTTGAGCACACGCTGGTTGAGCAACAAATGAAAAACGGAACATTAATGCAGTTTGGTGTTTGGTTTTACCTGTGCCCAGTGGTTCTTGAAAACAATCATGCAGGTCTCAGGGTCCACTCCTTTCAGGACTAGAGACTGTCCCGCCCGGTTTCCGTTGACAACCATGGAGGCCATCGTTATGGTGATGCTTTCATGTGGGCGGATTAAACCATTTTGGCAATGGTGGGGATGGGGGGTGGGGACGAGTTATCACTCCTCACTGTCGACTGGGTGCAATCGCTGCCTCATGAAGTTGACAGAGCATTGGGGACCTGCAGATTGAAGAAAGAAATGTCACCATACAGTTGCGAACCTTAAGTCATGGTGCAGACAAGACGAGTAACAGAGCCGACTCTGGTTTGTGCGATGCACACACACACACACACAAGCACACACACACACACGAGGCCTGAAGCAGACCTCGGTGTCTTCTCTTTTCTCACTCTCACCTTGTTCTCAGCAAAATGACACAGCAGCTGTGACAGGCATACCAGAGAGGAAACAATAACAGACACAAGACGGTGACAACTGGAAGTGTGTGCGTGCGTGCGCGTGCGTGAGTTGGGTGTGGGGGGACTTGAGGCACAATACACCATGCTGTTCCTCAGCCCAGGGAGTGCCTGCCAAAATTCAGACAAGGAGGAGTTCTCTATGTTCTGGAATATCTCGCAAGTCTGTGACACTGCTGACCAAATTCCAACAGGCCCTGGACATTACTTTTCAATGACAACCTGGTCTTGTGACTCCAGAAGAGGAATGGATGACATAACAGTGTGAGTTACCAGCCTGTGGTGAACTGCAAATAAATTCCATCATGCAGCTGGATTGTTTTGGAATAGTGCCCAGGTATGTCTACTACGCCAATGTTAACAGGGTGCTTGAGAAATACTTTGTCTTTTTTTTTTTTACCAAGGACTGCATTTCTCACATTGTTTTTTTAAACAGTCTAACAACAAATGACCACAGAAACTCTAGAGTTCTGTGCAGTGAGCTTACAGCACATAGAAGTAAAACATCACAGAGACAAAACTGGGTCGTATGTTGTTTGTATGTTGCCAAAAGTAGTTTTTTTGTTTATAAAGCACACACAATTTACTGCTATACACCACGTAAAAATATACAACACAGAAAAGAGAATATTTACATTTGTTAAAACTCATGTTTCCATTACTCAGAGGACAGGAATGGAACTGATGATGACCATCAAAGGGATGACGGATGGCAAACTGCATCTGATAGTATCACAAAATATACTGTAAACCTTCACTGTAATCTTCTACAGATTACTGTACACCCCTGCTGACCAATATACTTTCAAGTCTTAATCACTAAACTGAAAAAGTTGACAATGCCATATGGAGTCAGGTGGCTGAGCGGTTAGGGAGTCGGACTCGTAATCTGAAGGTTGCCAGTTCGATTCCCGGCTGTGTCAAATGACGTTGTGTCCTTGGGCAAGGCACTTCACCCTACTTGCCTTGTGGGGAATGTCTCTGTACTTACTGTAAGTCGCTCTGGATAAGAGCGTCTGCTAAATGACTAAATGTAAATGTCCATATGTCCAAATGTTGCTCACTATACACAATATGAAAGAAATGATTTGCAGGTGGTCAACTGTAAACTAGAACTAGCAGCGGCACACTACTTTACCCAGTTCCCCAGAGCCTGCTCCTTAAACTAACTCAACAAATCGCAGCATCTCATTTATTTTAACAATCTGCCTTAAGAACACGCATGACCCACAGACAGTACACAACCACACAGCTTGGCATCGTAGCGAGAAAGACACACACTCGAAATCCGACACCACACTCATCGGCTTTTCCTGTAAAACGGTGGAAGACCCGCAAATTCGAACGACTTTCACAGGAATGAATGGATAGTGTGCTGAAAATGTGCATCAAACCTCGGATACAAGACAGTAAGAGATCCCACCTTGTTTGCACCATAGTTGCTCCTGCTGGATATCTTCAATCCATGTAACGGTTAGCGGAGACCCACCAAACGGTCTTTCAGCCGTCTCTGTCAGATGGAGAATAAGAGAGTGTTACTGCAAGGGGCCGTGTCAGAGGTCGACTGTGTGGCACTCCTGGTGCTGGTGGGGAGTGAGAGGTATGGAAATGAGTTGATATGCGTAAAAGGTTCCAGATTCCTGCTGGAACACAACACCAGTGCATTCACCCCCCATAATTAAGCTACACAATTGTCTTTGACACAGCAACAGTGCCCCTTCTAGAAGCATCTCTTGGAATAAATGTTAAGCCGTGTGTGGATACAGTTTAAAACGAAGCTCTCAGATTCTGGGTGCTCGGAGGAGAGTTTGATATCGAGTGAGTGTTGTACTCTTTATGTGCAACTCTGCATGCCGTCTACTTCTACTCAGTCTTTACCAAATTACAGTAATTAGGTAATTACTCAAATCTGTGCTTCCATGTCTCCATAGCCCCAATAGCTAAACAGACTGGATAAACAGACGTTTTAAACACACACACACATACAGACACACACACTCTTTGGGCTGTGAAACTACAAACTGTAAAATTCCCTCAGGGATGGATGCCAGCAAGCTTTTAAGGCAGGAGCAGTGTGAGATAGAAACACAGAGATGGTGAGAGAGAGAGAGAGAGAGAAAGAGAGAGAGAGAGAGAGAGAGAGAGAGAGAGAGAGAGAGAGAGAGAGAGCTAGCAAGAGCGAGTAAGAGAGAGAAATCGGTTCAGACAGAAAATAAGCTTCATACACAAACAGATCTGTAAAAAAGAAAGAAAAAGAGAGAGAAGAGCGCTAATCCTGACACACTCCTCACAGCAAGCACACACTGAGGTCAACACTGCAGCACATGCAGACCCCCTGCTGCAAAGCTCATCTTCTCAAGCTTACAGCTAAAGTGTTTGTCTCATCAGTCTGTCTACACGGAATTAGGTGAAAGGCCTTTTGTAGTTCTAAACAAAAGGTTTTCTAGAATGAACGTGTGTAGCAATTGAACATTTGGAACTACGAATGCCTGACAACCCTACCTCACGTGTCATTTCCCAAGACTGGTTAGTCGTGTTAAAAAAGGTCATCATTTGATCTCTACTAAAGATCTCAAAACCAAGTTAAAGGTACAGAAAATGGGTTCAACGTGACTCTCTTGCTATACAGATAGACACACAATACCTTTTGAACTCACAATTCAATCGAGGGAAAGGGAGAGGAGCAGACTGCTCAGAAGTGACAAAGGAGGAAAGCTCGTCAAAGGGGATACGAGGGCCACGCCCGTGACAGGAGTGAGGGCGGGAGTGTTCGCCTGCAGTGGTTTCTGTGTGATATCGACCGTCTCTGTAGGCGTCACACAGAAGGGCGAGGTCAGAGATGAAATAGATGAACTTGACACACGTACAGAGCTTGACACAGGAGATCTCTCCTACCTGAACAAGGGATCGGTTCAGATAACACGCATAGTACGTCTAATACAAACGGACATATTTCACACCTTGTCGGACGTAGCGGGTTATAGATTCTTATAAATGATGTAAACTGTCTCTGAGGATGACCTGTTGTTCCCAGACATCCCATTCATCCTCATGAAAGCCAGGCCTGATGGTGCTTCCTCTCTCCCACACAGGGAACGAGCACCCCTCCCTCTCCCACAGGTGATACGATGAGGATGTTTACAAAGCCAGGCGGCCATGGCAACCCACTGACGGACAGCCCTATAAAGTGACAACGCCGGTTTCTGTAGATATATAGTGAAAGGTGGGGCAGAATATCTTTAAGCCCTCTCTTTGTCAAAGGGATATATATTGTTACCATGGGAAAGGAAGCTATCCTACCTGATCTGCTTATCTATTTGCCTTGATCATAAGACAATGATCAAGGCTGATGGTCTGACATCTGTCTCCAATTAAAACTGCCTTCAGTTATAAAGATCAAGTAAACGATTGCTATTTTACAACGTTTGCTCTTTTCATTCACGTTTGCTTGATAGTAGTTCAATAAGTAACAACAGCAAAGCATGAGAAGCGACACTGGGAGAACTACATCCTAGAACAAATACACACATTCTCAACTGTAAACAAAAATATGTCCAACAGGTGCTCCATGATGTAATATGAGAAACCTCATCGAGGACAACACTTGTGATTCCGTAAGCAGGAACTGGGAAGCTCGGCTGCGGTTCTCTGGTAATTAACGAAGCTAAAAAAGGCTGGGCAGGGCTGAGTTGCTCAACACGTGAACATGTGCCACGTTCCGTTCGGGTTTCCCCACAGGGGAGGGGATTTATCAACATGTACAAACAAACAGGCCCACTTCACTGGCTCAATCAGCGGAGAGAAATGTTGAACTTAGAAGCCTGGAGGAAGGGAGGAACAGGTGACTTAGAGAATGTCAACATGCACAGAGTCAAACGCTCTACAGATTGAAACTCATAACGTACACAGATCATAAGACCTTTAAATTGCAGGCATGTGCTTGATCAAACACGCCTGGGCCGCCTGGCACACACATGCAGGAAACATACACTGTATGTATACTGAGAATTCAGTCAAAATATATGCAAATGTAAAGGAACTTTGTAACCAATACTAGTTACCATGGAAACACAAAAGCTGTTGTGCTACTAAGATGTTGTGGCAAACCGGGCAAGATGAAAGACGTTCTTAGTGGACAACCGAGGAATTTATTAGCCCTTTCCTTCCTGGGACAGAGCTAAAACCAACTTTACAAAGTACCTTTTAGGGTCAAAAAGGCAACTAAGGCACCCAATGGCCCCCTGTTTCTCGTGTGTGTGTGTGTGTGTGTGTGTTTGTGTCTGTGTGTGTGTGTGTGTGTTTCGTCTAATCCAAAACACGGGACAGGGCTAAGGCTAAGTTAAGTCCAGGGTGTAAAAGTTTGACAAGAAAAAAAGTGGTCCACCTTACAAAGCTGTTAGCATGCTGACCCTAAACCCACAGCACTTCAGATGGACTTGCCTTAGTTTGTGTGTGTGTGTGTGTGTGTGTGTGTGTGTACACCAACTGTTTATTCAGCGACAAACAGCACAAGGCACCACAGTACTCTGGCTATGACACACTTACACCTGTTAAGATTTATTCTGGTTTCAACTTTTAACTCTGTTACACGACTTCTGTATGTCCTCTTCATGTACATTTCACATGTTAACATAATGGTGACTCAATTCAACTTTGTTGCCTTAGAACTGTTTGATTCATGCCCAGAGAAGTGGAAAAACCAGACGTTCCACTATCCGTCGTATGGCCTTATTGAGAGACACAGACTGTCACTTGTTCAAGCGCTTCTCTGTAGAACGCTATTGCAAACCAATGATGGTGATGTTGGACGCTCACTCAAAAAATAAAAGCAAGCATGCACACAGATTTACCAACAGTGTGATGATTTACGGAAAACAATCTCTATGGAAATGGTTCCCGCAACCTCCATGGTGTTGAATAAAAGATAACCAACCATGAAACATTGATGGGTGGTTGTTTGAATGTGATCCCTTGGGGTAACCCTATACACATTCCTTTTCATCATGGAAATCTTAGAGCAGCACATAAACTCACCCATTTTCACTGTGGTTTCATTCCAATTAGGACGTACACAGACACACTGAATGCATGTATGTGTGTCGAATGCATGACTAACCTAATTGATCGTGGACCCATAACAATAACACGTGGACAACCATAGCCATAAACATGTGCACGTCACGTGAGGTACAGAAGCCTATAGGTGACCTTTCACTTTGTAAACCTTGCAATATTACAGAACTTAAAATCTAACCAATAAAATAGACATAGTTCATAACATAGCATACTTCGTACAAATACTTGTCAGACATGATTTCAGGGATTGAATACATTTACATAACTCAAAGTTTTGAAATGGGAGATCTATGACTAGGTAATGGATGGCTATATGGAAGGTAAACAAACTGCGATTAAATGCCCTCCAAATGTTCAAAACTAAAGGTTAAATTAATGAATATGTTATTGCTCTGTTTGCTTGGATAAACGTGACAACAGCATGAAATACACATTTTGAAATGCAAGTCATCAAATAATTTCTTACCTTGTAATGTAGCCTACTCTAGTTATTTCGCTACTGTAAAGGAGCGTACTGCGACAGCATAGGCGAAACCCTACTGTAGGCGAAACAACCTACCGGTAGTTTTCCTTACTCCAACTGATTATTCCTCTTGAAATAACTAGCTCTCCGAAGAAAACACTGGAATATTTGTATTTTGACACACCACAGTATAGTAAAAGTGTAGACTAGTCACAGGGTCGACGACGTGAATCATGGAGCAACTAAATTAGCCTACAGTACCTAAACCTGAGCCGCGTTATGAATATAGGTGAGCTCGAGACGACCATTTGTGCTCCTCCTACTTCTGTGATACAGTAGGCTAAGAACATAAATGAGTTTAAGGTGTGTAAACTTGTCATTGCGATATAAAAATACTGGAAGTGAATAAAAATGTATTATAATCAAAACAAAAGTATTTCGTTGTAGAGTAGTCTCGGCTATAGACCTACATTTTTTTTAAAGGGCTCAAAATGTACAGAATCGTCGAAATAATATAGCTTCTAAAACATGTACCTATTCAATTTACATAGTTTAAATAATAAACAATGACATTTTTTGTATTTAGTCATTTAAATGTATTCTTATCAGACGTCTTTTTCACCTTTTTGCGGTTTTGACCATTTGTTCCCTGAATGGGCGGGGCAAAGTTGGGGTACATTCGTTTCGGTATCGGACGCTCCACTCTATCATCGGAAGACTTGGTCACACTCTCAGTTTAGATTCTACTACGTTTCCCGTGAATTCTCTGAATGTTCCTGATGCTCCAGGTGGACAGTCCGCTACTGGATGTCTTTTTATCAGTAAAGGAATAAAGGAATGAACAAACGCTGCAACAATACAGAAATATTGTACATTTATCGCTGCTGTGCTAAGCTGTAGCTAGTAGGCTAACCCTAGAACACTGGTGCTACTGACTGCCCTTTAACAAATTGACCCCACAGAATAATACAATCCCACATAGAACATGACAGCGCGAGGAGGCCGTGTTCTGACCCTTTTACTTGGAATGCCAAAACATAGGTGGGCGTTTATGTCAAGACAAGAGGCCTTCTAATGATTTGAACAAAACATTGTCATAAATTGTAAGCTCCAGCTGCTGTACTTATAAAGAACAGCATTGATGTAGCCTATGTGGCCTTCTTGAGAAATAGGAACAGACAGTCCCCAAGCTTATTTTGATCTGGTAGTTAAAGAAGCAAAAATGTAAAATAAACGTCCAATTGCAGCACACATTTACATAAAAACAGCCACGTAAATTATGGTATTTTCTTGATATAATTTTGTGTGTCATAGTTCTAGGCTGGACCATGATAATCCTTAGTTTCAGTATCAAAACTAGCTCAACAGTTACCAATGAAGAGTAATGATATATTAGAGCAACACATTTGCAAAAGTACAGTGGGCCAATTACAAGGAAAACCAAAGAGGATGAACTTAAAAGATGGGTGTAAATGAAGTCTGTTGTTATACTCTTGCATTGGTTTTAGGGCAACAAGGTAAGCAATTGGCCACCTGGGGGCGACATTGGAGTTTAAAACCGTCTCCTTCGTCTCCTCCTAAGAAGTGGGGAGAAAAAGTACCTTCTTTATATACAGTCTATTGTCTAGTTTAGTGTATCCATCCCATACAAGGTTTCATCTTAGGGTGAAGTCACAAAGTTGTTCAGTATGAAGAGGAGCCAAAGCAAAGAAGAGGAATAGATTTAATTTATACAGGATAAATGGTGTTTAGCCTGTGAAAAGCTTTGTCTTAACTAGCTAAATAGGAAATTAAAAGTAACTGACCTGGGCCTGTGAGGAACCACCATTCTTGTCTTTTGTTTTCTAACAATTGTAACCAAGCTTGACTAAACCACAGATCATGACGCACAGTACAGTGACCTCTATTCTCCCCAAAAACTTGAAACCTTGTGTTTTTACACTGGAAATAATCAAGCAAATACAGGCCTGCATGTTGATTGGTTGTTGTGTAATTATTGCGAACCATGAGGCTCTATCTGTACATCCACAATAAGTTAACACGTGTTTCCTAAACAAACAGTAGATTTGTTACTTTTGGATAGGAAGTGAACTAATCAGCATTAGGAACAAGCACAGGTTTGTTCTTTACAGGCACATCATTTTGACAACACCAAAAGCTTCAACTAGGCCACTTACAACACATATTATGGTGATATTAAATATTTATTTGCCTCTTTAAGCCACTTTTACATTAAGGGTTAAATAATATTCCCATAATATACTGTATATTTACTTGTTGAAACACTTCATTCTTGATTCTCAGAACACCTTTTATTGGCTTGACATTGTGCTGATACATCAACATACAGTTAGGAGAATCCTGAAGAATTCTTGCTATTTTGGGAAAGAGAACATAGAGTTTGACATGTTACATGAAAAAGTAGGGATATTCCCAGATGTAAATTAATTAACTTTTAACAACTCTCCCAATACCAACATTGAGGAATCTTAGAATAAGTTAAAACATAAATTCATCTAATTCAAATCAAGATACTCCTAGTTCATTTCTCTCTCTTGACCTATACGTTGGCCGTTCTGTGGGGTAAAAAAGTTTTTTCTTATTCTGTTTCTATTTATTTTATATTTTTTAGTTTTTTTTTTCTGTGAAGTTTTTGATGCTGACAACAGTCTCTGGAAGCCATGCCAATGTTTTAACAGTCCCAATAGTTAGATGTTCAGGTGATGGAGGCTATGTCAATGGGTTGAGGGAAAACAGACGATTCCCAGTCCTTGTCCAGTCCTCCAACCCAATACACACCTAGTTTCACTCACCCACCATACACATCCACCAACTCTTATCTTTTAGACAATCCTCTCTGTCAGACACTGGTAATGGAGGCTAGACAGTTTGAGGACTTTTGTAGTTTCTCAGGCTGTGGGTTTGTGGGCGGTTCTGGGATGGATGGAAAGCTGAAGGGCAGGCCAATACTGGTGCTGCCGATATGGCCTGGACTTAACACTGGGTTCTGTCTTCTGTTGCTCTCCACAATGCTTGATGTATTGGATGCCAGGCTTTCGCGTGTCCTGAAAATTGAAGAGACGTATATAAAATGATCACACAGTTCAGGTTAAGAAAAAAGTATATTAGAACTGAACAAGTCTGCAGTTTGATATGTTCTTCCCTTCCCTATATATTAGTAATTTAAATTGCCTTTCTGCTATACACAATGCTCAGTAATATAATGCTATGAATACAATACAAAATAGTGTAATCAAACAACCTTTTGAACCGTTTTACAGTGATAGTTGGCGGCGTCATGATTTCTGCAATGCATCAAAATACAGTACTTTTTAAATTCAATCTAGACCTTTGTAGTCAAGCTTACCTGGGGGAGTTAAATCCACTGTCCACAGTCACGCTGCTGCTGTCCATGCTGTCCAGACGGGCGGAGTGAGCCGACTTCTGGCTGCTGCTGTTTTCAGTCTCCTTGGGACTGAGCAGAGTCAGATTTGTCTCCAGCTTGCGTTGCAGATGCTCCTTCTCCCGCTCCAGGAGCCACTTCATAGTCCCACCGGTGCCACCCCCACCCCCACCCCCAACCTCAGCCCGGTCTTTGTCCTCCGCTGCAGCAACCTCCTTACACAAGTTGTCCTCTGCTTCCTCGTCGTCTGACACGTTGTAATAGTCGAACGAGGCGGAGGGTGCCTTGGATTCAGAACCCTGTGGCATGACAGCAGACAGTGGGTCTGCGGCTGTATTTGAAGGCTGCTGGGGATCTAGATTGTCAAGGGCCTCTGTTGATTTGAAGTGCGGGGCCTTTCGCAATGTGCCAGACTTGGTGTAGCAGCTGCTTTCCACATAGCTTGGAGGCAATGAACTGTGTGGAGGTTTAAACAAAGTGTCTTTGCTGAAGATCTCTTTGCGCTTGTCCACCACACAACTGGCTCCCCCCCCAGGGTCTACATTGTGTAGGTGTGGAGTCAAGCGTACATTCGGGTTGGGCTCTGGCGTCTGACTTGGTGTTGGTCTCATCGACCCATTTTGTCCTTTTGTGGACAATTCCTCTTTGTATTCCATAGTGTGTGGAGAGGTGAGGTGAGGGGTCCGACGATCAGCCGGGGAGCCCTTCCGGAGTCCCTTGGTTGAGGTCAATGTGTCATGCTCAGATTTAGCCTGAGGGGAAGGAGCAGTGAGGATTGTTTCGTTCGACGTATTGCACTGGAAGTAGTCATCTGCTAAGGGCTTGGGCGACAGTCCCTTCAGATCACTGTAGGCCGGCAAACTGTCTCTACTTTTGTTCCTTTCAAGGGTAGTCCTAATCCTCGCCTCATCCAAGCTCCTGTTCCCTATATCAGGCACAGAAAATTCTGAGTTGTACTTAGCAGCAGTGAACATGATCCTTGAGTAATGGGATGACTTCTTGGTAGCCCGCAGGGTTCCATCATCGGTACAATAGCGATTCCGCTCATCTGGACTGTCATACCTTCCCAATGACACAGCAACGCCACCAAGGGGGCCCAGGGAGTTGTCCATGGAGCGAGATCTCTCCTTGGCTTGGTCCGTCCTCTCATTACGGGACTTCCTGTCTAAGTTGTGACTGTGGCTCCTGTGCACCCTGGAGTGGGATGTTCCGTGCGAAGGTTCGGGGAACGGCATCTCTGTCCTTCTTTTGGCCAGCTCCCCGGACACATCCCACTCAGGAGTGACGGAACAGTGAGAATCAGTGATGTTGGGATTGCTGTGAACCAAATACACTCCTTCCCTACTACGCCTTCGCTCCAAGGTATACATGGCCTCCCTTGGCGAGCGCACAAGGGAATGGCTGAAGAAGCGGTAATCCCTGTCCCTTATTGCAAAGTCCAGGTTGGAGATGTCGGAAGGGTCACCCCGAGAGGGCCGTGTTTTACTATGCGAGCGGGATTTACCGTGTGGCACCCTCCGGTGTCCGCGGCCCCTCCTGCTGCGGGAGCTGTGCTGCGCCGCGGACCCGGCCTTGTTTCTCTGTACCCGTTCTTCCTCCAGCCGCTTCATCACGGCCGTGTGTCGAGCTACGTTCTCCACTGTGAGGTCGGGGTTGATCCGCCGAATAATCTCCATCTCGACTTCCCGGGGAATGGAGGCCAGTGGCATGTCCTCGTCGCGAAGCGGCCATTCTTCAGGGGGGAATTGGGCCGAGAACGTAGCTAGCTGTCTCATCTTGTCCTTCTTAAAACTAAGCCGAAAGAGCCTCAGCCCAAACTTCTTTGACTGCTTTTCGCTAATGCTACCGCCAACGCTTCCACCACTGCCATCCTTCTTTTTGGTGAGTGTGTCCATTTTATAGGAAAAGGGTGCATTAGCCTTGTTTTTGTCTGGGGGAGTTTGAGGTGAGGCCTGAACTGGGGGGGTAGTTGGAGGTGGTGGGGGCTGGGGATATGATGGAGGGTCTCCCCTGGGCTCCTTGTGCACCTTACTCTGGAGCCCAGAGGTGTGACCTTTGGGTGGGTCATCTTGGTGTGAAGTGTGGGTTTCATTGTGGTTCTTCCGACTGGGTCTTTCTATGGTGCAACCTGGCGTGGAGGGAGTGATTGTGCCTGACTGTGGGGAGGTACAATGCTGCTGCTGCTGTTGCCAATCTGGGAGCCGGTCATCCAGGTGGTACCACTTGCTGTTACTACGGATGAGGGAAGGGGTTATAAAGTAGGTCTGGGGGGTAACTATGAAGTAGCCCTCTGGCGAAGGGAAGATCTTCCTCTCTCGTACCAGCATATTCAGTGTGTGCCGCAGGATCTCTGAGCTTGGTGTGGGAACGCCTAAGGAACAGTGTCCAGGACATATGTTTTAGATTCCTACTAGATGGTTCAAAACCACATAACGTTAATAGAATACTTTCAGTGGTTTATTTTGTACTATTGTTAATTGTTAACTATTGTTAATGACATTTGGTTCGTAAAATGCCTGGGATGAATATCATCTGACAGTAGAACAGCATTTAATAGTATAACAGTACATGCAGGGTAACCACCTGGAAAGCTGGTGGTTAGGTGCTCCATCAAAGCGTCATGGGTGACTGGTTTGTGGGCAGAGTTCATGGCGGAGATAGCCAGACACAGAATATCCCCCAGTGGGATGAACTGGGACTGGCTAATAGGAGACATGCTGATGGGGGACACATCACCTGGGGGGACACAAGACAGATGTCAGTTATAGAATCAAATATTTGGTTAGAACCCCATTTGAACAGCACTGCAAACTATTTGGCTACTGAAATTGTTGCAGTTAACAATGAGGACCTGCATGTACAGTAGTCAGTTTTGCTACTTATATTCTCGTATCACGCACACACATGCACAGCAGTACAGGGTCAGCCACAGACTAGCATCCTTTTGAGCGGTGTAAAGGTAATGTATTACACTATTCCACTTCAGTTCAAACTTCCTGTTATGCCCACCAGTACTTTAATTTACCATACCCTAGAGATCAAATAATTGTACACACTGTCAACAATCCACATACCACATATCATTTATGGAAGATTGTGTGTGTGTGTGTGTATTCAATGACAAAACCAAAATACTCAGTTTATCTGTCCAATTATACAATACAATAATTTGTTAATATTTTTTATAGGACCAGGATAAATCTCTGTGTTGAGATGATCACACATACGTTATTGTTTTTGCATTTTCGAAATCACAAGACCTTACATTTTTGATTGCTCCATATGATGTTATGGCGTATTTGTGTCCTTATAAAACGTAATAAATTGACAGGAGAGACTAAGGACCTCAGCCTTCCTCCTCTCTACGAATACCTTCATCCATACTCACTAAGTTCAGTGGGGGATGGTCTTTTCCAACTTACCTGTTGTACAGTTGCCAGAGGGGGATGGCGATAAGTGAGGAGAAGAAGGGGGAGGGAGGTGCTTCGGGACACGGAGGTCCTTCTCGCTACGAGAGAGATTACACTCCAATGACCGTTCTAAGAGATCAGAACTGGGCCAGGCCCGCCACTGGTTGGTGTTGCGGTTCTTTTTCATAGTGATACCCCAGCAAAGGCAGCCTTGCCACAAGGCTACTAGGGTAGTCGGGGGACTGGGTTGAGGGAAGGACAAGGGGTTAGGGGGAGGCCCACCTGAGACTTAGTGCCTCCCCCACATTAGCTGGGGTGTCCCCTTTGATGGCTCAGACAAGAGACATGATGGCAGGAGCCAGCCTGCACGCTTGTATACGTACGTATGCACGCACATCATTCACATCCACAGGAAAACTTCATTCGTCTTACGACTGCGGATCATCGGCGGAGTCCCCTGTGTTTTCCCAGGCTTGTCTGTGAAGGTGGAGACGGCGGAGGCGATTGCACCAGGCATCACCGTTTTATCGGTATCGGTCCTGACCACCATTTGTAACATCCCCATTTGTATGCGTAGGGAGGCACATTACGTAGCTGCTCAGCTGTAGGAGGAGAAGGAGGAGGAACAGGAGGAGGGGGGCAAAGGGTAGAGATGAGGGAATTGGGGCATCAGAGGTGAGTAGAGATTTAGGTGGCGGGTATTCCGATCCGGTTATTTAATTAAGGTGAAGGGGGTGAAGATGCTGGGAGATGGTGGGGGGATAGATGGTTAAAGAATTGCAGATTAAGAGGCCCCGGCGTCTTTCAACAATAGCTCAATTCACCGCGGGAGTGCTCAGCCAAGCCTCGGGAAAACAAAAGAGCCCCCTTAGAAAAAATGAGTGAGAAAATTTCGTCCCCCCCCCCCTTTTTCTGCTCGGAGTTATAGTGAAAGCTTACAGCTTTATAGATTTCTGAATGTAGAGGAGGCCAAATTCACCACCATCTTCATTCGATCAGAATCGTCCTCTTGGCAGCACCAACACACCAGAAGAGGGTTGGGGGGGAAAAAAGATGGAGAGCAAAAAAATACATGAACCGATATCCTCCTTTCAGCAGAATCCAATATGAGAAGCTCCTAAGGCAGTCGCTGGACCATTCATCAATAAGAACAAGAACTCAAGTCAACGACCAATCTCTTTTAACGCTAATGCCGCAGCTGCTCCCAATACCTCCAGGAAGGGTGTGTGAGTATGTGTGTGAGAGTGTGTGCGTGCGGGCGTGCAAGCGCGCGTCTGCCTGCTCCTGCGCGAGATTCTGTGTGAGCATGCGTGCCTCTGTGTCTGGCTGATTGAGACTCGGAGGGGGGGGGGGGGGGGGGGTTAGGGAGTAGACGAGAGATCGAAAAGCAGAATTGAGCCTCAAAGGAAATAAAATTACCTCACTGCACACTAACAAAGCAGTGGCAGCAGTCTCATGTGTCTTCAGAACAACTGGGATCTGCTTAGAAAGCTTTTGACTGAGGGTTTCTATTCACGTTGATGTTTTGCTTTATTATCTTACAGTAAACAGAAACACACAATTTGTCACTAATTGATGTAACCTGTTTCTTCTTTTTATTGAGGTAGTTAAAGAACATTAAATAATCTTGTCACATCAGCACTCATATTTCTGACAGAAATACATGTAGTGGTGATTTTGCATTAGAAGCCGGTAGTGTTTAGCCCCACCAACAGAGGATGATGTCTGGGTATATGACAATCGCTTGCGATATAATGCGAACATTTTATTAGTAGAAGTATTTAAGTTAATTGACTTTCATCTATTATTTTGTTTTTGATTCTGCTTGGAGGAAAAAAACATGTTTGCGCAGTCTCCACTAAACCTTTTAATAATTTGATAAAATGCAACAGACACAGTAGTGGGGGCAATGACAAGCTTGTAATTTTGCTGTCCTAAGTTACTTTCCTAGTTTGCTAATTGAATGTGTTTTCCTTTTCTTTCCTACCCCATATTTGGTTAGCAAGGATCCTGTCTTCTGCTCAGCAGAACTACTTTTCTATGCAAAAACAAAACGAATTTGTAAAGAATTCTGGTATATTACCTAAAAAGTATATCGTTGTGTACACTGAAATGTTATGGAGCTTGCTAGCTATCGTTGTCGGTAAATATTTAATGCATTGTTTTTTTATTAGTTTGGGCTTGGGAAGGTGTCTTGTTACAGCCCAAATAATCCATACAGTATGCTATATTTACCCATTAATAGCACATATAAGATTTAACGTCCACTAGAACTCAAGTTGATAATAATGTCACAAAATTAGGTGATATGGATTTATAATCTATAATGAAAAATGTTAAATGGGGCGGTAATTTTGGACAGGGAACAGAGAATGAATTTACATGGAACTAACACAACAGAAGGATTAAATGACCACTGGACACACAAACAGACTCCCCATTAAGCATTATGGACATTTATATTGTTAAGTCTCTGTCCCTCAGTGTTAAAGTATTTCTGTGTCCTGACCCGTCCTGTGTTGGGATGTCTGTCATATAAGTAGCCTGGAACATCTCAGACATGAATAGTACTCATAAAAATGATTGTTAAAATCACTTTGATTTGTATCATGAATACATGACAACATAATAACGTGGGTTATACTGCAGAGCAATGGCACGTCTCAAAATTACGTGCCTATTAGTGGTGGGGGGAAAAATCGATTCTGTTCAGTATCGCGATATTTTGCGCACGCAATTATATCGATACAGTAGCGCAAAGTATTGCAATATTTAATTATATAATTATGTGTTTTACTTTCGGGTTTTCTCCATTGGTTTTCTCGGAGTTTACTCTGATAATATTACATTTGCATATTACATCCACAAGGTGGCGCTTGTTGCGGTGCTTTGTTGACGTGCATTTAACAGCAATTCAATTGAAAATGGCTTCATCATCTCAACCGGTTGTTTACGACGCTCCGTCTTCTTTTAAATCGAAAGTGTGGGTACATTTCGGTTTTTATAAAACATGTACATGTATTATACATGTACATGTCTACAAACTAGGGCGATGCATGAGAGTCATACCGGGGCCAATGTGGCTGAGGTGCTGAAAACGGCAACCGAAGAGTGGGGCATCGCTAAGAAACATATTGTTTTGGTTACGGACAATGCGTCCAACATGGTTGTGGCTGCTCAGGTGGGGGGCTACCTTCACGTGAAATGTTTTGCCCATACCCTCAACCTCGCCTCACAGCGCGCACTTAAAGTGCCTGCTGTCGCTAGGTTACTAGGAAGAGTCCGGCGCATAACCACTTTTTTCCACCGCAGTACAATGGCCAACATTCCAAAATGAATGTAACATTTTGGTTCATGACCATGCAGCCAACTGGACTGGACAGTACACATTTTTGTTTATTTTCTCAATTTGATTGAAGCTCTAAGTTACTTATTTATATGATTATTCTCAGGTTTATGTTACTTTATTATGTCTGCTTTATGTTACTCTATTGCATTTCAATAGTTTTAAGTTATGTGCTGGGAGCTCAGCGTTCTCCTTTTCAGAAAATAATTACAAAGGTCCTGTTTTCTGAATGTTCAGGACAAAGTTTTTGCACTACTCTCCTAAGTTCTTGCACTGTTGTTCACAGAATTAAATGTGACATTTGAAGTGAGTTGAGCAGTCTGATTTTCCTTATTTTTTGTAATGTCTTTAAATAATATGGAGGACATGAATCGCAATATATCGCAGAATCGAATCGCAATACTTGCTGTATCGCAATATGTTAAGAATCGCAATAATATTTAATCGTGGCACCAAATATCGCAATACTATCGAATCGTCAAATTTTTGCCAATTCCCACCCCTAGTGCCTATTTGTTCACTTATTGCACTTTACACATGCCATGCTCTGCACTTTTTGCTGTTTTTCCACTTCTGGTTAGATGCTAAACTGCATTTCGTTGCCTCAGTACTGTACTCTGTGCAATGACAATAAAGTTGAATCTAATCTAATCTAAAGTCTCAAAATTAAAGTAAGGTTACAGTAGTTGCTACTGAGAACATGCGTTCCTCTCAGCTAAGGGGTATGTCTGTCTATCAAGAAGGATGCTGTTTTGATGCATATAGCAGCGTAGCCGCCATTAAAGCTTCAGACGTTTCTGACTCGTGTGTTGGTGGTTGGATGAAGAAATTAGGGAGGAGTGTGTGTGTGTGTGTGTGGGGGGGGGGGGTGAGGGGGGTGGGGGGGGGTGAGGGGGGAGAGAAGGACTGTGTCAAATTAAATTGTCTCCTGTTCAATCATATCTAGGAGAAAGAGAAAGGATGACAGAGGGGTGGGGGGGTAGGGGACGACGACGACACCACAACCATCTTATTTCTCAATCGTGCTGCAACAGTGCTTGTCACCATGACAACCCAAGCAGATGATCTCATTGCTCCTCTCAGCAAGTGCTGGGTAACACTTTATACTACGGCGTTCTTGTTACAATGTAATTACATAAGTTCTGTGTAACATGTCATGCAACAAATATAGCAACATGTTCTTAATATCCTTAATATGACATTTATTTTCTATAATTACCCACGTATTATATGTGCAATTTAAAGCTTTTTTCTTAAACGTCAGCAGAGATGATGTAAAGATAAGCCCACGCCTAATGTGTTTATGTAGGTATGGCAGAACATTTTCAGTTCGGGAGACTTAGGAAAGAATCAATCGGATCGTCGTGGGAATCCAAGATAGTTTTCTTTAGTCTGCAGTTAGATCCACAACTCACTTTGAAGTGAGTTGTGGTTCAGAACTGAACTCAGTCCAGATGATATAGATGTACAATCCAGAGAGAGATAGAAAGGCAAAGAATGGCAAATGTCAGATATAGGGCCACAAACTTGTAAGTTTATCAATTATTTCCAGTTTCTTGACACTATGAAGCCCTAAGGAGATCTACTAACAGAGAATGGGTAGAGCTGGGTGGTTCAGATGACCAGACTGCAGCTTGAAAATCCCCCAAGAAAGAACGTTGCTTTTGATGAAAGCGTCTGCTTAATAAATACATTATCATTCGGAATAAAAGTGTTCATAGGGACACTTGCACCTAGCTGCAGGATCAAAAGGGAACTGCCTCGTTGAGAGTGCTGGCCCAGACACAGGCACCAGAGGGACCTTCATTGCACTAGGAATCTTTCTCATGAAAGATCAACGCACTGTTACCACAGAGACAGAAATGCTGTCTCCTCGGTTCTCCGCCACTGGCCATTCAGCCAGCTCGCCTTAACCACAGACGATGGTCCTGAGAGAATGGGAGAGTTCTACACTATTCACTGTGTTCAAGCGGGTTTGGCAACTAGCGTACCCCTTTTTGTATAGAAAATGTACTTTGCATTGAGTGTTTGTTAACAGTATACATTGAAAGTACATTACATTGAAACAACTGACCTCTGGGTTCTAAGATGACACTCACCTGCCTTAACTCCAACACACTACAGGAACCCACATTGGTCAAGCTGAGTACAACTGTGTTCAAGAACTAATGTAATGTTTATTTTCAGTCAATAAATAGTATTAAATCTTGAAAGAATTTGGTTATTTATGACCTTACGACTCTCCCTGCAATTTTTGGATTAATGTGAATTTTGTATTACTGACATATTAATGCGTCAATAGTTTCCCCCAATTCTCTCGCTCTGTCCCTCCCTTTCCTTCCATTGGAATGCTTCACCGTACAGAGCCGGTCTCTTTTCCTGAACAGGCCCTTCCTTTCCTGCCACCACAGGGCAGCATCCTTGTGACCCTTTGTTTATATCCTCTCCGCGGAAACAAGTGATTTGTTTCAGGAAAAACTAGGAAACAAATGTCAAAAACAACATTCTTTCCATTCAGTGAGGCTGCTTTGAAATATTATAATATGTTTTAGAGTTTTTCTTTCGGTCTGTGAACACTTGTACATGAACTAATCATTACAGATACTGTAGATACTGAAGGAAGTTGTACTTATGCATGTGCATGATACTGAATTATGTGAGTGTCTCACATGTTGTCCCTTTTGTGTTGTTGACCAAGTAGGCATGTCAATTTATAGGTACAGTGTATTTAATATGGTGCATTTTGTTACTGATAGTGATTTTTTGAATTAGGGCAACTTATTACATTCCAGACAGTTCCAGACTAATATAGAAACGAGAAATATGAAATAGGCATAAGTAAATGCTGTAAAAACCAACTTGAAGTAATTCTGAAAATGTGTAAATTTAAAGAAAGTAGAATATCCTCATGATGAATACCCTCTTGGAAAACTCAACAGGGGATTTAAGATTCTTGTATAAGTAGTTTCAGTAGTTAGTTATTAACAACAAGAACCAACATTCCTAAGCTTGGCAGTGTTGCCTGTTTCAATATAGAGTCCGTGGGAAGTGTCAACTCTCCTTGAGATAAGATAAAGGCAACACACACACACACACATTTTCTTCACTCTAAGAGAACCAGCCTTATTTTCATACTAATGGATGTTAAAGTAGGCTACTCCGTTTAATATGAGGAAATGTGCATCATTTTCACACTTGGGTAAAGCCTTTTGTAAAGACAAACCAAAGATGACGTGAATACTTTAAGACACGCAGTGTGTTTCATATAGCCCACTACTGTACCTATAAATTTGATGTCAAATCCTGCAGGTGGTTTGAGGGCCCGTCTAGACCATGCTTCCCTGAGCACTTCCAGGTGATCCTCTTTCCCTTGGATCAGCAAGACATGTTCATCAATCCAGCCAAGGAAGAAAGTATCCTTAATGGCGTCTGTCACTTTCTTATTCCAGAATTGCTCCATGTTGACAGCTTTGAAGTCCGCAAATATCTCGTAGCCCATGTGATGGTGGTGCTTCTGAGTGGTCGCAGGTGAGTCCTCCTTGGCGCCAATTCGAGACATCACCAACGCCAATGAATGAGGCGCAATCTGTAGAAATGTCTCCATGGCTTCTACTGTATTGTGCAATTACTATTAACGTCAGTTAAACTGTGTATTTTGGAATGTGTTTTATTTCGCACTTTGATGTGTTTCCAAAACGAGCGCATCCTTACGATGTTTCAGTCTAGTCTACTTTGTCCACGCATGCTTAGGATTCGTGGCATTTTATATCTCGCAACCAATAAGCACAAACCATCGTCAATTCATTTAGGTCTCGGACAGCAGTCTCCAATTTATGACAGCCTGTAAACAGATGGGCTTTTGAAGGACAGCATATTAGATGTATTTTATCATGACCTGTGTTTTCTCGCATATCCTACCGTGGCAACCCCTCAAATTGTTCATTGGGGAAATCTAAAATTGCACCCTCAAGGACCTGGCGATGACTTCATCGTTCTCTATCCATGACTTCATCTGATGCAGGCAAACTGCTCCTGAGCGCGCGCGCACCGCAGCCACACTAACAAAGGATATCGTTCTCAAAGAAACGTTGTTATAGAACGTCAGGGATTGTCTCCGGCCGTAGGCTAGGTTTATCCGTCTCTTGTCCAGACCACCGATGAACAAGCACTGAGCTGAATAGATCTGTTTCAGAAAAGCATATTCTTGCAGAGCTCCACCCACAGTTGACATTTGCTAGCAGTCTAAACATCGCGCGAGCCCAACACTGGGGTGTCGCGCGCAACAAGTGTGTGAAGTATTATTATTGTTACTAATGATGATACTACAAACAAAGAACAACACTATATTTTATTTATATAATGCGTGGCGTATCCTTGGGGTCAAGTAATTCAGTTTCAGAAGAACGTATGTGCATTATAGGCACCCTACTGTGGGGTTTAACCCTCGTGCTGCCTTCGGGTCACATGACCCAAAGGTTCATAACGAACCATCGTTGTGTTTACCCAATTTTACCCAATACAAAAACAAATACAAATAATTTTCTTTTAACCATTCCAATGTGGGGGGTCTGAGACAGCCTGACAGTTAAAAGAAAATGCTTCACTTTGTTTTTGTATGAGGTAAATTTGTCGCAATACGACGGTGGGTCACAATGACTGATGGGTCAGAATGACCCGAAGATAACACAAGGGTTAAGCTATTAGGATATGGGACTGAAATATGTAATGGTTTTTAAACGCGGAGTGACTTTGAGATTAATCCTCTCTTTAACAGGGAGCCAGTGGAGATCTAGCAGTATGGGAGTGATGTGATGATGGGAGTGATTAGACAGGACACTGGCTATACAGGGTTATGTACTACCTGTTAAGGTGGCAGAGGGACTATGAGGGAAGGAATTGCAGTAGGTCAAGGGGGATATTAATAAAACAATATTATGTATTATATAGATATAAGTGTGTTGGTGTGATCCAGTTAACCATATCTCAGTTTCCCTGTGCCATCAATTATTTGATGTAGGCTACAGACAGGTAATCAATTCCCACCAGCTTCTGATTCTTCTAATTTGCTAGATTCCTAGCTTCGGATTTAGTTCCTCAGTAGATTTGAGTTTCTTCTGGGGTGACTGCTATACAAGGAAGCTGTACACATTTCAGATCTATGAACAGAAAAGTTGCAAAATTAGCAACATGTTGCAACATTTGAAAACACATTTATTTGTATTCAAGTATGGTTTAGACTATGACACTGACAAGCACAGCTCATATAGTTTTCTTTTGGGATGGGGGTGGTTTCTTGCTCAAAACAAAATTACTGGAACAAACTAACCCTAACTGAATAATATAAGTTTGAATTCAAATGTTTGCTCCGAAGTAGCTTCTGCATGCATAAGACATCCCTTTTTCACCACATTTGACAGATTTTTCTGTTGCAGGACTATTCATATGTTTAACACGTTAAAGGGACACAGTGTCCATCTTGTGCAACAACAAAAGATTTTTGAGGATCCCATGTCCCCCATCCACAGCTAATGCAAATTCTTGGAATGCCCTTTCGAATCATCATTAAACTCCTGTTTAGGTCAATTAATAATTGTATTGTAAACATGCATTCAAAAACACTCACAGTACATCTTACAATTGTAACATAATCTATGTGTGAAATAAAACATATGAAATGTTTTTCTTATGAAAGTACTTAACTGTAAAAATCCTGATGCTTTGCCAGAGATTAATATCCATAATTATATCAATGTAAATACATCTGGATTGTCTTTTCACTAGTCTTACAAAACTGTTTTAATGTATTTATCAGCATTTCAATTCCCTGACTTGTTCACAAATAAGTCTATTGCTCTGTGCAAGCTAACATAGTGGGAAAAAAAATAGATGTACACACCAACCACACAATGTGGTTTTTAGGAGCTTATTAAGGCTAGCACATATCAAAGAAAACGTCATTTGAATATTTTAGCTATTGTACACACGACAACACAACATATAATATTCAAAGTATGGGTTGCTCCCAGAAGCATGACCTGAGAACCTACACGTCGGTTTGGATCATAAAACCTCAAGGAGTGAAGTACATTTCTTTGGTCAGCATTGATACAACACAGGGAATCTGCTTCTTTGCATCAAAGCCTGGAGAGTTTGATACAGACTCAAACTCTACTGCCACCTTGTGATTGACCCGTGTCATGATATGAAGGATCTCCAGCTGTTTTCCATACTTGCTGATCATGTCGCACAATGAATGCATGAACCAGGAGCCTGTCTGAGTGTTCCTCCATGAGTAGTAGCCTGTGGTAGTTTGAGGAGGATATTATAATCAGTAAAAGCATTGGAATGACAATGACAAGGCAAAGTTGTTTGTGTTTGAGAGGCGAAAGTATATGGTACAGTACACATCAAATATAATTAATGTACATGTGTACAGAAGCAAAGCACTTGGATAGGGAATTTTAATGTGACTGAATTTGTGGTAATAGTTTGATTGATAATGAGTGAGTAAATGTGTATGAGTGAGTATGAGAGAGAGAGTGAGTGAGTATTTTGAACACGGTAGGCAGACATGTTTAGCTCTGGGATGCACCCAGTACCTGGAGCAGTGGAGTACGCATACAGGAAGTCTGCTTCAACCGGGATCCTAGTTGTCGTGTTCCCATCAGAGGGACCATCAGTCTGAACACCTACATCAAGGTCTGTACCTCGGCAAGCCTGTTCACAATACAAAAAGCAAGCACCATGTTACAAACACAAAGTTAAAGCACTATTCATTAAAAAAAGAGTGACTTACAGAAAGTACAGGGACATTCTCCCCGAGGCAAGTAGGGTGAAGTGCCTTACCCAAGGACACAATGTAATTTTGCATGGCGGGGAATCGAACCAGCAACCTTTGGATTATTAGCCCAATTCCCTAACCGCTCAGCCACCTGTCTCCCCTGACTATTCATGATTCAAACTGGGGAGAAACAAATCCCCACAATACCTGGATGAAAAATAATTTGGGCTTGCCCACAAGAGAAGGGCAGCGGTCGCCCCTGAAGAGGGACGTCAAGCTTTTTAGTTCCACGGAGGCATCCGTGCCGAAGAATACTCCGTCATCACCATGGCTCAGAAGGA
Organism: Osmerus eperlanus; assembly: GCF_963692335.1. NCBI lineage: Eukaryota > Metazoa > Chordata > Actinopteri > Osmeriformes > Osmeridae > Osmerus > Osmerus eperlanus. The sequence continues at coordinate 13,723,143 of NC_085031.1, forward strand.
CACAGACAAACGAGGCGGAACCACTGTGGTCTTCCATGGAAACTGAAAACATAAAAAGCATCATAAAGCAGTCCTAGAATTAACTTCACAGACTAGTCATCAATATTATCAATATTATTACCCCTTAGGAAGCAATTGTTAATGTCATTTCTAAGCCTAATGTCTAAATACCAGGGAAATGGTAGATGAAAAAGAAACATGTTTAACAAAAGCTATTTTGGTCAAGAGATATGTGTGGAGAAGACTTTTTCAAATACATTATTGTATTCCTATCCATACACCAACACTAACATCCTTAACCTGGACTAAATGAAAATGCTTGCAGTCTAAAATGTTTTTTCCTTTGTGGGAGATGTTTACCTACACTGTGCATACACCATGGAATGTGGAGTGTGTGGTTTCTGTCAGAAGTAATTACTTGTATGCACGCTTACCACTTTTTAAAACATGCGTGATCTGGTTCACTGACTGGTCATTATAAACTTTCACTTTATATCCAAGCTTCCCAAACACTTTCATGGCATTGCCAGCATCCACATCGGTTCCGTTGCGTTGGTTCATACCTTGACATAAAAATATATTACATTACATTTACATTTAGTCATTTAGCAGACGCTCTTATCCAGAGCGACTTACAGTAAGTACAGGGACATTCCCCCCGAGGCAAGTAGGGTGAAGTGCCTTGCCCAAGGACACAGTATTATTGCCTTATGCACTTGCTACATAAAAATGAGAGACAAATAAATAAAGTTAGCTACGTGTCAACTCAGTAGAGGCATGCCATACGGTACCTGTTGTTCGATCAAAGTTCTTATTGTTGATGATGATACACTGTCCAATGCTGGAGTAGTTAAGGCTGTATCTGAAGCTATGGGCCTGCAACTTGGCATCCACCTCCACGGGGCCTGAAGCGCTAGGGACCATTTCTGCCCTAAAAGAAGATCAAACAAAACTTTAGGTTTAAGCAAAGTAAAAAGCAAAGATATGCTAAGTTACTGTATGCTTGAGTGTATCCTGTTTGCTTATTGTCAAGACAAGTAAATACACGTTACATAAGCATCAGTACTGAAGGCTAAACAGGTCTTGTTTAGTCCATTCCTTATAAGGCAAAGATGCCGTTTAAAGCCGACTCGAATTGCCAAACCGGTTGATTAAGTCTTGGGGATTTACGGATATGTTTTATATAACGGGCTCAGTGAAATACGCATAAAACACTACTACTCTTGTCTCGTGTACATGACTGATTTAGGCAACTTTGAATATGAAAAAAAAAATGCAATATAGAGCACATATAAGAAGCTATTGACAACAAAGAATACTTACTCTTGCCCATCGCCCCGTCTGGCATCTATACAGTCTCCTCCGAAACCTGTCTTATTTGCTGCCATTGTGCAGTTGATAAGATACAAAACTGGATACAATATTTCGCCTTAAAGAATTTCAGATGTAAAGTCACAGTCATATGATTACAGCTTTTACTTTACTGAGTCGTGAAAAACCGTACGACGCTGTTGCACATGGCTTCCGGGTTCTTTGTTGCTACAAACCAATCGCTATGATGTCGGTAAAGTAAACAAGAACGGAACACGTGATTGCATGGGCTAGCAATGGCGTTTTTGAGCCAACTGTGTGCAGTATTCTTAGTAATAAATAATTTAACTGTTAACAGCCGCTGACTTCTCATATTTCGTAGCACATGCGCCGAACAGGTACTCTCGTTAAAATAAGTAAAAACGAGTCACCATTAATCTTCAAAAAGACCACTCCTTGACTTCCAAATTTTAACTCGAGTCAGATCTGACTGACTCGAGTTAAAATGATTCTGTCCTACAGAGTTCTGTACAATTGTTCGGGTATAAGGATACAAGTCAGTATCTGTTAAATCATTATTAGGCATATTATTAGGCCTACTCACAAACGCTTGCTGTGTTCTGCGTGGGAACATTACTGCAGCTATCTTGGAGAAATAGCCGAACGCGCCCACTTACACGTAATGTTTTGGCGGCAACAAAAACATCAGTCGCGCGCTGTTTTGCAAGCTGAAGAAATGTAAGATTTTTCGTCTTAACTCTTATATATTTTCATTACTCATATTCATATTTGATATTGAGCCAGTCAACGTGTACTGATCTGTTCAGATGTCATAGCCTACAGTTGCCTACTTTAATGTCTGCATGACTTTTGTTATTGGGGTTGTCAATAATAGAAGTTGTGTGAAAAGTCTATTGCATGTCACAATTCGTGTTGTCGATAAAAAATGTATAACGCGTTCATCTAACGTTAACATTTAACCAGAGACATTTCAAAAGGTGTTACACCGATGATAATTTTTAATTATGCTATCAGTGCATGTCTGCCAATTAATAATAGGCTACATTACTGATCTGCAGCATAAAAGCGTCAGTTAGACCAGGCATTTTCTTTAATGTAATGAATTCAAAGTTTTAGTAGGTAGGCCCCCATAGACAATACCGTCTTGTTTTTGTTCCTGTCAGGCTAGCAGCAGCTACAGGATGAGCAGGTGGGGAGATAGACTGAAGAAGGTTGAGCTTCTAGCTCAGTCATTCAACCTGGCTCCACTGGTCTTGCCTTACAAACCACGACTGTGGCCATTGCAACCGTCTTCTATCTGGAAGCTCTTTCCCCGTCAGAGCTTAGCCATCAACTTTGCCAACAGTTGTAAGGAGGTAGTAGGTTAAGTGTTATACATGCGCTCTTATCATTTTAGACCATTCAGATAAGTACATGTACTAATTTAGAAGATTCTCCCTAAATCAAAAGTGGTCCATTGCATTCCTGTGCAAAATTAGTGCAGCAGCAGGTGACTGTTCCTTAACATCCGAAATCCTTCACACACATTTGCATAGCTGGATACTGATAGCATTTCATGGTGCTGACACCAAACCTTAAACGTTTTGTTTTGAAGGATGTACATGTATTTGCTCTGGAAAAAGAACAGGCCATGGGTCAGAGGATCTACCTAGTTACCAGTTACATTGAGCTATGGCATTACTACAAGTAAGGGGTCACCTTGCATGTTGGGGATATCAGTTTGTTGATAGCCCTTCTGCAATATCTGTTAACACTTCTATTTTTGTCTTTCCTCAGAACATATAGACAATCTCTGATGCATTGCTATGAAGTGATCCCAGAAGGTGCTGTGTGCAAACTGTACTTTGACTTAGAGTTCCATAAGCCCTCCAATACAGGCTGTGATGGAAAGGCTATGGTGGTCTCCCTAATCCAGGTTTTATAGAAATATTTTGACATTTTCTAATCTAAATTCTGACACAAACTAACAATCAATATATTGTCCTGTGGTTACCACTTCAAACTCTCAGTGATGTCAATGCAGCAGATAATATAGAGTAGTTTATACTTACAGTATATTTATGTTCTCTTTTCACTATTTTGTCTCCTCTGTTTGTGTTAGTATGTATGTGAGAAGCTGGAAGAAGTGTATGGGGTTGTGTGCTCTGAAATTGACGTTTTGAACCTCGACTCCAGTACAGAGGAGAAATTCAGTCGGCATCTCATCTTTCTTTTACCAAACGCAGCCTTTAAGGACAACATACATGCTGGTGTGTGATCTCTAATCGAAAACAAAGTTACCGCCATTTTGAAATTCTAGATAATTACGATTATCCAGATAATAAAGGCAGTCATTTTCTAAATGTATGTGAAATATAGGTTTCTTTCCCTTAAATTCTGTTTTAAAAGGTCAATTTATAAATGGAATTCTACAACCAGTCTTGAGCACACAAAGGAACGTTAGGGAAACGCAGATTGACGCAGAGGATGTTGCAGAAGACAGCAGGAATAATGGCAGCAGTATCCATGCTTTAGAAGAGACAACACACAAAGAGGACAGCAGGCCACAGGCCAAGAGGCGGAGACAGGAAGAGCGAGACCTCAGCTTCCTGCTGGTTAAGAACAAAGACGGGCAGGACTGTATTTTTGTGGACCTTGGTAGGGGACATCTCAAGACTAGCCTACCTATATCAAGTAACATCACACACATCTTCGTGTAGACTGAAAATAATACTAATAATACTGATAAATCAGGTACTATTATTCACATAATATATATTTTTCTATATATTTATAACGTGGTGATTTCTTGTCATCTAGGTGTATACACCAAAAACAGAAACTTCCGCCTCTACAAGTCATCCAAAATGGGGAAGAACGCTGCGTTCACTGTGGCTGAGGACAACAAATATGTCGCCCACCCCGAGAAGAAGGTGTCCGCTGAGGAGAGCCTGTTTCTGTCCTCGCTGATCAGCAATGTGAGGTACAGCCTCTAATCTTTTCAGAATAAAACTATTGACCTGGCTCAAGTTTCTTGACTGGATATATCAAGTTTTCATACATTTATTCAGAATTGCTGTTTTTCTTTTTGTTTCCAGTTTCATTGGTCAAAAGATCCTTACTTCTAATACTCCAGGCAAGAAGAACATGGAACCCTGTGGTCAGCAAAGAACATTGAGCACCTCTGGTAGGACAACAACAACTATTTAAAAAGTAAACTGAAACTAGTTTCATGTAGAGTATATCCTAAAAATCTTTAAATTATACTTAGAAAAAGTAAGTATATCTGTGTGTTTGATATTCCTTAGACTGTTTGGGTGGCTACCAGTTCTCTCCCTTCCAAGAGGTTGATAACTTTGTTCTAACTATAGTGAAGAAGGAGGGCATACAAGGAGGTGAGTGGACAAAACAAAATAACATACACAAATACCTGTCTCTTAAGTATAGAGTTTAAATATTCCTTATGTGATCCCAAAAGCCATTAGACGATGGAACTACTTTGTGTCAGAGCACCTGCTCGTCTTTGACATCCTGAACTACCGATGGTGTCACAATGTGGACAGGTTTCACAAGAGCAACAACATCATGTGAGTACTCTGAATAATTAAGTATTTCATACAGTATAGATACTTTATTTTCAGGGCTCTCTTCTAAAGCGATGGGATACTATCCATAAATTGTCCAATTAATAGCTTTGACATTGCTGTCTCTTTACAACTTGCAGGATAATTGTTGACCTGAAGGAGGAAATCTGGTACCAAAAATGTCATGATCCTGCTTGCAAAAACTTTCGATCCTCAAGTAAGCACTGTTAATAAAACAGTATGTAAGGGATAATAATATTCTCATTTCAAACAAAGCCTTGGGTTGTTCAACTCCACAAAGGGTGTTTAAATCGTTCACATTTACATCCAGAATCGGAGGGGATTATTTGATTCATACTGCACCACGACTACATGTCAATCAAATAAAACTAAGTGCTAGTGCACTGCTGATGCTGTGGTTGTTTTGTACAGTAATTGTATGCTGTTTAAGTGATAAACTTCATTCCATGAGAACAATTTATTTCATTTTACAATAGCAGTGATATTCCATAACACTGAACCCCTGTAAACTAAACTCTGGCTTCTATTTATGGCTAGTGAACAAGCCATTAACGAAACAGTAGTCACTCATGTTAGTCGATAAAACCCTGCAAGCACACAATCAATATAGAAAATTCAACAAGGCCATGGTATAAATGATACAACCTTATAAGTCAATAGTTCCTATCACCTATATGTATAGGTTCCACAAACAGCATAAAGTACTGAAATGTGTAATTTTCTAGTTGTAGAATAATATGGTAGCCAGCAGATCACATTTTACAAACCAAACTGTTTTTAGGTTACCCACTGCCTCAGGAGATCTGTGTCAGTTACCTCATGACGATGGTAAGTATTTGACATCACATGACCATGAATGTATACGGAAGGATTTACTGGTTCAACACCACAGATCACATATTAAGGTGATTCTGTGCATGGTGTTTGAACACCTGTTTGCATATTATAACCTTTAATGTGTTTACACAGGACGAGGAGGACCAGGCCTACTTGATGGACGATGTGGGGAACATTGAACCCAGTCAGACTGGAGCATCAGAGGCACCAGTTCCCCATGCAAGAGAGCCTGACGCCTGGGCCAACTGTCCTGATGACTTTGCCTTTTTGGAGGCTATGGAAGACTTTGAGAGGAGCAAAGAGTCGACAGAGGAAGTTTCCGACGAGCTACTGTTACAGAGCATGGCAGAGTTTGACTCCAAGACTAATGTCTGATGAGGGGCACACAGTACAATCCGTTAGGGTTAGAGCTGTGACCCGGTTTTGTTTTCGATTTGTACTCTTTACCTTTAATTGGATTTGAAATGTAACAATTACTTTAAAGTGCAAACTCAGCTTTAATTGTAGGGTATTTAGGAATTACAGCTCTTTTCATATTCACCACCATTTTAGTGGATTACAAATTATTGGACTAATCTCAAACAACACTGGGACAGTATGGAAAACATGACAATTGCTTTCATAAAGTGAACATGTATAAAAAGAGCTTCAGTTCCCAAAAATCAAGTGTTATTGGATGTAGAAATGCCCCAAAACATTAACTGACAATGCACCTCAAAACCATTGTTAGATTTCAAATCATGTGCCATAATGGAGCCAAACCAACAAATTACACTGTCCATATACTATATTGACCAGCTTTACCAGGTTTTGTTAATGCACTTTATTAAAGCAGTTCAGAAAATGAGTTGTGCATTGTATGAGTATATGTAATACCATGACATTATATAATGAATAAATCAAAAAAAGAAAATGGGATTGTTTAAGTGCAACAATAAGGAACCAGAGACAGCTTGGAGAAACAAGTGTTTATATGCTATAGAGTTGTATAAAGATCGATCTTCTCTCCTGTACAAAACACTTTTGCCCAGTCAAGATTCACTTGCCCCTACTAGGGGTATGGATAGGAGTGTGGGCATCCATCTTTAATAATTAGAGTGGCTAGGCCAAACCGACAATTTGCAATCGATGTGAATCGAGACAGTGGTTGTTTAATTTAGATTAACATTAACTTAGATTAACAGATTAAATAAATGACATTGAAGTTTGTGGTTGGCCATATGCAATAACATATTTAGAAACAAATGTACTACAAACAGAATCCCAATTACCCAGCGAGCGGGGGGGTGGCACACACCTATACATGAATGACGTAACCTGATTTCTTAAAGCACATTCTGCAATTCACATAAAGAAATGTTGTAACGTGGTTTGTCATAGGCAATCCAAGTAGCTTGGAAGTTGTCATGGCCAATCTTTTTCTTTGGCCACACCATTACATCCCAGAATGCACCAAATTGAAAGGCACACTTTGAAGAGGATCATCTGCATGCGCCTATCAGACAAGTTGGGGGTTTATAAGATCGTAGCCAACTTGCCATTGGATAACCATATGAAACTGCATTAAAAATGACAGGTAGCATACATGCTGTGTGCGATTTGGCAGTTTGAGGCCACTGAAATTGTCAAGGACACTTGAGGGAGTACATGCACTTGTTTGTACCATATAAACACCATTACTAATCAGACTAACATTTGTTTAATGTGCTCACTGCCTGTTGGCAATGTGTTTACATGGCTTGACAAATGTTGGAGTGGCTCTTTAATACAACATACAGAATAAACAAAAGCTCAACAATAATAAACCTTGATCCACCTGTCTTTCATATAACTTCACTTTCTTGAACTACAGATAAACTATTTACAGTTACATTTATAAAGTATATTAAATAGCAACTTAAATAGCAAAAACAGTACATTGAAAGGCTGTTTGTGATAGTTGACAATCTGTACCACAAGAGGACTAACACCAAACCCCCAAAAAGTATATATTTTTTGCTTCCATTGGAGTGATTAGTAAAGTCTCACAAAAAGGTGGTGACCTGATCAAAGAATATTTGTACGGGTGAGCAAGAGAACAAAATGAAAAATGGGCCACTGCGCTAGAAATGAATAGATTAGAGAGACGCAGAGAGATGAAGCATGAACCCTTTAAGTCTCTCCCTTTCTGTGCGTGCTGTTTGGCTTTGTCTATGACCTCCAAATTGTGACCTTCCCTGACTAGGGGTCTGTGTACAGAGTTGCCTCACATTTTGATCTTGGCGTAGAGCGTGTCAATCTGCTCCTTGAAGTGTTTGCGGATGTCGGCCCTCTTAGCCTTAAGGGTGGGGGTTAGGAGACCATTTTGGACGGAGAACATTTCTGTGTGCAACACAATATCCCTCACCTGCAAAGAAAGGAGAACAAAAAGCAAGTGGAAGGAATGTTAGTAAAAACATCCGATAGGACTAGAACACTTCTAAGCAAGTAAAGGGAATTTTTAAGGTAGAGTCACCTGTTCAAAAGACTTCAGCCCAGCTTCTTTACCAAGCCTGACAATATCTTCGAGAATAGCATTCTTCAAGTCCTGGAAAGGAAAATATGAAATATTATTTCACAAAATTAAAAGGTTTTGATATGAAAAAGAAAACATTAACACCAAGTTAACAGTGACTTATTGTGAAACCAAGCAAACCTTGCTCTTGCAGAGTTCATCAAAAGATCCTTCAATGCCTTTCCTCTTTGCCCAGCCTGGTAGGAAGTCAGGATCTGGCACAACTATGGCCACTAAGCATGCCTGGAAACACAAAATAATGTAATATAATAGCGTATTCATTTAGCAGACGCTTTTATGCAAAGCAACGTACAGTACAGGGGGATTTGAACCTTCAACCTCTTGAATCTGCAGTCAAATGTTTAACCACTGAGCTAAACCCTTCCTTGTCCACAAAAAGGACAATTGTTACATGTAGCCATCATACATACACAATATACATTTTAGGATGCAGTTGGTCTTTTACCTGCAGGCTATCACCGTGGACATATATTTGAGCCACTGGGTCACTGCGTGTGTAGATGTTTTCAATTTTCTCTGGAGCAATGTACTCCCCTTGGGCCAGTTTAAAGATGTGCTTCTTTCTGTCGACAATCTTCAAAGTACCATTCTGCAAAGGTAAAACTGTGTTAATTCTAACAAAATGTTCTGCTAGGGGGTGCTAAGGTTATTCTATTGGTCTTAAAATATATAATTCACAATTGGGTTATAGAAAGTAAAGACAAGATATTTTCATGATTCGAGTCCCATCAGCTCGTCCTCAGAGTCTTACCGGTAGCCACTTGCCGATATCGCCTGTGTGGAGCCAGCCATCCTCATCTATGGCCTCCACCGTTTTCTCTGGGTCTTTTAGGTAGCCCAGGAAAACATTTGGTCCCTTTACACACACCTGTGGAGGGGGAGGGGGGGAACACACAAGACAATCAATTAACTCCAATGCCATTTCTTTCAAATTCCATTTTGATATGGTATACTTTATAGTCATATTATGTCATTTTTAAAGCCGGTATGTCCGGTGTTTTGGCATCACACAAACCTCTCCCTCTCCATTGACAGCCAAGTAGTTCATTTCGGTCACATCCACCAGCTTGATACTATTACAGGGCAGTGGGGGTCCCACGTGACCTGAACACGTAAGAGATGTTTTTGTGCAATGCTATAATTGGTTTAACATTTTCTTTTTAAAGGGGAGAGTGTAATAACTATCATCCAGGAAATGGAAACTCTGAGCATTATTACTGGGCTCTGCAAAAATTATATACCGTGCCTTGACTAAGCTGTGTGGCTTACCTGCCGTCCAGTCCCCGGGCATCGACATAGAACACCCAGCTGTGCACTCAGTCTGGCCGTAGCCTTCGTAAAACTGCAAGACAGAAAGCACCATTTTGTATGAAAATAGAATACATGCAACAACAACAACAAGCTTTTTAAATGCAAAGCTGCAGCAAACAAACTGGTTCAGTATTAGTTCATCAGTGTTTGATTGGCTTGAAAATTAAAACCCCACACATTTTTGTGGAGAACATTCTAGAAGACGTTCCTGGGTTCCCCGGCTCATCAGAAAATTGAGCGTACCACATGGGCCGAGGCCTTACCACAGCTGCCCGGGTTTAAAATCCCCCTGGGCCCTTTGCTGCATGTCATCCTGTCTTTCTCCCCTGACTTTCCTGTCTGTCTAAACTGTCACTATAAAATGAAAAAAATATGATGCTTCTCGTTACCTGGCAACCCAGAGCAGCCCTGAGGAACGTGAGGACGGTAGGAGAGACGGGAGCTGCTCCTGTGATCATTAGACGGACACGCCCTCCCAGACTAGCCTGGAGAACCAAGACAAATGCACCAATTTAAGGAGCTGTACCCGATCAACGGATCACACATTTGACAGAAAATGCAAGCCTTAAGGTTGTCGATTATAACAAACTGAGAGCTACAGATGACTACTGCATTATTGATTTGAGTGAATCGTCATTGTCATGCAAACTCATACGTGCAATATCAGTTGGCTTGCCCTATAATATGGCATTTCCCAGCTACTGTAACGTTACCTGGACTTTTTTGAAGATGAGTTTGTCCCACAGGCTATCTGTTCGAACGACACCGTTCCTCATGTCTGCCTCCTTCCTCCGGGTGGCGAAGTCTAAGAGCCACCTCTTCAGCGATGTGTTAGCCTGCCCAAAGACCTATGGAACATGCCAGAGAGAGAGAGCTCACCTCAATACACAACTAAATGTCACTCGTTTCAAACATTTGGACACACCTTGACTAATAAATTATACAGATTCAATGCATTTAGCTAAACAAATCAAAGAATGTAAAATGTAACCTTGTCAAACATGCGGTTCAGCAGACGTGGGACCACTGGGAAGACAGTGGGCTGCAGTGTCTTCAGGTCATCCATCAAGAGACGAATATCACCCTGAAAGTACCCAATCCTACCCCCATGGATGAGGACCACACCCTGGAGAGGAGAGGATGGTTATACCATAGCTTCCTGTTTTACGTATCCAGTACGTGTTTATTGCATGTTAAAAGTTACATAATTTGCCCCAAAGGGGGCAGTGTTATTTGATAATTTGGTTAAATACAGTTTTATAAACGGCAAATGAGAGAACACATTTATATGTTTTTTGTTAGTTTGACATGATTATGGTTTTATTCTGTTAACGTTGTGAGGATGTGTCTGTCACGTACCTCCACTACCCTCTCAAACATGTGTGCAAGAGGGAGATATGACATGTGAATGTCGTGGAGATTCAGCATGCAGTGTATCTGTCAAGAAACAAAGACACCCACTGGTCAAACAGCAGCATACCTCCACAACCCTCTCAAACATATGGGCCAAAGGCAGGAAAGAAATAAGGACATCGTTGGTGCTGGTTTCAAGTATGCCCTGAAGATCATGAAGGCATGATGAAGGCATGATGAAAGCATAAGGAGGAGAAACGAAGGAGGGAGAGGACACAGGAAAGGAAGAAATATTTAATGACTGTGGGAAGTGGGGGGGGGGGGGTGGAAATATGTGTCAGCCGGAGGTTTGGTATAGAAGGAAGGAACAAAAGGTCCTAAAGCTGTAGACATTTTGTGGAATGAATGTAAAGCAGAAGTTGTCCCCCCCCGTCCCCCCCCGGATTGAGGAAACAGATTTACCTCTGTTATCCTAATAAAAGCAGCACAGTTGGAGATGACGTTGCGATGGGTCAGCATGGCTCCCTTTGGGTTTCCTGTGGAGAAAAGAACAGTTAGTTAAAATACTGAAGTTTATCATACCATGTACACAATGTCCTTCCCAGGGCCTCAAGGCACACCTGTAGTTCCGCTGGTATAGCAGATCAGTCCCAGGTCTTCTGGTTTAGGAGGCTGTAACAGAAAACACACCACACAATGTGTATAGTAGATCTTATACTTTGTCCATAACCAATAAAGAATTTAGGAGAGTGAGTGCAAGTCATACTCACTATTGGTTTCTGGTGATTCGCCTTGCCAATGACCTGGGGAGACAAACGAGAAATCACATTCTCATCATGTTTTTATAAATTAATCTGTGAAACATTTTACATTTACATTTTTACATTTAGCAGACGCTCTTATCCAGAGCGACTTACAGTAAGTACAGGGACATTCTCCCGGAGGCAAGTAGGGTGACGTGCCTTGCCCAAGGACACAACGTCATTTTGGCACGGCCGGGAATCGAACCAACAACCTTCTGATTAATAGCCCGACTCCCTAACCGCTCAGCCATCTGACTCCCTTACACTAAACACTAAAGGAAGGATATAACCACAGACCATTCTATACTGCAAGGCTAACTGTAACCCAACTCTCACCTCAAACTCTGCCAGGCTCAGGATGCTGATGCCTGACTTCTGTCCTTGGACCACCAGGTCTGAGTCGAAGGCTTCCATGAGGATGACGGTCTTCACTGTGTGCTCCTTCCCACTCACACACTCCAGGATCAGCTTCGCCTTGTCCGGCATGTCACAGATCACCGTGGAGATGGTGGCTGCGAAAATGACACAGACACCAATTGCTCTTTTTATGCATTTTGGTTGTGAAACAGCCGTTAGGCACAGACATGCAACACGAGGGAGAATGTCTGGTTGACAGGGGTTATGACCTTGGAAATTAATTTTGCATTTGCCCAAGTACCTCTATCAATGATGTATTCAATGGCTTCTGTGCCCAGTGTGTCATACAGAGGAACAGCCACCAGTGAGTATGTGTAGCACGCCAGCTCTGAAATGGTCCACTGTAGGTAACATACAAAACATATAGACAGACTAAACACAAGGAATGCAATGATACACGGTCTGCATGATTCCTGTCTAGACGAACATGAGGGGGATATCTATCTGATCTGTTTATTAAGACAGATTAAGATAGAGACCGCCCCCCCCGTCACCTAAATAAAAAGGTGAGACATGCAGTAAGAAACGGAGCACAAGACTCAATATGGAATGAAGTGTAGAAGGATAACGTACAAAGGAAAGGAGTAATGGCAAGTGTTTCTTGTGAGTTAATCTCAAACCTCTGGTCTGTTCTGAGCAAAAATCCCAATGTACTTGTCTCCATCTTGAGAGTGTCCTTTGTGGAGGAGAGCAGAGCCAATATGCTCCGCTCTGTCAGCCACCTGTACAAAGATGGATGACACTCAATTGTTTCATATTGAATTTGGCCAGTTGGGTATATTGATTGAGATTGATTTAATTAAAAGAAACAAAAACAGACATTCTTATGAAGAACAATTAATTTGGTAAAAGCAGAGGTGAGAGTCTTGTGAAGTACTACAAAAGGGTTTTTTGGTCTTAAAAAAAAAAAATATATATATATATATATATATACACACTCTATATATAAAAATGATCACAGATCTTACCACACGATATGACAGCCACTCATATGGCTGGTTAGGTTTTCTTGATCCTAGACAGGGTCCATCATCTGGAAACCAAAGAACAAATGGACGTGAACTGACATGTCAACCGAATTCCTAAAAACCTGTCCAAACATGCGAAATCACGCCAACTGTCAAATGTTTTCAGAACAAAATGCAGGTAGACACATGAAAATCAGTTTAAAGTAACAATTGCAGCTTCTAGGACGTAATAAATACATAATAAATTAACGAGTTTGCTGATTACACTAAATTAAAATAAAATTAAGTAGTACTCACTTGACACCCTCATCCCTCGAAGGAAGACTTCATACATGGTCTGCGCGTCACTGTAGTAATGAGTCATGTGCTTATCGTCGTCATTCAGCACAGACCTCCTTGCAAACCCTCCACCCTACAACAAAACGTCTGTAATTCATCACAATCTGCCAAACGTTTTAAACGACATTAAATGGTACAAAAACACAATACAAAAGTCAGTGTGACAGGTCTGCGGGTTGTTGTGCCTAACTGGAAGAAAAAAAACGGGCTCACCTGGACCTCTACCGACTGCATGTGCAGGTCACAGGGCGGTTTGAGGGCTTTGGGTCGAGTGGCGTACAAGTAGGTGCTGAAGGCAGCCAAGGCCCCCATGCCAAGGAGTGTGTTGGTGGGCAGGCTGCGCACATACTGCCTGAACTCATCTAGATCTGGCATCCGGAAATGTCTCAGGAACTCCTGAGCCTGCATGGTGTATCTCTGCCGTCTGCCGAACAGGAAGGAAGTGGCACGATTACAGTATTTTATTATTATTCACAGTATTTACAGACAACTCACCTTTTTCCCCTCACTCCTTAACAAGAATGTATGTCCCCCCTACACTTCCCTATCATGTCATTGATTATATTTGCCATAGTAATTTCTGGTACTTATTTGGATCAGCTAGACCTCTCTAACCTAGAGGCAATTCTGTAACACAGAATTACGGAATAGGAACAAGAGTAGGAATTCACCCAATGAATATATTTTGAGGGAAATGATACTACAACATAACCGGTACTGAACACAGGTCTCGATGGATATCGAGACTGTAAACCCGTCTTGCCACTTCTCCCCCCCCTCCTCCTCCTCCAGAAATTGTGATCCTAGTAAGACATGCAAATAAGGCCACTTTGAAAAGTCTGTCTGACAATACAAAAGGAGAACCAGAGTATAGATTTGGAAATATACTGCAGTAAATATTTGCAGGATGAACAACAATAAGCTTTGATATGTTAAACATTAACAGTTACTATTTGTTGTCCACCTTACACTGAAGGCAAATACATTTTAACAACATCTTAAATTACTGGCACATTTTATACCACTTGTAATTTTCTGATAGTAGGAAATATAAGGTAGTCTACTCATGATTTAGGACTTAAATCCCTTAAAAAAACATTAATCCCTGAAGCTTGTCATACGAATGAAAACATCAATGACTTCACAATTGACTTCTTACCTACTAACTGCTTTCTATTATTATACAGGCAACCCAGTGGTTCAGAATAACTCAGTGGAAAATTGACTGTTGATGCCAGGAGTACCAAATCTGCCACGCACTAGATTAGAGTACCTACCAGTACCTAAACTACATTTAAAGATCACACACACAACCTTGTTAGGCCTGAACAGTGTAGCTTCGAAACGTATGAAATTGCCAGATCATCCAAGAGCAAGTTTCCTGCTGTCCATCAACAAGGATGAAACCAAAAAAATTAAACACGTATGGATTATTCCTGTCCCATTTAGTAACAAACATGGCAAACTCTACAGGAACCCAGGAAACAGTAATACTGGGACATCAAACTCACCACTTCATAGCATGGCAACACTAAACAACTCACTTTTAAAACAATTCAGTGAACCTGCATGTAGATGTAGCCTACTACAGACATCATCCCACCTATAACTCTTTATATTAATAATATAATAGTTACATAAAACCTACCGACTAGTCTACACAAAGTGAAGTAATTTAACTACCTTCAAACTGCCGATATAGCCAGTCGCCTCCACAGAGGCTTCAAATGACCTCCAATAGACCTCTTTGTGGGTCTCAATACTATGAATAGCAGAGCACCGCCCCTTATAAGACACAAGAACACGTGAGGAGCTCTCTCTCTCCACCCAGTCACTCATCTGGGACTCTGCTAGAGGGAGTGCATGCACCCCACACCCATATTTATTTGGTATTTCAGCATACTGTCTGTGTCTCATAAGTGATTTCAAAATATGGCATACTTGGGTTTACTTCATCACCAGGCAGGGTCATAATGAACGGAGAATCAGCCTTGATTTAAAAAAATACAGCAACCTTAGTTATGTTGAATGATGTTTATACTTCTCACAGGTAAACACCACATGAGCGGTCGATTCCACTGTTGGCATTAATAAATCCATCATGATCATTATTATCAGATATTGCTGTATGTTCATTCATGTGAAAAAGGGTATCGTAAGATAGCATGGTCCACAAGCAAACACCTAATAAGAAAATGGTTCAATATTTACAATACTTGGCACAGAATGTCCCCCTCTCCTTATCTCAGCTTCCATACCTACGTTTCCATTCCATCCAGTGTGTGCACGCAACTGAAATTTGTACCACTTTATTAATGTGTCACCTTTCACCTATATACCTTTTCAACATTAGAAGATTTCATTACACCTTCAGAAGAATTGACTCAATGACTCAACAGGCAAATCATGTACATGTAATCATAAGCTTTTGCTGCACATTTAGTTGTAAATTACATTTTCATAAATATTACAACCTAAAAAGGCACACAAAATCAACCTACTCTGGTATCTTGGTCTAGGCTATGAATGATGTTCACAATACTTTCTTAGCTTCCTTTTTACCTGTGATTGGGGTTGATACTAAACATGAATTTTATTTTGAAAAAAGGTACAATATGCTTACTGACAATCTAGCCCTAAAACAGGCCTAGCTCTCAAAAGCCAAAATAAACATTGAATCTGGTTTTAACTTACAAAACTGAGAGCCACTCCCATGACTCATATTTACAGTAATCAGTTACAGACCAAGGGTATATCTTCTTTTGTTTAATCACTATACAACTTCAAATTCTACTTTTTTTTTTAACCATGTGCCCAATGTACTTCAGGTCTACCACTTATAAACATATACTTATGATATTATGACATATCTTTCTGGAAGTCCTGAGCATCAATCTGCATATTAAAACAGACTGACTTGTCATGATTACACATTTCAGTTATCATTTATTCTCTCAACTGATTCTGTTAGACATCAACACTGTCATGTGCAAACCTGAATGATAATTACGCAAATAGGCCAAATAGGGAAGCAAAATTCTTTACTTTTAGACAAACATACTGAATAGTTGAAAGCATATTTGGGGTTAGAAAAAAGGAAACCTGAAGGCAAAAAAAAAAGTTTTAAAATGTCGACACAAAGCCATAATCTGACTCATGTTCCAATCTGTGAGGCAATCACTCATTTAGCTGTGCATTTCAGATGTAATCAGGACATTCAAATGTATCAAAGGCCCCAAAATAGTCTTTACTTCTAAGATAAGCACTGTAAAATTACTTTGACAAAGTTTGACTTTGGAAACTGCATCAATAACGTGCCGTTTTGGTTGTCATATTTGTGAATTGAACTTCATCTTAAATCCAACCCCTTTTTAAAAGGCAGCTTTACAGTCACCGCACACTACATTTACATTGTGTGTGTGTGTGTGTGTGAACATATGTATGTAAGAGTGTCAGCTGGCTTCAAGCAGGGACATGCCACAGAATGTCACATGGTTGCCCTGAGTGTTTCCAGGCGAAAGGTAACCCTCACCACCACTCCAACCCCAACTCTCCATACTTGGCCTGGATAGATGACAAGCCAATGGCAGAGCCAGCCTAATGGTCACCCCACTCAGTAGCTGAACAGAAGACATTGGGGACAAAAAAAAGAAGGGGGGGGGGGGGGCAACTGTTTTGTTTCACACACACATTGCAAAACAGAGAATACAAGGAGGGGGGGGGTCAACACAGACCCAGTCTGTATAAACATACAAGTTATAATTGGCAGCATGTTAAATCAGTAAATTGAAGTAAAGTTAAAGAGATTGTCAGCTCAAGGGTTGTAAATTAGGATTCAGTGTCGTGAAAGTGTACGGATCTGTCAATTTATTAGTTTAATTTGTGAAAATCGTAGTAGATTAGCATGCAGGTCCACTCTGATACTAGCCTAATAATTATTGTTTTCTTTCCTTTTATTTGTTTTCTTGATAGGTGCAAGGAAACTCCCTCCCCTCAGATGAACTAAAGTATATGGTGTGTTAATTAAATCCACAATATTTTTTGACAAGCTGCATCTATGTCGCCATTAATGCATTGTCACTGGAGACCATTAGACCCTGTATCAACTCATATACACTGTCTGCCTGTACAGCATACATAATTCACTAGTCGGTGAATAGATCCATTGAGGGAAAGGCTCTTTAAATAGAAGGCTCTGTCAAATAACATTTACTTTAGAATATTTTATAAATATCAATTGCCCTACATATACCAAATGCTTTAGCAAGGTGGGCAAAATCCTTTTGAACCTCACAAACAATGGACCACAGGTGACCAGCAAATTGTCAGAAAGTGGGTGAAGGGTAAGGGAGTTCAGTGGCCATCAATGGGTCAAGTCAGCCATGCTCCCAGTAACGAATGGCTAGCTGCACCAGTGTCCTCCTTTACCCTGCTCCCTACCCACCCCCATCCCCATCATCACACAACTCTTTCCATATACACAATTCACACACCCTGCCTTCGGACACAAAGCCTGACCTTGAAGAGGAACGCAATGACTGTGGCCATATGCAGTGACCCTGAAATAAAATACTGCTAGTCACATGACAACTGCAGAAGGGGGATGGGCTGAAAATTGGAGCAAAGGTCGCGTGCACTGCAGACACCCCTACTTCCATCTCCCACCACATCATTAGCTAGCATAACCTCCACACAAAACACCAGTCTCATGTGCTCATTAGACTCCACGCAGGTGATCCACAATTACAGCAGACATGTCAATACTGTCAACAGTCTTCTTTCACAAACACAAAAAGCTGCTATGCTTTTTCCTGTCAGCTAACTTAGACAATGTCACTGTTTTGATCTGAAAAATTCTCAGCCTTTAGATACATGTCAACATTGTGCTTTTGTTCTAATAACTGGATCTGAACAACACAATTCTCTCTCACATAATACTGTGTGTATTATACTAAGTGACTAGCCAGCCAGTCTCTTACTATACAAGAAAACTATTTAGGGTTGTGACGTGTTCAGACATGTTGAATACATTCTTCGTATGACCTCTGACTAGAGGCCAACGTTAAGGAATTTCCACAACTGACTGTCGTTTCAAACAAGGATCAGTTAGGCTAATGAATTCATTGTTGACCAGTGTCCACATACTTTTCATCCCAATAAAAGCTTCAATATATCATTTATCAAACAGGTGTACCTTGCATATGACATGAGTAGTCATGAATTTATAATTTTTGACAAATTGTAACCACCACCACAGTGGTTGTCCAACAGTTTCACCTTCTACAACCTCACCAGGAAGCACAGGTGGTGATTAAACCTACCTGTTTGAGTGGGTGGACCAATACCATAGTTGAATGGTAAATGTTGTGTAAATAAAGAATGGCTTGCTAGCTGACACCTGAAACCGAATCTTGCTATTAACTCTTGACAAGCAAGCTATGGATAGGTGCGACTACAGTATGCCCTTGGTGCAAGGAGGAAGGGAGGGGAAAAATAGGAGGATGGGATAGATCAAGTGCACAAAATCAATGATTGAAAGTACAATACGGCAAATCAAATCGTTAGATCGTTTCAGATCAAAACCAAAAGACTGTCTCCCAGAAATGTCACTTCACATTTTCCGGACTCTGAAGACTCCAATTAAAGCGCTAGGCCTAAGTGTACTTAAATACGTTTGCACAGTAATACACAGAAGGAAAAACTGGTTCATAGTAAACACCTGTACAGGTGCAAATAATACTTGAGCAAGCTACGCAAGAACAAGTCACAAAATAATGGATGGATGGACTTTCCTTCCGTTAAAACACATTTTTGCATATTTTGAACTTTGCAAATCCCACAGGGCTCCATTTCTTTTTTAAACAGATAGAGGTCTGAAAACATCACGCAAACTTGGTTAGCCAACAAACTCAAGTAACCAAGAACCTGAATATCACTGTGATAGAAGTCCAGAGGATTTCTGTCGAGAACCTTACAGAAGAACAACAATCTTACAGTACTCTACAAAGCAGCCCTTTTTCTTAGAGCAGCCAGACAAACAGCAAGCATAAAGGCACAGCCCACAAGGCGTTTGCCAAAAGAAACCTATAAAGACTCAAGACAATGAATCAACATGATTCACTGGTTTGTTGAAACCAAGACGGAACCATTGCAAACTAAGGCCAAGTGTCACGTCTGGAGAAAACCAGACATTGATCATCGACAGGCGAATACTATCCCAACGGTGAAGCATGGTGGTTGCAGCATAAACTTGTGAGCTTCATGAGGAAAGGGTCTCATTTATTATGTCAATGTTTTTCATTGTTTTGTGTTTTTCAAACAATCTGTAAACACATTTCTGGTAAGTCATTATGGGGTGTTGTGAGTAGATTGAAGAACATGTAGGCTAAACCATTTCCGTAGTAGACCTATGACAAAACAAAATGTGGAAAAGGTTAAGAGATACTTTCGTGTTCATAGTATAGGTCTAGATGGTGTTGGATTGAGAAATGATCTACTTCCAATCTGCATATATTGAAAAAAGCCATTTGTAGCCAAAGCCAAACTAAACACATTTTAAAGATTTAATTCCTGTACCGGCCAAAACACAACCTCCACAATGGCAACACTATTTAAATTGGTTACAATATTGTCTAATTAACTAACAATAGGGCCCTTTCAGCACTTTTAGAAAGCACGCATCACGCTAATAAACCGATTCTAAACAAAGTTGGTGTGGCTCTTTTCACTGTTGCATACTATGACCTTTTGTATTGCTATCATCTCCAGACAGTAACGGTAAGTTTAAAATACTTGGCGGTGTAAGGAAGAAAATGGTGTTCCACAACCATATCTGACTACGTGTTGATTCACCAAATACAAAGGTTCAGGCTACTGAAGAACAGGAACTTACGTGTGTACGTCTGTAATAACAAACATAGCACGACAACAAGGACATGGACATGCACACGACTATAGCCTCTGATGTAGGCTAGCCTATATTACGAAATATTTCATTTTGTACAATCCTGCCAATCACTTCTTGTAAGTGAAACGCTCTGGAAAGCGCTAGTTTCTAGACGCCAAAACATGCATTTAGCCAACGCACACACTAAAATTCGAACAGCCATTTACAAAACACGCACTCAAATGTAAAAATGAAATTGAAAACACCCATTTTTTCTTGAATTAGCCAACTAACCTGACGCAGGCAGCTCCAACAAGTAAACGTCTGAATCTTGAAGATTCCAACAATACTCGTCATTTAGTGACCAATAAGCCAATAGGGACTGCCCTACAATATTTGTGCACATACGCTACACTTTGAGAGACGTTTTGTCATTGGCTAAAGCTATCATCACTTTATGCATAACTTTGAGAACGAACGTTTTGGTTCCTGGGGTCCCCTTGTTTTTTCGTGGATGGGCGGTGCACGCACCGGAGTTTATGTATTATGTATTCATTTATTTAATAATCAAAGTCTGGCCATTACAATAATAAATCTGCAGAAACATCAAAAATATTAATATATACAACAAATAAATGTTTTTACATTTTACAAAAATTATACATACTCAGTAACTTTTTAAACCCATCTCCTGATATCAAACCAATAGCGCACTCTAGAGGTCTGCAATTTCTATCGTACCCTCATCCAAATTAAAAATCCGAATTACAATATTTGCCCACATTTTGGTAGAATGTTTGTCATGGTAGACTAGCCGACACATAGCTTATTGACAGTAGGCCTAGGTTAAATGTAATTTAGTATTTTTACCGAGACGAACAAAGCAGACTTTAGTTTTCCTACTTTTAGCCAGTTTGTCCATGGGTAAACAAAATGTTGCTGTCATAGGGCCTACTATATTTTAGAATTATCAGAAACTAAATTGATCAGGTTTGTTGCCTGATATGGTTGATTAGCTTAAAACGGTTATGACACCTCATTTGCTATAGACAATTAACTCTCGCCTTGGACAACCCAAAAGAGACAAATAGCCTAATCAATGGCAAAACAAAAAATACAAAAATTGTCTTCCACTGTCTTTAATCTTGGCTTCAATCAAGTCATTTCCAGGATATCTCCTTATACAATAAGCACCGTGTGAACTACGGCTCAAACAGAGGGTGGCGCCCCAAGCTAAGGGCTGTGTCTGGGACCGGTAGAGGTCATCGTGGGTCAGAACACAATGCGTCTCATGGTTGAAACGTAATTTATACTGAAAAGTTTTTATATGAAAGGGGCATTTCAGCTATTTAAGATAACATATTTACGCCGTTAGGAGATACACTGTACTTTTACATTGTAGATGATATGCAGGCTATGCAAGTACAAGTCTTATACATCTGCAGCTTGCTATAATGGAAAGTTATTTACTTATATTATAAACATATAATGTTTGTAGCTCAACCACTAAATTCTGGAATTCTGAAGAAAAAGAAACATTTAAAAAACATTCCTACCCCATGATCTATTTGACACTTTTTCCAAAACATTTGACGGTTTTTATTACTATTATTATATTTATTATAATTTTGCAAATGTAAAGGTGGTATAGGCTAGAACAAACATAAGGCCTTGTTGAAGATTGCAGTATAATTTTATAATCATTGCTAATTGCTTAAACTGCTCATTTAACCTCTACAATCAGGTACAAATATGGGCAAAATAGGATTATCCTTATGTTTGATGATTGCAGTACTCATACCGTGGTAACCTGTGGCTTGCAAGTAGTTGACACGCCAAGATCCCAAATAATCAATTTATGAGCGAACATAAAACGTAAACTTACCATAATTTAAAACGTATTTACCTAACTATTATATACTG
Organism: Osmerus eperlanus; assembly: GCF_963692335.1. Classification (NCBI taxonomy): domain Eukaryota; kingdom Metazoa; phylum Chordata; class Actinopteri; order Osmeriformes; family Osmeridae; genus Osmerus; species Osmerus eperlanus. Next base: position 13,745,450 of record NC_085031.1, read on the forward strand.
TAAACACAATAGTACAGGGAATAACTGTCTTATTTGAGAGACTAGGCCTATAACCCAAGAACCCAGGACGCACGGCTATAACGTCATTTTGTTTGAGATTTTGTCACCATTAAGTCACAAACATTGCATCAAACTTAATAATATGTTTGTTGACCGTATTTCAAGAGAAAACATGTCTCATAAAACCTTCTAACATCCACAATAAATGTAATGGTATTTAATGCCCATAGCCTTTTCGCTTACGCGTTTCTCTATGATGTAAAGTCTCTAACGCTCTAGATGTCCATAGAAGCGTTTTATTTTTTTATTCTACTCCTTTTATTCAATTTTCCTCCCTCCAACGTTGCACACAAGATCAATTAAATCAAAACCTTGCGAAACATTCAAGATTAAAACGTTCCCCCCAAAAGCAGATGAACAAACTATTTTGGCGCATGAAGACCGGTTTGAATCTGTGAGACGAAGCATACACAATAAACCTGTTGTTAACCTTGCTGTGAAAATATGTTTGAAGAAAACAGACAATTGTTGTATGAAATGTATTCAAGTATAAAATAATGCCCTTTGTTGAGGAAAACCTAAGCAATGTGAGGGTACAAAAGTCCCCTGTGGCATTTACTAGACCCCTTTGTGAAGTATGCGCTTTGGCGTCTCCACTTGGCGCGTTACCCAGGCCTCTTTAAACGCGATTGTTTCTTTCTTTCTAATGACATTTACCGGATCAAAACATGCTGTTAATTCGATCAGAAAGCTTCACCCTTCACAACAATGCCAGAATAATTTCTCCTAAAGTTTGTTAAGTTGACCGAAATTAGGCAAATGAATAGAGGTCTCCAGGCTATCCATCTTGCAGGTGACGGGGAATAATGCGTGCTCACGCCAGCTGGATTATTCTTTATTTCTCTTCTCTATTCTTCCACAGCATTATTAAAATTTAGGCCAATGAAAACTATTCTCTCGACTGAATAGACATTTTCTTATAGGATAATAGGATACAAATTGAGCCTCTCCAAAGAGTCGCCAGTTGTGGGTAACCCTCGTGTGCCAAAGATGGCTGGAGACGCTGTCCGTGACGCAGGCGACGCTCGTGTGCCAGGGCTAATCATACACCTGCCGAAGACTCAAAAAATAAAGAATGTAAACAAAAAGCTTGCCATCTCTCATAAAAGATGAACGTGTCACCAAGTCGTGTGAGAAACGCTGAGAACAAACGGGGGGGACTCAGTCTCCAAAGATCTCCCCTGAACTCGGCGGAACAGCCTATTAAAGGCTTACTTAATTACTCTAATGACACTGGACAGGCCTTAAAAATCGGACGAGGCTTGGATGAAAGTTAAGATCGCTTGCTGGGATTTGTAAACAGGCGATCGTGTGAGAAACGCGAATTGGAAGAAAGAGGGTTCTTTTTTCGGCGGCTTTGTTTTCACTGCGCGCACTGCGCCCTGTTGGATAGGGCGAACCCAACGCTCAGTTCACATTTCCCGCCTGGGTTGTTACTATGCAAATAATATTCTAAAAGTAATCACGTGTCTTTTGAACAGCCACGTGGATTAACAAAGCAGGTTTGCCCCCCTGTGAGCCCATGGCTTCAGGTTTTTACTATTTCTTTTACTGATCCTTAATGCACACATTTAACGAAAGCTTGCCTATTATCCTGTGGAATAATTTACACCATGAATGGCCAGCACGCAGGGATGATTGCTCTATAAAGGGGAATGCTCCCACTCAGTGTTCAGTCTTTCTAGTAAGTCAGTAGAACTCCACGACTCTCCGCGTCTTCATTGAAACATTTTTGTATCAAAACTTTTTCACCCAATGGCATCCAAAATGAAGGACAGAAAGGTATGCGCTCTTTCCGCGCGCTCTTGCGAAACGATAGTGTGTACATATAATGAATTTACATGGCTGAATGAATGAATTTACATAGAACATAGCTACCTATTTTGAGTGTTAGTTTGATATTTTGTTATCTGCAAATGTTGGCTTCTCTGCCATGGATGATTTTCTGAGTTTAGAAACACGAAAAGGATCTCGACAACCGCGTTGAGTTATCATTTGTCATAATTTTATCATTTATCATTCATAGGCTTCTTTAAATAATTATGTTGCAATAGTCACTTAATTGACAAATATATGTGATCCTGTATCTTAACCTACTCCGCTTATGCATGGGAAACAAGACTCCGTGCCAATAAAGTAGTACTGCTAGACCAGTTGCGCACGGGTGCACCAAAGCGCAGCGCACCACGATCTGATATCTAATCCACAACTATGTAACTCACCACGGATGCACCAAGGCGCACTACTATACGCTGTAGTACTAATTTAATATATTTGTGCTGTCTTTTTCCTCTCATACACATATCTCTGTAAGAGGGGAATTTGTTTAATCTGAATTCGCGTTAGGTATAGGCTACTGTAGCCCACTTTAAGTGTATTTTACTAACCCGTTGTGCGTTCTCAACTTCACAGAGAACTCCAATTTCCCACAAAGTGATAGAAAAAAGGCGACGGGACCGAATCAACCGCTGCCTCAACGAACTTGGAAAAACTGTCCCAATGGCTCTTGCTAAACAGGTAGGCTTCTTCTTTTACATACACATTTTAATGAGATGTTGTGGCGTTGTAGTAGGATGTTTTAAGCGTCTTGACGTTGTTTATTGGTTTGATTGTTTGTGGTTATGACCACAGGGCAAAGTTTTTACATGTGTTTCCGTTTGGATTGATAGAACTCGGGGAAACTTGAGAAGGCAGAAATTCTGGAGATGACTGTGCAGTATCTACGTGCGCTCCACTCCGCAGACTTTCCCCGTGGAAGAGAAAAAGGTAGGCCTTCGTTATTTTGCGCACATAACAGCACCTACATCTCAGCACCACACAAAGTCTCGTAAATGATGGTAAGCATGCTGTGCTAATCATACCTATCTTTACTTAATTCAGGTGAACTGCTCGCAGAGTTCGCGAACTACTTCCACTACGGCTATCACGAATGTATGAAGAACCTGGTGCACTACCTCACCACAGAGGAGAGGGTAGAAACCAAAGACATCAAGTACGCGCGGATTATAGCTTTCCTCCAGTCTAAATCCCGGGCAGTCACTGAGCCCATCTTCGGATCCGTGGGAACTCTGCCGGACCCCGCAGATTTTCTGGGCCAGTTGCACTCATCCCCGGAACACCAGAGCCTTAGCCCCTGTGAATCCATGTTCCAGCAGAGCCCACCGGGACATTTCCCATGGCACACCTCAGGGCGCAGTCCCACTATCACGTATCCAACAGTGCCATTATCCTCTCCGACGCAACAGCATGGCGGCTACTTGTCGCCCGTGCAGGGACTTGACCATCACTATTTCAACTTTATTGGCCACTCACATGCGAATGCGTTCAGTTTGCACACTGCGCAACATGCTTTGTAAATATTATCAGCGTTTATAAATTGTCGTTATTTATGTAGACTAGCTTATGTAATGAAACAGCTGAATGTGAATATTTGAATGAAATAAATATTTCTTTTCAACAGATATTATATCATTTTCCATGTCATTTTTCTAGTCTATCTCGTCCATGTTGATTTTATTAAGATAATAGCTGTAGTATTACATGTGAATGGATCGCTCACAGTCATATTAAACTTAAGTCCTTGACTTCAAAGCGAAACTAACTTCAACTTCAATTTTTGGAGGCATGTATTTCTTTTTAGGTTACTAAATAATTACTGATCAATAGAAAAACACAAAAAGCCTATTAGTTTTGGCAACGTTTCAGTATGGCTACCCAGGCTCCATCCGTTTCTTTGTAGGTCGGATGTGGACCTAACTACAGGCAACTTGTGTGACAAATGCAAGACAGTTCTTTACAGTAAAACATAACATAAATAAATACGCTGTTGTCTCATCGATAACAGAGTTTCTGAGCTGAAGACATAATCAGCATCTTCTGGATAGTCAGTTGGACACCATCATTTATGACAGGCTATGTCCTGGCTGATCCATTCATAACAGACACAATACTGCAACCCCGCATACGGTGTTATCTTGACAGATCTAAACAGAATGCAAATAAAATTGGCCGCGTTCTCTCACCAAACGAAGTAAGCCCCCTTGGATAGGATTAGTTGTGGATTTCAACAGCCAACGACAGAACAGTTTTTTTAAGATCCGTGGGCACTGGTCAGTTCCACCTATATTTAAATATTAGGTCACGAGATTCCTTCACAGATAGCTAATTCATATAGAAAATCTCTTTAACATGGAGAAGGAGAGGCAGACAATGTTTTACAGGGGCCTATCATTGCCCCCCTCAACCAACTTAAACAAGCTTGTTCTTACACAGGCCATTCATCCTTACCCATTAAATTAAAGGCTGTTAGAAAGAATTGAAACATTTTGCATGTATTAAGCCATCAAGGAAACACAGTTGGATTTGTTTCATATTGGTGGTTAAGGTAGTTAAATTGTCAACTTGTAAAACATTTGTCATTCAGGCCAGAAATGCATTGCAGGGTAACAGATGAATTAAGAGAATCCATTAAAAAAAGTTTAGAGATGGGAAAATGGAAGAGCATTAGAGATAAAATGTAAAGGGGGAAATATGATAAGGAACCCAACACCGCTGCCAACAGGCACAAAAACATAAACATGGTTAACTATTCATGGTCATGAAGAGGAGAAAGGTGAGAAATGATTTGAATAGGAAAAGACAGGCCACAATGGTAAGATTTTGAGCTTTTTGCTTTTTAAGCATTTGAATAAGGACACACTCAGTTATGCCGTTTAATGCCTACAAAATATCCAGAGATACTAAGACATTCTATAATATAAAATGATATCATATATTCTTCAACAACTGGAAACAAATCAGCCTTTACATTTAATTTAAGACTATGATCTTTGCTCCTCTGGCTGGTCACCTCACATGAGAAAATGTCATTTTGACAGAAAAAAAGCAGATTTTGTCAAGCTGGTTCCTTATAGGTGGCTCTCTTCTCTCTCAATAACGGGACTAATCTTGTCCCCTGTCTTTCTTTCTTTAAGTAAGTTGTATGGTGTTGATTCGCAAGAGTGTGTGGAGAAAAGAGAGGTGAGAAAAGAAAAGGGTGAACCTCTGAGTGTTTTTTGGGGCTGGGGGTCCTCCATTGTGGGGTGTCTGAATGGGGGACAATCTCTGGTTCCTTGGGTTTCATCCTTGAGCGACCCCGAAGAAACATGATCAGGCCCATCAAAGATGCTGCGGAAGACGGGAAAGGGGGCAGGGGGAAGGGGGGGCGCTGTGTTACTCTCCTCTCAGGCCTGGCTCTCTCTCCCCTCTTCTCCGCACCGCTCACTGAGCCTGGGGGCCGGATCACCCTGTGGTCATTAACCCCCCGGTTTTTATACCCGCTAACAAACATCATCATCCAAAACTCAGTCATGTAAACTGATGTTCACACGCATATAAACAAACACATCCACACTCAACCTGCAGACATTCATACAAGTGTTGGATGTGTCCCGTGTGTGGAATGATGGATGGATGGATGCATAGATGGACAGATAGATGGGTGGATGGGTGCATAAACAACATTAATGGCCTCACCAGCTACTGACTAAGACAGAAAGAAAGAATGAAAGAAAGGCTGTGGCAGTGCAGAATAAAAGTGTTAATACGATGAAAGGAGAGGTCTTTGAAGGAATACTTGGACCCCAACTGCCCAATATTAGTTTAAATCCCCTCTCTAAAGACAGTGTTTAGTGTGGAATAAAGACTCATGTGCAGTCAGATAAGAAAGCACAACGCATGAATAATAATAAATCAAGCAGGAAAAAAAGAACCACAGCATTGTTTATTGTCATGTTAACCCTATCTCAGTGAGTGAGCTTTGAATATCCTGCTGGTTAGAAATTGTTTATCCTTTGAAATTCATATCACACAATACATTCTCTCAGCTTTCCAGTTTTATAGGAATATTGAAGCAAAACAGTCACAGTTTTTAAATTTAACAAGTCAATAGCCAAGCCAAGTATTCAATTTTGCTGATGATTTTGACATTACTTTGTTGAGTTTGGAAAGTATTTATTTGATTGAATATTCCTTGAATTACTTAAAAACAAAAACACATTTTACTCTCTGGAAACCAAAGGTATTTTTTTATTCTAGTGTATGTTTTTAGGTGTGAATGTTTATTTAACTCTTTGCCTTTTAGCAGTTTTCTATAGTTTTTGTTACTCAAGTTTAGTCAGTACTTAGGTTTATAATCTTAAAGAACTAAATATTTAATGTTTACCCCTCATTCACTGCATTCAATGACATCAGACAGCTGTTAACTTCCCCCTTTTCAAGGTGAGAAAACACATGATCTCGTTGATAAAGCGATGGCAATGAAAATGGCTAATGGCAAAGATTCCAGAACATTTAAAATTGTATTCACTTATTCCTTTATCAATATTTGTATATATACATAAAAAATTAAATAAAAACATAATTATATAATATAAACATGCAAATAGTGCATGTAGAATATACAGCAGAAGTTCAAGGATCAGAAGTTAATAGGTCCAACCGTATTTCAGTAGTCAGAGTCAAATAACAGTCTCATATTTACAAGGCACAGCACAGCATAAAGTAACCGCATAATCAAGACCACACAACGGCCCGCTAATATCCCACCCAGTACAGAATTCAAGGAGCACTTCTCAGGGATTGAATAAAATGAAGCAAATGTATTTATAACTGACCGGCTTCAAAAAACATCCAACATATAAATTCCATCACACAAATGCAAACATTAGTATTACTCGTGTGCATGTGTGTGGCCTCGTATGAATCAGGGTCTTGCTTGAGTTTCCCTGACCTTCTGAACGTATCTTCCCACTTTGACAGAAGTTCTGTCCGCAACCATGTCCAGCAGACGGTTAAGTTTACTGGAGTCCCATGGCAGATTGGCAGTGCTTTTTCTTCACAGGGCAGCGTTTGGCATGCTTGGTGTTAGGACTGGGAGAAGTGCCAAAGAAGCGGCGAAAACCAAAACCCACTGTCTTGGGTTGGTAATCAAAGTCCTCAGAAGGGGACAGCGGATTCCCAACACACACCCCTCCTTCAAATCGAACCCATGAAAAGACAGTGTATGTGTGTGTGTGTTTGTGCATGTGTGTATGTGTGAGAGAGACTGATGCAGAATATAAGAGAGAAAGAGGGGGCAACCATGTCCACTTCACAGATAGATGAACACCACTATCTCACAGGGTTTAAGGACTCCCCCTCCTCCGCTTGGCTCCTCTTTTCCACCCCCTTCCTCCTCCCCAATTCACCAACAATGACAAATCTTGGCAGCAAACTCAGCGCATGTAAGCAAGTTTCCCATAGAAGAAAAGCTGCACCAACAGCCATCTTAGTACCTTGGCACAGACTCAGAAGAATGGGACACACTGTAAGAAAATATGAATGGAGTCTGTGTAAAAACATGTAAACAACATTTAACTGTCTTGAACTGGAGGCATGGAGTACAATAACTAAACTAATCTATACTTTTTAATGAGAAATTTGAAATTATGATTTGTTTGTACACATTCTTTAAAGTTTGAATCTTCCTTTTCCAAAGCACAAACTTCTCAGAAGTCTAAATTGAAAGTTTAGGAAACAAAACATTTGGGAGAATTTACATAGAAGGCAAACCGTGCTTCATTCAGTATACTAGCCAATACGGTTGTCTTCTTAAGTGTCTCCCAGCCCCCTCTGTGCCCTTGTGGGATGAGGGCTTTACCTTTTCGCAGTTGGCACGACCTGCAATGTCTCACCAGCGCTCCCAACCCTAAACGCCACCAGATTATGCAAATTCATGGAGATGTCCTATTCAACAGAACCTCCATTTAGGGCAGCCACCGAGATATTAGTGCCACAAAATGAATAGACAGAAATAAAGGAGGGCAACATTACAAAGGGGAGAAGCAAATACAAGGGGGTCATAGACAAATGGGAATTGTACATAAACAAAAACACTGTTTATTTTAGGAGCATATCTCGAACAGACAATATGTGTAGTTTTGGTCTATGTACAACTGGAGAATATGTGCAGTTGCCAGTGGTCTATGACTTCTTCTCTATGTATACAAAGCTTCCAAACTTGATTTGATCCAAAACTCCCAAATGTCACGACTCTAGACCAAAGAGGAGAGGAGCAAATGAGGAGATGATAATGGAAATGGCCCAACAAGTGTGCAATTTATAATTGAAAAATCCTGCCTTCAAGCTTGGAGGGAGAAAAAGTAACAAACAAGGGCTTTGTTATTCATGGGAAAAAAAGAGCAGTCCTTGTTAATTTGCACAATTAAGGCATCATTTGCCAAGTTCAGCGATTTATTGCCCATTGTTCTTGGAGACAAAAGGTTGGAAAAGCGATCATCAGATCATGTCTCCTTAGCATGCTGAGAATGGCTTAGGTTATCTTGTGCACAAACAACAAGGGCCACTTGTGTCACAAGCACAGACAGTGTGACATTGGAAAATTGCACGAGATAAATCAGGTGATTTTCATGGTAGTAAGACAAAAGAGGTCCTTCACAGCCCAGAGAATTGAACTGAAAACATTCCAGTTCCTGTGTGAATTTGTCAAAGGATTTGTGTGTCAAGAAAACTGAAATATAATACCTTTTGAATAATTTCACAAGAAATAGCTCATAGACTGGCAGAATTCAAGATCATTGCCTTTTTTGTCACAGGCTAATGGCGTTAAGTTCGAAAACAGCAATAAATAATTCATATTTTTGGAAATAATTTCTCACATCAATCCATATTCTAGACCCCGAATCAGATGAGTAAATACTAGTTACTTCAGCATTAAGTTTGTCCTGATGAAGTATGTCTGTTACCTAGACAACCCATCACCGTTTCCCTTATCAGTCTCTTCCCCAAGACACAAGTCTCTCAAAAAACCCATTAAAAGTCTCAACATGAGATTAAAATTAATGTATTGAATGAAAAGTATTTGTATTCCTTTTATTTTATGTAATTGACATGAAGGGAGTTGAGGAAGGGAGCATTATCAAGACGAAATCCAAACCGTTGCCACACAGTTGTCTAGAATGTCATCGGATGCTTTCACATTCAGATTTCCTTCAGTTGAACTAAGGTGCCTAGAACACACTAGGGCAGTTAGATTTACTAAAAGGATGTGATTTGTGTGTGAGTGTGTGGGTGTGTGTGTGTGTGTGTGTGTATGTGTGTGTGTGTGTGTGTGTGTGTGTGTGTGTGTGTGTGTGTGTGTGTGTGGGTGTGACATGGTCAGTCCCAGCAGAAGAACCTGATAAAATCGCCATGCCAGTCAAATCTCTTAGGGGCCCTGAAGAAAAAGCAGACAAAACCCAGTGGCCCTAATATGTTCCCTGTGCGCTTGGCTGGACCTGTGAGGGGCGGTGACCAGGGTAACCTGCGTCCGCACAGTACACGCCCTTTGTCTCCCAAGAAACGTCGGCCACTCCTCTGCGTTTAGTTTCGGCCAGGCGACGACTGCAAGGACCAGTGTGGGATGGACAGGTCACCGTGAGGTCACAATCTGGGGAGCCAATCAGGCGGAAAAAAACAAAGCAGATATTAGGGTGTCAACGAAGTAAGAGGCAAGCGGCTTGAGGTCTTCATCGTGGCTGCACACACAGTCACTAGCAGTGCTCTGTCAATGCACTGGGGTGTTTTTTGGTTTTGTTTGTTTATGTGTGCTGGTGTGTTCACGTGTTTGATGTGTAAAGTCCTTGATTGGGAATGAGAATAGTAACCTAGAGAGGTGACTTCCAGCTGCTTGCGAAGGCGTGGCTCATGAAGGCCAGCTTCTTGTTTGCTATAATCTACTTAGTCAACACAGCCTCTTGTCTGCAATTGATACATTCGGAGTCTCCTCTGAACCCAAAGTATATGATTAAGCCTACAGAGAAGAGAAAGAAAAATGTGTCAAAATAATAATACACCTCTGTCTGACACTAATTATTTGCATATTTTCTGAACACAGCCATCAATGTTGATGGTATGGCAGTTATTATAAGGTCATGTTTCTTAAAATTTGCCATTTATCCAAATCTTGTTTATCCAATACATGTATTTTTATTTTGTGTTCAGAGGAGAGTGGTATATTGCATCACTGCGTGTGTGGTGGTGAAGTGTTAGGTTGAGAGAAGGTCAAGGAGGTCATGACCTCTCTGTAACCATCACAGCAGGACACTGACGTGGAACATCACACCACTAGTAACATAGGAGAACTGGTCATGGCCGCACACACACACACAAACAAACACACACACAGACAAACGCACACATGCACAGCTGCATATAATGACGCAAACCTCCTTCTGTCAGCTACACCACTACTCTACAGATCATGGTCAGGGAGTGGAGTTCAGGACTAGGGGTGAGGGGTCATGAACTCTTTGACCATTTTGTGGTTGCCACAGCATGGCACCTCTGTTCCAACTGCACCCAAAAGACCACAGCAAGGCTAGGAGTCAACTTGAAACAACATACTCACGTAAGTTTAAAACAACCACGCATATTAAACATCAGCGTGGTCATGCTCTCTCTCTGAAATAGATTGGTGTAAACACAATCAGTTACAGTTATAGAAAGTTTGTTTAGTTTGTCATTGATTGTTGATTCTTGGATCTAAGTAAGCTTAACGCGATGGAAGACTACTTGATAGGCAGTTTGAGGAACTTTTTTTTCCATCGCTGCATGAGAAAGGTTTTACACTTTTGCTTTGTAAGTTTATTGGGGCCAATGTAAATGTCCCATTTTTTACCATTGCTGTACTAAACAAACTGTATTTCCATATTATCATCTTTGGACATCAATCACAATCTCTTCCTTTATTTCTTTTTTCATGTCTTGAAATTTCTTCGTGTCTATCCTTTTCTCCAATGTCCATCTTTGTGAGGACAATATATTATTGGCTACGTTATTCAGGAAAAACACCTGAAAAACGAAAGTTTTTTTGTCAGTTTCTACTTGTTGGCAAAACAATTAGGAGTTTTCGACATTATTCTCATAGGGCATCTGGGGCAAGCAATGTGTGTTTGTGAGTGTGTGTGTGTCTGTAAGTGGATGCAGCAACCATTGCCAAATCAACCAAATCTCAAACAGGTGGCAGAGAGGGGGATGAGAAAAAAAGAGAGAGAGTGTGTGTCTGTAGTTGTGCCTGTAAACACAAAAAAAGATTCAAATATTAAGCAGTACAACTTGCCAGTGAGAAGTATTTACATTTACGTTACATTTAGTCATTTAGCAGACGCTCTTATCCAGAGCGACTTACAGTAAGTACAGGGACATTCCCCCGAGGCAAGTAGGGTGAAGTGCCTTGCCCAAGGACACAACGTCAGTTGGCATGACCGGGAATCGAACTGGCAACCTTCGGATTACTAGCCCAACTCCCTCACCGCTCAGCCATCTGACTCCCGATTTACTGCTTTAGTTAGTCCAGGAGTAAGATAACTCACTTATCGCTCTTTTAAGTCAAGTTGAGGAGGAAACAATGTAGATGCACATTTTGTGTTTTAAATGGTTTTGTCCCTGTCTCTGATTGGGCTCTCAATTTGAAGGGATAGTGTGTGTGTGTGTGTGTGTATGGGGGGTAGAGCTAGGAGCCTCAGGACAGAGAGACTTGTGAGTTGGTGGGTGGGGAGGGGGATCAGTAAGGAAGTGCAGAAAGGATGTTTCTCTTTCTCTGACTCTGGGAGAACGTATGAGGCCAGGGTGTTCCGACGCTTCTTTTTATCTGTTTCTCAGAGGCTCTGCTGATCCCTGTGGAACCAAACAGTTGCAAATGCCAGAGTGTGTGTGTGTGTGTGTGTGTATTTGTGTGTTTGTATGTGTAAGACTGATAGTCTTCTCTCTCCCCATCCCTGCAGCTGCAGCTCAGCGGATTAGACGTCATCCACAAGGCAACATTACACAACTAGCCTTTGAACAAAAGTCATGGCTACTATTAATGATATGGTAATCCTTAATGGAGCTACCTCCCAGTAGTGATTATGCTGACATGGGAATGTCCGAAAGTCTTGGACACAACACTCCCTCAACAACACTGTGGCTATTGTTACTAGGCCTGGTCTGAGGCCTGCGTTAACTTCTACCATAACACACAACTATCAATCCCCCCCTCCCTCAGAACACACGTAAGACACATATACACACACTGACTGCCCCCTGCTTCCCCACACCCTTCCCTAGTCCCCTCTATCACCCTATGAATAAAAATAAAAAACAGAAATGGAAAGAGAAAGAAAGTGAAAGAGGATGGGGAGGGGCAAAGTGTCTTGGCAAGGATCAACCAGGGGATTTCTCTCTATGTGGTTCCCACACACACACACACACACACACACACACACACACACACACACACACACACACACACACACACACACACACACACACACACACACACACATACACACACACACACACACACACACACACGACACTGCTTCCTTCACCCACTATGGACCACACAATTCAAGGAATATGTGTGGTCTATTCAAGGAATATGCCAACATAAATATAGGAAAACTCAGTCACTCTTCCTCCACTGTGCTGAGAGAAGGAGCTCTGTTTGCCTTCCCAGGTCACAGTAGGGCTAACCCTATAAACCTGGGCTTTTAAATACCAATTACCCCCTACTGATACACTAATACCCCTTTCCAACCCCACTCTCTCATTTTCAGTCACTGGTTCACTCTCCATTTCCCGAAATAAGCTAATGCCAGTTAGACAATTCTAAGAATACAGCACACATTCTACCAACAGGGTACAATAATAAAATGGACAAGCTAACAGTGAAAAACAAATGGAAAAGACTGAAATATATAAAAACACAATTTATCCTTTGTGTTTCCTGTCAGCTCTGACAAAGCTATAGTATTTACAGGTTAAGCTATTCCAATACAAACCAGAAGGTGTCATCAAAGCCAATGGCCCGGAATTTAAAACCAAAGAATCCAACGACAGATTATATACAATATTATGATCAACATAACCTTGTTTGTTTCATAGTCTTACACTCCACACTTGAAACCTGGCTAAAAGGTTACAAAGTCCCTTCGAATGGACTTTAAAAGGAGGATTTGGCTGGTTGGTTTGCTAGAGGGTAAATCTCGTACAGTAATACATTGTATGAGTTCCTTTCCAAAGAGAGCAAGTGAGGCATATTCCAAAATCGCTTAGATCAAATTTAGAACGTTTTAACCATCCCCTTGGAACAGCGGTGTGTAAAGCGACTGTCCCAGCTTGACTGAAATGTCAAAGTTGAGGAGAACCAGGCGGAAAGGGAGGGTGGAAATACCACACAGGGACTGACACTGGGATCAACTCGATTGAAATGATTTTGCATTTTGTCACTTTGAATAAAAATGAGATCGCTAGACAGTGAAGCGGTATGATTAGCAAGATTCTTAAGTCCCTCTGAGTCTCGGGAGGGCCTTTCTCTCTTTCTCTACTGCGAGAAGAAAAGTCCTCTTTCTCTCTTTTCACCAATCCCTTGGTACCCCTGCTTTTTCCTCCCTGTTGGTATTACAAAATCCCCATTGAAAAAAATCCTTGTCACCTGTCAACTAAGCCAGGCTGGTTTTCTAGATCTTTATCCTACACGCACACACACACACACACACACACACACATAAACACTGACTCCCAACCCCCCTCTTATTTATGCACATATCCTCTCATTCATACACATTGATACAAACACAACCACAAATCCCAAACACACACACACCCTCCCATGCTCGCACACTAAAACCACATGTCTTAGAGTTGTTACTATAGCTGTTTAAAATTCATTACCCTGTTCACTTTAAGAAACGTTTACACATGGGGTAGTTTTTTGGGGCAAATCTCAGGGGTGGTGCAAGTTGACCCTGGGTTCCATCGGCGTTGAAACCTACCTCAAATCTCAATGGGCTGAACCTTACAGAAATGGGTTTCATCATTCCAACAATTGTTGGTGGTCAAAGTAAAAAAAAACGGTCTAAAAGTTAGACCAAAAAGTGAGTTATAGTTTGCCCTTTTGTGATTTATCATTACCTTGTGAACTGTTTCGTAGACTAGGCTATTGAATTGTTCTAATTTATTTAGCATTTACATACATGCACCATTAAAGTATGCATAGGTGTGAGGTTTACAGTACATGGTAACAAGCATAACAAAAACAGTGAGGGTGAATTTAAGAAGATGCAGCGGCTGCTGAAAATGGAAAGTAGAAAAAGACGGGTTTTTGATAAGGGTATGGGTCAATAAAGTGAGAGAGAGAAAGCGAGAGAGAGAGAGAGAGAGAGAGACAGAGTGAGAGAGAAAGAGGGAGAGAGAGAGAGAGAGAGAGAGAGAGAGAGATAGAGAGAGAGAGAGAGAGATAGAGAGAGAGAGAGAGAGAGAGAGAGAGAGAGAGAGAGAGAGAGAGAGAGAGAGAGAGAGAGAGAGAGAGAGAGAGAGAGAGAGAGAGGGATTGCTTTGTCCCCTAAGCCACCTTAAAGATAGCGGACATTTGAGTCCTGTCCAGCAGCTGTTCAAACTCACTTAGAGACCTCCCATCTGATGGACACAATCTAGGAAAACACGAGTGTGAGTGTGTGTGTGACCAAGACAGCGTTGAGGGTCAGAACAAAGTGTGGTCATCCGACCCCAGTCACTTAGTCAGAGTCCCCAAGACCTCCTGCAGCCGCTGGCCATTGAACCTTCTGACAGGGGCTCAGGAGGCGGACGTCTGGAGACCCACACATCCAGAGATCAAGGGTCAATCTGCCCTCCACCACGGTCATCACACCAAGATGGACACATAGTCCCTCATCTCTCTATTTAAAGGATAAACATACATGGTCAATTAGGCAAAAATAATAAGCACATTCCCCATCCAGAAAAGTAGACAGGTTAAGTCATGACAATGATAATGAATAATTAGCATTTACTATAGTGACTTATCAAGGTCATATGAATATAATGACAATGACATGTCTTGACATCCCTTAAAAGTGTTCCTTGATATAAGGATATCTTTTTTATGGGGTTGTTTATTTTGTTATTTTTATATTGTTTATGAGGGTCAGTTATTCGTGTCACAGGCAGGGTAGGTTGTGAATGGAGGACAGAAAATCACCACAAACATTTACATTTCAGTCAATCATCAATTTAACATCCAAGCTTAACAAATTAGGAGGGTAAGACGATTCACGAAAACGATTTATCTTCCTTATTCTCCTTGGTAAAATGGACTTCATCCAATTTAAAATCCCTAATCTGTCAAAGACAGGTCGTTCTTCTGAATGCCCTGCCAGGGCTGGATCTCCAACTACACGCACTTAAATACAAAAAGAGAAGTGCAATATGGGGTAGACACACAGGCAAGGATTGCGACAGTAATTTGAACATTGTAAAGAGACACTCAAATTTTAAAATGTATCTCTTTCTCTTGAGCAAATTATAGGTTTATAGATTTTGATTTTTCACATTGATCTATCATTATAAGTGGGATATAACTGTTTTGAGATAAATATCATAAAAGATGACTGGAGGAATGTGAATAGCTCAAAATGAACAATTGTAATACGTCTTTGAATGAATGAGAAAATCAGATGTTTGAGTGCCCCCCATGGGAGAGTTTGCATAAAATCAACAATTTTTACAAACAGGGTCAGCATTAAAAGAAGGTATTCTATGTAAACTCGATGTTCTTAACTTATCGTTTTGGATGTCCGTGATTAAACTAAACAGAAAAGACTGACAAACGTAGTCCATCCTCTCAACACTCAATGGTTGCTGGAGAGTGACTAACAGACATTTTCAAACAACAACAATGCCAGGACACCATTGGGAGTCCTATGGAGAGAAGCCCTGTCACTCAGACACATCAGTGGCCAGGCATAATGAGATTAGAGAGTTCACATCATTTGACTCTCCCTCCAATGCCCCACCCCGCTCCCCCTTCAACCCCCCTTCTCCTGCTTTTCCCTTCCCTCTCTCTCTCCATGTTTCTCATTTCTGTATTCTCCTTTACCCCCCCCCCCCCCATGTATTTTGCTCTCTAACTCTCAACCCCTTTCCGTCGCTCGCCCTACCTCCCTAACGCTTTCTCGGTTCCCACTCCATCCTTCCAGCGTTCCCCACTGACAGTGTGTCTCCAGGTTTACCTGATTGGTCACGGGGATTTCTCTAGCTCTGAACCAGTGGCTCTCAGGCCTACACAGCCTACACTCGTGTGTGTGTGTGTGTATGTGTGTGTGTGAGAGAGAGTCGACCATGGCCGTTCCCCCAACACCACCGCCTTGACCACAGGGAAGAGTCACACACACAACTCCTTGGCAGTCACACTCTTTCACACACACACACACACACACACACACACAAACACACAGTTCTTTGACTCACGGTATCCCAGACTGTTTCTTTCCCCTTTATGAAAAACAGCCTAACAAAGGGACCAAAGACTAGAGGGAAACTCTGTCATTGTTCCATTAAAAAACAAAGTTAAAAAGTTGCAGTTCATGCCATATAGCAACAGCATTATTTCATATTTTTCTTTGGTTTTATACACACATACAGGATAAAGGGGATATCAGGAACAGGAGACAAATACTCTCAGAAACAGGTCAAAATTAAGTCCTGTAAAGCAACAAAACAAAAATAATGATGTGTGAATCCTGTCTGAGGTATTCTTATTTCATTCTAAAAGTAGAATTGACAGCTATGTGTGGACTGACGTTCTACCTATCCATGACCTCAGGAGGCCGCCTGATGAGGGAGGAACAGAGGGAGGTTGTGAAGATAACTGTTGATAGTTGTGTGTGAGTGTGTCTGTGTGAGGAGTCTTTGCTGTGGTTCCAGACAGGGATAAACTCAGTTAAGTCTTCTAGTCTAACACCTGCAGCTCACAGCTATGATCCTAAACCGGCTCAAAATGGGCATGGGCATATGGGCATATGTGAAGCCCTCTGTAACATGCTTGCGTGTAAAAAGGGCTATACAAATAATTTTGATTTGATTTGAAATGCTAATTCACTGTAGCACACCCGACCTCTCCTGACAAGCTGTGTCAACCAGTCCTAACAAATGGGGATCGGAGTCTCGGGGGGGGTGGGGGTCGGAGGGAGAGGGGGCACAGTGATCTCTAACATTTTCCAGGGGCCCCTTTGAATCTCTCTGCTTACTAAAAGTGCTATATATACAATATATGACATCACACAATGTTTACACTTTACTCGTCGACTTACTTAAAGTATTTAATGCTGCTGACCACTTGTTACCCCTGATCCAACTTTGTGTAATGCGACTATAATCCAACTTTGCTGTTTGCAAATATTCAGTCACCCATTCAGACCATAAGGACTTACCTGAGGGCTAAGATTTGTACATTTGCACCTGTCGCTTGCCGGATTCAACTCTCTAAAAACAATAGAGAGAGAATTAAAAATAAATGCAAATATTAACGTGTGCATGTTTTTGTGATGCTTTATTACTCCTCAAAATAAAGGAAAGCAGACACATTTGAATAGGATAAATGCTTTTTGTAGTAAGCTACTTTGCTGATTTTAACTGTTTAACTGTTTTTGTCTCAGTAAGCTCCTACCGGTAATGTTTTGACATCGACATAAACTGTTCATTTCATGGTAAACGTGCGCCACCGCGTGGTTATCTATTCAACAGGACCGGTGATATTTGAATCACACACATAGTTGCGCTTGTTTGCGTATAAGTCCTGTCCTATCCACCAAAGGTTCAATGAACAGTGACACCAGCCTGACCTAAACTCGACCTTCATTTAAGAAACGCTATCATTATCTTGTTAGGTATATTCATTACAAATCGCACCTGCCTTTTAAACATAGGCTAAGGCCACAGAGAGACTTGCAAATGTTATAGCCTACTTAATTTAGGTGGTAAATTAGGTGATTATCCGTATTTACGCTGACTGGGGAAGTCAACGCGTGGAAGTACCAATAATTACTGCCATGGTTAAATGAGCTATGATTTCTAATTTGGTAAGATTTCCCATTAAGAATACGTACAAAGGAAGGCCCAGGCACATACAGTATATTGCGAAAAACGAGATTCAAAAAGGATGGCCTACTAGGTGTGCCTGCCGACTAACAAACAGTTCAGTGGTACCATTATTGTATTTTATTTCACGTGTCTAATTATGTGACATGACGCCAAAATAAACATGAATTTAAAAGTAAACTCTAGTATTGATATATTGTTATGAGATGCACGAGACTAACACTCGAGACAGGGTGGTATTCATTCATTTAAATATATGGATATGTATTCCTGGCATGGTTACATTCAATGCATTCTTCAAGAATATATCAGTTAAATGGATTAAATATTTAGTCTTAAGACTAAATGGCTATATAATTCTTATATACAAACGCATTTCAATTTGTCCTTTAAACGCCCCCAAGTTTCTTTGGAATTTGTACACCGTGAACATGGCGAAATATATGACCCTTCACCTAGGATATTTATTTAACCTCGTTAATCTGTTCGACAACTTGCATATCCATCACTTTATACTCTCGCGATAAACAGCCCTCATATATTAGGTGAGGTGAAGGGACTCGGTCCACTTGGATGGGCGTTGGGTTTCCTTAAGGATACATTCAAGACGACTGCAGCATTGTGACTTCTAAATTCTGACCTCTGCCCAGCGAGGAAAAATCCGCAAAGATGTCGGACGCAGTGATAAGTTTCATGAAGGATTTTTTGGCAGGTGGTATTGCCGCAGCCATATCTAAGACAGCTGTTGCTCCAATTGAGAGAGTCAAGTTGTTACTTCAGGTAAGAAGTGTTTAATGAATTACTAAGAAAATATGTGGTGCAAATAGAATACCTGTGGGGGGAAAAGTGCAAATCACTGAAGGAATCCATCATTGGATCCATAGTAAAATTTAATTTAATCCCAATTAAGGATGCTCTGAACAACTGAACTTTTTGCGCACGTGACATGTCAATCCAAAGTAATGACTGGAGCAACGATTCAGGGTCTAGCCATCCCAAAATGACACATCTTGAGTCAATGATTTTATTCAATGTTAGTTGATAAGAATTAGTCATATTTGTATTATCATGAGTCAATTTGGTCTCGAGAAATGTTTAGGTATAGGATAAAGTCTAGTATTTTGATGTCGACATCAAGATCAAAATAATAATGAACAGCATTTTCTCTTTCAAATAAAAAAAAAGTTGAAAAATTGAGTTACTTCAAAACGTGATCAGCATTAGTGTATTGCTAAATTTAACTGGTAAGATGCAACCCAATATGCACAAGCAGTACTCAAGTGACGCAACAACTGGAGGCTGTCTCTATACATGTCAGCCTACACTGTAGGCCCAACAGACTAAGGTGCAACCAAAATAGTTTAAAACAATTCATTTACAAATATAAAAGAAAAAAGTACAATCTGCACAAACGGCCTTGTTAAGAGACTTTCTTTGAAGGATTTCCAAGCTCCCTATTGTAGAAGAGAAAACGTAAAAACACATTTTTGTTAATTTTTTATTTTAATTTTATTTCACCTTTATTTAGCCAGGTAGGCTATATTGAGAACAAGTTCTCATTTGCAACTGCAACCTGGCCAAGATACAGCATAGCAAATATGACACATATTACATAGTTTCAACATGGAATAAGCAAACATAATAATCACAGTAATTACAGTGTTAAAGCCCTAACCAGTCTCAAAAATGCTTGTGTTCCATTCTCTAGGTCCAATATGCCAGCAAACAGATCACTGTTGATAAACAGTATAAAGGAATCATGGACTGCATCGTCAGGATCCCTAAGGAACAGGGCTTTGTCTCCTTCTGGAGAGGTAACCTTGCCAACGTCATCCGTTACTTCCCCACTCAAGCCCTCAACTTCGCCTTCAAAGACAAGTACAAAAAGATCTTCCTCGGTGGGGTCGACCAGAAGACACAGTTCTGGCGTTATTTCGCCGGTAACCTGGCGTCCGGAGGAGCAGCCGGTGCCACCTCTCTGTGCTTTGTGTACCCACTTGACTTCGCCAGAACCAGGCTGGCCGCCGACATTGGCAAAGCTGGCGCCGAGAGAGAGTTCTCAGGTCTGGGCAACTGCCTCACCAAGATCTTCAGGTCTGACGGCCTCAAAGGTCTTTACCTTGGATTCAACGTGTCAGTCCAGGGCATCATCATCTATAGAGCGGCCTACTTTGGAACCTACGACACAGCTAAAGGTGATCTGCATGGGGACACACATATCTTATGATACAGAATAACAATACATTTGACCCAAAGTGGTGTGGGATAACTGGGCCTACTTTTGTCAAACATAATCACATGAAGAAGCATGAATCTCAATTGTGCCACTCAACGTTATTGTTTAGGTATGCTGCCAGACCCCAAGAACACACACATCATAGTGAGCTGGATGATCGCCCAGACTGTCACAGCCGCTGCCGGTATCATTTCATACCCCTTCGACACGGTCAGACGTCGTATGATGATGCAGTCAGGACGCAAAGCAGGTGAGAAACTCGGAGCTGTGAACTCACACTAAACAGCACTAGGCCAAAACAGGCCTGTTTTTTTCTTTTTCTTGTTTCCTCTGTTACTTTTGTTACAAAAAAATCCCCAAACATTTCAATTTTTCTTTTTGATCCGTTACTTTGCGTAAATGATATGTGGCATTAATTCAATCCATCTTTCTATTCCAATAGCTGACATCATGTACACAGGCACAATGGATTGCTGGAGGAAGATCTTAAAGGATGAGGGTTCAGGTGCTTTCTTCAAGGGTGCTTGGTCCAATGTGATCCGTGGTATGGGTGGTGCCTTTGTACTGGTCCTGTACGACGAGATCAAGAAATACACATAAACATTCTTGTCTCCCCAAAAAAGCCCTCTATGGCTGCACGTATGTCTTAAGGTTTTATTGAATGAGAACACCATGGTCAAATATTACGAGCAAGGTGTTTTTTTTGCTGGCTTATGAAACAACAGCTTGGACGTCTGTACATCTCACCCGAGACGCACAAAATAGGCATGGGCGAGTCCTCAGTGGAAACTTGTCAAGCTGGTCGTCAAAACCACACACACTTGCTCAACTCATAATTAGTTGAACATTTCTATTTATTACAGCAGTCTGTTAAGAACCCCCAACGTTCATGTTTTGTCCCACTGATTTTATGTGTTGAACCACGTTCTTAAAATAAAAATAAACAGTCTTTTCTTGGTGTGTTGTCATTGTTTATTATGCGGTCCAAAACGCAAAACACCTGTCAGACAGACTTGTTTATGAATGTTAGCCTCACCAAGTTTAACTAGTGGCCCTGATACACCCCCCTGATGGGAAACTCTTCACAAACACAATATTCATAGTATGATGAATGTGTACCAGTTTCTTAATCTCACAAATAACTTTTCACTTGACTGGAACAGAAGGACTGGATGTCAGAAATGAAGGAATTTTAGGCTTTATAGTATCTTATATATCTCTTATATCCTGTCTTGAGTATGGCATAGCATCACACCTGCCGTTATACTGTCTGAGACTGACAGCTATTTCAAGTGCTTCATTTAACCCTTTCTAATCTGTCTGCGTTGGCAGCCTTAGACTATTGAAAAGGTGTGACTGTAATACTTCTATAAGCACACCATTACGGCATATAACAGGCTTCTTTATTGGGATGCTAAAACAATGAAAAAAATATTTTCCTCCATGATATTCTCGAAAAAACTTTACTAGAACACAAATATATATTGGATGTTGAATCATAAAGCAGTATGTAGTACAAAAACAGTGGAAATGTAACCAAACTTTGCAAGCGCACTGTACAAATGCAGCATGGAACACTGGGTATATTAATGGCTAATAAATCATCTTAGAGGGAGAATAGTTTTGGTCCCTAAACCATTTCAGCATATATATTTCATAGAACAAACAATGCTAAAGTAAATTATTCACAATATATCATCTAATAATTCTAATGCATCTAATGCTCCTAGTAAACCAAAGTGAAGATGGTTCCCACAATCGGTTTGGTTTACTTAATAGATATACGATTTAACAGCAACACTTCAGTAGTGAGCTTTTATAATAACTGTCTATTAATAGTGACATTTATTATATGATGACTATGTGCAACAATTCACAGGTAATAATGTTTGTTCATCTTTTGAGACGGATTGAGAAATTGCAATGGCAACTGGCATTTAAATAGCTAACGCTTATTGTCTGTTTTACAGTTTCTGCAAGCTCCTAACCTTCACTTAAAAAATAAAATAAAAACACCAACTAGACTGTGTTCCAGGGCTCTCCCACCTAGGCTGTAAACAGACAGGAGTGAATGGCTTGTTCCTCCCCACAGAGCTGCTACACCCAGGCAGCCCGGGGGACACCCCCTCTGCTGGACCTGGTCACAGGAGAGGTTGAGGTGGCTCTGGA
Source organism: Osmerus eperlanus (assembly GCF_963692335.1). NCBI lineage: Eukaryota > Metazoa > Chordata > Actinopteri > Osmeriformes > Osmeridae > Osmerus > Osmerus eperlanus. The sequence goes on from NC_085031.1 coordinate 13,767,849, forward strand.
GGTGGAGGACGTTCCTCTGGGTCCACTTGGCTGATGCGTGGCCCTGCCCACGGCCCTGCCAGGCCTGGCGCTCTTTCCTGCGGGCGGAGGAAACAGGGGTCGCCGTGGGAACGGGCTTCGTCACAAACACGTTGATGCATCACGCAGGAAAGTGACCGAGATCCTTTATTTACTCAATACGATACATTTCTGGTATTTCCTCAGGTACATGTGTGTACGGGGTGTGTCTACCTGGGGAGGTTCTGCTGGAGGTCCTGGACGGGCCCTGTGGGAGGCTGGGGAGCTCCGTGGGCCCCAGGTACCTGGTTTGGCGCTGGTAGTCTGCCAGATGCTCTGTCCTCCTAAGGCCACGGGAGGGCTTCACTGTCTCAAGCCTCCTCAGAAAGGCCTGATGAGACAGAGGGAACGCTTTTCTGATGATTTTTTGTTTGTGTTTGGACTGGGCAAAACAATGATCTACATTGGATTAGGGCAATGGAATGATCTACACTGGATTGACACTAGACAGGGCAGACGTCGTCCTAGACAAATTACATCTACTCTTGGTTCCAGCTTTCTAAGGCTATATGAGAGAAAAAAAGGATCATCAAGGGATGATACGTTCACCCCCAAAACCAGATTCAAACTGTGGGCCCATCAAAAGTAAAAATAACCAGTGTAGGAACTCAGACAGTCACATGCACTCATGCTCTGACCAGCAAGACTGAAGTAAGCGACACCCCCCAGAAAGGACCAGCCTATGAATGGAAACATGCAAAGGGTAAGTCTTGGAGTCACAAACCATCTCTGATCATTAGAAATATCTCATATTTAAGGGACCGCTTGCTTGAGAAGGTGATGCAATAAAGACATACAGTATGTTGCATAAAAACACACTTTTTTGGGGAGGAAAAGTATATTCTGTTTTGTGTAAAAATAAAAAAAGGTGTAGTGAATGTTCAGGGTCTTTAGTTGAGGTTGTATGGAAATCCTTAACATGGGACAAATGAAATATCATTGACACGGAGGATGAGTGGAACACGGCTCACATGGCATATTCAGTTTCTTCACTCCAAGAATAGCAAGAGAGAGTGAGGAGTCTTTAAGGTGCAGAGAGAGAGAGAGAGAGAGAGAGAGAGAGAGAGAGAGAGAGAGAGAGAGAGAGAGAGAGAGAGAGAGAGAGAGAGAGAGGAGAGAAAGTGCGTAAGAGGGCGAGTAAGAGTGTCCCCTTGGAGACGTGGTACAGCGTGTCCTCACCAGACTGAGTCCTCAGTATCAGAGCGAGGAATGACGAGAACACGCAGGGACTGTTTAGCGTAGTGGAGCGCTCCTGCTCCACTACTACTACGTGTGCATGGTTTTTCAAGGGTTTACCGAGGCGCACCTATCAAGCCGCTGGCCATTTTGATCCGACCGCGCTTCTTTGAAACCACTGGAGTGAATGCACGAGGAGAGTTGGGCTTTGGTTGAACTCTCTTTAATGTCACTCGCTGCCACAGCTTGGGCCCCGGCTGCCACCTGCTGCCGTCTCTCCAGGCAGAGACTCGTGTCTGCTTTCACTGTTCCAGGGGGCGCAGAGGGAGTCCTGACGACCCCCCTCAGAATACGCACTACACGCCAAGCTATCTCAGATACGTGATAACTAGTGACAGTAGGCTTGCATGGAAACACACGCGTTTGTGCGCTCGTCTACCACCCCCTCCCTCCCTATCACTTTCTCTCTCACTCTTACACACACACAAACGTGCAATCGTTTTCATATTAGTTGTCTGGGGCCAAATTAATACATTTTCTGAGCTGACATGGGCTACTGGAAAACTTAAATCCTCCTTTACAGACATTTTGTATACAAAAACAGTTTACTGGGGAATATAATTTTCCAGATTGAATCTGGAAAAGCTTGAAAAAACTGCAATTCAACAGAGCAATTCATTTTTCGTGCCACTGCAGCTGTGTTTGCGTAACAACCTCTGCCAAACAGCAGCTGAAGCAGTATATAGCAGTGTTGGTAGGAGGTGGAGGAGTGCCATTAGCACGCTGGGAATTTACTGTGCTGTACAAATAAAAATAAAACAAAACTAGGTGGGTCCAGTGGCACTAATCTTAAAATCTCCAGAGTTATTATAAAAGGGTATCAATCACATAGAGAGTAACCTGTGCTTCAAGCACCTAGTGTTATAGAAACAAGCGACCTAGCCAATCCTAACACTCACCAAGTTCTCCCTCTCAATGCGTTGTTGCTCGCGCTGCCTGTTGAGGGCACTGTGGTAAAGGCGGATAGGGTGTGTAGTCGGCGTGGTGATGAACCCCGTTGCCGCGCTAACCGGCCTGGATCTGGGGGGCGGGCGGGACAGCTCGTGGAGCAGCCTCTGGTTCTCTCGGTCAATGCGGCGCACTTCCTCATTGGTGAAGGAGAAGTTCTTCCTGTTCCTGCTTCCGGGGCAGTTGATGACCAGGTCGGTGTCCAGGCGACCCGCTACGCCCTCGAACACTTACAGCAGCATGGAGAGATATATGGAAGGGATCACAACAGACTGAAAAATGGATCTCTTTGAAGCCGCATTAGGATATTATGCTTTTAAAGGGTTTTATGTGGGATGTACAGTATTCCAATAAGGCCACCAAGGCCTTGGAGATATTAATAAAAAATAATTAATATATTTAAAAATACTTTTTATTGGGATTAAAACACCCACCATGGTCACCATCACCCTGATCCGTATCCTCTTCTTTCTGGTTTGCAATGCTGAGGTGGCTGGAAGAACAACTCTCAGACAGCTCCTGCTGCTCCCTGACCCCCTGACCTTTCACCTCCCCCTCTCGGTCTCCTACTGGTCCCAGGTCCAGGTCCAAGGACTGCATGGGGCTGACACCAGGGGTGGAGAGCGGTGTGACGTCTGTCACTGTGTCCTCCGAGTCCTCCTCCAGGTTGCCCTTTACAGCCCTGCCCGGTGTCTGTCCGCATGTCTGGCTGGGGGAGGAGGAAGGCCAAGAAGAGGAAGGTCGTGAGGACTGGGGTCCCGTCTGGACGGGGTGGAACTCAGGGATGAGGTTTTCTCCACTACTGACATCATCACAGGAGCTGTCAGTGTCCGAATCCTGTTCTGAGGAGGAAGGGGAGGGGCTCCGGTGACGATGTCTCCTGTAGCTCTTTTTGGGAGGGCCTACCTTGGCCTCGTTGTTTGGTTTAAGGGATTGCTTCGGAGGAGGTGGCACTTCTTCCTCCTCCTCGCTCTCTTCCTCACTCTGATGGTAGCCATCTTCATCAGCATTGTCCTCCTCCCTGACCTCAGCCGATGGTGATGTCAGGATTTTGCTGGATCTCATGGAGGACGCGCTAACGTCTTTCTCCACCACAATACTGCCAGTCTTTGACTCAGGCTGAAAATGAAGTAAAGACAAAATAAATCAATGATCAATCATTTCACAAGCAGACATCCATTATATATGTAATATTTCTAGGCTTAAGCATACTTACCTCTGAAATCAGATAGGTGGTGTTGCATGGCCCGCTCTCATCTTCGTGTGTTTCTTCACTGGGATTAGAGGCCCTGTAGTCTCCAGACACCTCTGTCCTACAAGGCTGTGTCTGGCTGCTGGGGCTGTCCTTCCTTCTAGGTCTTCCAGTCTCTGAACTCCTTTCATTCTTCCCTGAGTCTTTGCTGGAGCGGCTGTCGTCGCTGTCAAAGAACGAATGATCAACCTCTCCCTCAAGTTCTTTGGGACTGAGCATGGCGATCTACAGATCAAAGTGAGAGTAAAACAGGAATACATTTCATAACAATTGACATGAAAATACAAAATGACAAACGAAGTGTCATTTCTGTGCTTTATTTAATGTGCTGTTCAAACCCAACAATATGTTTTTCAGTATTACAAACAATGTATTAGATGTGTTAAGTAAAAGACACATAGCAACGAATAACAGCAACATCCAATTTGACTACGCTAGTACTGTAGTTAGCCTAAATACCTTGGAAGTAGGTACAGTACTGGGGTCAAACGTGTCGACATATTGTAAATTAGATAACAAATAACTAAACTTTTGTTCGTCAAATGTATAATACGTTATGTTTTCGTCCTAAACAGTAACTATCAAGCACCACTGAAGCTATCAAAAGCCTTGACATCCGGAATTATCTGGTGTTTGGTAGCTAGCTAGCCAGAAGATAGCGTACTGGTGCAGCCCCAGTACTACCCTTCGTTAGCCAACTACTGTACTGTAGCTAGCTACGTTAGCAAATACGATACAGTTCCCTATGTCCGCCTCGGCCTCGTTACTCGTGCGTTAATAATATAATTCCCCGTTGTTATTGGCTATCTTTAATATCTACTAGTAGCTAAAAACATATTGTAGCCGACAAACCAGTACCCCGGTAAAGTATATTGTCAACCATGCAACCATGTCATGTGCAACTCCACAGCTCATCTCTTCTCTCCAGGCTTCAGTTCAGGTTGAATTGGTCGGCATTAAGCACCAGTAGTGTAGTTACAGTAACTACAGTACCTTGCGAGATAGATAGTTACCAAGTGCTACAGTGTAGCCCTGTTTAGCCCTAATGTGCCTGTGTACCAGTACATGTTTTTAAGATTCCTATTGATATTTATTGCCACATATATAGCCATAAATATTAGTGCTAGTTTGCTAACTTGAAGTATTTGCTCAAGTAATCCCAACAATAGAGATGGGTAGCTGTAAGCAAAGCCATAACAAGTACACTTACCTAGCTAATGCACGACTACAGTATGCATGAATACATTACACCAACTAGACTACTGTCAAACTTCCATAGTAACCTAGTAACGTCTTCTTCGTGTTTTGCAGTTCGGCGAATTAATAAGCGACGACTGCTTTGCTGCCACCCGCAGGCTGAAAACTAAATTGTAAGACCCAACTATCTTCAAGTATCACTAATCAAAAACACTTTTAAATAAATCAAATGTCTTTCTAAACAGCATACTCTCTTACGATCAACAACACGACATGGAATATAATAGGGACGATCATCCAAATTGTGAATAGGTCCAAACAACATAGACAACCCTTGAATTAGTACGGTTCTACTACCCTTTGCTGGTTGGCTGTGCCCATGTCAATGGAAAAAATGTCTTTAATACTGCATTAATAATTGTCAGACAACAATTTAGTTACATACCCTCTACATCCAGTAGTATTTCATGAGACAATTTCAAATATACAAGCCAGTATGCATTTCTGGTTATTCTGACCCATAACAGGACAAGGAACCTGGACACAGCCAACACAGGAGTAGCTTTGGGATAATGCTGTGAATGTCATAGTATTAGTACAGTTTACCAACATTAAAGAAAATAAAGAGCTTTTAAAGTCTGGAGAAAAGTGTAGCCTGTGTGTGTTACAGTGTACCCTACATCACATTTCCTTTAATTACAGGTTGTTTATTTTTACATTTTCCATATTACATTTTTATTTTTTCTGTGGCACACATGAAACAATTATTGTTAACTGAGGACAAAACTCAGATGGTCTTTGGTCTCAAAGGCAGACACAGGTTGTAGTAGGCATTCTGATCCCAGAATTCAGGTCCCTTCCAACCACACCAGCCCTGCAATTCAAATTAAAAGAATATTTAACATTGGCTTCAGCTTCTAAAGATAATTATATTAAATAAAAGGGGTCAGACATTTTGCCAGTCCAAAGCTTCTTACTGTTTGAACTTTTAAGTTTCCTATTACCTTGTCTGTGATGACCTGCAGGTCCTCAGCCCCAGTGTAATGTGGGTCCAGGATAAGAAAGCGAATGTGACCGCTGGTCTCACTCCACGACACGCCTAAGATAGTGTGTGCTAAAACACCACCACCTAGTCATAGAGACAAAAGAAAAAACTAAATGTATGTTTGTTTTCGTATTCTATTGATTCATTTTGATCTGCAGTAATAATGCAAAATACGTAATAAAGTAATAATGGTTTCCATTCTTAACTAATTCCTTATGAATAAGATACATTTCCTAACCAATCATGACAGGAGTTCCTTCTTCCAGGAAGTGGTTGGCCAATTCTCTGCCTTTTGAGGCCAACTCAGAACCTTGGCTGAGAGAAAAACAAAAACAACATCTTTTAAAACAGATGTCTTAGTCCCAAATTTGATCACACAAACAGAGACACACGAACGTAAAAACACTCTGGGTTTCTAACCTGACAAACATGATCTTGGAGGTGACTCCCAGGAGCTGGTTAAGAACAGCCTGGACCTCGATAGAGCCGATCCACTGGCGAGAGCCCACAAAGTTGTCCTGCTTGTCTCCAACAGCCACCAAGGCCTTGGGAACAAAAAACCCAAATCTATAAACGGACAATGCCATTGATTTGGTATGTTGCGTTCATAGCCTTGGTTCTTTTTGGGTGCAAATATAATTGAGGAAACGTCACTCTAGAGTTACATAATCCCCACAATGACCCTATAATAGCCTAATTGTATCCACAGCCTAGCTAGGTAGGTCTATACTTGACACCATTCTGGCACTAGCATACCTGTTCAACTTCTACCAAATCTTCTGGGAAATTCCCTTACAGAACTTACAACGCTGCCTCTCTGTACCTGTTGTATCTCCTTGTGAGTGGGCACAGCTCGTTCCACGTAGCCCTGGTACAGGAACCAGGAGCAGATGGTTTGGAGGGAGCGGTAGGCACAGCCCCAGCCGTTATCATCCATGTGATCCTGCATGTAGTGGTGGTAGCAATACACCCCCTGGACCAGATACAGCTGGAGGGAAATGGTTTACAAGGCCTCAAAATAGACACATGGCTTCATGAATTCACATGTGATTAGGAAATCCCTGCACATATTCAGATACATTTCTTTCACACTTTTTTCCAAAGAGACGTACAAATTGTACATAGAGATAGAAGATCAAGGATTTGTACGCTTTGGTTTCATTAAGCATGAGAACTCTGTGTAACTACTGATTGGTCCTCAGAACCCACTGGTGGGTATTTATCGGTGAGTAAACATGTTAATGAGCATGTGCTTGTGAAGACATGTCCAATAGTGGACTGACCTTGCCGTTCTCCAGAGTGGGGTGATTAAGGTTAACATGAGGGGTTCTGAGGTAGCCATCTTTGTAGGGCTCATCAGGGAAGTGGAAGGCATTGGCTCTTTTTAGATAAGGTTTATCATCTGGTAGCTCAAACCGATGATGCAACTCCTACACAGAGACAAAAAAACTTCTAAATGCCACGTAGAAAAATAATCTGAAACAAAATATTACCTATACACTTAGGATCACATTTTTTCTGTTTCTTTAGACATTATCTATGGTTTTCAGAATACAGAAGGACACCTTTCGAACGACATCCAGCTGAGAGTCTGGCACCCCGGCAGGGTAGATCACAGTCACCAGTCCTGTAGGTTCAGGCAGGAGGAAATGGAATGCCTGTGGCACCATGAGGACCGTTTCCTTCATGTGCCGCAGGGTTACAGTCTGCATATCACACAGCTGGCTGCTCAGCGCCCCCATCAGGCGTCCACATGCACTGCAGGCATGGAAGGAAGACAAAAACAATAGTCAGTCATAAAGTCCAAAACAACTTTCCTGCTTACTGCGTGCTCTGTATGACAATTAATTAATGCAATTTCAAATGAGGTTCTGTCAAAATCAAACCATGAAGAAATTGGAATGTCATACACTTTGAGAGTCTCATCAATAGGCACAGTGACCACGCAGTCCATGGGTAGGATTGTGTGGATGAAGTGGTGCTTTGTGCTTCTGTGTAGCACAGGGGCTGAGGAGAGGACTGGCTCCGTCACCTCGGTCATCAGGTTCATGTTTATGATGCTCTTGAAACGAACACAGACGCATGCATGTGAGGCTGCGTCTTGTGTAAGTTAGAAGAATATATAAAAGATAATCATTTGAAAAACTTTTGCAGTTACATTCTTTTTTCCTTTCTTTTTCCCTGATTTCTTGCTAGTGCTTTCCTGATCCATCCTAAAAATAGAAAGTGGAGATAATTTACTTTCATGTAAAATCATACCTCATTAAAAATGACATTTGAATACAATGCAGACATCAGTATGTCTTTATGGTTTACTTACTGGAAGTGTAGAAGATCCATGCACGATGTGTTAGCCGTAATGTTCTCAGATTTTGCGAATACATCTTTATTAGGCCAGATAAAGACTGGACTATTACAAACGTTTAAGACGAGGGAATCTGATTTCACTTTGGAGCAGACGCCCTCAAAAGTTTTGTTGATCATCGATTGTATGTGTGGCACTGAAAGAATACAAATAATACGTCACTTAGAATAGAACAGTACTCGATTCTAAAGTAGTGGACATCGCATTAATTCGTACATGTTGAGTCAGGGTTATGTACGTATCTGTCATAATTTGTGTAAATAAATACAACACAAACCACTAAAAGTGTACTCTAACTGGCTCAATTAACCTTTGGTGCTATCCAGCTGGCACTTCAACTCCAGAGGACCTTTCACTCGCAAGATGATTGAGTCACAGACAACCTTGAAAGGATAGTTAGAGCAAGTGAGAGAGCAACAAATATGGGAATAACACGTTGATTGAAGATGTTTGAATGATCATAAAGAGCACTCGGACAGAACCAGACTGACACAACGTTAGATAGAGATAGGTTGCTTAGATTCAGTGAAACTAGCTCGCTTGCTGCTAGCTATTTTCACATATGGCTACTTAATCTTATACAGCGCTATCTAGACTTGACAGACAAATATCGGTTATCCTTAAAAAATTACCATTTTATCAAGTATTAAACCTTCGATAAAGCTTTTGTTGTTCTGCTAAACCTTCCTTCTTCTTATGCCCAAACTACATCGAAGGCTGACATATTTGTTTTCGATGTGATGATGCGTTGTAAACGTGTCTTTAGGCAACGTGGCCCAACGAAAGCACCGATTGGTCAACAAGTCTGTGGTTACGCCCAGTCGTTACATTAGGTATCTTTGATTTAGAAACTGTTTCCCCCCACATAAATCCAAGTGCCTTGACTTTCTACAGCAGCCTACACGAAAAAAATAATAATAAATAGCCCCATGTCAAATCCCTAGAGGCATTGCGCTATCTTGTGGGTAGCTTTATTTCCAGTTTATTTAGTTTTACAGATGTTTCGAAAATATTTCAGGTAAAAAAAATTGTCATTTGAATACCACATTTTGCTTTCTACCATATCAATTATTGAATATTTGATCATTGATGTTGAGTCAAAACAAGACCAATCCTGACCAAAAAATCTAACCGTTAAACATGATAGCGTAGTAATAAGTTATTTATTAACGATCAGGATGTATTGCCTACAGTTGATCGATCTGTATTGCTTACGGTTGATCGGCCTGTAGCATATGTAAAACAATTTAATCTAGACATATACCTGTATAACATTCTAAACATAATTTCAAATCATTTGCGTCTTGAACTGAGGTGAGTAATGCACTGATAATAGCCTACCCTTACATGGATCAACACAAATAATGAATCTACTTTGCAGTCTCATAGACACAGATTTTTTTTAAATGAAGGTTAGGCTATAGACCAGACCTAAACAAATGTCAGATGTCTACCAGAGAGGTGGAGCCTGCGAGCTCACTTCCTCAACCCAGCTGGGACTGAAGACTCAACAGCCACCAGGAACCAGTCCGACCTCCTGTAGACAGTCCATCAGTCAGCAGGCCTGCACTGTTCTCTGTGACCTCCTTCACTATTGAGATAAAACGGCGACAGACCAAGGTGCCCCTTCAGCCAATCAAGGTGATGCCCCATCAGCCGACCAAGGTGGTGCCCCGTCAGCTGACAGAGGTAGTGTCAAACCAGCCGGCCAAACTGGTGTCCCACCATCTGACCAAAGTGGTGTCAAACCAACCGACCAAGTTGGTGTCCTGCCAGCCGACCAAGGTGGTACCAAACCAGCCGATCAAGGTGGTCCAAAACCAGCCAACCAAGTTGGTGCCAAACCAGTCAACCAAGTTGGTACTAAACCAACCAACCAAGTTGGTGCCAAACCAGCCAACCAAGTTGGTGTCCTGCCAGCCGACCAAGGTGCCCCTTCCGTCGATCGATGTAGTGCCAAACCAGCCGACCAAGGTGGTGCCAAACCAGCCGATCAAGGTGGTGCCAAACCAGCCGATCAAGGTGGTGCCAAACCAGTCAACCAAGGCGGTGTCCTGCCAGTTGACCAAATTGATGTCCTTCCAGTTGACCAAGGTGGCCCACCCGCCAACCAAGGCAGTGCTCCGCCTGCCTACTTTGCAGACAGGGCCGGTCAGGCCCAAGACCAGGGAGTGTGTGTCTTCTACAGACAGAGACGTGCATCCAGGAGTCAAGTGGCTGAGCGGTTAGGGAGTCGGGCTATTAATCAGAAGGTTGTTGGTTCAATTCCCCGGCAGTGCCAAATGACGTTGTGTCCTTGGGCAAGGCACTTCACCCTACTTGTCTCGGGGAAAATACCCTGTACTTACTGTAAGTCGCTCTGGATAAGAGCATCTGCTAAATGACTAAATGTAATGTAATCCAGAGAGTACACCTGGACCAAGCCATCCTGAGCTTTTCATTCCGCCTCAAGCACCTATAAGCTTGAAGGTCTCTCGAAGGTCCACCAATGGTCGCTCGAAGGCAGCTCATGGAGCGCGTACCGACACTGTGACATCAATCATCCAACCTGCTGTAGAGACCAAGGCTAAGCCTCTCCGGGGGAATATCGTCTACGACCTCCAACCTCACCCACCCTCAACACAGGCACAGAGGTGTGCCCTGCGCATCGATGGCGTTGCTATGAACAACCAGCCTCTTCTAAATGTCATCCTGTCACCTATCTCAGGTCCCATCATGGCAGCACCACCTTGGGCGCCTGGCACTACATTATCTCATCTCCTCAATGCCGTGCTGCCCGACATACGTACTTTTGGTGCGCCAGCTTTACCATCCACACTTGACTCTGCCACACCTGCAGCTACACCAGCCGCTGCTCCAGTGCCAAACTGATGTCCATCCCTTGTGCCGGTGCCAAACCACGAAGGCGCCTTTGAAAAAAGGACAGCATGATATGGGAAAATGCAGAGAACCAATTTCTTCAGTGGACAATCCTGCATGAGTGTCTATGTTTCTCACTGTCACTGCTCCCTGAGAGCATATGTGTCAAATCTGTAAGATTAATACAATTATTTTTATATAATTATTGTTGGATGTAAGTCATTTACACACCCCGAGTGTGTGTGGGGAGTGTATGTAGGGAGTGGTGCTGAAATTGTGTTTTTTCAGCTAAATTGGTCATAATACAGACTTATTGCACCAACGTAAAACAATGAGATCTATCAGACGTGTTTTTTTCCTTCTCTCCAGACATATGTAATATATTCATAGTAGCCTAGGTACACATTAGATAACCCATGTAATTACAGTAGCTTTGTTTTCTTCAGTTTGTGGAATTAAATGCAACTAATTATTATACAAAGGAAACACTTTGGGGGAAATGGATATCTTAAGATAAACTTAATGGAATAAATACAAATAATTGTTTCCAATGTAGCCGCATTTCCAGGACTAAATGCTGTCAGGGATGTTTCAGTTTTTCATGAAAGTTGATCAAAGTTGATCTACGCCTGGGTTTGTGGTAAAGCATTTGTGCCCTGGACAATGATGCAGAACTAATGAGGGTTATGACAATTTTTATTTCAAAAACAGTCCGAAAAATAAACCAGTTAGCACACATTCCAGTTACAAAACGCATTTGAGAATGACTTTTACTGTGAACAGTAATGGTATTGATAAATACAGAGTAAGACTGATCACAGCAGAGTGAGCAGGTGTTTCAGACAGAGATTACATCAAACACTCTGTGTGGAGCTCCTTTGTGCTGAGTCTCCTGTGCAAGGTCACCTTCATCTCTCTCACACTCACACACTCACACACACACACACACACAAAACACACACACACACACACATACACAAGTAGCAAGCACACACACAAACATACTTTTTACATGCACACACACACTGGTTGTGGACATGATCACAGCTGTGCTGTGGTCATGTGTCCAACACTAGTGAGTTCCACAGTTTGGCAAATAGAAAAGTGTTTAGCACATTTATGAATATATCTATCATATCTGTTATAACCATATTATCAATATTACCTACATGGTATTAATTATCTGATGATTTATCATATATTAAATAAACCTTAAAATACTAAGACATGGGTAGAAAGAGGACACACTGTATGACGTCATCTTGGTGGCAATAGTACGTATGATCAAAGTGAATGAAGCAGATAAACATGCATGCATTATACTGACAGACATCAACATGATCATTGTCATCAATATCATCACCACCACCATCACTACCAACATCCTCATCATCACCACCACCATCATCGTCATCATCAGCCTCATCTTTACACATATCTTCTTCTTCCTCGTATGATGATCATCATTACTGTCATAAAAAGTTATATGCTGTGAAAGTAAAGAGTTAACTTATTAGAGGGTCTTAGAATGGTGGGCGCTCCTATTGGCTCTACTTCAGCAGGATTGAACATCAGGAGCTCCTATTGGCTCTGCTTCAGCAGACTTGAACTTCAGCAGTTCCTATCGGCTCCGCTTCAGCAGGGTTGAACATCAGGAGCTCGTGTTTGTTCTCTTCACACACCTTTTGGCACTCTTTCTGTTTCTGTTCTCTTTTGGCAAAGCCCTCTTGGCATCAGTGGGGCATATGGCATCAGTAGCTGTCTGGTCCATGCATCTCTCAGGTTCTACTAGTCTCTACTGGTTGGGGATCAGAGCAAGCATTAAAATAATTATTACTATCAGTATTTGTATACCTATTCTTTCTCATATGTACACATTTTTGAGAGTAATGTTCAAGTGCCTCCAGTCCTCCGCCAGACAGTCCAGGTTGGCACCTGTTCCCTCCCTGACCCTCTGGTACTGACACAGTTCATGGAAGCAGGTTAGTTGAGTAGTCCGTGAAAAACGTTTTTTTAAATCCAGTTGTTTTTATATATTTTTTATCGGTTATTTAGAAAATCCCATTTTGCTGCAGATTATTAAGTATTGTGTGCTTGAATTGGGTATTCTCATCATGGATTAGTTGCTATGGAGATTGCTTGGCAACAACAGTTGGTTTTATTTGACCAAAGTGGGGTGTGTTCTGACTAAACCTGGATATGGGATTGGACAAATGACTTGTCAGTCTGTCACGGGGAGTGTAGTTGTCTGGACATGATTGGTTGGCTAAAGGTCATGATTGGCTTATGCACGTTTTGAGGGAGGTCTCTGCAGGACAGAAGCATGTTGATTGGCTGTCAGGCATAAGGCACTCTGAGGGCGGGGTCAGGACAGGTCAGTCATGCTGAGACTCATTGGTAATCCGGGGCGGAGGTAGGGCACAGCACGGGGAAAGTCCGGAGTCAGGACACGCCCATTCTCCCCCGACGAACCAGTAATGGACAGCCTGGCCTTACTCCGCATGGCATCAGTAAACGTCATCTGATAACACACACACGCATACACATACACACACAAGCACACAATGCAAACACAAAACGCAGAAACACACACACAGAAACAAGTCTGTTAGTGTTAGCTCTACTCCACACAATAGAGTAGTCATGTATGGAAGCATGTATGTAGAATGATGTAAGCTATGCATTAATGTATTGAAAAAAGTATGCAAAGTAGGGATTCCCAAACTGTTTTGGCCAGCAACCACAATTTAAACAATTGTAATGGGGGCAGGGCTTTAAAAATCTATTCCAATCCATTATAATAGAAGAGAGATTAAAAAAGTTAATTACATCACTAGCTCAACTTACACCTTGTGTGTAGAATGAGGGTGATTCAGAAACCAAGTCTATGCTGTACTGGGCAATGGAAATGTTCTGCAGCATTCTGCCACATCAGCTCAGATCGGACTTAATTTTTCAGGCTGCGACCTTTGATTTGGGAACCACTGATGTAGAATAAAGTAGTATATGTAGAGTATGTAAATAGAATGATGTACACCGAACATATGTAGAATGTGTATGAGTATGTAAACTGGTGCAAGGCGAATAGTCATGTGATCAGAAGGTGGCTGAAGCCACCTCACACAGACAATAACCATGACGACAAAACTATGTCAACATAAGCATGACGACCACATGGAGAGCCACTTGGCTGAGTCGGGTCAGAACAACGTCATCACAGCCAGTGGGTTGGCTGAACTGCCTCTCCTCAGCAACATGGTGGAACATGGCAGTGGAGAGGAGCGTCATAAGAGGAGAGGAGTGAGGAGAGAAAAGAAGAGAGGAGAAGAGAGGAGGAGAGAAGAGAGGAGAGGAGAAGAAAGGAGGAGAGAAGAGAGGAGAGGAGGAGAAAAGAGAGGAGAGGAGAGGAGAAGAGAGGAGGAGAGAAGAGAGGAGAGGAGGAGAGAAGAGAGGAGAGAAGAGAGGAGGAGAGAAGAGAGGAAGAGAGAAGTGAGGAGAGGAGAAGAGAGTAGAGGAGGAGAGAAGAGAGGAGGAGAGAAGAGAGGAGGAGAGAAGTGAGGAGAGGAGAGGAGAAGAGAGTAGAGGAGGAGAGAAGAGAGGAGGAGAGAAGAGAGGAGGAGAGAAGTGAAGAGACGAAAGACAGAGGAGAGGATGGATAGAGAAGTGGACAGGTAAAAGGAGATAGAAGGAGGAAGGACAGAGTATAGCACGGGAGCGGAGAGCAGAGGACAGGAAGTGAATGAGGTGTGACTGGCTGGCTGACATGAGATCAGGACATCTTCCCTACCCCCTAGATTTTTACACTTTCGATTCCATACACGTTGTACCCTTCCTTATAAGTGGCAAAATTCTGTGAATTCTGCGAGGAAGTAGGGAGTGTATTCTGGGGAGTCTGCGCCACCTTCATGCGCTTGGCCTCGGCTCGGCTCTTGTAGCAAAACTCCACCAGGGCCACCAGCATGGCCAGACCCAGGCCCCCAACCAGGATGTAGAACACTCCTGCCACGTTGCTCAGGCTCAGAGCACTGGTCTTCTCCTGCAGGACACACACACATACATACACACATGCATACAAGCACACATACATATACATACGTGCACATACAAACTCTCACACACACACATACACACATAGATAGATATACATGCATACACACACAAACTCTCACACACACATTCACACACACATACACACACATACACACACATTCACACACACATTTACACACACACACACACATATAGACATGCACACAAACACCAAAAGCACGCACACAGGTCAAGCATACACACACATGCACACGCACGCACACACACACACACACACACACACACACACACACACACATACAAATGCATGAGGCAGGGCAAGGTCAAGGTTTGAGACAGGCAGAATATACTGAACAGAAGACATACTGGAAGGCTGCCACATTTCACACATCCAAAAAACTAATCATCTCACTGTCTGGTCCACAGGCTATATTTCACACATGGCTGCTCTCGTAAAGAGAAGACTCTGTGTGTATGTGTGTGTGTGTGTGTTGTGTTACATACAACCTGCTCTATTTTAGACAACAGTTCATGCACAGTGACGGTGCATCTTGTGAGTGCTCCACAGCTAGCCATGCTTTATACCCACTGACCACACTAACAGACAAGTGTGTTTGAGTGTGTGTGTGTGTGTGAGTGATGGGTGCATGCATGTGTGTGTGTGAGTGAGTGAGTGAGTATAGCTACTGTGTGTGTGAGTACTAATGTGTTATGAGTGTGTATGTGTTGTGTTAGTTTATGTAAGCTTGCATTAGTGTTTGTGTGTTAGTATGTATGTGTTAGTGTATTTCTGTGTTTGTATTAGAGTGTGTATGCTTGCATTAGTCTATGTGTAAGCGTGTGTGTGCTTGCATTAGTGTGTGTGTAAGCGTGTGTGTGCTTGCATTAGTGTGTGTGTATGTTTCACACAGAACCTGCAGCGACTAACCTTACTTCCAGAGTCCTTGGATCCACATTCACCTTTATCGTACCACCATTTGTTTTTCAGCTTGTCTAAGACTCCTTGCTCACTGAGTTTCAATACCGCAAGGTTTACTGGCGTTCTTCCCGTGGAAAATAACATAAATAACATTATCAATGTTATATTATGTTATTATTACATTAAACTCTAGTAGTGTGGCGATTGGCGGAGGTGCTCCATGTGGTCTGAGTGATTCTAGAATTTACCCAACCAGACGGGCACCAGCGCATCACCTTGAGTAGGCAGGACAATCAGCGGTGCGCCCTCTCTGCCCACTCTATATCTATGCCCTTTCCCTTGATACACTAGATATACACCCCCTAGATACAGACCATCTAAATATAGACTCTCCTTGATGTAGACCTACTTATAGACCCACCAAGATAAAAACGACCTAGACATAGACCCTCCCAGATAATGACCTAGTTAAAGACCTAGTCCTAGATATAGATCCTCCTAGACATACACCCCTCTATATTTGTCCTGTCCCCCTCCGATGTAGAGCCAAACCCCGTGACCTTTGACAATCCCAGGGTGGTGGGGCAGACTCTTTGGGCTCAATATGTGTGTGTTTGCGTGAGATGCGCCGTGTGTGTGCTGCCTACTCCATAGCCTGTAGTTACCCAGTTGTCTTGTGACGAGGCTAACCTTGCTTTCACCTCCTCCGCTGCCGCACTCTCCCTTGTCGTACCACCATTTGTTTTTCAATTTGTCCAACAGGCCTTGTTCATTCAGTTTTAGTACTGCAAGGTTAACCGCATTTCTTGAAACGATAAAACATACTGGTGAGACAGGGTGAGTGACAGATCTGTTCCCCGAGCCAGGTCCAGCCATTAGCATTAGCAACAGCAGTTAGTATTACCTTTAATGTCATTATTAGTCTTTAGCCATTAGCATTAGCATCAGCAGTTAGCATTACCCTTAATGTCATCATTAGCCTTTAGCATTAGCATCAGGATAAGCTTGACACGATAGCATTAGTGACCTATTAGGCTCATCTATTGGGGAGTAGGCAGCTACACAGTAGTGTATAGAGGGCTAGAGTAGCTTTAACATGTTAACACCATACAACTATGTAATAACCAATAAACAATACAGTTATATCTGCAATATAACAATACTAATAACATAACATCAAATCATCATCTGAAAGACAGAGAGAAACATCATTCAAATGAGCAAATACACAACAGGCATGCAACCACAGTCCTCTCATCTACTTTCACACTAACAAACACACACACACACACACACACACACTGACGCAGACACATACACACACAGAGACATATATACACACACACACAAATGCATGCACATTGTTTTAACTTTCCACCAGTTCATCTAATATTAGCAGTTAACACTAGGTGCCATCACCTGACTATCTCCATTGTTATAAATGTTACTAAACCAGACTATATCCACTGCTATACATGTTAGTAATCTGGACTTGTTCCACTGTTATAACTGTTACTAATCTGGACTACCTTTACTTGTATACATTTTACTCATCTGGACTAACTCTACTGTTATAAATATTACTAATCCTAACCCAGATCCCGTTTGGCTGGTCCACTCACAACCCAGACATTACCTGACACATTCTCTACTCAGCCAATCAGTTGTTTCTGCTCCAAGACAGACCATTGAGTAGGTACTGCCGGGGTTGAATGTGACCAGCCCCACAGACCTCTGGGTAATGTAGTCCTGCTCTAGCTGAGCGTCACACAGGGGGATACAAACCAGGCTGACATCAGGGTAGGTGGGATACTATAACAACATACAGAACATTGTTATACTATTCCACCCACCTTAATGGAGATCCTTTGGGAGTGGCGATGCCGTAGCCTTTGGAGTCCAGGTTCCCTCCCACCTTCATGGTATCACAGGGCTTCCTCTGCTCGATGTACTCGTTCATGGTGGACTCCAGCAGGTAGGCGTACTTCCCCTTGGACTTCCTGACTCTGAGAACGCCTTCGGCCGTCTTCTTGACAAACGGAGACGGCTCCGCACTCTTCATGTATTGCCACATCTTGTCAAACAGCGCAATCTTTGACCTCTGTTGAGAGATATACAGGGTTATGGACAAAGTAACTTGACGTTTTACCCTGACGTTTTACCCCTTTCCTGATTGTAAACCCACCCGGAAAAACTCCTTGGTGGATCCTGAGTCCAGGGTCCCGTATGCGATCTCGGTCTGCTTGGCCAGGTCCTCGGCTCCCTCGATGGGAGACACCATCCTCTCCACCGTCAGGAAGGCGGCCAAGTTGGCCGTGTAGGACGAGATGATGATGAGGGTGAAGAACCACCACACTCCCCCGACGATACGCCCCGACAGAGACCTGGGGGGGAGGCACCACAGTCAGACACACACATACGCTCTCTCACAAGCACACACGTGCAAACACACACTCTTACAAACACACTCACAGACACACTCATACGTACTCTCACAAAAACACTCATACTAGCACTCTAACACACTCTCGCTAAGAAACATACTCTCATACACAGACAGCACCTCTCTCACACACACCTCTGCACTGAAGATATAAAGGATCAAAAGGACAAGGAACCGAACATCTATGGGGTCCTAAAATAAATTGAGTAAATAGATAGATGGATAGATAGATGAGATAGATAGAAAGAAAGAAGCCTTGTAATCCCGTAGCATCGAAGAGAGAAACGGGAATATGCAGCAAAAACACGGTACCCCTCCAAGAGGCAGGAAGAGGATGTGACATCATGCATTCACGACCCCTGCTTGGTGCATGTAAGCTCCACAGGAAGTGGTCATCAGGGTTAAGACACCCTGATGACCCCAACCTAACTCTGGGCTGCTCTTCCATCCAACCTCTTCCCCCTCTTACAGCACCCACACTGAGGAGAGAGCAGAGGTCAGGGTCAGCAGCAGCCCAAAATTCAGAGGTCAACATACATGCACCAGAGCATTGCGGGGCCGCTCACAGCGCTCAGCCACCAGGCGCCCACCGGAGGCACCAGACGCCAGACCAACCTTGGCGAGATATCGCACCCTTGCTGCATAAAGGCACCCAGAGAGAACCACAGACTATTAAAGATCCCAAACTCGTTGGTGGACTCGGTGGTGGGCAGCTGGCCGTCCTCAAACTCCTCCAGCTGCCACTCGTACGGGCTGAAGCGGCTGACCAGGAAGAGCACCACGCTCACGCCGATGTAGGCGAACACGATGCACATCCAGATCTCGTAGGCCAGTGGGTCCAGGAATGAGAAGACCCCGGGCTTGGACTTCTGGGGCTTCTTGATCATGATGGAGATGCCCAGGCTCATGAAGGGTTTGGAGAAGTCTATCACCTCCTCCCGGACCAACGTTATGGTGAGGGGGGCCACCGCTATGTCTGCTTTCTGGAAGGGGTGTGTGTGGGAGGAGAGGAGGGGGGGGGGAGTAAAATGTTTCTGTGCTTGAGTTGATGTGGTCGTGTTAATAAAGATAACCGAATGATTCTACTGTGCTAATATCGATGTGGTTGTGTTAATAAAGTTATTGAATTTGAATGATTCTATTATGCTAGTATTGATATGGCTGTGTCAATAAAGTTATTGAATTTGAATGATTCTATTATGCTAGTATTGATGTGGCTGTGTCAATAAAGTTATTGAATTTGAATGATTCTATTATGCTAGTATTGATGTGGCTGTGTCAATAAAGTTATTGAATTTGAATGATTCTATTATGCTAGTATTGATGTGGCTGTGTCAATAAAGTTATTGAATTTGAATGATTCTATTATGCTAGTATTGATGTGGTTGTGTCAATAAAGTTATTGAATTTGAATTATTCTATTATGCTAGTATTGATGTGGTTGTGTCAATAAAGTTATTGAAGTTCTCTCACCCCATACACCAGCTCTCCCACCATGCCGTTCCAGATCTTGGTTTCTGCGTCTCTGGCTCCATACTTCCCATCTCCCACAATCCTCAGCTGGTAACGAATCCCACAGTGCTTAGCAATCTCGGCGGCCAGGTCCACACAGTAGCCTTCATAGCGTTCGTTGTCGAGAAACGACTCAGAGTTCTTCTTCATCATCACGTAGGGGGCTTCCTGCAACAAACACATGGTGTGAAATACGAGCACATGTGTGTCTATTATATCACCCACCCACACTGTCTCACACACCCACTCTCTCACACATACTTTACACAGTATGAACAGCAGTGTTATTCATAATAACACACTCTCACATTTTACACAGTGTATACAGCCGTCAACACATAAGCTTGGGAAGGCTCTTGTTAATCGTGTTGTATTACTAGCTAACACAGGACACATACACACACTTACTAGGATGGTTGTGACAATGACAGTCTTGTTCTCCATGCCCATGGACTCGTTGGGGAAAATATCTGATTTGGTCACCACCATCTTGTCCACCTCATTCCAGTACCCAATCTATAAGCAAACACACAGAATGTCCACACCCAGACCAACACAGTAATATCAACATACATACACTAAGGTAGACACAAACACTGAGGTAAACACACACAGAAGCATGGTTGTGACTAGGTTAGGGTTTGGATTAGGTGTGTCAATGTAAGGGTCAGCACCTTGACTGGCCCACTGGTCTTGAGCTCCATGACGTTGACTGAGTAGTTAACTCTCTTCCCGTACTGGTCAAACTGGATGTTCCCTGTTAGCCCGTCCACCCGAACCTAAACACGCACAATCACAAGTTACCCCAGAAGACTTTCAGACCATGCCTTCCCCAATCATCCGATTGGCTACTCCTGAGTTTACCTGTTTGAGCGCACGTTCTATCTCCACCCCCTGCGCCCAGGGCACTGCGGGATTGGCCAGACAGTCTCCATTGTTGCCCCGCCTACTAAAATCAATTCGCTGTTTGTGGAGGAAACGGAATGCTTCTGTCATCACCTGAACCGCGTCATAGGTCAGGGCCGACGTGTACTGCAAAAAAGTAAGGGATAGAGAGATGAAGGGAGAGATGGAGAAATATGGCCATAGGGATGAAGAGAGAGAGAGAGAGAGAGAGAGAGAGAGAGAGAGAGAGAGAGAGAGAGAGAGAGAGAGAGAGAGAGAGAGAGAGAGAGAGAGAGAGAGAGAGAGAGAGAGAGAGAGAGAGAGAGAGAGAGAGAGAGAGAGAGAGAGAGAGAGAGAGAGACAGAGAGAGAGAGAGACAGAGAGAGAGAGAGAGAGAGAGAGAGAGAGAGAGAGAGAGAGAGAGAGACAGACAGAGAGACAGAGAGACAGAGAGACAGAGAGACAGAGAGACAGAGAGACAGAGAGACAGAGAGACAGAGACAGAAACAGAGACAGAGAGGTAGGGTCAGAGCAAGAGGGTTACCTAGGGTTGACTGGATTTCAAGCCATATACCGTATACAGCCGTGCACCATGGCAATAAATCATAATAAAATGTCTGACTTCAGTACAGTGGGCGTATGTGAAGCCCTCTGTGACATTGCTTGTAAAAAGAGCTACACAAATAAAATTGGATTGGATTTGAAATGACTTCCTTCCTGCTGCTTCTTCTAGCAATTAAGAGAGGTACAGGCTGAGGGGTTCAGTGATCAGGGATGGGAGAATCAGGGGTCAGGGCTGCGGGGTCAGGGATGGAAGGTTGAGGTGTACCCTGATCCGGTTGTCTGCTCCAGGGTACTCCTTCTCCTCCAGAGCCTCCCATCTCTGGTCAAACTTGGACACCAGTGGATCATCAAAGTCCACAATCTGGAAGCCCGACACGTTGGCACCCCCATACTGGATCTTGGACAGGTCTCCATCCACAAAACCCTGAAAACACACACAGTCACTATCTAGTCAGGACTGCATAGACAGTAGAGGTGTTAAAGGGAGGAGCTACTCACCAGGTTAGCAATGATGTAGTGATACCCTTTCACATGCCGACCAATCGTGATGACCTGGCAGAGAGACCACAAAGATTAATAATCCTTTCCGATTGGCTGCATGACCTGTAGTAGTCCTACCCTTTTGTGGTAATCTTAACCTTAACCCACAGACGCCTATCTGGTCTATTTTATCTTAATCATAACTCCTACCTGCTCTGGGATACAACTGCTACTGTAATTCCAACCTACTCTACGATAAACTAATCCTAACTCCTACCTGTTCAATGATATGTTAACCCACCTGCTCCATGATGTCCCTGACTTTGTCCTGCTCACAGTCCAGGATGATGCGTCTCTCCTTGCGTATCTCCAGATCCTGGAACAGCGAGCGGTACGCCTCGTCCTTCCTCTCGTCCTTCAGGTTACCCACATTGATGGCGGTCACCACCCACTTCCTCTCCGCTGCTGTGTCCAGGATCACCTGCAGGGTGGACAGACCTGCACAGCACAGCACAGCCAGTCAGACCACAGATCTGCACAGCACAGCCAATCAGACCACAGACCTGCACAGCCCAGCCAATCAGCCACTTGCGTCAAAACCACATGGCTCGGATAAAAAACATTTCTGTATATACTTGTTTCACTGTAGTATTCCTACAGTAGAACCACTGATTAGAAGTGTTGTAGAAGTCCTGGACAACTTCTGATTAGAACCGCAGTATTGTAGTGGTCCTACAGTAGAACCACTGATTAGAACTGCAGTAGTGTAGTGGTTCTAATTCCTCAGAAGAACTCACCTCTGTCGCTGTCGTAGAGGTAGGCGAACCTCTCCCACTTGTAGTACTCCACTAGGCTGATCAGAGGCCCTTTGATGTCCGGCCTCATCTGCAGAACGAACTGGTTGAGGCCATCGGCAGGGAAAGATGGAGTGATGAAGGACACATGCAGTGTCTCACAGAAGGATGTGATGGTGTTCACCGACTTCTTATCGTAGAAACCAAAGATGGCGTACACTCCTCTGGAGAATTGGGAGCAGACTACACACACGCGCGAGCGCACACACATACACACACACACAAAGGCTTGATGTCAGTGAATAATTCTGAAAATCATCTTTATGTGAATCGGCTCCTATTACTCCTCCCCATCCTCCTCCTACTCCTCCTACCCCTACTTCATATTTGTCATACCCCCATTCTTCTCCTCCTCCTCCCCTCTCCTATCGTTCTCCCCCTCTTCCTCCTCCTTCTCACCTCCTCCTATGACCCATCCTCCTTCTCTTTTCTCCTCCTTTCATTCTTCTCTCTTCCTCCCCCTCTTTCTCTCCTAATCTCCTCCCCCTCGTGCGCTCCACTTCTCCTCCCCCTCTTCCTCTCCTATTCTCCTCCTCTTGTTCCTCTCCTTTTCTCCTCCCCCTCTCTTCCTCCTGCTTCTCTCCTGCTCCTCCTCTCCAGGTGTCGGAGCGCTCCATGCGGAGCCTTGTGAGGAGGTCTGTGATTCTGTCACACAGCTGATCAATCCTGAGCCTCCAAGTGTGTGTGCGCTTACTGCATGTGTGTGTGTCGAGATGCGTGTGAGTGTGTGTGCACTAGTGGAAGCGTGTGTGAACTTGTGTGTGTGTGCGCCTGTGTGCCCATGTGCGTACGTGAATGCGTGAGTGTGTGCACAACAGTAGGTGTATATTTAGCTGTCCTACTTAGATGTCCTGGTTCTTTATTCTCCGAAGGTTAAACATGCACTGATTCCCGCGTTGTTATGACACAAACACTCACCTCATGTTTGTTAGTGTGGATGCATGTACGTGCGTGCGAGACACATACACGCACGTTCGTGTGTGTGTGAACGCGTGTGCGAGCGTGTGTGCACGTCCAACATGAAATCATCTGAGGCTCCTTGCCACTGATGAAGCAGCACAGAGAGGATCGGGGGAGAAGCAGCGATGAGAAAATGGAGAGAGGAAAAGAGGAAGTGGAGTGAGAGAATCTTTCAGCATGAAGGCTGTGGAGAGGAGCTTTAGTAAGAGAGTGTGTGTGTGTGTGTGGGGGGGGGGGGGTGAGGGGGTGAGGGTAAGGGGGGGGATGGGCGCTCACTCAGCCATTCTAAACACTGTGCCATCGGCCTTCTCCTTTTCTTTACTGCAGCACAGACATGGCTGCCAAGCTCAGTGCTGCCCTACATACAAACACACACACACAGCTACATGTAAACACACACACACATTTCCACACACAGACAACCGCACCGAAACACACATACCCATGCACACAATCACATGACCCATTACCACACACACACACATATATAACCCCCCCCGTCCATCACCCCCCCCACTCACACACAGAACCACACACAGTCATGCATATTCAGATCCACCATCCATTTGTTTAGAACCGAGGCCTTTAGAAAAAGCAATCTGACAGGCAGCCTTCCAGTTAGGGTCTGTTTTCATCACTCTCTTCCACACACATAGAGCCACAGCCTCTACCACCTTGTAACCACAACACAGCATCTACACCCTTATTACCACAACACTCACAGCCTCTACCACCTTGTAACCACAACACAGCATCTACACCCTTATTACCACAACACTCACAGCCTCTACCACCTTGTAACCACAACACGGCATCTACACCCTTATTACCCCAACACTCACAGCCTCTACCACCTTGTAACCACAACACGGCATCTACACCCTTATTACCCCAACACTCACAGCCTCTACCACCTTGTAACCACAACACGGCATCTACACCCTTATTACCACAACACTCACAGCCTCTACAACCTTTGCTTTACCACAACAACACCCACAACCTCTACCACGTCGTTAACACAACACTCACAGCCTTTACCAACTTTTTACCACAACCTCTACCACTTGGTTACCATGACAACACTCAGCCTCCACCATCATGATAACCGTCATCATGATAAAACCTTCAACCCCTACCATCTGGTACAGCGACAACATCCACAGCCTCAACCACCTTGTTACCAAAACACCCAAAATATTGACATTCTTATTTCCATAAAACACTCACAGTCTCTACACTTTCATTGCCACATTCACAGTCGCAACCTACTTATTACCATGACAACACTCACATTCTCTACCAACCAGTTACCATTGGGATACTCACAGTCTCTACCATCTAGTTACCATGACAATTCCCACACCCTCTACATCCTTGTTACCAAGACAACACTTGCAGCCTCTACCATCTTGTTACCATGACAACAGCCTCAACCATCAAGTTACCATAACACCTTCAACCGCTACCATCTAGTTACCACAACAACAACCACAGCCTCTACATCTTTGTGACCATGACAACTCTCACAACCATTCCCACCTAGTTAACATAACAACACTAACATCCTCCACAGCCTGTTAATTTTTTAATGCCAGTCAGTAGATCATTCTTACCGTATATTAGCATATTATACCATAATTGTATTATTTTGTTTCTTCATATTACTGTATTGATTGAAAAACATTCCTGTATTGCAGTGATATAAGTATGCCCCCTTTTTACCTATTATGTATTCCTCCTGTTCTGTGGTAAGAAAAGGAGGAAGGTTTTCACGACCATATTAAGACAGTGTACAAGGATTGCCTTTTTCTTTCAATTGCCTACTTTTTAGTATACTAACTGTTTTCCATTTTCTGTGTTCAATATAAAATTAAGCTCTGTCTGCATTATGCCTCAGAGGTACTTTGCAGGAGACCATTTCTGTGTTTTTGATCTATTCTTGAGTCCCATTTCTTGTCTGGATTTCCTCTCTTTCCACTCAGCTCACTGAGAAATGTATATAAACTCTAAAGTCTAGACTACAGTCACACCATTAGTGGACACTGACCTTTTATTTTGTTCTACACGACAATGCTCACAGCAACCACAACACCACTAGGGTTGGGCTTACCACCTTGTTGTCATGGTACGGACCAATGCCGGTGAAGCCTTGTTACCATCTGAACACCCACTACCTGTCAAGGAGTACTATGTAGTACTTGGATGTGGATGTAGTTCAGTCATGGTTCTAGTTAGTTCAGTCGGAGTTAGGGTTATGTTAGATAAAGATGTTCAGTCAGGTCCGTCAGTTAGATTATCTATTGAGAATTTCTCAAGTTACAGAAGTTATAGATTAACTGACAATTTACATGATTATTGGTTTGCCATCTCCTATTTCTGCCTTTTAAGCAACCTTGGAGGTATTAATAGCAAGCCAGCAGTTTGTTGAAAGATTTCCCAGAGTGCAAAAACTGTTTTAAGTTATTCCCCATTAGGAACTGAGTCTTCAAGGTCAGCAACCTACCTCAATCAACCAAAACCCCACCAGCCCACCTCAACCCTCCATACCCACATCAGCCCACCTCAACCCCCCAGACCCACAGCAGCCCATCTCAACCAACCAGAAACACAGCAGCCCATCTCAACCAACCAGAAACACAGCAGCCCATCTCAACCCCCCAGACCCACAGCAGCCCATCTCAACCAACCAGAAACACAGCAGCCCATCTCAACCAACCAGAAACACTGCAGCCCATCTCAACCAACCAGAAACACAGCAGCCCACCTCAACCTTCCAGACCCACATCAGTCCACCTCAACCCACCAGACCCACATCAGTCCACCTCAACCCACCAGAACCACAGTATACTATCACTATAGTCAAAGAGGAGACCTATAGGTCTAAAGGTGGGTGGCTTTTAAGAAATACTATTTATTTTTTTCCCAGGTAATAATCATCCTTAGTCATGTATGTCCAGAGTATGTAAAGGAAGGAGCTATAGTTGTACATAACAAAGTTAGCAAGCCCCTCCCCAGTCAAGAAATAAGACTGAAAAGTCTGACCTATAAGGCCGTTTGTGTAGGCTACACAAGATGAAAAAGTTGTATAGTGTGTTAAACAGAATGTTGAAATGGTTGCTTGGCATCGAGTAGGCTAATATAAATTGCTGGAATAAAGAAACAACTAGTCGCCATACAATATATTAAATAGTCTTTCCGTGATACGGTGTTTCCTTCTTTTGGAATGCAAAGGAAAATTTGTAGTAAATCCTATTTCATACATTGCTTAATAACACCAAAATCAAGTATGCATAGTATGCAGCATGGACTAGAAAACAGCTGTGGTAAATAATTCAGACCTACATACATTCAGGGCACCTGCAAGCATAGACCGGCTTTTAATTGCTTGTCAAGAACGCACTCTCTGTCCCGTCCTTGCGTTTTATTTAAACTTAAATAGTCTGATATCACTGGAGCGGAACGCGCTGCGCTAAAATACGTGCGAGCCTGCAATATTAAACGCCGTCATCTTACTGTGGGTAGTGCAAGAGGGAGAAGTACTCAAATCAGTGCCTACCCTCTCACGCCCCCATCTTCATGGTGAACGGATTAATAAGACTGTTACAGTTAGAGCTGGGATTTCTACTTACAGCAGTTGGTCACAGCAAAGCTGTTGGCCACCTCCAGGTTGTCAATGTGAGGCGTGAGGCGGAACTCTGCCGTCCCGAACTGGACCATCCCGATCCGGAACGCACTGTACTCCTGGTCCGCTCCGCGAGGAAACAAGCCCCCTGAATATCCGAGGGGAGGAGGGGAGATATATAATTGTATTACCATGGGCTGTTTTAAATATCACCCAGAAAACACACAAGCCAACTGCGCATCTTCAGTCACATCTGTTACTATAGGCAACATGCTAATTTTATTGTTAGCAAAATAATAATAATATATATTTTAATTTAACATCTGAATCCTTTCTCAAAAAGAGAGCCGCAATGGGTGGAGAGAGGCGGGGGGGGGGGGGGCATGTCGGGTTAAAACAGTCTTGATGTTTAACATTAAAGGGCCTCCGCGCGTCGTTCTTATGGTGAAGGCGGACGGGTTCGGTTAAGCACCCGTCGTCTGGGGAAAAGTAAGTCAGAGGGAGAGATAGAGAGAGAAGAAAAGGGATGATAAAAAGGAAGAGATGGCTAGAAGAAGAGGAAAGCAGAGAAGAGGGACTACGTACCTATCTGAACGCTGGGAGAACCGCAGAGCGCCTCGCGCCATAAGACTGTCAGGACAAACAGCAGATTCATCGTCTTCAGCATTTCCAAATGCAGTGTGTCGATATCTATCAAACAACGACATCCATCGGGCACCTTGGGTTCCTTAGACGGTCCTCATAGTGACCAGAGGCCGGATTAACGGCAGTGGGCACCTGGTCGCGTGGCTGTCTCTCGTGTTCCGGTCCCGCCGTGGGAGGATGGCTTGAGCTCTGCAGATGTCTCTCTTTCTCCCTTCGTGGCGCGAGCACTGCTGGACCCGTTTCAGCACCGACCGCGCGCAGACAGCGAAAGAATACCGATGAGGACGGAGAGACACGAGCTGAGACGAGCTCCCGAGTAGACAGTCACACGCGCGCACTGGACGGGGGTGGATAGATAACAGAACCACAAAACACACACAAATACACACACAGACTGATATATTTATATATAGACGCACACACGTAGGCTAACAACCCACACACGCATGTACATGGTTGTACAGGGGATAGATGTCAATAAATAATGCAGAACATTGTGGTGATCGGACATTCTCCCCACTGACACTGGCTATTAGTTATTTTACCCTCTCTCCTCCTTCTCTGTCTTTTCATTATTTTCTCTTATTCTTGCTCTCTGTCCCCCCCCTCTCTCACACCCCCTCCTCTCCCCTAGTGCTGCAGTGAGTGGGAGAATACTGCTACAGAACTGTAACACCATTGACATATTTTACACAGATATGCAACCTGTGTTCTCTCTCTCTCTCTCTTTATATATACAGTATATGGATGCATGCTGTATATTTACTGGCAGCGTTAACCTGTCTCACTCTAAGCTGGAACCATAAACCTGTCTCATTCTCAAAGCTGGAACTGTAAGCCTGTCTCACTCTCTAAAATGGAATTGTAAACCTGTCCAACATCTAGGCTGGAACCATTAATTAACCTATTTCACTCTCTAAAATTGAATTGTAATCCTGTCCCACCTCTAGACTGGAACCTTTAACCTGTCTCACTCTCTAAAATGGAACCATAAGCCTGTCTCACTCTGAACTGCAGAATCTTTTTCTTTTTTCTTTCTACAAGTTCCTGTCTTTTACTTCAGCTCCCCTTTCTCCCTTCAGGTTAGAGTAAGGCATCTCTCCTTCCTTTCCTCTTATCTCTCTCTGGGGAGATGAGATTAACCTGATGACTTTAGACCTGTTATGTTTTAGTCCACTAGATGGCATTGTGGGATAGTCAACACGTACGCACACACTGACATACAAAGGTCCAATAACATCTGATTACATTTTAATAGATCTTATAGAAGCAGGTATGTTGCTTCATTAAACCATAATATCTTATAATATCTTAGAATCACAATTTACAGTATTGTTTCTTTATCAGCATGATGTTCTCTTGACTTAAGATGAAATTGCATTTTATCAAACTTATATCATAGCATCTGTTCATGGCCTTTTAAACTTATGGCCAAATTGGGTTGTATCAAACTTATATCACAGCATCTTTATGCTTACATTTTATCAAACTTAAACCATCACAATGTTTTAGCAGTTTATCAAACATATTTGAGCATAATTGATTAGCATTTTATCAAACTTATATAATAGCATCTTTATATGGCGTTTTATCAAACTTATATCAAAGCATATTAACATGTGTTATATCAAACATATACTGTATGCTGTGTATCATTGCATATTTATATCAAAGCATTTTAGGCATGGACAGATACATCTTAATGTTAATCACAGCTCATGCCACAATAACCCCCCCCCCCCCACCACCACCACCATCACCGCCACACACATTTTCCACATCCCCAGTTTCTCTACTCCCCCTTCCCCCCACCCCTCACAGTAGTGGGGCAGCTAAGTACAAAGTTTGGCGAAGTCGTTCACTTTGTGATACAAGCACCAAATATCGCACAGGAACTCATCAAGGGGTTAGTTGATATAAAAATAACCATACAAGAAAGTGTTTACAATTAAGATGGTAAAAGGTTAAACCATCTGCCTTTAATTGTATATAATTTTTTTTCTTGAATATGGCTGACATTTGAGAATCTTTGTCCAAGGGGAAAATAGATTGAAACAAGTGCTGTCTTTGTCAACTGGAGGAAAGGGAAGATATTAAATGTCCACCAATGTATGTAGTACAGATCAGGATGGATACAGTGTGATTGGAAAAAATGTCCCTGTCTGGTTAGATGAAGGTGAAGGTACGGAAGCAACTTTGAGGAGGTACATCAAAGCTGTATACTGATGTTTAACTATACAAAATCAAATGTTTCAAAAGAATGCTTTCTATTAGGCCACTAAGACATAAAATGTACTGAACCTTCCAAAAATTATGAATTATTCCATCCTACAAAACACGGATGGTGCAAAAATATAATCTCCATGTTTCAAAACATAGGAATTGACCCTATGTAGGAATTGAAGTAAGGAGTTTTTAAATGTTTTTCCTTTTATTATATGTTGAGAATTGCTTCAACTAGCCATCATTCGGTGTCCATCTTGTAAAATGGCAGCCATATTCAAGTTTTGTCTGGCTAACTTGAATTTCCTATTAAGTAGCCTAAAGGTGAACCACATGGAAAATGTCATGCTTGTATCACCCTCTGAATGATTTTGCACTTAGGGGCCAGAGTACAGGTACACAAACCAGTAAATTACGTTGAAGAACAGAAATGTGAAGGGGAACAGAGCTCGTGCATACAGGTCGATGCGTTTGGCTGCAGCAGGGATGACAGGCTTGGGGGCCGCTGGCTTCTTGTTGTTCTTGGCCTGTGATTTGAGCGCGCCGCTGACCTCGATGGGCTTGCCGTAGCAGTCGAAGTTGGACAGCTCAAAGTCCCTGGGGAGAGAGCCTACGATGCTGAAGTCACTGGAGCGCAGATCTGACTTAGATGTACACACCTTCTTACACCTGGTCTCCACAACCTGGACACACACACACACAAACACAAAAGGAGAGACAGGGAGACAACACACACCAAAAGAGAGGGTGACAGACAGACAGACAGACAGACACCGAGAGACAGAGAAAGCGATCAGTGATGAAATATACTGCCCTTATTGAAAGTGATGTTTTGAAGCCAGCTCTTTCTCTAAGACGGGGGAGGCTGAATTACGCTCAGCAATTATCCCCTTCACATCTTAGAACCTGTCACACCCATCACTGACACACACTCACAGACACACTTGCCTGCAGAGTGCTGACATGGATGGGAGTTCCTCCCGTGCCGTTGACTGTGTTGGGGGTCTTGGAGGGCGTCTTTTTGCCCTCCTTCTCTCTCAGGGCTTTCTCCTTGGTCGCCATCTTGGCCTTCTCCTCCTCAATGCGTTTTGGACTGTTCAACATCACCTGACAAACACACACACACACACTTACTTTCAGACACACTCAAACCATCTGTGTGACATTTGTGTGTGTGATGTTTGAATGAGGATATCTGTCTGTGTATGTTTGCGCGAGGACGTGTGTGTGTGTGTGAGAGAGAGAGAGAGAGAGACAGAGTGTCTGACCTGCACTACAGCATACTCCACTAGTGAGGAGAAGCCAAAAAGCAGGCAGGTGATGAGCCAGACGTCTATGGCTTTAACGTAGGAGACCTTTGGAAGCTCCGAGGCCAAAGACATGGACTCTGAGGACAGAGATAGCACTGACAGGATCCCTGGGGAGAGACGGGGGAGAAGGGGGAGAGAGGGTGAGAGAGCAATAGGGGAGAGGAGGTAGACAGAATGAGAGATTCAGGGGAGAGGGATGAGAAAGGGTGAGAGATAGGAGAGCGGGGTGAGAGAGGCTGCGAGAGAAATAGAGAGACAGGAGAGAGGGGTGAAAGACGGTGAGAAAGAGAGATGGGATAGGGGTGAGAGGGTGAGAGAAAGACAGGAAAGAGAGGTGAAAGAGGGCGAGAGACAATGGAGGGGGGTGAGAGAAGGTGTGAGAGAGAGAGAGAGAGAGAGAGAGAGAGAGAGAGAGAGAGAGAGAGAGAGAGAGAGAGAGAGAGAGAGAGAGAGAGAGAGAGAGAGAGAGAGAGAGAGAGAGGGGTGAGAGAAGGAAGGAAACCAAGAGGATTCCTGGGGAGAGAAATGGCAGGGAAATAGGCGGGGGAGTAAGAAGTAGATAGAGAGAGAGAGCAAATACAGAGGTACAGGAGGGATAGAGAGAGAGACTGCTGATGGAGGGACAGTTGAGAGAAAGACAGCAGGGGGTGATTATGTCAGCAAACTTACCTGGATCAATGGAAGACGGATGGATGGACGGACAGACGAATGTTAGGGGAATGATGTGAGGAGGTGGATCCGTATGACAGTGACGGAAGGAGAGATGGGACATCTGACACCCATCTGGGGAGGGGTCAGGGGTCGGTATGAAGGGTCAGGGGGTGATGGCCGTACCTAGGGGCACCCTGGCAGCGCTGGCATCGGGGTTGATCCAGAAGGAGAGCCATGACAGGACCACAATGAGAAGCGTGGGCGCGTACACGCCCATCAGGTAGAACCCCACCTGCCTCCGCAGCATGAAGATCACCTCCACACATGTGTAGTAGCCTGTACACACACACACACACAGATAAGATACACACACACACGGGTCACACACAGATCAGGTACACACATGGCTCACACACACACATATACAGGTTAGAAAAACACACAGCAGTACACACACATAAATCAGATCTCCACACACACACGTCAGACACACACAGGGCAGACATACATGCATACATTATCTTCCCATCAACTGATATTCAGTCATCAAGGTGCTCATCCACTTATAGATTAATTCATCCATACAAAGGTCTTGCGTAACAGATTTACATGAAAGAAGAGTTACATAAGAGCGGAGGGCCGGGTTCAGAGATGTGTGGCAAACAGATTCCCTTGTCCCCATTTCACTGACTCATACATTAGACATCACCTCAACCTCTCTGCATCCCAGACTGCATCCCAACCTCAGTACAAACACTTTTTGCAACTCAGGCTCAATAGACCACATTCTGGATTCCAACCTCACTATAACCACATTCTGTAAGTGAAACTGATCTAAACTTTTCTGGGATTACATTCTGCATCTACAACCTCAATATTACCACATTCTGCATCTCAACATCAACTTCACCACAGTGTATAACCTGTGCCGGGGTAGAATTTGGTGCAGTTGCCGTATTCGATGTCTTCCTGTTTGATGTCGAATTGCGGCAGAGCAATCTCATCCATCTGAACTGGGTCTGACTGCCACATGAACACTAGGTCGCTGGTAGTGTAACCAACTGGAAAACACAGATACAACCATGTCAGTGATAGGGGAAGGGGGGCAGGATGTGTGAGTTAGTGAGGGGCTGTGTGAGTCAGTGAGGGGCTGTGTGAGTTAGTGAGGGGCTGTGTGAGTCAGTGAGGGGCTGTGTGAGTCAGTGAGGGGCTGTGTGAGTTAGTGAGGGGCTGTGTGAGTTAGTGAGGGGCTGTGTGAGTCAGTGAGGGGCTGTGTGAGTTAGTGAGGGGCTGTGTGAGTCAGTGAGGGGCTGTGTGAGTCAGTGAGGGGCTGTGTGAGTCAGTGAGGGGCTGTGTGAGTAAGTGGGTTAGTGGATGAGTTAGTAAGTATGTGAGTGAGTCAGTGAGTAAATTAGTGGCTTAACGGGTGAGTTAGTGAGTGTGAGTTAGGGAGTAGGTGGGTGAGGGATCTTACAGCTCTCCAGCTGCATTTTGCAGAATTGGGTGTCCATGGGGAACAAGGTGAGGTCCAGGGGGCAGGACAGCGTCACTGACAGCCTGGAACACAAGACAGCAGCGAACACATTACATAAGCAAAGGAAAAATGTGTGAGGTGTGTGTGTGTGGTAGTGTGTGCCCTTGCCTCATGCTGATCAGCACGTCTCCGTTGCGGAAGATGAATAGCAGTATGTTGTCTTGCGTGACGTCGTGGAAGTTGGCATTCTTCTCGTTGGCGAAGAACAGATCGGGCTTCCAAAGACACTGGAACATTTTGGGATCCACCGTCAACGCCTCACTCTTGAAGTCGGCCGGCAGGCGGAGGCGAGGGTCGTTCCAGCGCTGGCGGAGGAAAATATTCACCCGGTAGTCCTGGAGACAGCAATCAAAACCAGGTAGAAACAGTCAATCACAGTTGACAAAAAGACAAATACCGGTAATGTTCAACAACAATGTTGAAGTTAAGGATTCTGAATGCGTATTTTAGTGATGGTGGAGGTTAGTGTTCATGATAGTGACTCACCATGGTGGTCTCCTGGATAGAACCAAAACTGTTGATGAAAATGTTCACTTTGTCTTCAACTGGTATTCCTACAATGCAAACATACATATTCTCATATTACACACTCATAATAATTTGTGCTGAAATACATAATTTTTTATTCTTACTCAAAAACATACTCGTAAATTGACACACAGTATTTTTTGTGGTAGTAGTTGTAGATCTAGGGGATCTAGTTCTAGTGGCTCCAGGGGTTGTAGTTTTAGTCTCTCGTGGGGTTGTAGTTCTAGTGGGATCAGGAGCTGTAGTTCTAGTGGCTCCAGGGGTTGTAGTTGTGAGTGGTTATGGTTTTAAGGTGGTCAAGTTTCTATGTCCATTTTGGACCATCAGACATCTAAAAAGCTTCTGAGATCAGGTCATGTGACATTCCGCTTGACTCGTTCTTCACTGAACAGCATATGGTCATGGCCTCCAGCCCTCTCAGACATCTAATCAACCACAAACATTCCTCCTGTCCTCTACTCCCCCCACCCCCCCCCCCCCCCAACACACACACAGCCAGCCACAGGAAATAAATCCCATTTTAAACAAACAACAAAAATCCATAAAGCTTTGCGTTGAATTGTACTTCTTCGGACGTGGATGTGTTAATTAATTCACTCTGGCTAAACTATACACCCTCTGCCGCAGGATTAGGTTAGATACTCTCTCAGGGTACAAGCCCTAACTAAGGTGACCAACCTTTGAAGTTGGGTCGGATGCGGGGGTCATAGCTGACCATAAGACGGTTCAGGATGTTGCTGGTGGAGTTGGCAGGAACCTGGGCCAGTTCCTCTGCCGACAATTCCCTGTACAACAACACAATGTTACCATGGGGACCCTGACCATACCATTCAGGACTGGAGTTTAATAGTTGGAGTAAGTTTACAGCTTGGTTTATTATCGTTTTTGTGGACCTAGGTTTTCAAGCTGGTGATCTTAGTGGAGCGCAGTTTAACAGCGCAGTCAGGTGGCTAAGCGGTGAGGGAATCGGGCTAGTAATCCGAAGGTTGCCAGTTCGATTCCCGGTCATGCAAACTGACGTTGTGTCCTTGGGCAAGGCACTTCACCCTACTTGCCTCGGGGAATGTCCCTGTACTTACTGTAAGTCGCTCTGGATAAGAGCGTCTGCTAAATGACTAAATGTAAATGTAAACTACCTGATGTTAGTGTGGAGCGATAGTTTAACTAGCTGATGTTAGTGTGGAGCGATAGTTTAACTATCTGATGTTAGTGGTGCGTAGTTCAACTAGCTGATGTTAGTGGTGCATAGTTCAACTAGCTGATGTTAGTGTGGAGCGATAGTTTAACTATCTGATGTTAGTGGTGCGTAGTTCAACTAGCTGATGTTAGTGGTGCATAGTTCAACTAGCTGATGTTAGTGTGGAGCGATAGTTTAACTATCTGATGTTAGTGGTGCGTAGTTCAACTAGCTGATGTTAGTGTGGAGCGATAGTTTAACTAGCTGATGTTAGTGTGGAGTGGAGTTTAACTACCTGATGTTAGTGTGGAGCGATAGTTTAACTATCTGATGTTAGTGGTGCGTAGTTCAACTAGCTGATGTTAGTGGTGCATAGTTCAACTAGCTGATGTTAGTGTGGAGCGATAGTTTAACTATCTGATGTTAGTGGTGCGTAGTTCAACTAGCTGATGTTAGTGTGGAGCGATAGTTTAACTATCTGATGTTAGTGGTGCGTAGTTCAACTAGCTGATGTTAGTGTGGAGCGATAGTTTAACTAGCTGATGTTAGTGTGGAGTGGAGTTTAACTACCTGATGTTAGTGTGGAGCGATAGTTTAACTATCTGATGTTAGTGGTGCGTAGTTCAACTAGCTGATGTTAGTGGTGCATAGTTCAACTAGCTGATTTTATAGTGGTGCGTAGTTCAAATTGCTGATGTTAGTGTGGAGCGATAGTTTAACTAGCTGATGTTAGTGTGGAGTGTAGTTCAACTAGCTGATGTTAGTGTGGAGCGATAGTTTAACTAGCTGATGTTAGTGGTGCGTAGTTCAACTAGCTGATGTTAGTGTGGAGCGATAGTTTAACTAGCTGATGTTAGTGTGGAGTGTAGTTCAACTAGCTGATGCTAGTGTGGAGTGTAGTTCAACTAGCTGATGCTAGTGTGGTGCATAGTTTAATTAGATGTAGTTTAGCAATGTCACTTACGATGGACAGATGACTTTCTGGCCTTTCTTGCCTTTGACCCCCTTGGCTCCTGTCAGGTCGAACCAGAGCAGCAGCAGCAGCAGGAGCCGCCATCCCGTCTGAGCCATGCTCTCTTCCTGGACACACACACACAAACGCCGACACACACACACACACACAGGCATGCACACACTCATGCATATGCACACAATCCCACACACATGCACACGCACACACACATTCACACACATACGAAGACACCCACACATACAGACACATGCACACACACATGCATGAAAGAAACCGACACAAACAGACACATGTAAACATGCCCACGTGCACACAGACACACACACACAGTTACAGTTAGTTGAATATTTTTTTATATTATCTGGATGCAACTTGCCTTCGTTACAACCCTGTTGTTTAGAACCCTTCCCAGTTCATGTGAGTATCAATATGCACTTAAAACTCGGAATTCTGTGGGCTGTTCACAGGCTAAAGAGTGTCTAACAAGACTGTTGCAGAGTGGTCATTACCATGACAAAGCAGACCGCACGGCAGCGGTCAGAAAGCTGTCCCGGTATGTAGGTTAACCAACCCCTCCGGTGGATAACTCATCCACGGTTCTCCTCACTTTCCTGCTGACACGTGCAGTCCCCCTCGGTCGCCTTCCCTACTTCTCCTCGCGGGAGCCTGCACCTCTACATCCTATCCAGTGTCGGCGGGAACGGCGAACCGCACGCAACTTCGTACCCGCCGCACGAGCTCGTTAATCAACTGGGGTGTCACTAACCCAGGAGAGAGGCCGTCCCGTCGTGGGAGGGGGAGAGAGGAGGGGGGAGATGACAATACTGCGGCTATGCAGGGAAACGCATTCACTGAATGGCGTAGGGCCATAGCTACCATCAACAGTATCCAACTACGGAGGCAATAAGGCTACATAATCAACTCCAATAACTCTGTTGATCACTTAAAATTCTCAGAATACGCAATCACACAGCGCCTGCATTGAGCTGCAGGACACGGCTTCTTCCTACACTAAAATGCAAAATGGAAGGAAATATGCTGGTCTTACCCTCCTGCGCGGGATGAAATATTTCAGAAGATCCGGTAAATACACATTACAGCACTGTCACGCTGCCCTTACGCCAGTCTCCTCGCGTGTCCTGTCCTGAAGTTCTCCTCAGCGCCCGCCCGCATGCGTGCGCGGAGAGGAGGGGGAATAATATGAGCGAGAGAGAGCAGAGCGAGAGGGAGAATGTGTGCATGTGTGCGCGCGCGCGTGTGCACCTGCTCTTTTACATGCGCAGTCTTGGGAAAACTACCGTCAGCATCACGTCGAAGCGCGAGCACGGTATAAAAGTCAGTGTGGCACGCGCAGCCTCCCCCATCCAACACTTTAATATCCCTTCATCTCTTCGCCGGGGGTGCCTTGAAGGTTACTGTGAGTCTCTCTGTGCCCTGCTCTCTCTCTCTCTCTCTCTCTCTCTCTCTCTCTCTCTCTCTCTCTCTCTCTCTCTCTCTCTCTCTCTCTCTCTCTCTCTCTCTCTCTCTCTCTCTCTCTCTCTCTCTCTCTCTCTCTCTCTCTCTCTCTCTCTCTCTCTCTCTCTCTCTCTCTCTCTCTCTCTCTCTCTCTCTCTCTCTCTCTCTCTCTCTCTCTCTCTCTCTCTCTCTCTCTCTCTCTCTCTCTCTCTCTCTCTCTCTCTCTCTCTCTCTCTCTCTCTCACACTCCAACAGGCGGACAGAGCGTTTTCGGAAGGTTTGACACAGCCTATGCTGTGTGCCGTACTGGGAAACGGGGGGAGACGGACAACGCCGGTATCAACCATTCGTTTCCTCATACGTGCGCATCAGTATTGATTTTTGAATCTGGTCAAATCAGCCAAATCCGAGTGTAAACCATGTCAGCCACACATGTCAGAAAGGTGGTGGGGGCGCGGGCGTGCGGGCGGAGTGACAGACAGGGATTGATTGGTTGAGTTAGAGAGAGAAAGGGATAGAGAGGGTTGAGTTGAATTGGAAAAAGAAACGGGAGGTTGAGAATGTTGTTGGAGGGAGAGAGACAGCCTGGGGTAAAAAACAGGGAGGGGGGGGGGAACTATGATATAGCCTAATCCTTCGACAATCAAATATCCTAATCCTGTATAACTATAGGCCTAGTTTTAAACCAGTCTGAGGACACGCCGTGTTTGTGGGTTACATTCCAACACAATATCTCCAGTTTCTCCAGAGCAGGTTCCTCATGCTCGCGAGCTAACGGTATCCGGTTATTATGTATGATAGCTGCTTCTCGTCACAGCGCGCTGTTCATGCGGCAGTCCGCGCGGTAGGCTACATGATGATAATTCAACATGGCCCACTGCGCTCCAGCCTCCAATTAAAGTCCATACCGACAGTGGAGCACATAGGACACCCACGATCTCGGCTTGTGAGTGCAGAATTCTCCGGCAACGTGTCCTGCGTGAAGCAGGACCATGGACAACGTCGAAGGCATGGAGGCGCTCATACTGGCACAATACAGTGCTAGTAGTGAACCGCTGACCATCCGTTTTTACATATAGGAGTAAGCCCATAGATACTGTGTAGAACTACCATTATATGCTTGCAAAACTTTCGTTGCTCAATTTTATGTACAAAGATCCTCACGTTCCCACCTTGTTAAAGTCAGAGCGACACCAGCTTGGACATCTTTGGTAGAAGCTTAAATCACACGAGACTTCTGTATCCCAGTTCTTATTTGACTTCATGGCTCTCAAATTAATTCGCACACGTATTACTTATAATACCACTATCAACCACACGAAGGCGCACAAACATGGCTGATGTCAGCAGTCTTGTCCCAGACTGAAGATCCAAGGTAACGACAAACGTCATTCAGAAGATTCAAACGGTCAAAAATTGAACTATGAGAAAAAAACCCGAAAAAAATAAACATTATCATAAATGAATGAAATAAGTGTTAGGCCTCAATAGTTATAAATCCAGTGAGTGGTGCAACCACTGGTTTAGACAGTGTATACAACAAGACTACACAGTATAACCACAACAGATCCAGAGTAAAGACATTGCAGAGAAACAATGGAAGAGACCCAGCTGTACAGATGAGACACACAGCAGAGGAGCAGACTCAGCCGACACAGAAATGACAGGATAACCACATCAGTTTTAGGGTTTATAGCAGCTGGAGGCACCTTACACAGGGGACAGATTGTGTACACACACACCTTAAAACGTGCACTGCTTGTTTACAGGGGCTCTAGTGGGATGTGTTAAGGTTCTGCTCAGTTAGAATGGGACCTGAGACACAGGCAGATTTTGAGTTGGCAATTTGGACAATTACTTCCCAGGGGGGCGTGGCCTGTGTCTATACGGGCGTGGCCTGTGTCTGGCCCTGTGATGTCACCAGCTCCACCAGTGTACCGGACGCAGGACGGTTCTCTCCACTCGTCCAGTTGTAGAACAGTCTGAAAGACAGAGCACAGTCATCACTAACACACACCCACACACACACACACACACAGGTTAGGTCACTTACTCAGCCACGTATTCCAACGGCGTCCAGGAAGTGGTGTCACCCTCTGGCATAAACTTCCTGTTCATGGGCGTGTCCAATGTGACACTGTGGAGGAGCAGGATTTGTCAATTAGATGCTTTCTAGTCTGTCATGAGTGTGTATGATTTGATGGAATCTGAGACAAACATGCAGAAAAAGACAGACAGACAGACAGACAACAACCAGAGAGACAAGCAGGCAGAGAGACCGAGACATGGATAGAGAAAGAGACAGTCAGACACTGACAGACAGAGAGACAGACAGACACACACACACAGACAGACACAGACAGACTCACGGCAGTATAGCGACAGCAGTTGCTCCAGGAGGCAGACCACTGTTGGCTCCTGCTAGAGACTGACACAGCTGGTGGACTGCTGCCTTCGCCATGCCATAACCCAGCATACCTGGAGACACAGCAATGGTAGTGCTGCAACAGTACTATCTTACTGTAGAAGTACTGTGTAGTAATACATTATTACAGTAACAGCAATACTATAGTACTGTAGTAGTATTACTGTTACAGAATGGAATACTGTAGCAATACATTACCATTACTGTAAGAGTAATACTGCGGTACTGTGCAGTAGTCCTGTAGGAATATACCATTACTGTAAGAGTAATACTGTGGTACTGTGCCGTAGTCCTGTAGGAATATACCATTACTGTAAGAGTAATACTGTGGTACTGTGCCGTAGTCCTGTAGGAATATACCATTACTGTAAGAGTAATACTGTGGTACTGTGCCGTAGTCCTGTAGGAATATACCATTACTGTAGCAGTAATTCTGTACTGGAGTAGTAATAGTACTGTAGTGGCATTACTGTGGTAGTGAGTGTCCACAGGTACACTCTTGCACTTTTGAGGTTCTTGCTGTTTAATTGTCAGGGGAGTCAGGTGGCTGAGCGGTGAGGGAGTCGGGCTAGTAATCCGAAGGTTGCCAACTGACGTTGTGTCCTTGGGCACGGCACTTCACCCTACTTGCCTCGGGGGAATGTCCCTGTACTTACTGTAAGTCGCTCTGGATAAGAGCGTCTGCTAAATGACTAAATGTAAATGTAATTGTAACTTGTCTAACTACATGCTCTTATTGTTCTTCCCTTTGGACTTATTTGGTTTCACCATGTATGCTTCATGTTTGGCTACCCGCAATGTTTGGGGCTATCTCGTTGTCATGATCAGTGACCTATGCACTTTTGTAAAACTGTCTCTGGGAAGTCGCTTTGGATAAAAGCGTCTGCTAAATGCATTAATGTAAATGTAAGATTCCTTTCCAAGATTCCTTAGTCCTGTAGTCACACTGAACATTAGGGGTTTGTGTGTGTGCCTGGGTATATATGTGTGTGTAACTGGGTTTGAGTGGGTGTGTACCTGGGGATCCAGTCAAACCAGCCTTGGCCCCCGCCAAAGTGAGCAGCCCTCCCTCCTTCAGGTGTTTGGTTGCTAGGTGACTGGAAATGGTTGAGGTCCACACACTCTGTTTCCACATCAAGTCACTGTTCTTAAAGAGAGCTGGAAGGATGAAGTGAGAAGGAAGAAGAGAAGTGTAGAGAAGAGTGGGGGGAGGCAGAGAGAGAGGGAGAGAGCGGGTTACTGAGAAATAATGTGAAGTCTTCATTAAGAGAGGGAAGGAGATGGGGTCTGCAAGTTGACCTCTTACCTTTTGCCTTGGCGCTTCCTCCTGCCCAGCCTCCTGCCACACACAGAATGGCATCCACCTTCTGTTCCCCTAGTAACGAAGACACATCTGCCGTCACCTATGCAATGAAACACATCCATAATCAGTATCAACTTACCAGTTCTGGTACATGCAAGTTATTGGTGGTCTGAGTCATTGTCATTTCGTATTAATGGACTAAATAGATTTTCAACATTGGTATTGGTATACATGTCTCTCAAACACACACCGACTCACCTGGTCCGCCTGTCCGGTGAAGGAGTCGTTAACTGTAACCAGTACGTTGGCGTTCGCGTCCTCGTTGGCACCGATATCAACGCTTGCGACCCACTGTCAACGAAAATATAATTAAAGATAATTGTCAACGCCGTGAGTTGTCTTCTGAACTGAACACGTGTGGTACCGAAATAGGTGGTGACCTATCCAAAACTGACCAGGGCCAGGGGTCGCTGTTTTAATGGCTTGCTAATGTTAGGGTTATGGCTCGAACATTTGCGGACCCTTATGGCAAGCGATTAAAACAGCGACACAGTTTTTGATAGGTCACCGATTTCGGTACAACACCGGTTCAGTTCAGAAGACATCTCGCCGTTGGTAGCATTTAGCCGTAACTAGTACAGCATAGAGATTTACTGTGGGCTACTTATCAATTGCAACTTAGACAGGGTTGCAGAAAGTTCTAGTTAATTAAGCTACATAACTATCTACGGGCTGTCCAACTAGATTTAAATTAGATTACAAGCCAGCTACACACCCACCCAGCTCTTAGATTTGAAGTACTGCACGCATGCAGACCCCAGGGCGCCTTTTCCGCCGTACACAATGACTTTGCGTGCTTCAGCCATACTCTCGATGAGTCCTGCACTCTACCCTCGCTACCTGTTTACTTTAAGGACACCGCTGTACGGTGATTAAACTAGCCTCACATACAAATTGCACAATGTTCACTCATTCTGGGGTTTAACCGGAAGTCTTTAATGCTAGTCCGAAATCTGCTTCAGACCAATAGTTACAGTGGGCGTTGCTTTGTGGTGTTCCTTAGTTCATATCCCAGCGCAGCCCGTTAAGATGGGCGGCAACTACGCCAGTGTTGTGCTGTCGTGTTTGCGTGGTATAGCTAAACTGGCGTCTGGCCCACATGAACTGCATTTAAATGATCAACAACGATGATTTATTTTTAAGACAGTCTGAACGGCTTTCGTCTGTCATACTAGCGTAGATCGCAGCTAACCTCAGAAAAACACAACATCGATTTAATTCACCCTTTAGACATACCCCAATACAGGATTTCTGTCCCTGTTGCGGAATCTCCGCCGGTTGGAGTATGAATCGAAGATATATCGTACTGCCACTCTGATTGGATAGGAATCCAAAAATCATTTCCCTGTACACAACCGAGGTGACGTTGCAGACAACACGTCTTCCGCACACAATCCAGGTACAGCACTGTGGAATATCAGATCCAGAGCTCTTGGAGCCGGCTGTTTTAAAGAAAATGAGTGAAAGTGCCGCTGACACAAAGACGCTGTGCCTTTTCGATGTAGACGGTACGCTCACCGCTGCACGCCAGGTAAGTAAGACTGATAAGAGAAAAAGAGACAGACAATCATTAGGCTAGAATGTAAACATAAT
This sequence comes from Osmerus eperlanus, assembly GCF_963692335.1. NCBI lineage: Eukaryota > Metazoa > Chordata > Actinopteri > Osmeriformes > Osmeridae > Osmerus > Osmerus eperlanus. The sequence continues at coordinate 13,810,977 of NC_085031.1, forward strand.
CTAATTAATTATTTTTAATTAATTACTTTACTAAGCAGCATTACTCGTTGGCTTGGACAAGCCTCGTCAATACGGCCACTGGAGCAGAAGAGCTAATATTCCTGTTGAAGTTGGGTGCCAGCTAGCCGACTTCCGATACACTGTGTTATAGCGCAGACTCAGAGACTTGTGTGATTTGACTCTGTTTCTGTCTGGTCCCAGCGCGTGACACCGAAGATGTACGAATTCCTTCAGCGCCTTCGGGGGCGCGTACGTGTCGGTGTGGTGGGGGGCTCCGACCTCGACAAGATCCGGGAGCAACTAGGGGAGGACGGTGAGCGTGTGACTGGTGTAACTGATCCCTTGTATAGGCCAGGATGACCTTTCTACAGCCTTTATGTATGAGAGTGTCACACAGACAGACAGACAGACAGACAGACAGACAGACAGACAGACAGACAGACAGACATAAACCATACAGACAGATAGAAATCCCTATTAAAAAAAACTGCCAGGATCTGGTGTCAGCTAGGGGAATCTACTGAAGGTCTACTGTGCCTGTACCTTGTGTGTATTTGTGTCCAGTTGTACAGAAGGCGGATTATGTGTTTGCTGAGAATGGACTTGTGGCCTATAAGAATGGACAACTTCTGGCAGTGCAGGTAAGACTGTCTCTTATTGGCTAGTTTGCCAACCATGTCCCATGTCCACTTCCTTATCTCAGATCCCTGGTCTGTGATTGGTCTGTTTAGAGCATTCAGGCGCACATGGGGGAGGAACTTCTTCAAGACTTCATCAACTTCTGCCTCAACTACATGGCCAAGATCAAGTTGCCCAGAAAAAGGTACACCCACGCACACATACGCACTTCTGCCTCACCCACATGATCAAGATGCCCTGGAAGAGGTACACACACACGACTGACTGGTCCTCTGTCCCAGGGGAACGTTTATTGAGTTCCGTAACGGAATGCTGAATGTGTGTCCTGTTGGTCGGAGCTGCTCTCAGGAGGAGAGGATAGAATTCTACGAACTGGACAAGGTCAGCCTCTCTTCTTACCTCTTTCTGTACCCCTCTGTCTTTATACCTCTGCCTCTCTCTCTGTCTGCCTCCCTCCTCTTCTGGTTTCTCTCTCTCTTCCTGTCTCTAGCTTTTTCTCACTCTGTAAAACAAGCTGCTGTTGATGTTTCAGTCCACTAGATAGCACTGCAGGACAGTCATCACACATTCCAGCACCTTCTTTTTTCTTTTTTACAGAAAGAACGAATCCGAGACAAGTTTGTCTCAGTGCTGCGAGAAGAGTTCAAAGGCAAAGGCCTGGCATTCTCTATAGGTATGACCTTTGACCCAAGGCCTGGCCTTTCTCTTCAGATCTGACCCCTGAACCTAACACTGACATGCACCCTCTCCTGCCTTCCTGTGTGTGTGAAGGGGGTCAGATCAGCTTTGATGTGTTTCCTGAGGGCTGGGACAAGCGCTACTGTCTGGGCCTGCTCGACAGTGATGGATACTCCACCATACACTTCTTTGGAGACAAAACCAACCCTGTGAGTAACACCTAATGCCAGACTGGCTTCTACCGGTATCTATTGGCCTGTAACTGCTCCTTGCTGTGTTCCACTGTAACACAAGTCATGCTATAACTGCTTTATGTGTGTGTGTGTGTGTTAGGGGGGAAATGACTACGAGATTTATGCAGACCCTCGAACCATCGGCCATGAAGTGAGCAGTCCGGAGGACACACAACGCATCTGTGAGCAACTGTTCTTTTCCTGAGAGGAGGAGGAAAGGGGTCAGGGTCAGGGAGGGATGAGTGAACCGTGAGCCATGACATCATCACACCTGTATATAATCACCAGGATGTAAATCAGCTGTTTCTGAATAAAGAACTGAACCATTCAACGTCCAATTCGCTTTAATGTCTCTCTGTCACATACACACACAATCTCTCTGTCACACACACTGTCTCTCACATATACACACATACACACATACACACACACACACACACACACACACACACACACACACACACACACACACACACACACACACACACACACACACACCATGCCTGCAGTTGATAGCTTCTCCCCCCAGTCTGTAACAGAACGTCAGTCTCAGAGTTGGAGCTGCACTAGACATGCAGTACTGCAGAACATCCTCTTCTTTTCCTCTCTTCTTCTTCTATCTCTTCTCTTCCTCCTCCATAGTAGAGCCTGGACCACACATGGGGAGTGCACTCCTCTTTCTCCTCTTCTTCTCCTCTACATGAAGGCCTGGGTCTCACAGGGAGAGGGCCCTCCTGCTCTACAGGAAGGCCTGGGTCTCACAGGGAGTGTGTGTTCCGGCCACAGCAGCTAGCAGAGCAACGTCCTCACACTCAATCCTGCGAGAACACACAAAATCCATCATTTATACATCCTCTGTATTCATTATTTGTACTGCAGTGTGTGTGTGTGTGTGTGTGCCTACCCCACGGTTATAGCCAGGCCTTTGGTACTGCAGTGTGTGTGTGTGTGTGTGTGTGCCTACCCCAAGTGTGTAGCCAGGTCTTTGGTACTGCAGCGGGTGTGATCTCTCAGGTAGACTGCCAGCAGTCTGCTTCTCAGGTACAGCTCCTGGAGACAGTCCTCCAGGTGTCTCACACACTGCAGAACACACACATTAAACACTGTGTGTGTGCACAGCTTGTACGACTACACTAGCGTGTGCTTACATTGCCTTGGTGGCCCCAGTCTTAGCGTTTACAGATGTGTGTTCTTACATATTGTGGCCCCAGCCCCAGCTTGAACAGGTGTGTGGTGGAGAGCAGCAGGGTGGAGACTAGAGAGGAGGGGGCCACCTCGGGCCCCAGGCCCCTCCTCTGACTGCTGGCCACCTGGACACACACACGCTCCACGTCCGCCAGCACACACACCGCCTCAGCCATGGGTTCGTCAAGCACGGGGTACTACACACAACAACAGACCTGTTATAAACCTGTTAAACACTGTTTTACGCTTCCATTCAAACATACATTTGTATACCGGGAACACTGACATTCTACAGAGTGAGAAGAGGGAAGGAGAAGATTGAAAGAAAAAACAGAAGTTGGGAGGTGGGGCCAAGTGATGATGTCACTCACCAAGACGGCATGCTCCAAATCTCCCATGATGCTTTGCAGCAGGTGCTGGTGAGCCATGGTGCCATGGAGAGCAAAGTCTGCCAGGTAGTCAGGGCTGAACTCTCCCAGCAACGAACGACCCAGGTCACTCACACACACCCCATGCACCGCCTCAAACCTAATACACACACACAGGTGTGTAAGAAGGCAACACACACATTGTGTTTTCTTGTGTGAATGCAGCTGTTACTGTTACCTGGGCAAGGGCAGCTCCAGCTCTGGTGCTGTGTTCGGTTGTCTTGAGAACAAACAGCCGATGTTGTCATCCTCACTGGATTGATCCTCTCCCACCTCCTCTCCTTCCCCCTTTCTGACAACTTCTCCTCCCTCGTCTTCCTCTCTTCCTTTGGCTCTTCCCTCTGCTCCTCCTCCCCCATCCTCTCCAACCCTTATTCTGTCTCCCTCCTCCCCCTCTCCTCCGCCTACTCCTCCTCCTTCCAGACCCATACTCTCCAACTCCCAGGTGGGCAAATCCCCCCTACCCCTGTCTACCCTCTCCTGTGTGTGTGATGGGTGTGTATGAGGAGAGTTTGTGTGTGAGGTGTGTGTTTGAGGAGTGTGTAAGGGGTGTGTGTGAGCAGGGTGTGGTTGCGTGTGAAGGATGTGTGAGGGGTGGGTTTGAGGAGTATCCGTGGGGTGTGTGTGAGGTGAGGGTTGTGCGTGAGGAGTGTCTGTGTGTGGGGGGGGTACGTGAGGTGAGGGGTGGGGTTGAGGAGTGTGCGTAGGAGTGTGTTCCTCCAGGGGAGAGCAACGTATGAAGTAGGAGAGGACGTAGAGGAGGCGCTGGACCTGATCCCTCCTCCTGCCTAAGACCACCGTCCGACACACACGCAGGGGACTGCCCAGAGCTCCATACAGGTCACCTGAACACACACACACACTGTTAGGACTGCCCTCTCTTTTGAACAAGTCACCTCCGGTACACACACACACATATACACACACAAGGTTTAGGTGTAGTTCGGGGGGGGGGTCAGAGTTTAAGGATGAAATCTCACCAAGCTGAGCCCACAGGGGGTTGTAGGGGTGGGACTTGCCCAGCATGTGCACTGATTGGCTGGTGTGTTTCTCACAAAGGCCTGTGATTGGTGGCTGGTTGCTGGGGGTTACCGTTGGGACCCAAGCCAGGTGATGAGTCAGTACGGCCGTGAGGAGAGACGAGAGGAAACTGACAAACACATAAACACACAATCACACACACACAAGTTGTGACATAGGCTCATGCTAGGCTCATGCTTTTGCAACAGTGTGTAATTAGAACATAACAGAACAAATGTATATATTGTTGTTATGGTGTGTTATTAGACAATGTGGTATTAAATAACTTTGGTTATTATGTATTATAGTCCACAATAATACTATATTATTATACTTCAACAGTAATACAGGCCATAGTAGTACTACAGTGATATGGTACATAGTTAAGGGCTAATCTTACCAGCCTTATATACAATAGCATAGCATAGCATAGCATAGCATAGCATAGCATAGCATAGCATAGTCTCACTTGCTCCGGGTGTCCATCAGTGCACTCAGCTCCTGCAGAAAGCGCTGACAAAGACGGTCTCGCTCAGCATTCTGGGATACCATGGTCAACCACACTGGCTCCAAGATTCTCGGGGCCATGAAGAGGTTCCAGAGTGCTGTCCTACACACACACACACACACACACACACACACAAACACATTAATGCTCTGAATCTATTGCTGTAACATCTGACCCTGCAGACCATCAGAACCTGTGATTACCATGACGATGCCCTCTGACCTGAACTCTGCCAGCGCGTCCATGACCCGGCTGACGTACAGCTGCTGCCTCTGGGTCGAATCATTCACTTGGCGACACAGCAACATGGCCTGGACACACACACACACAAACAAACATACATATAAGCAGAGTAGAAAACAGAAGAGAGCACAAAGCACACATCTAACACGCAGCGTATATATTGAACAGCAAATTTAAACACACACAACCACAGTGTTACACACCCTCTCAACTGCCATCTTGAGTTTGTTCAGGTGAGCCTCAATGAGGGGGAAGTGGGAGAAGAAGAAGTCGATGAAGGAGTGTGTGTCGTCCTGTATTCCAGTCGGCGAGGACTGCGTGTCTTCTGGCAGAGTGATGATGATGCTCAGAGCAATCTTCCTCCTCCGTGCCATGACAGGACCAGAGCTGCAGCTCTCGTCTGATTGGCTGAACCTCTCCTCACTGCTCCTGGTACACAGGGGATAGGTCAACCAGTGCCCTTTCTCCAGCTGCACGTACAGTATTAACCACACTGTGAACAACACCTCAACAACACTGTAAATTACAGTGCAACAAACTACACAGTGAACTACACTGCAACAAACTAAACTGAGAACAACACTGCAACAAACTACATTGTGAACCGTAATGCCACAAAGTACGTTGTGAACTACACTACAACAAACGACATCGTACTGCAGCCTGTGCACTGCTGTGTGACAGAACGCATTCCGTTACCGAGGAGTATGGTACTCCAGGCTGGTGTTGAAGCTGCGTTGTAGGCGTCTCTGATAGGATGAGCTGGAGGAAGGGGTGGAGCCTGGCGAGGCCAAGGGTGTGGCCAGTGATGCTGAGAGTCAAGAAAGGTTTAAGGTTAAGGGGTTCATTATGGGTGACTGTGACAAAGGTGCACTTCGCTGTAACTATGGTGACAGTAACCTTGACAACAGTGTAGGAGGGGGTACCTGAGCGAGCTATGCCACTGTCTCCATCTTCACAGAACACTCGTCCAGGCATGTCCACTGGAGTGCTGTGGGCTGGCACACACACACACTCACATTTTATACCTTATACCATACCCTCTATTATACTACATGCAGTATCAAAAGCAAAAATCCTGTGTGGCCAAATCTGTTATTGCACTGCCATTGTGTGTGTGTCTGTGTGTGCCTGTGGTCCATACAGTACCTATACTACCACTGCTGCTGATGCTGTGGCCAGGACAGTCTTGGGAGGCAAATTCAAAACTATCATGTAACCTAGACACACACACACACACTGTTAAAAGACACTCACACACACCTGGACATTCACACTGTTGGAAGACACACACATACCCGGACACACACACTATTTGAGGACATACACTTTTAGAAGATATGCGCCCCCCCCCCCCCCCCCACCTCCACACACACACTGTCAGAAGAGATACATTTATATTAGTAACTGATAAAAATGTTTGAGAGATACATTTATATTAGTAACTGAACAAAATTATTGACAGATACATTTATATTAGTAACTGATCAAAATGATTGACAGATACATTTATATTAGTAACTGATCAAAATGATTGACAGATACATTTATATTAGTAACTGATCAAAATGATTGACAGATACATTTATATTAGTAACTGATCAAAATGATTGACAGATACATTTATATTAGTAACTGATCAAAATGATTGACAGATACATTTATATTAGTAACTGATCAAAATGATTGACAGATACATTTATATTAGTAACTGATCAAAATGATTGACAGATACATTTATATTAGTAACTGATCAAAATGATTGACAGATACATTTATATTAGTAACTGATCAAAATGATTGACAGATACATTTATATTAGTAACTGATCAAAATGATTGACAGATATATTTTTCTTACGTGTTTGTGCTTCCCATGGAGCTGCCAACTCGAGCAGAGAAAACTTTACTGACCATCAGCTGAGGAGGAGATCTGTTGGGACAGACAGTGATGTCACCACACAACTCACCATGGTAACAGGAGCAACTGTTTCTCACCTTATGTGATGGATCTTGAGCGTAGAGCCCTTGTAACTCATGGCAACTGATCCAAACATCATCTCCCCAAACATGTTGACATCTGACGATGGTCGGGTGTACTAGAACACACACACACACACCCACTGCTATCACCGTTTCTCAAAGCGGTGTGGATCTATTCAAATGTGTGCGTGTTTGTGTGTGTGTGTACCTGGTAACTGGGTGAGGGCTCTCTTTGTTTGTGACTCTGGGTGCTTATTCCAGGACTCTTCTGGCAACGTGTGGGAGACTCTGCTTCCTCTCCACCAGCCTCCACACACACACACACACACACAGTTTTAAACTCTGACCTGCTTTGGCCTCTTTATGCTGCAGCATCATGAGACCACAGGATTACAACATGTGACAAAGGCTTTAGTAATGCACACACACACATGCACAGATGCACAAACACACACTCACCTGTTTCTTGATGGTGGAGGAGTCGAACAGGACCTGTCTGCCTCGACGCTCACAGTCCTGAAACAGCAGCAGCCTGATCTGACTCAGATCCAAATCCCCCGATACCCAGCTGGAGGAGAGGAGGAGATAAGAGGACAGGAGGAGAGGAGAGCGAGAGGAGGACAGGAGGAGAGGAAAGCGAGAGGACAGGAGGAGGAGAGGAGGAGAGAAGACAGGTGAGGAAAGACAAGAGGAGAGAGGAGATGGGAGGGGAGAGAGGAGGATAGACGGAGAGGAAGAGGAGACAAGAAGCGGTGAGGGGGGGAAAGGAGGAGAGGAAGAGAGGTTAGGAAAATAGAAGGGAGGATGGTTGAAAGCAGGAATATTCCAGTAAACATGGAATCAGCAGACAGAAATACAGCCTACCTGCTCTCCATGCTGGTCTCCATGATGGTCCAGGCCAGGGGCTGCTGCCAGGTTTTGTGTCCCAGTCTCAGGGCCCCTCAGCGGGCTACTGCCCCAGCCTGCCCCCCCTCTCTACACACATCCTGGAGCACAAGACTGTCAGATGACCGACTGAGACTGGCTGCGGCTGAGGCTGCACACTGCTGTTGCGTGTGTGTATGTGTGTGTGTGTGTGTGAGAGAGATCAGGGGGAGGGCAAGGGAAATACACCGCGTGGTCTGTTTCCCATACTGTAAACAAACACACACTTTCAGTGAAGCACCCCTCCAACACACACACACTCTCACCGCTGTATTTCCATCTTCAGGGGTGTGTCTGTTTATAGTATCTGTGTCCCCCCAAATTGTTTCTAGGATTGCCAGGTGTCGAGCAAGGTCTTGCCATTTCTCTCAGGGCAAGGCTGGGTTCCATTGGTAAAAACACAGACACACACAGTCGCCATGCCCCCACCCTTGACAGCCCTCTCTTTATCCTCTCACAGGCACTGCTGTGTGTGTGTGTTTGTGTGTGTTGTTCTGGGGATGCTGGTGCGTGCCACCACAGAATCAAAGAGCCTGCTCATAATGCTGGGTATCAACACTGCCTAAGGATCTGTGTCAACACACACATACACACACACAGGAAGAAAGGCAGCATTAGAGTATTTGAACAAGGTCTTGGTGGGAGACTGATGGACTACTGTCTCTGTCCAGAGAAAAGGCAACCATAGCAACTGCCCCAGAATGCAACACTGTGTGACCAGCTGTGATAGCTAGGTCAGAGTTCATCTGCCCCACACCACTCAGACACAGCTGACCAGGTAGTATTAAACAGGTTGATTTATTTCCACACTCAAAACCGCTGCAGGACTCCTGTGTCTCACGTTAACGCCACACACACACACACACACACACACACACACACACACACAGTGTGACATGCACACACTCTCAAACGTACCCTCTCAGAACATAAACACGCACTCTCTCACAAATAAAAACACACACACACACAGACTGCCTCTCAAACACAAAGATCCACAGTTTAACGCATTCTCTCTTAAGAAACCCCCAGATAAACAGGCCCTCAGTGATCCATTATAGTCCCTCTGTAATTCATTATGGTCCCTTATAGTTATTCAGTATCAAATGCCCCCTGTGTCCCACATCCCTGCAGAGGAGCTGCTACAGTGAGATAAACAGTCATTCAGATAAACAGTGATTCGGATAAGCAAGGATTCCCCGCTCTTCTGCACCCCCTGGTGGTCGGACATGGCGCTACCCCTTGGAGAACGCCGTCAGCAGGGCTCCTGTCAAGACCAGCGAGAAGGCTGCTCCCAGAACCATGAAGTTACAGCAGCCCTGGAGAGGAGGGGAGAAAAGTGAGGATGGGAGAGTTGCAAACAAAAAATGAAAAGACAGTGAAAGAGAGGAGGATGAGAGAGGGAAGTAGAGGGGGATAAGAGATGGAAGGAGAGGGGGATAAGAGAGGGAAGGTGAGGAGGGTAAGAGAGGGAAAGAGATGAGGGTGAGAGAGGGAAGTAGAGGGGATAAGAGAGGGAAGGTTAGGAGGATAAGAGAGGGAAGGAGAGGAGGGTGAAAGAGGGAAGGAGAGGAGGATGAGAGGGAAGGAGAGGAGGATAAGAGATGGAAGCCAAGGATGGATAAGAGAACAAAGGAGAGGAGGATGAGAGGACAGAAGAAGAGGATAACAGAAGAAGGGAGAGGGCTTCACCTTCACTTCCTTAAAGACCAAGACTCCCCACAATGCAGCAATTAGACCAGGACCCTGAAACACGCAAGTGCATCACACATTACCAGTTACCGTGGTCATGTGGGGAAGCTACAGTTGTTACCATGGTGATGTTGGGAAGCTACAGTAGTTACCGTGGTGATGATGGGGAAGCTGACCACAGCACTCAGGTAGGTGTTTGCCAGAAACCAACAGCATGTGGCCACTCCCCACATTACACCTGACACGAAGCCTATGGACAAACACACCTTAGACCTTGGTATGCGTGTGTGTATGACAGGTGTTGGTCATTTTGTGTGTGTGTATGTATATGAGAGTGTGTGTGTGTGTGTCTCACCAGGCAGCACAGCTCCAGGGTAGACCTTAGGTTTGTTCTTCATGACAGCACAGTAGATCAGGAAGTAGACAGTGCTGGTCAGGAAGATCCCACTGAACTGGGCAAACACATAGTCCAGGTCTGCACACACACAGAGAGGGGGCTGTTGGGTAATGTAGTGTTGCAGTTCATTGAAAGGTGGTAGAATGGTTAATGTAGCACTGTAGTTCATGGAGAGGTGGTTGATGGATAATGTAGTTACCAAACTGGCTGGCACCAGCGAAGGGACTGTGTGGCTTGTCAGCATGGTTCTTTATGTAGAGAACCGGAATGAAGGAGGACCCGTAGAGAAGACCTGCTACAACTGCCAGAAAGGACCCCCTGGAGGGGAGTGAAGAGGAGAGGGAGAGAAGGGGGAGGAGAGATGTTACTAAGGGGGAGGAGGGATGGATCGACACCCTGTTGTGATCGAAGGAGAGAGCGGTACATACACCAGGCGTTTTTTCCGAGGGGCCAGTCTGTCCACCCACGACTCATCCGACATGGAGCCACCGTCCGAGTTCACACACTGCACACACACACACACAGTCAATAAAAGGTGGATTCATGACAGATCTACACAGAGAGGTGTGGATGACTGACTCACGCTGTCCACCAGCAGGGGCGCCTCCTCTGGACTGGAGGGTTGTCTGTTCACATCACTCTTCACGAAGAAAAAGGTCAGCGCACTGAGGGAAGACAACACACACACACACAGGTGAGGAATCACACCACTGAATATACTCACTGAGGCTCACACACAAGCACACAGACCAATACAATCACACACAGACCAATACAATCACACACAGACAAATACAATCACACACAGACCAATACAATCACACACAGACAAATACAACCACACACTGGACTACCTGAGTAGACAGAGTGCAGCTCCGTAGTAGTTGAGTGTTGGTTTGGCCACCTCCTCTGGATCTATACCAAACCATCCAAACCTGTACACACACAGACACACATCACCCACACAGTTACAGCATGGGAAACAGAGAGTGTGTGGTGTGTGTGAGTAGGAACGTACCTGGAGCTGGCCCAGCCTATCAGGAGGTTGAATGAGGCCCAGATCAGGAGCCCCATGCCCAGGCCTATTGTCTTCACTATGGGTACTACAGTGATGTTACCTGGACACACACACAGTTTACATTACAGGAAATAGATTGTGTGTGTGTTTGTAAGTTTCTATTGTATTCTGCTTTAATCTACTTAGGCTCTCCTCCTCTCTCCTCTCCTTTCACAGAGTGTGCATATGTATTAATATGATGTGAGGTCCAACAGGTAGTAGTAATGGCTACTTTTTACTTAAGTATATGTCAGAGCCCAATACTTCTTTACTTTAACTTGAGTGAAAAATTTTAGTCAGCACTTCAACTTTTACCAGTCTTTTTAAACATGAGTATCTGTACTTCTACTTGAAGGAAGGATGTGTGTACTTTTGCCATCTCGTGTGTGTGTACAGTACCTGTAGCCCAGACGGCTCCTCCTACCATGGCTAGGGGCCAGAAGTCAGGTGATCCCAGGATGATGTTCACCACCAGAGACACACTCCAGATCGCTGCACACAACACCCACTGGAAAAACAGGCCTGACACACACACACAATAAGTAGCCTGCAGAGATCGTTCACTCTATCGCTGTAAAAACTTTAAATTAAAAAAATCTTACCGTCTCCGGTGTTGATTTTCTTCACCGGGACAAAGTTACTTCCGTAAAAGAACACGGCCACTCCACATGATATGAAACCATACGCCAACTCGGTGGAATTTGAAGAATTTGTCACAATTTGGACCTGTAGATTCCAGCTAGTGGACTCTACCGTACCTGGAAGAACGTTATGGATGATAAACCAGCTGTAAGTTAGCTTGTTTAGTTAGTTTTACGGTTACCTATAGAAAGGTTCAAACAAAGCCAGGGACGACCGTAGCCTACCTTGTTGTAATACAGGACTTGCATCCTGAAGACATTCCGCTGTCTCGCCACATAAAGTTGCCAAAAGCAAAATGCTGCAAACCTTTATTAACATGCCGGAAAATCTGTAAGAACCGGTCTATTAGCAAGCACCCAAGACAAGAATGTGCTCCAGATTAATATCAGGCCAACTGTTTTGTTTGGCGGTGGGTTTACTTGCAAAATTACAGAAAGCAGCCACATAAGAACATCTTCGGGAGCCGGCAGAATTTAGAGACGTAGACGTAAGCTTCCGTAAACATCAGCCGACTGCTTCAGTGTACACGTGATCTATGTGGTTTTTCTTTTATTTTTTATCTATGTGGATCGGTACATTCAAAACCACACATTTGAAGTCAGCAGTACTTAAAGGGCGGTTCTAACAGCCAGCAAAAGAAAATGACCACGTTTCCATTCGTCGTGGAACAGATTACAAACAGGCCAGTACACTTCATGCAACACAGTAGTGTTTAACAACATTATTATTAATATTATCATGAAGTGAACCTCTCATACCCACACTGCCAGACTATGGAAGTTACTGCACTACACCAAGTTTCAACATGTACACTTCAGTACACTTCATGCAACACAGTAGTGTTTAACAACATTATTATTAATATTATCATGAAGTGAACCTCTCATACCCACACTGCCAGACTATGGAAGTTACTGCACTACACCAAGTTTCAACATGAAAACAAACACACTGAGCCAGCAAGTCCCAAACCTGTGTTTTATTACAAATCATACCGGAAGAGTTAACAACATTTACAGACAAAGTTATGAGGATCGATACAGGTAGGATGGTGGTTGGAGGACATGGAGGAGACTTGTAGAGGGCAATAGGGTGGTAGGCAAGGGTTGGGAGGTCAGGCAGGTATGGGGAGGGGTAGGTAGTGGGCAGATGGAGGCAAAGGTAGGACGTAGGTGGGGGCAGTCAGAGGGCAGGTAGGTGTTGTTAGTAGCTCTTGGTGGTCTCGTATGTGTCAGGGAAGGGCAGAGAGATGTGTCCTGATCCCTCCACAAGGGGCAGCATCCCAGCGTTGGGGACAACGTTCCATGACAGGGTCAGGGTGATGTTCTTATTGGCTCTGCTCAGAGAACAAACAGACAAGACACAGTTACCATGGAGACATGAAAGCTATTGTACCATGACGCCATTACCAGGGAGATATGACATCTAGTGTACCTGAGACGGTTACTGTAAAGAAATGAAAGACGGCTCACCTGAGGCCGTTTCCGTCGTCAAAGAAGAAGTATTTAGACTTGGTTTCTCTGAGGTTGAGCTTGGTGCTCTCTCCTCTTAGGACGATCTTATCCCACAGAACCACCTGGTTCAGAGCCTGGGGAGGAGGGGTGGTAGGGATGAGTGTACAGGACTTAGGTGTGGGCAGGAGGCCTTAGAAGTAGTAGGTATGTGTGTATACATGTAAACAAGGTGGGTGGGTGCGACTGCATGCGTGCGTGTGTTTACATTGGTCCTGGTGGCATACTCTGCAGACAGATACAGGAAGAGTTGCTTCACGTTCCAGTCGAATATGGGCCTCAGATGTATAGGAAGTTAAGGTACACACACACACTGGGGGGGTCTGTTTTACATACACCTACACACATACACCAGGCGCGCGCACACACACACACACACACCAGGCATGCATTCTCTCCCACACACACACACACACACACACACACACACACACACACGTGCCATGTGACTAATAGTGGGTAAGGATATCAGCTGAGAGATCAAACGTGATGAAGCCTAGGTCACTCCTCTCTCTCGGCCCTGTAAAGTCGTCCACACTTTTACTGGAGGGGGGAAGAGGGGAGAGATGGAGATTAAGGTTAATGAAAGAGGTCCTCAGGACTAAACAGTACTCCAATAGTTTTAAACGGAACATGCATACGAAATGGAAGTTCTCCATGGTTCTGTATAAAATGTTATGTTCTTCGTTTCAATGCTAGGGATATTCAATGGAAATGTTCTGCTCCGTGGTTTTGTACGTTCCATATGGCAGCTCAAAGCAACGTCAAAACAAAGCGCCCTTACTGACGTGCTTCTCAGCCATTGGTTAATACAGTTTAGAGAGAGAACTGCTGAGTTACAGTGTGCTTACTTGCTGTCTAGTAACGGTGGTTAAACGTATCTTTTTCAATCTATTAAATTCCATTCTGTTCTTTTGGCTGTGTGGCAATGTGGCTAGCGTGCTATGTGCAAATATGTTGATTCCTGCTTTCAAGCCATTGATGATGCTCAACGTTAGCATAATTGCTAGCTAGCGCAAGCTAAGTTGAGACTGCAGCATCTTCCACACAGTGTTGCGTCCTTGCTAAAAATGCGACGCTATTTGACATAGCTGAAGTATAGTCGGGTCAGGCACATTCATCGCGATAATAACACTCACAGCATAACTCGGGATACATGGATGTCCACTGGCACGCTACGGTCTTTAAACGCAGTTGTGACGAAACAGCCGAACGTGAGCGCAGCCATTACGCTTAGGGAAAAGGCAAAGAGGGAATTCGCCCTCGACAGTACAGTATTCATATTACTACACTCCGCTGAGAGTCCACATTCATATATTAAGGTAAAAGTATAACGGGTACGCTCATCTGTATCAAAGCAGGAAGTGTTGAACACAAGGAAGCTGTATTCTTCGCTGCATACAGCGGCAACACAATGCGACGAAGAGCACTCCGCTGCCCTCGTGTGTTATAATCTCAGCGTTGCATTGTGTTCATGTCGTGTAGGACTCGAAACCCAAAACCTAAACTCATAGTCAGAACTAACCTTAACCTTTTATCCTTTGTCATTCATTGATTTATATGGTTATATTTATATCACGGTTTATGGTAGTACTTGAGTGTATATTCTATTATGTAATTAAGCCCCCCCCCACACACACACTGTACACACACACATTCAGCAGCGTGCGTCTGTGGTGAATTATGTTTTGTTGACACTGATGCTGGAGATACCTAGATTACTGGATATCCCATAATAGCAACTTTACCATTCTCCTCACAGGACCTTTATATTCCCTTGCAAGACAGCTATGTCCCGTAGTAACATCTGGATATCCCTTAAGACCCGGATATCCTATAGGAACACCTCGGGTCTCACATAATACGCACCTGAGGTTTCCCATAATAAGACTTGGATATCCCATAATAATACATTTATATCCCATAGTAAGACCTGGATATGCCATAATAAGACCCGAATATCCTATAATAAGACCTGGATATCCCATAATAAGACCTGGATATCCCATAATAAGACCTGTACGTCTCATAAGCGCCAAGATCAGATGCCTGCTCCCCAGAGATCACATATCACCGGGACAGAGCACGCAAGTGACTCCCGCTAACCCTTGCCCCAAGCACAAGCTTTGTGCTGAGCCGAGCCCAGCAATAAAACCCTGCATATAAATAACTCAGTGCCATTACCCGCGCGTTCCAACCCCCCACGAACTGCCTCGCTGCCAGTGGCTCGCATGTGATCGTGCGAACGAGTGAAGAACAACAACAAACCGACGGCCAATCAGAGAGCAGAATAGTCCAGTCTCGTGCTCCCTACTGCAGCAAGAACGGATAGGAAACAAACATGCCCGAAGTTCCAGCAGCGGAGACCGAACCGTCCGTCAAGGCGCCGAGGAAGCGGCCTTTACAGACCACAGAGGATTTCACCGTTAAAAAAAAGTCTCGATGGGGCATTCTCACGAGCCAAGGTCAGTAACGCAGTTAGGTTAGTTCTTCTGGCTTGTGCAGGTGCAGCTGACAGAGTATAAAGGATGGTGTTCAGTACAGAGTAGGATGGTGTTCAGTACAGAGCAGGTTGGTGTGTTTAGTCTATAACAGGTTAGTCCTGTCATGTGTTCAGAATTATAAAGATCAGTTTGGTGTTTGAACCAGGGGAGTTGCTTGATGTTGAAGCAGCAGAGCAGGAACATCATGGTACTGTTTCCTCACGTACAGTGTTACATAACGTTATTAACAAGAAGGATAAGATGTCACATGGGCTTATTTATGTTATGGTAGATTAGCTGGTCTCTCTCTCTCTCTCTCTCTCTCTCTCTCTGTCTACCTCTCTCTCTGCATCTCCACATATATTTCTTTCTATCGGTGGTCCATGCCTCTCTCTCTATGTCTCTCCCTCTTGCTGTCTCTACGTCAATCTCTTTCTGCGTCTCTGTCCACATCACTTTCTCCTTCGGTATCTGTCTACGCCTCTGCCTACATCCCTCTCTTTATCCCTCCCTCCCTCTCTCTGGCAAAGGATTATGGTCGTAATACGGCTGGAATCAGAAGTCACATGCTGAGAACACGCCTAAAATATTCATAAGCAAACTAGATAACCAGAGATACTAACTGTACTGAAGCAATAACCCTGTACTAGAGGTAATAACTGTACTAGAGGTACTAACCCTGTACTAGGTACTAACTATGTACTAAAGGTACTAACTCTGTACTAGACTACTCTTTACCAGAGCTACTAACTCTTGCTGGGATAAGATATTATTCTTCCGGCACAGCCTGTCCTCACCAGTGCATACAGCCTGGACATTCCTCAGAGCTCACAAGCAACACCTGGAAACCATCTTGAGAAGGAGAGTATTGTTGCCCTTCTCAAGATGGCTGCCTGTGTGGACCAAGCAATGACACAAGTTCAGCCTTCCTAAGATGACTGCCTGTGTGCTCCCATCACTGAAAGATAATTTTGACCTTCCTAAGATGGCTGCTATGCTTCAGCTGGTCTGTTTACAATCAGTGTGCATCTAGACCAGGCTAGAAGACATGTCTTATACATACCAGTGGCTAGATGTCCCCTGGGGAGATGGAGATATGGGTAAGTACACACACACTATTTATGATAGGTTCTGTGTCAGGGAGGATTAGACATGTGTGAGTATGTGTGTAGTACTGTGTTTAGTATGGTGTGTGTGTATGTGTGTGAGTATATGTGGGGAGTATTCTGGTATGGTGTGTGTGTGTGTGTTGTTCCGCAGCAGGAGAGCAGGGATTGAACCTATGGTGAGTGCTGCTGTTGTCCTCCCAGGCTTGGCAGATGGCAGTTCTGGTGGAGCTAAAAATAGACCAGTGATTTACTGAGGGAGTTCTCCTTCTCTCTGCATTACGCTATAGACTCTCCCTATACTACATTGCACTACATTACCACTGTCTCCCTATAACTGCATGTACGACATTATAGTACTGGCTACACTACACTGCGCTATACTACACTGTAATTGGAGGATGTTAGAGGTTGCTGGTGCTGAAATATGACAGCAGAGCAGTGTGGTCTTAATGGGTGGCAGGCTACGGTGATTGTAGTCGATAGCACCCTCGTGTAGCGGCTACTGTTACTGCAGGCTGCTGTAGGACAGGCTAGAGATAGCCTGTAGAGCAGGGCACATGTTTGCTTCCTAGCCAACTATTGTATTGAATCTGTATGTATAATGCATTTATCGAATATATCCCCCCCTCTTCTTTACAGAGCGTATTAAACTAAACCCCTCCTCCCAGGAAAAAAACCTCACTTTTGTTTACGTATTCTAAGTATGTATCTCCGTGTCTGTCCTACCCCCACCCCCTCCTTACAGGTTCGTGGGCAGACCGCTCACCCCTGCACGAGGCAGCATGTCAGGGACGACTTCTAGCCCTGAGGACCCTGCTGTCTCAGGTACGCTGTGTGTGTGTGTGAGTGTGTGTGTGTGTGTGCGTAAGACCCTCACAGCCCTGCTCTCCCAGGTCAGCATCCCACAGTACTACTATAAATGCTGGTCAGTGTCCTTCAGTACAGTGTCCTTCTGAATCAGGTGATGTGAATGATTGTGTTCTCTCTCGGCAGGGTTACCACGCCAACATCATCACAATAGACCACGTGACTCCTCTGCATGAAGCCTGTCTGTCGGACCGGGTGGCCTGCACTAGAGCGCTGCTACAGGCAGGAGCTAACGTAGGACACACACATGTATACACACAAACGCACACTCACTTTAACCCATACAAACACAACAACCCACACACTAATATGTGTGTGTGTGTCCAGGTGAATGCCACTACCATAGATGGTGTGACCCCTCTGTTCAACGCCTGCTCGGCTGGCAGTGCCAGCTGTACCCAGGTGCTCCTGGAGCATGGAGCCCAGGCCCAGGCATCCCCCTGCCAGCCCTCCCCCATCCACGAGGCTTCCAGCAGAGGTACTCACCCTGGGACCACTGGGACTAGTCTGGAGCACATAGCGTGGTGGAGTGTGACTAGCGTGTTGTTGGCGTGTTGCAGGGCGGAGTGCGTGTCTGGAGGCGTTGGTTCGTTGGGAGGCAGATGTGGATTACGTAATCCCTCACCTGGGCACCGCGCTCTACCAGGCCAGCCTCTCTAAACACCTGGTCTGTATCAGGCTGCTGCTGGATGCAGGTACGCTGTCTGTCTGCCTGTCTGCCTGTCCGTCTGTCTGTCTGCCTGTCCGTCTGCCTGTCCGTCCGTCTGTCTGTCCGTCTGTCTGTCCGTCTGCCGGTCTGTCTGCCTCTCTGTTCGTCTGTCCGTCTGCCTGTCTGTCCGTCTGTCTGTCCGTCTGCCTGTCCGTCTGTCCGTCTGTCTGTCCGTCTGTCTGTCCGTCTGCCGGTCTGTCTGCCTCTCTGTCCGTCTGTCCGTCTGCCTGTCTGTCTGTCCGTCTGCCCATCTGTCGGTCTGTCTGTCTGCCTCTATAGGCTTAATCTTCTAAAATCACTGTCAAAATATGCTGTGCACAAACTGTGCACAACTATTTGTTTCCGATAACTAATTATTGATTGTTGTTTACATTTACATTTAGTCATTTAGCAGACGCTCTTATCCAGAGCGACTTACAGTAAGTACAGGGACATTCCCCCCGAGGCAAGTAGGGTGAAGTGCCTTGCCCAAGGACACAACGTCAGTTGGCATGACCGGGAATCGAACTGGCAACCTTTGGATTACTAGCCCGATTTCCTCACCGCTCAGCCACTTGACTCACTTGTTGTTGTTGAATCTGTGGCGTTCGTCCCCCAAGGTGCAGACGTCCAGAAGGGTCGTTACGAGGACACGCCCCTCCATGTGGCGGCTCAGGGAGACAGCGAGGAGCTTGTTTCCTTGCTGCTGGAGTTTGGAGCCAACGCCAACGCCAGGAACACTGAGCAGAAACGACCGTTGGAGACAGCGCCCCCTAGTGGACTGGCAGAGGCAGCGTTACTGCAGTTTGAAGGTAGTTAACTTAGCACAACACTACTGCAGTTTGAAGGTAGTATATTTAGCATGACGCTACTGCAGTTTAACGATAGCTAGCTAGCTTAGCATTACGGAAATTTGAAGGTAGTTTGCTTAGAATCAAGGTACTGCAGTTTAAAGCTAGCTAGCTTAGCACAACTGTAACTGACTAGAACTCTCTTGCCTCCAGCGGC
Organism: Osmerus eperlanus; assembly: GCF_963692335.1. NCBI lineage: Eukaryota > Metazoa > Chordata > Actinopteri > Osmeriformes > Osmeridae > Osmerus > Osmerus eperlanus. The sequence goes on from NC_085031.1 coordinate 13,830,271, forward strand.
CCCCAGGTCCTTGCGCCAGCTGTGTCGCCTCAGCATCAGAGAACAACTAGGACGCCGCAGACTCAACCTCATCCCTCAGCTGCCCCTCCCCAGCCTGCTGCAGCTCTACCTACAGCACCGATAGACCACACACACACACACACACTAGCACATAAATTTATAAACACGGACACACACACACCCCACAATATCCCCCCTCTTCACAACACACACACACACTAGCATATACGACAGAGGGCTGAGACACATACAATGTCAGAGTCTGTGACCAGAAAGGTCAAGTGACCACGTTTGTGCGTTTCATTCACAACCGAATCAACACAAAAGTCGGAGGACGTTGCTCCGTTTTGCCCTCTCCTCCGGGAGCCGCTTCGCCGCGCCCGTTTAACCTCGTAGGTCTGTACGTGGTGCCCAAAGAACAAGAAGAAGAAACACATATCTAACACGTCTCCCGGAGACCAGCTCTCCCCCGCTCTGCATCACCGTTCGCTCTCTCCCTGTGAGCTCAGCTTGTAAGCGTGGCGTTACCTGATGGCGTTACCTGATGGCGTTACCTGATGGCGCTACCTGATGGCGCTACCTGATGGCGTTACCTGATGGCGTTACCTGATGGCGCTACCTGATGGCGCTACCTGATGGCGTTACCTGATGGCGTTACCTGATGGCGCTACCTGATGGCGTTACCTGATGGCGTTACCTGATGGCGTTACCTGATGGCGCTACCTGATGGCGCTACCTGATGGCGCTACCTGATGGCGTTACCTGATGGCGTTACCTGATGGCGCTACCTGATGGCGCTACCTGATGGCGCTACCTGATGGCGCTACCTGATGGCGTTACCTGATGGCGTTACCTGATGGCGTTACCTGATGGGGAGCAGCCGTGCTGCCCGTCCACGGGAGCGTGCCGCGGGAAATTGTCTAAGGACTCCAACCCACGATCTATCCGTGAGGCGGCTGGTGTCGCTGTCCATGGTGCTTGAAAGCTGTGCGGACGTTACGACACACATACATACATCAACACACACCTTAACACACTTCTCTCCATATTTGTTTGTTATTGTAACAAAATAAGTGCATTTACTACTCCGACTGATCCTCGTCCTTAATCTTATCTCTGTCTGTCTGTGGCACACACACACACACACACACACACACACACACACACACACACTTGAACACATCCGGCAGCTCTGTCTCACAAACACATTGTACAAGATAGAATATCGTTCAAGTCTTATCGTCATATTCTATGAATGATGCTATGTTTAACTATTATTTATATAACTCATCATGCTGAACAGTGAAATGTGGATTGTTGACTCCCAAATGTACAGTATTTTTATTTTGCCAAAAATTAAACAAAATTGAAACCGGTTTCTTTGTGAAGTAGTTTTTTCTCTCAGTGTTGGGTTAGGACTAGTAGTATTAATTCAGGAGGTCGGTCAGGGCAAGGATGGTGAGGTTGATGTTGGAATAATTAGATGACAGATCAGATAGACACAGATAAAATCAGATGTGGACAGCAACATTTTCTTCCTCTTTAATCAGTGTTTATAATCAGCCTCCTGTCTCAATAGTCTTTACGCTTACAGTTTGTGGTGAGCTTATGGTTGCTTTATGTGAACTGTACACGTCAATGTGTATAATAAATAAAAATACCTTCCTAAATACACTGCCAAACTTAGACAATCACATTCGTCAATGAGAGTGTTTACACTGATGTATGACTGGATTGATACATCTCTATATCAGCATGATGAAGTATAGTAAAGTCTCTATATTAACATGATGAAGCACATGAGAGTCTTTATATTAGAACAACATTATGTAATATAATAAGAGTATATCAACATTGTGCAGTACAGTTAAGTCCCTATATCAACATTATACAGTACAGTAGATTCTGTATATCAACATTATGAAGTACAGTAGTCTATCAACATTATGAAGTAGAGTCTCTATCAACTTTATGTAGAATGGTTAAAATGATTGTTGCATTGACAAGTATATGATTGATTGTTACTTTGTTAAGGCACAACACTTTTTAAACAGTAAATGATCTGTAAATAACTCACACTTAGCTGAATGCTGTCGTCTGAATATCCACTGGTCTTTATAGAAAAGCTTACATATTCTAGAACATAGATCTTTATGGAGTAGCCTACATATTCTAGAGCATTGTTTTTTTATGGATTAGCTTAAAGAAAATAGTTTATCAGAACGTAATGAATGTTCAGAAACAATTGAATAGACTAAGTTGCTGTTGAAGAAACTAAGTTACTGTTAAAGAAATACATGTTCTTCTTGTGCGTCACTAGTAGTGTACATTTACCTCCTCTCCCCTCCCCTCTCTTCTCCTCTCCCCTCTCTTCTCCTCTCCCCTCTCTTCTCCTCTCCCCTCTCCTCTCCCCTCTCTTCTCCTCTCCTCTTCGGTCTCTTCTCCTCTCCTCTTCCCTCGCTTCTCCTCTCCCCTCCTCTCTATCCGTTGTCTGCCTGTCTGTCTGTGCTCTATAGAAACACCACCTAACCTTAAGCCTTACTGTAGCGTGCTACTCTTAAAGGGGATAACATCTTGAAGAAGTAACATTCCAAAAGCTGTGTTCTAGAAGAGGCGCAGAGGAGGCTAGGAAGCTGATATGTTCTAGATTCTAGAATGTTACAGCTGGAACATTCTAGAAGATTTAACACTGGCGAGTGATTGGCCAGACGGCAGAACCGTCTCAGGAAAGCAATAAGACAACTGGGTTTGTTGATCACAATGATCCCTCTCTCATTATCTCTCCTCCCTCTCTTCTCTGTGATGCTCATCCCTTCATCCCCCCAGATAGAGGACAGGAGCAGGTGCACTCCATGCTTGTCATGTGAACTTTGCCCACGGAGGATGACCAATCAGATGTGTCAGTAGAGGGTGGGCGGGGTCTAGAAGGGGTTGATGCGTACTCCTGTTCCGAGTGGAGAGAAGGGGTTCACCTTGGCCCACATCAGAGCATCGTTCAGAGAGATGGATGACTTCCCGTCCTCCAGGAAAAACACTGGACCCTGAGAACACACACACATACGTACCCCCCCCCCCCCCCACACACACACACACACACACATACACACAATCACAGCCAGTTTGAGCTTTGTGATTGGCTGTATGACTGACTGTATTCTATTTCCGTTTGATTGACAGGTTTACCTGTATCCTGTTGCCAGTGAAGCAGGAGACTTGGACGTCAGAGTGGCTGGGGAGGTTGGAGCCTGTCACGTAGTCCGGCCCCTCCAGCCACAGGAGCCCCGTCCCCTGGATACGGATCTGCAGCTGAGAGAACTCCACCCTCTGGGCCTCCGACGGGGGGGTGCTGGGGGCCTCATCTGGAGGTCTGGCCACACACCCAGACACACAACACAGATACACACATTCACATACACATCATTTCACACAAACATGCACACACACAAACATATAGGTACCAACACGTATGCAAAAACACAACACATGTTATTGGGGGTCAGATGGCTGAGCGGTTAGGGAATCGGGCTATTAATCAGAAGGTTGCCAGTTCGATTCCTGGCCGTGTCAAATGACGTTGTGTCCTTGGGAAAGGCACTTCACACTACTTGCCACGGGGGAATGTCCCTGTACTTACTGTAAGTCGCTCTGGATAAGAGCGTCTGCTAAATGACTAAATGTAAATGTATTGGTGGCATGACACATAACTGAGGCTATGTATGTGATGTGTGTGTGTGTCACTGACGTGTTGAGGGTGTGTGTGCAGGCTCTCCAGGCCTCCAGCTCGACTGACAGCTGCTTGATCTGCAGAGGAACACACACCTCCCTCCTCTTCATCAGCTGGCTGTGGGAGGAGAGGGGGAGGCAGGAGAGGGGGAGGAAGAGAGGAAATAGGGTGTCTTAGTCATGTTAAGGGATTGGTATGGCACAGTGGTAGAGTATTTTACTGCAGATCAAGAGGCGATATGTTCAAATTCCCCCTGTATGTTGCTGTTGATGAAAGCATCTGCCAAATGAATACATTAGCAGTTTGACCAATATGCAGTTATGCGGTTACAGAAATAGAATGCCTATAGTTTTAATTGTGTATTCATACAGAGCTGAGGTCAGGGGTCAGTACCTGGTATATTCATACAGAGCTGGTACGATGCTGCAGTACTGTCTCCTGATGGCCAGCAATGCCCCAACATAACCACACAGAATCAATAGCTCACTACGCTGTCTGAAACACATACACATACACAAAGGTTACTTTAGAATTGTTGAAATTCCGGGTTTAAGTTAAGGGTCAGAGGTCAGGGGTCAAACCTACTCAGTACACTTAGCCAGAATGAGGCGGTCTGTCCTAATGTAGCTCAGCAGATCCAGGATGGGATGGACAGACTCTACCGTCCAATCAGAACCACTCAGCTGCTCTGTAGAGGCGGGATATGGGATTACAGCGATGAACTGCAGTTCCAAGGTAACACACACACTAACTTGTGAAGCACACACACTTGTATGTGAAACACACGCACACACACTTCAATGTGAAAAACACACACACACCTGCATGTGATGCCCACACACACGCACACACACACGCTCAGGCCTACCCTTGACGTGTGCTATGCCTATGGACAGTGCATCCTCTGGCGTGGCACTGAGCAGGTGGAACCTGACAGCGTTGAAGACATCTCCCTCAGAGAGAGCTGCTTCTGCCAGACTCTCACACTCCTCCACAGGGGGCAGGCCACACTGGAACAACACCAGGGTACTAGGGTTAGGGTGAGGGGGTAGTTAGGGTGAGAGTGAAGGTATAATTAGGGTAGGGGTGGTTAGGGTGATGGGGTAGTTAGGGTGAGAGTGAAGGTATAGTTAGGGTAGGGGTGGTTAGGGTGATGGGGTAGTTAGGGTGAGGGGGTAGTTACTCTCTTGTGAAGCTGGTTGATGTCGGCTGTGCTGCCAGGGTAGAAGGCACACAGCTTGGCCAATAGGAGCTGGTTATCTGGGATCATGTGGAGCAGGTCAGCGGCCAGATCCCTGCAGAAAGACAACGCATCAATACTGATCTATCCAAATACTAACACAGATAGTGATAGATCCATTCGGATCAGTACTGAAAGATACCAGTTAATAGATAATAGATATTATCAGTGTTGATACAGACTGATACAGATCAAGACAGTCATTAGTGACTTGTGGTCCAGCTTTGGAGTGTATGACATGAGTTTACCTGTTTCCTACTGAGGGGAAGCTACAAGAGACAGAGACAACGGTGAAAGTACTGATGAAGATGAAGATGATGAAGCGAGACAGACCAAGTGTTCAGAGTCGAAGGTGGGTGTGGCCAATACTTACCATGTGGGCATGGTCATGTATTTTCTGGCCAATAGCTCGAGGACGTAGTGCGTGGCCTGATTGGCTGGTTCTCCGAGGACCGCCCCAACACACACAGCCAGTTCCAACTCATTCCCTCTGATCAGATTGGCCATAGCTAGCTGTGGAACACACACACACATACGCATCCAAATCCACACACACATATACCAGTGCACACACACACAGACATTTCTTTGATCAGACTGGTCATGGCTAGCTGTAGACACATACATGCACATTCACACACACACACATTCACATGCACACACACCCGTGTGTGTCTCAGTCTTGTGATCACCTCAATGTTGTCCACAGCCAAGTGGCAGCAGGCTGCCAGAACTGCCCGGCCATCTTGAAAATACCACTCCGCCAGCTCCTTACACACCTTGTGTAGCAGCCTGGTACAGAGAGACAAATCAAACACACCCTCTGAGCCGCTTAACACAGATACAAATAAAACACTATCAGTCCCACACTATCCCAAACACCCTAACTCTGACAGAACTTATGTGAAACTGCTCCTCCAAAGCCAGCTGCCCAGGAGAGTGCAAAGAAACATACCCATGGTAGGCTTCCAGGTCATCTGTCTCCGGGGTAACGGTGTGATTGATAGAGGAAGTGTGCGGCACGTGGATGTTGCCTTCACACGCTCCCTTATACATGTCAACAACAACAACATCATCAGCAACACCAACACAATACCATTACCACACAATAACGACATCATCAATGACAACATCCATCAATATCAACATTATGACGTAACAGTTACGTTATCAACGTCATTAACGACATGAACAGCGACAGCATGGGTGCGTTACCTGGGTGACCAGCAACGCCTCCTTCAGCTGACCTCTGGAGGTGAAGAAGGTCACTAGCTTCCTAACGTCACCCGTGGCGATGCAGTACGGAATGACATCATGGTTCTCCTCTTCCATCAACTGGTCAGCTCTCCTACAGCAGAGACAGGACTGGCTTAACCTTCTGAGCTGAAGGCTAGTCTACAGTGGGACTGGCTTTAACCTGCTGAGCTAAAGGTTCGTTTAAAAGGTCCTAGAACACAGGAGAAGTCTCGGTTCTAGATGGTTCTGAGAGGTTCTAGAAGGTACCTCTGCATGAGTTTCTTCCAGTATTTCATAGATACTCCTGGAGCCACAGATAAGGCCTTGTCCCACTGGAGAAAGAAAAAGAGGTGGAGGAGAGAAGAGGGAGGACAGATGTGAGAAAGTACGGAGGAGGGAGGAGAGAGACGGGTTACGACCATAGCCAGCTGTTTGTGTCAAAAGGCAATTACAGGCAGCTTTAACTAAATGGTTAAACACACACACACACAGACAGACTGCTAAACACATACAAACACGCTCACAGATAATTACAGACACACACACACACACACACACAGCTACATACAGACGAGGACAAAAACAAACACACAGACACACAGGCGTAGACACGTACAGCGCGTACACAAACAGACGCACCTCTCCCAGCTCCACCATGAGCTCACAGTATCTCTGGGTCTGGCCCAGTCTCAGGTGGATCTCTGCTGCGCTCCTCAGACGCTCCTCCTTGCTGGGGGCGCCGATGCCTCCTCCAAACTTAGACATCTTCACTATGGTCAACTCCTGAGCCTCGGACTGGGGAATACACAAACACACACACACACACCGTTCAGTGATTGGTGGAGACCCAGCGTGAGAGTGTCGTTGATTGGTGGGGACTGTGCTGGAGTGCCATTGGTTGGTGGGGACTGTGCTAGAGTGTCATTGATTGGTGGAGACTGTGCTAGAGAGTCAGTGATTGGTGGAGAGGACTCACAGTCTTGAAGCGGACCAGGTGTTTCATGTGCATGATGCTCTTGCCATAGCTCTGAGGCAGCAGGCTGTCGTCCTGCCCCATGATCACCGCCACCAGGTCCCACAGGTTATGACTGCCCCCCGGAGGCTGGAGGTGCAACACACAGGAACATCATTGGTCAGTTGTTGTCACATGACTCCCGTGTCGTGCGTTTCCAGGCGGAGCTGATGAGCGGTCTGATCGAGTTCTGTGTGGAGCTGCGCTCAACGTCCGAGGCTGCCGCCATAACCCCAACTGTACCCCAACTTCATAACTCCAACCATAGATTCTAATGAATAAAATGTGAAATATATGTAAAAACTAAAACTTGTCGTCTCACTGAGAAGCACTCGGAGAAGCAGCGAAGCTTCCTGGACGCCACCTCGCTGGTCAGCTTGTCCAGGTCCTGCTTGATGTCTCTGCACACCTTCCCACACAGCAGTGGGAGCGCTCCTGGTACCATGGCTCTGTCTGGGAACACATACACTGGTTAGAGCAGCTATTCCCAAACTGTTCCACTTAGCGAAAATATTTTTGCGGCCCCCCAACAACACAACCGTTCACTTAATTCACGCTTATCATCACACATATTTAACAACACCATGGAAGCCAAACCGTTTGCTTTCACAGCTAAATGTATTTCAAATAAGACAAAAGAACTAATGTGTGCATAGTGAATTGAAGTGGGTGTATGCAAGCGGAAATGTCAGTTGGGCTACCGTCAACGATCCAAGTATAACTATTGGCGTTTCGGTCATGATGAATTAAAGACAAAATATATTTTTTAAATTAGTAAGAATTTTTATCATCATTTACCAACAGTATACATACATATTTTGATATTTATTTTCCCTATTTTAGTTTTCATTGGTTTGGTGGCCAACCTGCATTACCGTAATGGACCACTATTGGGAATCGCTGGGTTAGAGACACACAGGCACATAAGCACAGTTTAATCAAAACATAACCATATTTCACATTCTATTTTGGCTCCAGATATTTCCTGCATCAAACATAGCCTTGTAATCGCGTTGTGAGGACAACTAAAACAATCACAGCTTGTAATACAAACACAAACAATGTGTGCATAGGCAGCTAAATTGTGTGGCTAATTTAGGGCAATAAAGCCTCACAGTTCTTTAAATATTGGATCCAAATCTAATTTGCTTGTTATTTACATTTACATTTAGTCATTTAGCAGACGCTCTTATCCAGAGCGACTTACAGTAAGTACAGGGACATTCTCCCCGAGGCAAGTAGGGTGAAGTGCCTTGCCCAAGGACACAACGTCATTTGGCACGGCCGGGAATCGAACTGGCAACCTTCAGATTACTAGCCCGATTTCCTCACCGCTCAGCCACTTGATTCCCCCCACACACACACACTGGATAGGCACACACACACTCCGCCAGTGAGCCGACCCACCAGTGTTGCCGATAATGTTGTCCCAGGGGCGGTCAGTGAGGATGTTGACCAGCAGCGGGCCTATCAGAGGCGTCAGCGACCACAGCCGGACTGTGGAGTCTCTGGAGCAGGACGCCATGGTGAAGGGCCTGCTGGGATGGCATGTCAGGCCTGTACGGGTACAAGGTCAGGGGTTAAGGGGTCAGGGGTTGAGGCTAGATAAGATTGTGCTTGTACACAATCAAAGGTCAGGTGATGAGCAGATGGCGGTAGAAAAAGGGTGAGGGGTCAGGGGTGAGGGGTAAGGGGTAGACCAAACTGTAGTAGTACAGTGTCAGAGGTCAGAGGAGAAGACAGTGGTAGTATATGGTCAAAGGTCAGGGGTCTGGGTAGTTTCCGTACCGTAGACGTCTGCCCCGTGGTCGTAGACGGTGTCCAGGCAGGTCCCGTCCCGGGTGTCCCACACTCTGATGGTGTAGTCCCACGACCCTGAGGTCAGCAGGTACGGAACCTCCGTGTTCCACATCAGGCCGCGGACCGGCGCCGTATGGCCGCTCAGCACGTTGATGCACGCGTCCTGCGTGTAGTCCCAGATACGTACCGTCCTGGGGACCAACGTCTTCATCTCAGTCATCGTTTCAATCGTCCTCTTCATCATCATCATCATCATCATTACCTCAATCATCTCAATCATCTTCATCTTCTTAATCATCATGTCAATTGCCATCAACCTTACCACCATCCTCATCTTATCAATCATCCTCATCATCACCGTTATCTTCATCATAGTAGTACTCCACCTCTACATGAGGCACAAATCAAACATACCCGTCGTCAGAGCCGGAGCACAGGATGCCCTCTCGCAGGGGAGACCAGCGGACGTGGAAGACCTTGGCCAGGTGGCCGGTAAAGACCTTGAGAGGCTGGTCAGAGCTGGTGGCCAGGTAGTACACACGCACATTCTTATCCTCACAGCCTGTCGCTATCATGTCCCTGGAGAGGGAGAGAGAGATGGAGAGATATACATGGGTAAGGGTCTGGACAGTCTGAGGGTTAGGGTTTGGTTAACTGAAGATTGTAACGGTCAGAGTTAGTTAAGGGTGGTCAAGGTTAGAGTTAATCAGGATTAAGATCAGTTTGGGTTAGGGTTAGTTAAGATTGATTAAGGCTAGGATTAAATTGGGTTAAGGTTCATTTGGGTGAGGGTTAGTTATGGTTGGTCAATGTTAGGGTTAGTTTTGGCACTTTGAGGCCTTACTTGTTGTTCTGGCTCCAGTCACAGCCAAACACAGCAGAAGGGTGTTTGTACTTGTGAAGGATCTTTCCATCGATGGTCCGAATTATGCTAAGAACAAACACAGAAATGGTTACCACTCTGGGAAAGAGAGAGACAAGGGGGAGAAGGGCAGAGAAAGAGAGAGAGGGTGAGATAGGGGAGAGACGGGGACAAAGAGAGAGGAGAGAGAGGGGGGGAGAGAGAGGGGATAGAGAGGGGGGGGAGACAGAGGGGAGAGAGAGGGGGAGAGAGAGGGGGAGGGATACTGACCAAAATCCATCTCCACTGCATGTGGCGATCCTCTTTGAGTCCTTGTGACTCCATGCGATACAGAAGATTCCATTCTTCCCATGCTGTGAATTAGAGACAGGGGAAAGGGGGGAGGGAGGGGTAAGACAGCAGTGAGGGGGGAGGGAGGGGTAAGACAGAAGTGAGGGGGGGAGGGAGGGGTAAGACAGCAGTGAGGGGGGGAGGGAGGGGTAAGACAGAAGTGAGGGGGGGAGGGTGGGGTAAGACAGAAGTGAGGGGGGGAGGGTGGGGTGGAACAGCAGTGAGGGGGGGAGGGAGGGGTAAGACAGCAGTGAGGGGGGGAGGGAGGGGTAAGACAGCAGTGAGGGGGGGAGGGAGGGGTAAGACAGCAGTGAGGGGGGGAGGGGGGGTGGAACAGCAGTGAGGGGGGGAGGGAGGGGTAAGACAGCAGTGAGGGGGGGAGGGGGGGAGGGAGGGTTAAGACAGCAGTGAGGGGGGGAGGGAGGGGTGGAACAGCAGTGAGGGGGGGAGGGAGGGGTAAGACAGCAGTGAGGGGGGGAGGGGGGGGTGGAACAGCAGTGAGGGGGGGAGGGAGGGGTAAGACAGCAGTGAGGGGGGGAGGGAGGGGTAAGACAGAAGTGAGGGGGGGAGGGTGGGGTAAGACAGAAGTGAGGGGGGGAGGGTGGGGTGGAACAGCAGTGAGGGGGGGAGGGAGGGGTAAGACAGCAGTGAGGGGGGAGGGGGGGAGGGAGGGGTAAGACAGCAGTGAGGGGGGGAGGGAGGGGTGGAACAGCAGTGAGGGGGGGAGGGAGGGGTAAGACAGCAGTGAGGGGGGGAGGGGGGGAGGGAGGGGTAAGACAGCAGTGAGGGGGGGAGGGAGGGGTGGAACAGCAGTGAGGGGGGGAGGGAGGGGTAAGACAGCAGTGAGGGGGGGAGGGAGGGGTGGAACAGCAGTGAGGGGGGGAGGGGGGGGTAAGACAGCAGTGAGGGGGGAGGGAGGGGTGGAACAGCAGTGAGGGGGGGAGGGAGGGGTAAGACAGCAGTGAGGGGGGGAGGGGGGGAGGGAGGGGTAAGACAGCAGTGAGGGGGGGAGGGAGGGGTGGAACAGCAGTGAGGGGGGGAGGGAGGGGTAAGACAGCAGTGAGGGGGGGAGGGAGGGGTAAGACAGCAGTGAGGGGGGGAGGGAGGGGTAAGACAGCAGTGAGGGGGGGAGGGAGGGGTAAGACAGCAGTGAGGGGGGAGGGAGGGGTGGAACAGCAGTGAGGGGGGGAGGGAGGGGTAAGACAGCAGTGAGGGGGGAGGGGGGGAGGGAGGGGTAAGACAGCAGTGAGGGGGGGAGGGAGGGGTGGAACAGCAGTGAGGGGGGGAGGGGGGGAGGGAGGGGTAAGACAGCAGTGAGGGGGGAGGGGGGGAGGGAGGGGTAAGACAGCAGTGAGGGGGGGAGGGAGGGGTGGAACAGCAGTGAGGGGGGGAGGGAGGGGTAAGACAGCAGTGAGGGGGGGAGGGAGGGGTGGAACAGCAGTGAGGGGGGGAGGGAGGGGTAAGACAGCAGTGAGGGGGGGAGGGTGGGGTAAGACAGAAGTGAGGGGGGGAGGGGGGGGTAAGACAGCAGTGAGGGGGGAGGGAGGGGTGGAACAGCAGTGAGGGGGGGAGGGAGGGGTAAGACAGCAGTGAGGGGGGGAGGGTGGGGTAAGACAGAAGTGAGGGGGGAGGGAGGGGTGGAACAGCAGTGAGGGGGGGAGGGAGGGGTAAGACAGCAGTGAGGGGGGGAGGGGGGGGTAAGACAGAAGTGAGGGGGGAGGGAGGGGTGGAACAGCAGTGAGGGGGGGAGGGAGGGGTGGAACAGCAGTGAGGGGGGGAGGGAGGGGTAAGACAGCAGTGAGGGGGGAGGGAGGGGTGGAACAGCAGTGAGGGGGGGAGGGAGGGGTAAGACAGCAGTGAGGGGGGGAGGGGGGGGTAAGACAGCAGTGAGGGGGGGAGGGAGGGGTGGAACAGCAGTGAGGGGGGGAGGGAGGGGTAAGACAGCAGTGAGGGGGGAGGGAGGGGTGGAACAGCAGTGAGGGGGGGAGGGAGGGGTAAGACAGCAGTGAGGGGGGGAGGGGGGGGTAAGACAGCAGTGAGGGGGGGAGGGAGGGGTGGAACAGCAGTGAGGGGGGGAGGGAGGGGTGGAACAGCAGTGAGGGGGGGAGGGAGGGGTAAGACAGCAGTGAGGGGGGGAGGGAGGGGAGATACAGAGGACAGGGTGGGAGGGGGACAGGAGCGGGAGAGGACAGAATGGGGCAGAGACCGTAGGAAGAGAGGGATGAAAAGAGAAAGAGAGAGAGAGAGAGAGAGAGAGAGAGAGAGGAAAGGGCCAACAGTTACCTTTGTCACAGTAACCCGTGTACCCATCTCATAGTAGCCAGTGTTAGCATCACCATGGAAACTGACCTCATTGAAGCGTGTGATCATCTTGCCTTTCTTCACGTCCCAGATGAACGCTCCGTTGCGAGACGTAGCTCCCGCTATACAGTTCAGGTCTCCTTCAGGGAACACACACATACACACACACACCCCACAACCACACACACGCACACATACACACACCCCACAACCACACACACACACACACATGCATGCACAAATGCAGACACGCAACAGAGAGAAAGGTATTGACAACTTTACAATAAGTGTAATGCGAGTGTGTGTGTTAATGTGTGTGTGTCCTACCAGGGGCCCAGGACAGTGAATAGACCACGCCCTCGTTGCCAGGCGATGTGTAGACAGCAGTCAATGTGTTGATGTCCCAAACCTTGATGGTTCCGTCAAACGAAGCTGTGGCCAGTAGGTTAGGGTCGTCCGGCTTGAACTTACAGTCGAATATGGTCTCAACATGACCCTGAAACAGCACAGAAATATGGTCTCAACATGACACTGAAACAGCACAGAAATATGGTCTCAACATGACACTGAAATATAGTCTTCGCATTTAGAGTGATTTTAAGATACCCAACTGGATTCGAGATATATGGGAATACATGGTGTAAGGGTGTAGCTAGCAGGGCTAGATCATTTGACCGTCAATTAAGAGGTTGGAGAGGTTCAAACCCTCCCTGCTTTGGATGAAAGCATCTGCTAAATAAATACATGCATACATACTACCATCATATGTAAGAAATATACCCTCTAGGGTTAGAGATATCTAACATGCGGCCCCCAGTCCTACCAGGTCTCTGAGGAAATCCCACTTCTTGGCCCCCATGTTGTAGAGTCCCACCCCCCCGTCCATGAAGCAGCAGACCGCGTGTCCGGGCGGCAGAGAGAAGGCCTGGTTCTGGGACAGGGTCGGGGGCGGCACCGCCTCGCTGGTGGATGACATGTGCAGGCTTTTTGTGGGGGAGCCCAGCGCTGGAACACAAGGAAAGGGAGGAGGGGGGGAGGGGCACCACGGTTAGACCTGTAACATTTAACCTCTGACTGCTGTGTGACCCCTGTCTGATCCCTGTCTGACCCCTGTCTGACCCCTGTGTGACCCCTGTGTGAGGCAGTTCTTACTTTTCTTGGCGGGCGGGGAGTTCAGGACGTGCAGTGCGTGGAAGCCGGTCTTCTTCAGCTTGAAGTTGTCCAGAGAAGTCGACCGGGACACATTCCATATCCTCAGAACCCCCACCTGGGAGTCTGGAAGGAGGAGCAACACAATCAGTTACCTTCCAATGCTACTCCTAACCCCTGACCTCTGACCCCTAAAAATTAAACCAAGTGATAATCATCTATGGAGCACTGAGCTGCAGACACTGCTATCACAGACCCCTGACCCTTACCTCCAGTGATGAACATTCCCGGGGCGCTGGGTACCCAGGCCAGACACTGCACGGAGGCAGCGGCGCTTGGGAAGGTGAAGGAAGTGATACAGGTCAGCGACTCGGAGTCCACCAATCGGATGCCGTTGTGCAAATTGGCCACCAGGAGGTAGTCTGTGGAGAGTGGGTCCCACTCCAACGCCGTCACTGGGTCCTCCTCGTCCGTCCCCTCCAAAGACTCCGGACGCAACACGTGCTTTTGGTTCTTAGTCCCTAGACAGAGGGCACAGGTGGGGTAAGCGTTAGATAGAGAGTATACCTTCCCATCTGTCTGTCTATCTGTCTACTGTTTAGCTGTCCACCTGTACCATGCCTATGTCCCAGTCCATGACCTACCTGGTTGAAAGATGGACAGACTGCCGTCTGTGTGTCCGAACACCACCTTGCCCTTCTTGACAGGATGCCAGCGGAACAGACATATGTCGGACAGGAAGCTGTGCGCCTCCTTGTGGACGGTGACACCGGTGTCCGGCCCGCTTGTCACCCAGATGTAAAGTGGCCCGCGGTGTGACACGAACGCTACGCCTTCCCCGGCGTTCCAGCACCAGCTTACGGACGCTGGGATGCCTGCAAGACACACCCACAGAGGTCACACACACACACACACAAATACAGGTCAGACACACACACACACACACACAAATACAGTTCAGACACACACACACATACACAAATACAGGTCACACACACATACAGGTCAGACACACACAAAAATACACAAATACAGGTCAGAGACACACACACATACACACATACAGGTCAGACACACACACAAATACACACACATACAGGTCAGACACACACATACATACACACACATACACACACATACACACATACAGGTCAGACACACACACACATACACACACATACACACATACAGGTCAGACACACACACACACGTACACACACATACACACATACAAGTCAGACACACACACACATACACACATACAGGTCAGACACACACACACATACACACACATACACACATACAGGTCAGACACACACACACATACACACAAACAGGTCAGACACACACACACACATACAGGTCAGAAACACACGTCACACACACACACACACACACATACACACACATACACACTTACAGGTCAGACACACACACACACATACACACATACAAGTCAGACACACACACACACATACACACATACAGGTCAGACACACACACACATACACACACATACACACATACAGGTCAGACACACACACATACACACATACAGGTCAGACACACACACACACATACACACATTCAGGTCAGAAACACACACACGTCACACACACACATACACACACATACACACATACAGGTCAGACACACACACACACATACACACATACAGGTCAGAAACACACACACACACACCCACCCCCAGCCCTCATACAGGTGTGTGGGTAGCCCCCGCCCCACACCGGTGGTACCTTTGGTGTTGTCCAGCCGCGCCACGGCCTTCTGCTCCGCCACGTTCCACACGATGAGGAGGTTGTCGGCGCTGGCGCTGGCAAACACCTCACCGTTGTGAGGACACCAGGAGATGGCCGTGATGGTCTTCTTATGCTCCGACATGATGGAGCGCAGCTTGAACTCATTATACCTGTGGTCCAACTGGAAGATTGGGGGGTGGGGGGGGAGTTAGTTATGGAACACATGGAAACACACACACACACACACACACACACACCTGGTATATGTAGATGGCCAGGGTGGCACAGTAGGCAAAGCGGTCTCCACTGGCAGCACACACATCTTTGTTCCAGGGCTGGCAGCCTGCAGCTAGCAGACCCACCTGCTTGACCTGGGACATGTTATCCTGCACACACACCCATACACGCACACACACACCCACAAAGGCATGAACATGAACACAGAAAGGAAACCAACGTTAGTCTTGATTGAATATTCACAAACCCGACTATTACCAACACTAAGAGTTGTATAGGCTCCAATGAGGTGAGAACAATCCCGTATACAGCAGTATTAGGGGTGGAAGGGGTGATCAGACATGTGACTGTCTAGCTCTCCTTCCCTGACCCTCTCTCAATCTCTCCCTCTCTGCAGCCTTTGTACCTTTCTCATTGCTACTTCTCCACCCTGAACACACAGCTATCTCCCCTCCACTCCCCTCCTCTCCTCCCCTCTCCTGCTCTCCTCCTCTCCTCACCTCATCTCCACCTTATTCTCCTCCCCTCGCCTCCCCTCCTCTCCTCCCCTCCCCTCTCCTGCTCTCCTCCTCACCTCATCTCCACCTTCTTCTCCTCCCCTCGCCTCCCCATCTCTCCTCCCCTCCCCTCCCCTCCCCTCTCCTGCTCTCCTCCTCACCTCATCTCCACCTTCTTCTCCTCACCTCGCCTCTCCTCTGCTCTCCTCCTCTCACTACTTTCATTGCCGGTCACTGTAAGTCCTAGTGAACCACAGCGTGTCTGTGTAAGTGGATACGTGCGTATGCGTGTTCATTGACTGGTTTGGTCTCATCATGTGGCACACGGGGGCGATGGAACAACCCCTGTCTGTAGCCAGGCAACAGCAGCCCTCTATTTCAATGACACACACAGACACACATGGGTATATATGCATGTCAGTGCTGTGTACCATGTTGTGTGCCTGTCATGCTGTCCTGTCTGATAATGGCAGAGGAACAATGAGACAGACGATAAGAACACACACATCATACACACATACACACACACATAGTGGTGGTAGGTGGTTGTGGAGAAGACACTGTCTGTATGCCAACAGCCGGTTGGGGTGGATGTGTTTTGGGGTGGATGTGTGTTGGGGTGGATGTGTGTTGGGGTGGATGTGTGTGTGTAATAGGACAGCTTTGGCGGGGGTGGGAGACAGAGGCCACTCAGCCTGCTGTTACCACAGAGATGAAGACAGAATCTCAGAAAGGCTCAACTGAAGTGGTACTGACATAGAGAGAGAGGAGAGAGAGAAGAGAGAGAAGAGAGAGAAGAGAGGGAGAAGAAAAATGGGGAGAGAAAGAACAGAGAAGAGAGAGAGGAGAGACAGACGAGAGAGAGAAGAGAGAGAGAAGAAAAGGGGGAGAGAAAGAACAGAGAAGAGAGAGAGGAGAGACAGAGGAGAGAGAGAGAGAGAGATAGAGAGAGAGAGAGAGAGAGAGAGAGAGAGAGAGAGAGAGAGAGAGAGAGAGAGAGAGAGAGAGAGAGAGAGAGAGAGAGAGAGCAACCCTCCTAGAACAGCTGAACATGGTCCCAATGCACTTAAGACAACCTGTTTCCTCCTGCTCACTATCTTTCTGATTTTCTCCCCCCGTCTCCTTCCCCCTCCCTCTCCCCTATCTCTATGTTTCTCTCTCCCTCCCTAACTCACCCTCCCTCTCCCCTATCTCTATGTTTCTCTCTCCCTACCTCAACCTCCCTCTCCCATATCTCTCTGTTTCTCTCCCTCTCCCGTACCTCCCCCTCCCTCTCCCCTATCTCTATGTTTCTCTCCCTCTCCCTACCTCCCCCTCCCTCTCCCCTATCTCTATGTTTCTCTCCCTCTCCCTCTCTCTACCTCAATCTCCCTCTCCCCTATCTCTATGTTTCTCTCCCTCTCCCTACCTCCCCCTCCCTCTCCCCTATCTCTATGTTTCTCTCCCTCTCCCTCTCTCTACCTCAATCTCCCTCTCCCCTATCTCTATGTTTCTCTCCCTCTCCCTACCTCCCCCTCCCTCTCCTCCTTTCTCTACCCCCTTGCTTCCATCCTCCCTCACCCTCCCTCTATTCCTAGATAGCTTGTTTCCTCGAACTGTTACTTTGTAAAACTCCAAAGCCTGTGTGTGTGTGTGTCTAATGTGTGTGTGTGTGTCGCTAATAGGTGTAAATGTGCGTTTGTGTCTAATGGGTGTGTGGGTGTGTGTGTGTCTAATTGGGTGTGCTGTAGCTGCTGATGTGTGTGTGTGTGTGTTTCCTTTGGGAGCAGTGACTACCCAGGAGGAGGAGTGGAGTGTGTTATTCTGGAGTCTGGGGAGGGGAAGAGCGTCACATAGCACTAGACACTGACACCTGCATACACACACACACACACACACACACGTGTAGATACACACACCTGTAGATACACTAGACTTAGGCACATCTATATACACAAACTGGTATACACACACATACACACCAGTAAATACACACACCTGTAGATATCCACATTAACTAGAGATAGACACCTGTACATACAAATACCTCGATATGGACACACCTGTATTCACCTGGCGAGGGAAACAACATAGACACACGTGTTGATATTCCTTGCCTAGACCTACAGTGCACACACACACTTGTATACACCGGGTTAGTAGGATTAGAGTGAGGTCAGTACTATTAGAGGCTGGCCTCACTCCAGCAGGTCAGTATTATGAGAGCCTGGCCTAACTTTTCCCTTTTCAGAAAGACTGCAAGATGACTGTCTGTCGGCCTTCCTGTCTGCTTGCATGCCTACCTGCTGCCTGCCTGCCTGCTTCTCTCTTTCGGATCTTTTCAGTGACTAAAGAGCTTACTGGCTCGATAGTCTCATAATCTAGCTACCTGTTACCCTGAAAATATAAGACTGGCTGGCTGGTCGTGTTTCAATGTAACTGTTACTAGAGATCACACGAGAAGCTGAAGACAACATGAGAGATACACCACAGGAGATACACCACGGGAGGTGTGCTGAATACCACCCCGGAGCGCCCGCGCCGCCGTCTCTCTCTACTCAGTATGCTTCCCACCGGGCAATGTCAGCTCGCGCCCTGTCTACAGCGTTCGTGGTCAGCTGCCCCAGTTAGCATGAACAGGTTATGTTATGAACACACTGCAAGCGTTGAGGACCCGAAACGCTGTTACTGACTTACCTTTGGCGGTCGTGTCGGCGGACAGCGAAGTGGTGCTGAAATCGCTGCTCACACACACTTGCGGACTGGGCTCTGTCAAATCCGCTTTGTTGTAGCTGCAGACATTGGCTACTTAACGCCAGGTTGTTGCTTTCCTGGATAGCTATTGGCTGAGCTTGGAATCAATCAAAGCTGGATGGCGTCAATCCCAATGTCTCTTGAAGATAAGTGGTCTACTAGAGAGCCATCTCGAGCTGTGGGCGGTGACTCCCGCATTGTCCAGAGCGTGCAGAGAATCGTTCCAATGTTATAACGCTCTACACATGCATCTCCTAAATATAGCTTTCTTAATTCCAAATCAGTGCTTGTCGATTTCGTTTCCCAGTCGAAGTTGTTTTTACTGAATTAATTTGTGGAATACAAACGTTTGTGGAACAAACATGCATACATGAGTTTGTGGAAGACACACGAACACAATCCTAGACAGACGTAGACACAAAACACGTATACACATACACACGTAAGTATTGTGTCACGGGATTTGGCTCTACAGTGTCATTCGTTTGTATTTTAATGACAAGACAATGCCCAAACTATGTCAGATGCCATAAGCCTAAAGTGTGCTCGCTCTGACCTGGAACTCTGGTGATATTTTGGGTATGAGAGGCATTGTCAAAGTCTTATCTGACGCGTATGTAGCCGGTACAACAGCAATACTGCAGTAGAGCCAGATCAACACGTCATACCACGCGTTGATCGCTGGGTGGCGCCACGACGCCTCTTATGTTAATGTCGGCTTGTTTATGATGTTGACACAGGACAAAGGGGTGTGTTCGGTGATCGTGTAATAATGTGAGAGAATAGACCAACACAGGTTGAAATTGAATAAACTGACTGAATTAATCGAATATGAATGTAATATGTGATAGGTATAGAACAAGCGCGAGTCTAAGCACCTCATTGGAGCCTATACAATTGGAAACATGACGAGGGAGGGCTTTATATGTAGAGACAGAGAGAAGGGGGGAGAAGGGGGGGGGGAGGATTACAAACAAGCATACCTGTATTTTAATGTCATGACACCAGTTCACACGAATCCCTTCAAACTTGAAAAAATGGCAAAAGACAGGGATGAGAGAGACACCGTAGAGAGAAAGAGAAGGAAATCGATAGAAGCAAAAACAATGGGCAAATGTAAATCTAACAACCGACAACTGACTTCATACAGTAGCCTAGGCCTACTAGTTGGTTCCTACAATGTTTTAATGCTTATTGACAAGAGCTGAGCTGGGCTGCGTTGTCTGTGAGTAGTTTCATTCTCCAAAACTGTGCATAAGTGACCCGTCTCAGCGACCCGTCACCTCGCAACAATACCGACTGTTGTAGTTTGGTTTCTAATTATGTCGGTCGGACAAAACCTCATTGATTCAGTTTTTTTTTTTCACTCTCCGAGATCCCCGCCTGTGAAAGCGATTAGAGTGACGTTCCTTGATCCTGCTGCCCGGGGCTCCTGAGACCAGAGAGACTCTTGGCTCGCGACCCACAAAAGACTCGTTGACCTGAACGTTCCCCCTGACTAAGACAGGAGAATTCTTCTGAAACACAAGCAGGATACCGGAACGTCTGATGGGTGAGTAGATCAATGCTTTAGGTACTCTATAAGTCCACACTGTCATCTAGAGCGTCAGAAACTATTTACAAAGGACGTTTTTACGTTGACTTTACTTTTCTGATGTTGGCTAACTACAACCAACTGGACCTAGGGTCACAACAGGTTAGTTACGATGAACACATGCAGCTAGTCTAGCTCAGGAATATCCTGTCAGATTTAACACTGGGTCAGCACATCAACAACAGGGGACAGACCTGCGGTGCACCCCCGAGTCCACAACGCTGTCTACGCCTCCACTCAGGTCCCTAAACCAAGTGTGAGTCCTAAACCAAGTGTGAGTGGTGTGAGTTCAACAGAACAGGAAACAGCCTCCAAAATGCCCTCCGCCCCATGCGGGAAGAGATTAACTTCAGTCAGGTGGCTGAGCGGTTAGGGAATTGGGCTAGTAATCTGAAGGTTGGCAGTTCGATTCCAGGCTGTGGCAAATGACGTTGTGTCCCTGGGCAAGGCACTTCACCCTACTTTCTTTCGGGGGAATGTCCCTGTACTTACTGTAAGTCGCTCTGGATAAGAGCGTCTGCTAAATGTAAATGTAATTTGCTTGCTGGTTTCAAACAGCTATAGACTCAGTAAGACTTAGACAAATTCAGACGGAACAGACAGACTAGGTCACCGGCTGATTTATAACAGGCTGGTTTGAACAGACTGGTTTATAACACAAAGGCTGGATTGCAGGCTTATGTGCGTATATCATAGAACATTAGTTTCTGCCTCATTCTGCATGCAGGGAATCACATGTGGGGTAAATAACTCCTTGCTGCCCCCTCTAAACTGCCCTCTCCTCCCACCTCTCTCTCTATGGAGTTCTTTCATCATTCCAACAAGCAGGCAGTGTTATACTGAAACCCTCATCCTTCCAGACAGACAGACAAACAGGCGATGTTTGTGTGTGCTTGTATGTGTGTGTGTGTGTGGTGTGTGTGTAAGAGAGCAAGAGACAGTGTGTGTGTGAGAGAGAGTGTGTGAGTGTCTGTAATATTGTGATCAGCTTTGTCCGATTTTGTCAGGATGGAATAACCATCACTGGCCTCGTCCCTGTTCTCCTCAACCTCCTCCTGCTTTTCCGCCTCATATTCCTCAGTCAGTGCCAGGTCTGAGATTAGTAGCATCAGCAGCTGAATGTGTGGTCAGTACAGTATGTACACTGTGCCCCTTCTGCTAAGCCCTGTGTGTGTGTGTGTGTGTGTGTGTGTGTGTGAAATTGTGTGAAAATGTGTGTAGCGTCTGTGTGTGTGACCCAGGCACAATCCTCTCAGGAATCCACCTCCCATGTTACAGAGGTGACCTTTGACCCTGTCCCATGCAGTGTCTAATGCCCTTGAGAGGCAGCCTGGTCTAGAGGGGGAGGGGCAGACTAGTCTTGGGATGGGGGGGGAGGTAGGACTACTCTGGAGCATGCTGGCTTGTGGCTAATAACAGTGTGACACCACAGCATGTACATGATAAAACTACTAAAAAAGTGTAGGTTCATTGTTTAGGAAACCCCACATTCTCCAGGCCACAGAAGACTGAGGCTTGACACTAAAATTCCTAACCTGAGTTATTGCCTCGGTCCGCAGGTACTGGTCGGATGGGAGAACAGGGGCAAATTCTCCTAATTCAATGACCTGCAACACAATGTGTGTGTGTGTGCATGTGTGTGTGTGAGATTGAGAAAAGAACATATACTGTGGATGGACCACAAACCCCTGTAACACGGATTGGGTTGGTTCCCAAGGTGATGTTGCTGGTTGCCGAGGCAGGGGAGGTTGTTGGCGAGGCGATAGAGAAACCTAGAGATAGCGACTGTTGCTGTGGCAGCGAGTGTTGACAGCCTAGATGTGGAGTATGACATCATCATCTCAGAACTGGAGGAGAACAGCATGAAAGATGCAGGAGGCTGCCTCTGGTCCTCTCTCACACACACACCTACACACACATTCCACAGACACACACACACAGGTCTTGAAACAGACTGCAGAACAGATTCGAAAAGGAGGTGGGTGGGGAGGGAGGGGGGTCATATTTACTATTTAAGGAGAAAAGTGAGTGAATATTTCATGGTGTTTTTGGAGAGCTATTTAAAACATCAAGGGATGCTTTAGTGCAATCTGACTGTCTGGAAGAACTAGCCCTGCGATGGAAGGAAGAGGAGAGAAGGGGAGAGGAGAGAGAGATGGAGAAAAAGAGGAGATTGAAAGGAGGGAGAGAATAATGTGTGAGTGATGGTTGACACAGAGGAGGTAAACAGAACCTTTTCCTGGACATTCACTGTAGATGTTGAAACTTGGCTGCTCTCTCTCTCTCTCTCTCTCTCTCTCTCTCTCTCTCTCTCTCTCTCTCTCTCTCTCTCTCTCTCTCTCTCTCTCTCTCTCTCGATCTCTCTCTGTCACACACACACACAGAAGAGGCAGACACAAACACCATCTGTGTGACTCGTAGTGTTGGCTTCTGTTCGGAAAATGTTTCTATGGTACCAAGCCACACTGGCTAATCTGCTTAGAGTCCCCTCATCCTCCAGCACACTGCAGCCTGAGAGAGAAGGGTGTTCAGCATCAGGCTCTCTCACACACACTTCTCTTTGTCTGTGTGTGAGTGTCTGGAAGGTAGATAGTCGTGTGGAGTCCAGTTTCTAGCCCTCCAAGCTGAACCAGGGAGAAAGGGAAGGGGGGAAGAAGCAAGTCAAGAAGGCAGGGAAGGAGGAAGGAAAGGAAAGAAGAGGAGAGATTATCACCCAGGAGAGAGAGAGAGACAGGAAGAAAGGGAGAGAGACAGAGAGAAAGGGAGAGAGGCAGGGAGAGTCAGAAAGAGAAAGGGCGGGAGGGAAGGAGACAGCGAAAGAAGAAAGTGGGAGGGAGAGACAGGGAGGGAGGGAGGGAGGGAGGGAGGGAGAAAGAGAGAGAGAGAGAGAGAGAGAGAGAGAGAGAGAGAGAGAGAGAGAGAGAGAGAGAGAGAGAGAGAGAGAGAGAGGGAGGGGGCTGAGAGGAGGACTTCCCCTAAGCCCCTGCTACAGTACACTGCCTCCTCACACACACACACACTCTGACACTCTCACACACACACGCCACAGAGAGGATTGTAGCGTCTGCAGCAGTCAACAACATGGAGGACAACATGGAAGAAGGACAGGGAGGAAAGGGTAGGACAGGAGACTATCTATCTCTCCATCTCTTTATCGCTCTCTCTGTCTCCATCTCTTTTTTCGTCCTGTGCACGTAGATACCTGTTCCCTTTGTCTACATAGAGCTATGGTCTAGATTCTCTATCTCTCTCTTTCTTTCTTTCTTTCTTTCAATATCTCTGTGTTGGTCTCTAATGCTCTTCGTCTCTGTCTTTCACTGTGTCTCTATCAGTGTCCCTCTGTGTCTCACTATCTCTTGTCCTCTCCTCTTTCTCTTTCTCTCTCTGTCCCTGATACAGCTAGAGGTAAATGGAGGGAAGAGGGGAGGGAGGAGAGGAGGGATGGAGGAGGGAGGGAGGGAGGGATGGAGGGAGGGACGGAGGGAGGGAGAGGGAGAGAGAGAGAGAGGGAGGCGTGAGGGGTTCTGCGGACGTAGAATGTTTGGATCAGAGGGGAGGGGCTGGTGGGAAGGGGGGTGACAGGAGACGCATGTTTTGACAAAAAGAGAGACGTGTGTGTGTGTGTGTGTGTGTGTGTAGGGGGAGGCGTCGTGGGAATAGTCTTTGTTCAGTTCCATTGTGAGCTGCTTCACGCCTGTCGTGATGGCTTACTGAGAGAGCACCAAATCTACCTCCATCCTATCTCTGTCTATCCCTTTCTCTCTCCACCTCTCTCCCTCCATTTCTCTCCCTCCATATCTCGTTCTCTCCATCTTCACCCCGCCCCACCCCACCCCGCTCCCCCCACCTCACTATCAGTGCAGCGCCCATGCCTGTGTGATCAGTCTTTCTCTCTGCTGTCACCATGGCTGACGTGGGCTCTGTCTATTTGCTGGGGTGATGCAATGGTTCCAGGTGTTGTCCTGTACCAGCCGCTAAACAGCTCGGGCCAATCTTTTACTCAAAACAGAGGCTTTGTTTCTGTTCTACTGTCCTCCTTCCCTCTCCTTCTCTCCTCTCCTCTCCGCCTCCTCCCCTCTTCTCCCCCCTCCCCCTCCTCCCCCCTCGCCACCTCCTCCCCTACCCATCCTGCTCTCCCCTCCCCTCACTGCCCCCAACTCCCCTCCCGCCCAGCCCCACCCAACATGGCATTTACATATAGAGAACGAGAGAGGAAAGAGAGAGAGAGAGGGAGGGAGAGAACGAGCAGGAGAGAAAGAGGGAGAGAGAGGTAGGGCTCGAGGGAGAGAGAGAGAGCGAAAGAGGGAGAAAGGGAGAAAAGGAGGGAGAGAGGGGAGGGTCTCCGCTGTCAGAGTAATAGTCTTCCCCGGAGTCTCTGCTTTAACTAAGCACTCCCCTCATTCCTCTCGTCCTCTCCCTCCCTCGCTATTCCTGACCCACTTCTGATGAGGGGGGGTGGTGGGTGGGGGACGGGCGGCTTACAGCATACAGAATAATAATAATGTTTTTATATCCATTCATCCTTCTTTGGCCTCTCTCTCTTTCGTTCTCTTACTCTCATTCTTTCTCGTTCTCTCTCGTTCTACCCACCTTCGTCTCACTCTGCTCATTGCTGTTCTAGCTGTGGAGTTGGTTTAACATGAAAAAGCTTCATCACTCTCTCTCTCTCTCTCTCTCTCTCTCTCTCTCTCTCTCTCTCTCTCTCTCTTTGTGTGTTTACGTGTGCATGCATGTGTGAGTTTGTGTGTGTGTGTGTGTGTGCGTTTGTGTGTGTGTCTGTGTTATTGAAAAAGGATTTGTGGGATATGACAGAGTTGTTTACTTTAAGAGAGGCATGCTGTGTACTGTGCATGAGGGGTTGTTTAGGCATGGTGCTAGAAGTAAACAGCTAAGTGGCCAATCTTTCATTCTCTATACACTTCTCCCTCCCTTCCTTCCTCTCTCCCTCCATCTCTCTACACCTTTGCCTCACTCTGTGGGTCATTTCCACTTCGTTATATCACACCACAAAAGAAACAGAACTCACCAGCATGAAAACATCAATGCAAATCTCCTTAGAGGTGGAGAAATAGAGGGAGAGGAGAGGAGAGTGGAAGGGAGTAATGGAGTAGATGAAAGGAGAGAAGAAAGGAGGAAAGGGATGATGAAAGAAAAGAGAGAAGAGAGGAGGGAGAGAGGAGAGTGGTGGAATGATGGAGTGATGGAGGGAAAGAGGTGGAGAGAGGGGTGAGATTAGGTAGTGAAATACTGTAATGGTTTCCAAGAGGCAAACATCCTTTAGCCACATATCATCACTCCCCCCTACAAACACACACACGCACGCACACACACACACACACACACACACACACACACACACACACACACACACACACACACACACACACACACACACACACACACCAACACAAAGATTTACAATCAGCATTCGTTCGTTCTAGACACAAATCGTCCATCATCTTATAAACATGGACATTCTATGAAACAAAAACATGTTTGTGCCTGCAGTCTTACAGTCGCACAGTGACACACACTAACCCCCACCCCCACACACAACCCCCACACACACACCTCACACCCCCTCCACACACCCCTCACACACAGACCTCTTCATCCACACACATACCCCTCTTACAAACACACATTCTACACCCTCTTGCATGCACGCACGCACACACACACACACACACACACACGCACACACACACTCTGAGAACTCCTGCAGGGATTGAGACAAGAATAAATGATTCATGTTAAGCAGATGGTAGAGTGCTGTAGTTGTATACCCCCTTCAAGTGTGTGTGAGTGTGTGTGTGTATGTGTGTTCACACATGTGCGTGTGTTTACATGTGTGTGTTTACATGTGTGTGTGTGATACAGTGTGACAGATACATTGAAAGACAATATAAATGTTTTTTATTCATCTTAATTGTGAGGCGGTTTAATCACAGTCAGATTTAATAACACTGAAACTTTATTGATCTGTTGTCTGGCCGATTTACTTGCTGGAGTGAAATTAAATACCAGCACTTATCCATGCAGGTCTGACAGGAGAGTGTGTATAGACCGGTTCCCCCATAGAATGGTGAAGATAAACACATTACAACACCACCAACATCTCACCATTCATCCCCAGCTAATACACGTGTGTGGGGGAAATCTTCATAGATCCCACAACTTTAAGTGCTATTTCCAGGGTTTATTAGGGGGATAAGGGTTAGAATTAGAATTAGTGTTAAGGTTAGGTTAGAATTACACAATTTGAAAAGGGTGTGAATTGTTGGTCTTCACTAGGATAGTAAAACAAACCTGTGTGTGTGTGTATTAACCCTAACCCTGGGCCGAGGGGAAACCCGTTAGAGACCCATTATCACTTATGAACCAGCTGCTGCTCAATTTTGTCTGTGGTACCTTACACACGCACGCACACACACACACACACACAAACAGTCACTCGCTCTGGTGCTCTAGCACAAAGGCCAGGTAGCCTTGACTTCCCTCGAAAAATATTCGTAAACCACCCCTTCACCACCAGTATCTCTTCATCCCACCAAACCTCCATCCTTCCTCCCCTCCACCCATCCATCCTCTCTCCTTTCACACTTTCATTTCTCCACAACTCCACTCCTGCGTCAGCCCATCATTCCACCCCCCCTCCTTTTATCCTCTCTCATTTCATCCCTCCATTTCTATATCCCTCCACCCTCCACCCCTCCAGGGTTGTGAATTTGTTTGTTTACAGTACACGTCAGCAGATGATGTCACAGACATTGCTTTTCTCAGCGCTGCTCTGGTCTCTACAGTCTGGTCTAATGCTAGTCTCTCTAGTCAGGTCTAGCTCTGAAATGTCCAGGCTGGTCTAGCTCTAGTCTATATAGTCTGTTCTAGCTTTAGAATCTCAAGTGTGGTCTAGCTCTGGTCTCTCTAGTGTGGTCTATATCTAATCTCCTGTTCCATCATGCCAGGCGATGATAGATGTGGTCGTGATGTCTTTTACTCTATTGATTTCCCTCTCCTGCTGCTGTGTCCCTGTAGATTTCTCTAGTCTTACTGTCAATAATAGACTCTGGTGAGTCACGCTGCGAGTGTGTGTGGGTACTGTGGAGGGATGCAGTCTATTATACCACATTACTCACAATTCACATGATTGTCATGTTTACCTTGGCAGCTGGGTCCTACCTCACATGTTTGTAGTTGTCTTGATATTTGTATGATCTCTTGAGACTACAAATCCTACTAGCTAGTGACAGAAAAGGTTCAATGTTAAAATATCCATGAGCGGGCTGCACTCGTGGATCTGTAGAGAAGAAGGAGGAGAGAGACAGAAAGAGAGAGAGGAGAAAGGGAGGAAAGAGAAGAGTCTAACTGAACCAAGCTCCAGTCTACCTGCCCCCCAACCTCAGTCTACCTTCCCCCAGCCCCGGTCTCCCTGCACCCAGCTCCAAGTCTACCTGCACAACCCCAGTCTACATGCCTCCAACCTCAGTCTAACTACCCCAGCCCCAGTCTACCTGCCCCAACCTCAGTCTACCTGCCCCAACTTCAGTCTACCTGCCCTAACCTCGGTCTAACTGCCCCCAACCTCAGTCTACCTGCCCCAACCTCCTGCCCAGGAGTTGCCCTCTCTGTTGTAACGAGTTAGATTCCCCCTAAGCCACTGGTTGTCGTGGTGCTGTAGCGTTGTCATGGTGATGCTACAGTAAAGTGGGTCACACAGCTCTGAGCCCTTGCCTGTTGGCATGGCAACCATGCTGGATGATTAAACATGCGCAGATGAGTCAGAGACCTGTCTGTCTCACTATAGAGGAGGTGTACACATACTATACACAGCCATACTGTCACTCACCTAGTCACACACCCATCTCTCCATGTATGTGTTAGGCTAGGCTAATGTGTTACTGTCATCGTCTTTACGCTAGGCTAGGTTAGGGTAATGCATCAGTGTGATCTCTATCTCTACGCTAGGCTAGGTTAGGGTAATGCATCAGTGTGATCTCTATCTCTACGCTAGGCTAGGTTAGGGTAATGCATCAGTGTGATCCTTATCTCTACGCTAGGCTAGGCTAGTGTGTTACTGTGATCTCTGTGTGCTAGGCTAGGTTAGGGTAATGCATCACTGTGATCTCTAGCTCTACGCTAGGCTAGGTTAGGGTAATGCATCAGTGTGATCTCTATCTCTACGCTAGGCTAGGTTAGGGTAATGCATCACTGTGATCTCTAGCTCTACGCTAGGCTAGGTTAGGGTAATGCATCAGTGTGATCTCTATCTCTACGCTAGGCTAGGTTAGGGTAATGCATCAGTGTGATCTCTATCTCTACGCTAGGCTAGGCTAGTGTGTTACTGTGATCTCTGTGTGCTAGGCAATACTAGGGGTAGGCTAAGCTAGTTATGATACATTTGCTTTCTTCAACCTTCTTAGCTGGTATACTCACTGTCCCATGAACCCAATTGCACAATACACTCTCACACACACACACACAATCAGTCATGAATGCAAGAGTCTGGTGGGGAAAGCAAGCGTTACCATGGAAACCAAAGCTGGTAGGGTAATGGAGCCACGAGAGGTTCTTCTGACTATACATTGGCTTTGTCTTGTCAGTATGTGTGTGTGCTTTTGTAAGTGTGCCGATTGTGCGTGTGTTAGGTAGCTTGGGGTAAAATCCCCAGCGAGCATGTTTGACAGATGGACAGACAAAGGATAGGGGTGGGGGAGAGGTTGTGGGCAGGGTGTGGGCCAGGGGGGAGAGGAGCCATAGAGAACGAAAGGGGTCAGGAGGGATCTCTTTGTCAAGTGGTGGTTTGTTGCTGTAGATGGGGGGGGGGGGGGGGGGGGTTGGAGCCCCCCTCCCCCACAAATACACATCAGTATTTAAATTACATAGCGCCGAAAACAGCAACAATGTATGCACTATTTGTATGCTTCTTTGTCCACAAGCGTCTGCTAAATGAAGACAAAAATATATAAATGTAGTTAAGCAGGGCTGCTGGGCCAACCAGAGAGAGGAACTTCATTTCTAGTTCAGTTCTAATGCCTTGTTTGGCTGACATCTGTATGCCAGGCAGTATGAGATTGTTCTCCAGCTGGTTCAGATCTACACATACACACTCCTCATCTGTCTCTGGAGGTAACACCTCCTCTGGTGGATCATCCTGCCTCGCTTGCCTAATAAGATAAATCATTTCTCCTCACCCTCTCGTCTTCTCACTCTCTCACCCTTACTCTCTCATCCTCCCCTCCTCTCACCCTTTACCCTTTCCTCCTCTCACCCTCTCACCCTTTTACCCTCTCACCCTCTCATCCTCTCACACTCTCATCCTCTCAGTCCAGTTAAACACCATTACCCTGACCCTTTGCATAATGTAACTTCAAGCTGTAGGTTCACTGAAAGGACAACATCTATGGTTAATGTGTGTGTGTGTGTGTAGGTGTGTGTGTTTGTGTGTGTGCGTAAGTGCGTGCATGCATGTGCGTGTGTGTATGTTTACCATGTGAGATATAGCAGACCTGCTCTGACGAGACAGATCCATTAAGGATTGGCTGCTCTGATCAATACTGTTTGCTGAGTGGCTATTAAAGCCATCAATCACCTACAGGTGATTATGATTGGCCGCAGTGACACTAATGGCTCCCCCTTAAGACAGATGAACAGGGATGGGCCGCAATGTGGTTGGCTGTTGGTTGTTATGGTCACAGATATGCTGTGATGTGTGGATAAGTGTGAATTTGAAGGTGAGTTAGATGGATGGACAGATGATGGGATGCATGGAGTAGTATGTTAGATGCAGGGGAGGGATGGAGGGATGATTAGAAAGGTGTACAGGCAGAATGAGGGGCTGGACTGAGGATCTAATCCACCTCTGTCTTTACTTTACTTTACTCTCCTCCTACTCCTCTCTCTCTCTCCTCATCCTCCTCTTTTGCTACTTATCTCCTCCTCCCCCTCCTCTCTCTAACTCTCTCCTCATTTCCCTCTTTCCCTACTTATCTTCTCCTCCTCCTCTCTCGAACCCTCTCCTCATCTTCCTATTTCTCGACATCTCTCCTCCTCTCCGACTCATCTCTCCCCTCTCTCCAACTCTCATCTCTAACTCTCTCCTTTTCCCCCTTTCCAACTCCCTCCTCTCCTCTCACTCTCTAAATCCCTTCTCTTCTCCTGTCTCCCCCCTCCAGGGTGTGCAGAGTGTTGTACTAAGTGTGTGGGGGGGCTGCCCTATGCCTCCCTCTTCGCCACCATCCTGCTCTACATGGGGGTGGCCCTGTTCTGTGGGTGTGGCCACGAAGCATTGAGTGGCACCGTCATCATACTGCAGAACTACTTCGAGCTGGTCAGAGCACCAATGGAAACCCTCGACGTCTTCGCCATGTGAGTGACCATGACGACCAGCACCGTACATGTGAATATCCTGTCTGTCAAACTCTTCTCTCCTTCCTCGTTTCTCCCTCGATTATATCCTTCCTCCTTCCCTCCCCCCCCCCCCACCTGTTCACTCCCAGACACAGCAGAGAGAGATAGAGCAAAAGTGTGTAAGTGTGAATGTGTGTGTGTGTAGCTGTGTGTGCGTGTGTGTGTTGGCTTGAGTCCTGTTTGGAGATTTAAACCTCCTGAAAAGACTCTGGGTTGTCCAGAATACACCTGCTCACCGGAACTCTGCCTGCTGAGTGTGTGTGTGTGTCTGTGTGTGTGTGTCTCTCTGTGTGTGTGTGTGTCTGTGTGTGTGTGTGTGTGTGAGCAGGAACATGTTTCTAGCCATAGCAGGTGTAACAGTTCCTGTAGATGGATGGAGTGCATTAATCCACAAAGAAAATTGGAAACCACTTCACACACTAAGCTGTCAATACATGCTGGTTCCCACAACATGAATCCTTTTCTCTTTGTGCGTGTGTACATGCATGTGTGTGTGTGCGTGTGTGTGTGTGCGTGTCCCACCAGTATTGACATCCTGAAGTACGTGATCTACGGCGTGGCCGCCGCGTTCTTCGTGCTGGGCATGCTGCTGTTGGTGGAGGGCTTCTTCACCACCGGCGCCATCAGAGACCTGTACGGAGAGTTCAAGATCACAGCGTGTGGACGCTGTGTCAGCGCATGGGTGAGGCTGGGGACTGAGGGGGGGCGGGGCGTGGGGGGGGGGGGGAGAAGATGTGAGAACAATCAGAAGGGTTTTCGTTGAACGTTTGCGAAACATAATTGTTCTCTCTCCTCTCACAACCCCTCCTCTCTCGTCCTCTCCTGTCCTGTCCTCTTTCCTTCCCTCCTCCAGTTCATCCTCCTCTCCTACCTCTTCTTCCTGGCCTGGCTGGGGGTGACAGCCTTCTCCTCTCTGCCCGTCTTCATGTTCTACAACGTCTGGTCTCTGTGCCAGAACACTTCCCTGGTGGAGGGAGACAACCTCTGCATGGACTTGCGCCAGTTTGGTAAGGGGCACCCATGCTGTGTGTGTGTGTGTGTTTTATTTGGATATGTGTGTAAAAGGGATTATGTATGTATAGTTGGTGTGTGTGTGTTGTAAGGGGTTGTGTGTGTGTTTTAATGGTCTGTGTATACACATGTTTTAATGGTGTGTGGGTGTGTTTTGACTGTATGAATGTACTAGTGTATTAATGGTTTGTCTGTGTACAGGTGTATTAATGGTGTGTTTTACTTGT
Source organism: Osmerus eperlanus (assembly GCF_963692335.1). NCBI lineage: Eukaryota > Metazoa > Chordata > Actinopteri > Osmeriformes > Osmeridae > Osmerus > Osmerus eperlanus. The sequence continues at coordinate 13,862,391 of NC_085031.1, forward strand.
GTATTTCTGCTATGTGTGTGCGTGTCAGGTCTGGTGGCCCTGTCAGAAGAGAGGAAAGTGTGTACAGGATCTGAGAAGTTCTTCAAGATGTGTGAATCCAACGAGGTGAGAGGGAGAAGAAGGGGGAGAAGGGGAGAAGGAGAGAAGGGGAGAAGGAGAGAAGGGGAGAAGGAGAGAAGGGGAGAAGGGAAGAAGGGGGGAAGGGGAGAAGGAAAGAAGGGGAGAAGGAAAGAAGGGGAGAAGGAGAGAAGGAGAGATGGGGAGAAGGGGGGAAGGGGAGAAGGAGAGAAGGAGAGAAGGAGAGAAGGGGAGAAGGGGAGGAGCGGGGAAGGGGGGAAGGAGAGAAGGGGAGAAGGAGAGAAGGGGAGAAGGAGAGAAGGAGAGAAGGGAAGAAGGGGGAAGGGGAGAAGGAAAGAAGGAGAGAAGGGGAGAAGGAGAGAAGGGGAGAAGGGGAGGAGCGGGCACCGAGGAGGGAAATGTAAGGGATGGGAGAGGATAAAAGGGGAGGAGAAGGGGACTAGGAGAAAGTGTGTTGTGTTTGTACTGATAAAAGTTGTGTTGGCTCTTAATGTAATAAGTAATAAAGTTGTATCATGTTTGAACGTTGCAGCTGGACCTGACGTTCCACCTGTACGTCTGCGCTCTGGCTGGGGCGGGAGCTGCTGTCATCGCCATGGTGAGACCCCTCTTCCTCTCCTCTGATTGGCCTCTGGGTTGCCGAGTGTTGAATGGACCCTCCTGCTGTCACTGATAAGGGTGTTTCTGCTGAACCCGGAGGGAGGGAGGGGGGGGGGGGGGTACAGTAGATGGAGGAGAAGAGGCAGGGATGGAAAGGTAGATGGGATGATGAAGGGAGGGATGGAAAGAAAGGGGGAAAGTATATGGAGTAAAATATGATATTTCAAGAGGAGAGAATAGAAAGAGAGGATGATGGAGAGAGAGACAAGCAGATGGAGAGAGAGAGACAAGCAGATGGAGAGAGAGAGAGATCGAGAGGGAGAGACAAGCAGATGGAGAGAGGAGAAAAGCAGATGGAGCGAAAAAAGAAATAAGATGGAGAGAGAGAGAGAGAGACACCGAGAGAGAGAGCGAGAGAGAGAGAGAGAGAGAGAGAGAGAGAGAGAGAGAGAGAGAGAGAGAGAGAGAGAGAGAGAGAGAGAGAGAAAGAGAGAGGAGAGAGATGAGAGAGAGAGAGAGAGAGAGAGAGGAGAGAGAGAGAGAGAGAGAGAGAGGTGATGCACTGAACATTGGAAATGCATGGGAAGGTGTTGCCATGGAAACAGGGAGAGGAGCGGTTGAGAGCACCTCCTACATGATGGTGAGAAACCCATTTAAGATGGAGAAGAGAGAAGCAGAGAAGGATGGAGGAGATAAAGATGGAGGGGTGGAGTAGAAGAGGATGGTTGGATGAAGGGGAGGAGAGAGGGTAGAGAGTGGAGGATTGAGGATGGAGAGAGGAGGAGGGGAGGGTGGAGGGTGGAGAGGGGCATGAGTAGGAGGAGAGGATGCGTAAAGAGGAGGATGGAGGGAAGGAGAGAGCGATGCACATCACCTGAGGTAAAACACTCCATGGTTACGTTGGCGGGAGTGGCTCCTATCATGACTGCACTGTCTCTTTCTGTCTGCATGTTCCTGTGTGAGCGTACCCTTCTGGACACAGTGTGTCTGCGTTGGTGTTTGCATATACAGAAATGTCTGTAAATTCGCCACCTGATGGCCATACATGGGAACGCATCAGACTATGACTCACCCAGGAGTAGCTAGGACACACACATACACACACACACATACACACATACATGTAAACACACAGGTACACACACATGCGCACATACACACACTTACACAGATGCTTGTCAGGCATGTGACGTCCCAATGAATACGTGACACGTGTGATTTTACTAAAGGGATCAGTCCGTTCTTGTAAAGAAACGGTGCATAGACAACACAATAGAAGCCCGCCCTCTCAGCCATGTCCAGTAACCATAGCAATGTAAACCAGGAAGTAAAGAGGTATTGATGCAGATGTGCAGCAAACTGCAGCTACAGGGCTGTAGCAGATTACTGACACCTGCTGGATAGGACAGGTACCATAACAACAAGTGCCTCTGTTTATTATGGTCTGTTGTCCCCTCTCCCTTCTATCTCACTCTTGCTCTCACTCTCTCCACCTTTCACCTCCAATTCTCTGTACCTTTTTTTCATCCTCTCCCTCTCTCTCCATCTGTCCCTCCCTCCCTCTCTCTCTCTCCTCTCTCTCTCTCTCTCTCTCTCTCTCTCTCTCTCCCTCCCTCCCTCCCTCCCTCCATCTCTCTCTCTCTCTCTCTCTCTCTCTCTCTCTCTCTCTCTCTCTCTCTCTCTCTCTCTCTCTCTCTCTCTCTCTCTCTCTCTCTCTCTCTCCATCTCTCTCTCTCTCTCTCTCTCTCTCTCTCTCTCTCTCTCTCTCTCTCTCTCTCTCTCTCTCTCTCCCTCCCTCCCTCCCTCCCTCCATCTCTCTCTCTCTCTCTCTCTCTCTCTCTCCATCTCTCTCTCTCTCTCTCTCTCTCTCTCTCTCTCTCTATCTCTCTCTCTCCCTCTCTCCCCATCCCCAGGTTGCAGGTGTAGGGGTTCTCATCCGTAACTACACAACTCTGAGCTCACATGGCCGATATTGCACACGCTTCTGACCCTTGACCCCCGAACCCTCACTCTGCCACCTGGGGTCTTAGCTCCGCCCTCGGGGCACCACTTGTACCTGTCACATGACTATGTTAAGGACAGCAAATTGGTTAACATCCCCACCCACCCTGACCAGCTAACAGACCATAATAATTTCCCACAGAGGATCGGAACTAAAATGGTGCCTCACTAAAGCAACTAAAACCGCTTGTCTGCGGTTGTGTTCCTGGTTATGTTGTGCTTGTGGTTGTTCTGTACTTGTATTGCCTTGGGGTTAATTGCTAGTAATCTGATTGAGGTAAAGAGTAACCCTCTCATGTCAGTGCTGCAGTTCTAACATCTAACCTTCTAACCCTCCCCCCTCCCCACACCCTTGCCCTACCACTCTTCTCTGCACCCCACCCCTCCCTGCGTCCCTCTGCCCTTATACTCCCCCCCACCTTGCCCCCACCTTGCCCCTCCCCCTCCCCGGACCCCCAGGTCCACTACCTGATGGCCATTGCTGCTAACTGGGCCTACCTGAAGGACGCCAGCCGGATGCAGAAGTACGAAGACATCAAGTCCAAAGAAGAGCAGGAGCTGCATGATATCCACTCAACACGCTCTAAAGAACGACTCAACGCTTACACATAGACACACACACACAGACACACACGCACACACATAGACTAGACACACACACACATAGACAAACAAACACTCACACACCTAGACACACATAGACACACACCTGACTTACACAGATCAAACGCATGCACCTGACACACACACACAGTTCAAACACACACACCGCTGACACACAGATCAAAAACGCACACACCTGACATACACAAGCAGATCAAACAGACACAGTGATGTTAGTGTTCAGTGGTGCACCGGGTTGTGGGGTGTTGTGTTGTTGTTGTGTGGTGGGTGTGATGTCACACAGCTGTTACAGGGAGAACTGCTCCTGATACCCCCCCCCAGCCCCCATCTCCCCCCTTCTTACCTCATCCTTCCTCCCATCCTTCCTCTCCTCCCCAGCCTCCTTGGTGGTGTGTATAGTAAGGTACCTCAGACAGCACATGTTAGTAGCACAGTGACTCACCAGTCATGGTCACATGGTCTGTCACATGGTCCAACCACGTTGTTGTCCAGTCTGACGTTTGATTGGTGTGTTTACAGGGGTGAGGGGGGGGGGCGGGGGGGGATTGTTATTGTATAACTCTTTGTTCCTAAAAGTATTGCTCATTCTAAGGGCCAAGTCGCATGGCTCTGGGGTCACATGACTCTTTTCAGGGGTCACATGACTCCGTCTTTTTCATTGTGACCAAAGTGTCTCAGTGTCAGGTGTCCATAAACTCCATCCACACTGATTTCACACACAGATTCTCCTCCAGCCAGGAGGGGATTGGCTGGGAGAGACAGGTCGAAAGCAATGATGAGGATGATGATGATGATGACGATGATATGTAGTGACAGACAAGCTGTCTATGTTTGGCCCTAGTGAGATCCTGTATTCTCTCTCTCTCTCCATCCCTCCCTCTCTCCTCCTTTCTATCTCTCCATCGCTCCATTCTATCTGAACTCTGAGCCATTATTTCTCACCTTGACCTACCACAGGGTTACATACCTTCACATTGTTTTTAACTGTTCACTTTTTAAAATAACCAAGAGAGTAAATAGATGTTCTGTCAGTGTTCTGCCCTGTACATATGTCAGTGTAAATCTATGAACACAGTCCTTCAGGTCATTTCCTACCAGGGGCCCAGAAAAGCACATTCCAGACAGCAGGGGCTCTGTCAGTCAGTCATATCCTGATAACTACTTAAACAATAATTATAATGCTATTAAAGATAATACTAATAATATTGTACTTGGTAAAGACCGTGAATCTAGTTGTTACGTGTGGCATGGTTATGCATTCAATGGTTAAATAGTTTTACTGATAAAAAAATATTTCTTTTTCCTCTTTTTGTTTATGTGTTCCGCTCTGCCTTGTCTAGCTGAGTCAGCAGCTTTCTCTCCTGTGCAGTATTATACACTACCCTCCCCCTCCCCTTCTCCCTCCTCCCCCTCTCTCCTGTGCAGTATTATACACTACCCTCCCCTTCTCCCTCCTCCCCCTCTCTCCTGTGCAGTATTATACACTACCCTCCCCTTCTCCCTCCTCCCCCTCTCTCCTGTGCAGTATTATACACTACCCTCCCCTTCTCCCTCCTCCCCCTCTCTCCTGTGCAGTATTATACACTACCCTCCCCCTCCCCTTCTCCCTACTCCCCCTCTCTCCTGTGCAGTATTATACACTACCCTTTCCCCTCTCCCTCCTCCTCTCCTCCTAACCCTTTCCTCCTCACCCCCTCTCCCTCCTCACCCTCTCTCCCTCCCCCCTTCTCCCTCCTCACCCTCTCTCCCTCCTCACCCTCTCTCCCTCCTCCTCCCCCTCTCTCCTTCCTCACCCTCTCTCCTCCTCACCCTCTCTCCCTCCTCACCCTCTCTCCCTCCTCCTCCCCGTCTCTCCTTCCTCACCCCCTCTCCTCCTCACCCTCTCTCCCTCCTCCTTACCCTCTCTCCTGCACCTCCCCTTGTTCTGATGATGTTGAGTATGTTCTGTATTGACCTGTTGATACTTTCTGACTTGTCTCCGCTTTCTCCTCTCTCTCTCTCTTTGCTCTGAATATGTTTCGGTTATGTACATACATGTGCCAACAGCTTGACAGTGGCTTTTTATGAACTATAGGAACAAACTTGCTTGCGTCAATAAACTACACTTGTGTTACTGTGTCCCAGCTCTTTACTTTTTTACTCTGCTGCCGTGTCCTGGTCCCGCCAGCAGGGGAAGACAAGGGTCTAGAGACACTTCCAGGAGACACCCTCAACTAAAGAAGAAGGAGGAAACGACAGGGTGCCTGTTTGCACTTGCAGTTGTCTAGACAAGCATAGAATTAATCCTAGGATTGGTGTTAGGTATGACATACTTGTGTTGGGTACAGGGTGTCGGTTATGTAGGGGATACTATCTGTATGTCTCATATAAGTAATTCCACACATTCCCAAGTTCAGCTATAAATGTTTCTTACATATAGCGTCATAGACTACACCTACAGTACAACAACCTCTGTGTTCTACATGATTGTAATTCCAAGGGTGTGGTACTGCCACTGAACACTGGGTGGCAGCAGATCTCTTTAGTACAAACAGTGGATTTACTGGTCTAAACTGGTCTGGCTCTGGGTGTTTCCATGTGTGCAATGAGTTATCTGTTTGTGCGTGTGTATAAGTTTATGTCTTGGGTAAACTCACAAATACAAAATACACACATACAAACACACACAGATACAAGACACTGACACAAACATACACCCTCCTATCACTCCCCCATATTATGATCAGTTTAGCAGTTTAGTGGTTCAAGTGCCTCAATCTCCTCTCTCTTTCTCACTCTGTCTCTCACACTCATGCACACTATCTCTTTCTCACACAACCCCTCTCTCTCTGGGAAGCTTTCTGGCTTTATGGAAAGGTTTATATTATCATATCACAAACACACACACACACTCAGAGGCTTGGTGTGTTAAAGGATGACATTAGCATAAGGATGCAAGCTCAAAATCACTCACATAAACGTTTACATGATTGTAGAAACAACACACACACAAACATACACACACACACGCACACACAGCCCCTGAACACACTTACACACACCCACACCCACACACAGGAAGTGAAGACAAACAGCTTAAAGAGCAGCCTCAGGCTTCACCAGCAGCTGCTTGCTAAGCTGTGACAGAGGTTGTGTCTCAGACTTTGTGTTGGTCCCTGTTTGCTGTTGACGAGAAAAACACACTATATATATACCTCTGGGTTCTAGACTCAGGAATACCTCTGGGTTCTAGACTCAGGAATACCTCTGGGTTCTAGACTCAGGAATACCTCTGGGTTCTAGACTCAGGAATACCTCTGCGTTCTAGACTCAGGAATACCTCTGCGTTCTAGACTCAGGAATACCTCTGGGTTCTAGACTCAGGAATACCTCTGGGTTCTAGACACAGGAAGACTTCTGGGTTCAAGACACAGAAACAATCTCCAGGTTCCACAGGGTTCACACAGAAAACCGTTGGGGTTCTGTAGGGTTCACTCAGGGAAACCTCTGGGCTCAACACACAGGAAGACCTCTCTCAGGAGATGGGGGCAGGAGCAACGGTGGAGGCCAGAGCAGAGAGTTCTACTGGTGCTATCTAGAAACTCCTGTCTCCGGGAGGGACACCTGGTTAGCTTCTAACTTGCAAAGTCATACCTCGTTAACTCGAAGCTCGTTAACTCGTAGCTCGTCAACTCCTTGCTCATTACCGCGTAGTTCGTAAGCTCCTTACTCATTAACACATCCAATGTGTCATATGCCAGATAAATATCACAGGCTGCTTTGGATTGGATTGCTCCACGTCGGATACTTAATTGGCTGATTCCTGCCTGGAGCATTACTGCAAGCCAATCACGTCAGGAAGTAGAGATGTCACTCATCTTCCTTTCTGCCCCTCTCTCTCTCTTTCTCCCTCTCTCTCTTTCTGCCCCTCTCTCTCTTTCTTCGTCACTGTTCACTTTTCTGGTTTTCCCTCCCTCCCTCCCTCCCTCCCTCCCCCCCTCCCTCCCTTCATGCAGGCCCAGTATGTGTGTATATGTGTGTGTGTGAATTCCTTGGCAGCCTATCTATACTTGTCTATATACTGTACATGTTACCCCTGCAGTCCCCATTCCAGCCCATGGGAGATCAGATCTGACCATGTAATCCCCCCACCCCAAGAGAGCGGTCCACGGGTGAGTTGGTCTGTTCCAGGCCATCTGAGCTGCACAGATGGAGCTGTACCACCTTCAAGCCACGGGGGAGTCCAGCCTCATGGACTAGACCTGTAATAAAAGCATGGAGAGACTAACAGAAAACAAGGGGCCACACTCTCCTTTTTACCCCCTCTTGCTATTCTTCATCCCTCCATCAACACACCCCTACCACACGACCTCCCTCCATCTCTCCCTCCACCTTCCCCTCCATTCCTCCCTTCGTCTCTCTCATTCCTTTGTCCCTCGTCCGCTCCGTCCATCTCCAGAGAAGCCGCTGTCTCTTCATGAATATGAAATAATGGTAAATATTGCCTCGGAGGCAGGCCTATGTTAATGTGTGTGTGTGTGTGTGCATGTGCATGTACATGTATGTGAGAAATCTTGTATTCTTTATCAACAGTGAGCTTGGTGAGCCTCCGGCCTATTCATACATAAAACATATCAGAAGAGGAATCTAGTTTTTCATTTAGTTGGATAAGAGGGGGAGACTCCCTGGGATGTTTAGTGCGTGCGTGTGTGTGTGTGTGTTTTTTTTCCCCTCCCTGATTCAGACTCCTGAATGATGACTTATATCTCTGTAATCTTACTGAGGGCATTAGGAAAGGTTACTGACTGACTAACACACACACACATACTCTCTCTCACACACACACACACACCTCTGATCGTTTATGAAAAGATTTGAGACTGATAGTGCTTGTAGTGGTGATCATGGTTATGTAACCAACATCTTTAGTAAAGGTTATGGCACCAATGATGCCTTATTAGACTAACAGACATGATCTGAACACAGCAGTGATGCACTCATTTGGAACTTGTCTGTTTGTGTGTGCATGTGTGTGTGTGTCTGTGTGCGTGTGTGACAGTCTATGTGTGTGTGAGAGTGTGTATGTGGCTGCGTGTGTGTGTGACAGTCTATGTGTGTGTGTGAGAGTGTGTATGTGGCTGCGTGTGTGTGTGTCTATATGCGAAAGTATGTATCTGTCTTTGTTCACCTGCAGCACTGGGATCCACATAAGCTCCCAAATAACTTCCCAGCACCCCCATGGCTCTGTCTAAACCGATCCATCAATGTTGCCGTGGCAATGGCAATATTCTTCACCTCAGGAGAATGCTGTTTCCTGTCGTCACGTAGAAGAGCACCTAGGGTAAACACGTACGTGTGTGTGCGTGCATGCATGTGTGTGTGTCATCCATATTTGTACGCCACAACTTCCGGGTCTCATTACCAAAGACTGCACTGCCTGGACACACACATGGAATATTACACACATACATACATACATCTAGGTCTGTATCCACATTAGGAGGTGAATAATTCTCCAACATCTACAACACATCATTATCAACAGTGAACACGTTAAACACACTTAAAATGGGAATGAAATGTTAATGTGAACATGTGTGTGGGAAGCCAGGGTATGTTCCGGTTATGTTAAATATAGAATCATTACAGCATTGTTATTTTAATTGTTGTTATTCTTGTTATTGGAGACGTCTGAATACACAGGAAAAGCCCCAAGGCTAACTGGAGTGCTGCCATATGGATCTACCCTGTCCTATATAGAAACACACACACGCACACACACATGTACACTCATACATGTACACACACACAGAAATATGCACAGAAGCACACGTACATATACACACTCTCACGTACACACTCTCACACAGATACACGCACACACACATAAACACACACGCACAGAGGTCTATCAGATATGTAAAACCCTGAATGCAAATTTTAAAGCTTGGATATGGAATGACTAACACACACACACACACATTACTTCCTGCCAAGTGAGCTCATGTAGGTATTTCTCTGATATCAGTCAAATTCTGACATAATTCAGCTTGCTCTGCGGGCTGAGTGGACACATTTACACAGAACACGCCAGTAATCACTCTACACGCAAGTCCCCGCAAACGGACGAGCCCACACATGGGACGGTCAGGGAGGACTTCACTCTGAGGTGTGTGTAGGTCACTGTGTGTTTCTGTTTCTGTATGAGAGGAGAGCAGAGCAGAGGAGAGGAGAGGAGGAAAAGAGGAAAGGAAAGGGAGGAAAAGAGGAGAAAATAGGAAGGAATGGAGTGAAGGGGGAGAGGAGGAGAAGGAGAGGGAAAGGAAGAGAAGAGAGGAGAGGGTAAATAGGTCCAGTCGACATTTATTTCCAACCCAAGGCTAAAGGGTGACTGTTCAACTAATAGTTCCTGTGTCTTATTAAAATAAATGTATGCGTGTGTGTGTGAGTGTATGTAATGTGTGTGTCTGTACTGTATGTTTGTGCGCATGTACTGTATGTGTGTATGTGTGTGCACTGTAAGTGTGTGTGTCTGTGTGTGTGTGTTACCTCAGTGCCAAAAGGCCATTTATGCCAGATCAATACATGATGATGTAATATTCTCCTCAGCAGGGTGTCTTGGGGTTGCCACGACTCTAAATATCACCATGGCAGCAGGCCTGACCTATCATACATCATCCAGACAGAATGTAAGGAAACCTCCTGACCATATAAGGAGATGTCCATCACAATGTGCTGGCTAATGAGTACTGGCAGACCAGTCAATACCATCACCTGTAGACCAGTACCATAACCTGTACAGCAGTACCATCACCTGTAGGCCAGTACCATAACCTGTACACCAGTACCATAACCTGTAGGCCAATACCATAACCTGTAGGCCAGTACCATAACCTGTAGACAAATATCACAGCCTGTACACCAACATAATCACTTGTAGGCCAGTACAATCACTGGTATACCAATACCATAACCTGAAAATAGTGAATAGAGTGGTGTCAGGTACTGTGGGGCAGGACAAATTAGTACTTTAGAGGTTTAGACTCTTTTTCCCTTCAGCACAGAAACTGTGTTGATCTTATTTAGGTGTGTGTGAGTGCGTGTGTCTGTGTGGGTGTGTGTTTGTGCGTGCTTAGATGTAAGTGTGTGTGTGTATGTACGTGTATATGAGGAAGTGCATGTGTGTGTATGTATGTGTGTATGCTCACATGTTTGTGAGTGATTGTGTGTTTGTGTGCATGTGTGTGTTTACTGCAGCCAAAGGGACAGCGAGATGGAAGATCAGAATTGTTGCATCATCCATCCTGAGGGAGAGCAGATGAATACACAGCTAACATAGCATGAGAGAGAGGGATGGAGGGATGGAGGGATAGAGGGATGGAGGGACGGAGGGATGAATACACAGCTAACATGGCATGCTTTATGGGGAGAGAGGGATGGATGGGTGAAGAGATGAATGCACAGCTAACAGCATGGTTTATAGAGAGGGAAGGATGGAGGAAGGGAGAGGGGGAGAAAGGATGGAGAGAGAAACAGAATGGACAGAGACGGACGGATGAAAAAGAGATGACAAGGGAAGAAAAGTAGCAAAGAAGTCTGTCAGTCAGTGAAGCATGCTGGGAGGTCAGACGTTCACAGACAGTTTTCCATCTCTCTCTCTCTCTCTCTCTCTCTCTCTCTCTCTCTCTCTCTCTCTCTCTCTCTCTCTCTCTCTCTCTCTCTCTCTCTCTGTCTCTGTCTCTGTCTCTCTCTCTCTCTCTCTCTGTCTCTCCTCTCTCCCCTTCGCTCTTTCTTTCTCCATCCATCCATCCCTCCCTCTCTCCTTCCTGTTCTAAACATGGCTTTTCCAGTTCACCTACTCCCAGTGTTCCGGAACACCATAGAGCTCCTCCCTCATCACGCCTCTCTCTGGCCTCCTATTGGCCAGCCCTCCATGATTCCAGCCACCATCCCCATCTCACCTTAAAAGAGACAGACGAAGGGAGGAGGCGAGAGACACAGAGAGGTAGAGATAGAGAAGCAGAGAAACAGAGAGGGATAAAGTGAGAGAAAGAAAGAGGGGGAGAAAGAGAGTGGTAAAGAGAGACTGACTACTAGTGACAGCCGAGTGAATAAAAACATCCTGATCCTTTCATTCTGCTCCATTCCCCTCGTTCTACCTTCTCCCTCTTCTTCTCTTCTCTCCTGTCCACCCCTCATGGTTCTCTTTCCACTTTCCATCTGCTCCTTTTCTGCTCCCTCTCTTCTCCTTCTTGTCTACTGCCCTTGTCATCCTCTTTATCATGTTGTGCGTGTGTGACCCTTAGGGACAGTCCTCTGACCAATTTACATGATTTTTCCATCCATCCCTCCCTCCACAACTCTATCATAACCCTGTTTCACAGTACTGTGGACCCCACCTGTGTGTGTGTGTGTGTGTGTGTGTGTGTGTGTGTGTGTGTGTGTGTGTGTGTGTGTGTGTGTGTGCGTGCGTGTGTGTGTGTGTGTGTGCGAGACTAACCATGGGAACCATACCTGCTTCCTCTCACATGACTCAGCTCAATTATAAGAACCACGCAAACTTTCTTCCATCCCTCGCTTCCCTCTCTCATCTCGTCTACTCGTCCATGGAAGGAGGGATAGCGTGTTTGTCTTTTCTCATAATTGACTTTGTGTGTCGGACACAACGTTCTCCGTTGCTGTCACCACGTGTTACACAGACGTGTAGCGTGTTTCTGGAACGGCATGCTGGGTAATGCAGGAGCCGTGTTACCACGACGCCCACCGTTAAATTACTCATGTTGCATGCTGCTCATCAAGTAAACAGGGATGTGGAAAGAGATAGAAAGAGAGGTATGGAGAGTGAGAGAAATGGAAAGAGAGAGAAAGAGAAAAGAGAGAAAGAGAAAAGAGAGAAAGAGAGAGCTGTTAGTTAACCTGGCCATGTGTATATATGTGTGTGTTCGTGTTAGTCTATACAAAAGTGAGTTGTGTGTCTCTTCTCTCCTTTCCTCTCTCTCCACTCTTTTTTTCTCCTTTCTTCCCTCTCTCCTCTCCTCCTAAAACACTCTACATTCTTCCTGTCAGACATTCTCTTTTCTCACTTTCTATTGTTCTTTCTCATATACACAATTTTCCGTTTACAGAATACAGTCACTGTGTTTGTGTGTCTGTGTGGAGGAGAAAGAGAGAGAGAGAGATTGAAAATCGTTCCTAGTTTGCACTCGATGCAAAGCGGACTTTTCCCTCCACAGACGCACGTCGGTAAATTAGGGAATGACCTTGCACTCCCGGGGTCGGTTCAGCGAAAAAAGGAGGCGTGTTCCGGCGCAAACGTTCCCTGGTGCTATTTTGCATTTTCAGAAAAACAATTTCACCACAGACCAGGAAAAACGTAGTATGAAGTCAATGGCGCGTTATTCAGATGCCAATGGACCCAATGAAACTGTGACGGGTTTACATGTATGGATCCAGTGGATGTACAAAGCTGAAATTAAAAGTTGTATTGAACGAGTATCGGTGGTGTATATTCACAGGAGCATAAGGGAATTCTACCTGTTACTCTTCATCTCACAGAATAGCCCTTTCTCATTCATACAGTCATGTAGAACTGTACCCATTGGACAGGGGAATGTGTGTGTGTGTGTGTCTGCACGTTTGTATATGTGTTTGTGTGTGTGCATGTTTGTGTGTTTGTGTGTGTGAACGTGTGCCTCAAGAGTTAAGAGTCAGTTTCCTTATGGTACTCCATGTCCTTCTCTCTCTTCTCCTCTCTTCTCGCTCCTCTCTTCTCTCTCTTCTCTTCTCTCTCTTCTCTTCTCTTCTCTTCTCTCTCCTCTCCTCTGTTCTCCTCCCCTGATACAAAACATTTATTGAAATGTATTGAAATATATTGTAAACCATGTGCTAAGAACCCCCTAGGCTACATGCTCCTGGTCTTTTAGCACGTTGGTGGTTTGGACCGAGGAAACGTTGAGTTATTCTATCGTTAAATCAAGGCCACTTATCGTATTAATTGCCCATTGCATAGCTAACAGGCTCCAGCAAAAGATAATTTAAACTTTTCCTTGCGACAATAAATATTCACAGAAACTGTTGTTTTCCCCCTGAGGTTGTAGGTTACAGGCTGTTGATTGGAATTCTTCTTTGAGATATAGAAGAGCGCTTGAGTGCTGATCCTTTGCATCACTAGTGTGTGTGTGTGTGTGTGTGTGTGTGTGTGTGTGTGTGTGTGTGTGTGTGTGTGTGTGTGTGTAAGTGTGGGTGTACGACAGATTTTGGTTAGCGGTCGCTAATTTGTCCCTCGTGATTTGCAGTCAAATGCTCTAAGCACCGAAAGAAACCTTCCCCCCCGATTATTAACAGGAGGTTAATTTGAAATTAGAGGCCACATTTTCTTACCTAAACTGGCGACTCCCCTTACAACTCATGGAACTGTCGTGTTACCATGGTGATACAAGAGGTTTCCACAGTGATGTAAGGCCAAACGTAAGCGGTAGATGTCTGCATTTTAAATTGAATGACAGAGAGGGATGGAGGGAGGGAGACAGAGAGAGAGAGAGAGAGAGAGAGAGAGAGAGAGAGAGAGAGAGAGAGAGAGAGAGAGAGAGAGAGAGAGAGAGAGAGAGAGAGAGAGAGAGAGAGAGAGAAGAGAGAGAAATGGAGAGAGGGAGTGGATATGGAACATGTTCTTGTGGAGAGATCCAGTAGGGGGTCTGGCTCCAGAGAGGAAATATGGAGAATCCCTTTCCCTCCTCCTCTCCTCATCGCTCGTCCTCTAGTCTCCTCTCCTTCTGTACATGTCTCTGATGTCTTCTGGTGGCCAAGTCTCCAGGAGATAGTTAACAACCCTCCTACTTCTCCTCCTTTTCATCCTCTTGCTCCACCTCCTCTCCCCCTCATGCTCTTCCTCTTTTCATTCTCCTCCCACACCACTTTCTCCTCCTTCTTCTGCTCTTCTTCCGCTACTCCTCCTCTTCTTCCACCTCCTCCCCCTGCTCCTCCTGTTCTTCCACCTCCTCCCCCTGCTCCT